>NC_050460.1:47183541-47930416 GCF_903995425.1 Onychomys torridus
GTGCTGGGATTAAAGGCGTGCACCACCATCTGGCCACCACCTGGCTGCATTTAGCATTTTTTATTTTGAAAAAAAAAAAAAAAGTAACACCAAAATGTCCTAAATAAATAACAATGAATTATTTTGACTAGAATTTTTTTCCTAAAATATTTAAATTTTTATATGCAAAATGGAAATAAAAAATCCACAAATTAAAGAAATGGAGAATAGACATTGATTTTGGAGATGGAAAAAGGTGCTTGCCATATAAGCATGAGAACCTTAATCCAGGCCTTCAGCCTCCTTATGTGAATAAGATGTTCCATGTATGTAATCTCAGTTCTAGTGAGTCCGGGACAGATCAATGCCCTGTCTTACTGGTCAGTGGGCTCTAGGTCAATGAAATACCCAGACTCAGTAAAGAAGGTAGGCCATACCTGAGGAATGAGAGTCAATGTGATCCCCTGGCCTCCATGAACATCCACATACACCTAGATATGCACACACAACTATACACATGCACATAAAATATTAATTGTTTTTATGATATACACTTTTTTCATGTGAAATTGAAATGCCAGTCTTGAAAACAATAAGTGTAAATACAGTGTCATTAATTTTTGAAGGCTCAAAAGCTGCCAATAGTTAATTCCTTTACTCATAGTACCAGCAAGTGAATTTATTAGCAAGGCCTCTGCCCCTCGCTGTCTGAATGTCTTCCTAATGCTTGATTTTAAAGCAGGTGAGCAGAGTATGGATTGTACTAGTTAGGTAAACTGCCTCCACTGTTAAGATTTTCTGAGGATGTTCTGGAAACTTACAACTGTTTATATGAAAATCAATTAAAAATTAAGAAGATCAGCATACATAGAGATGTTAAACATAGTTAGCTTTATAACAACAAAATCTGAATAACCTGTATTTTGAAGCAGTGGGGAAGGCCAAGTACATGGTGAGGAACCACTTAATATAATTGTATGCAACCATTAAAAATGTTCATTGCTATTAGGCAATGTTGTGGGAGTACACTGGGGAAAGGCTTATTATTTGAAGATATTAAGAGGAAAAAGGGATTAAAATCATATCTAATAAGATTTCAATTATTTAAATATCACTTAAAAGGGGAGAAACTTGCAGGCTCTTTATACATCAGCAGCAGCATTTGTGGCTATATTTCAGGCAGAATAATTTTTTTTTACATTTATACTTGTCTGTTAATGAACACAAGAAAAACTTTATAAGGAATACATTCTTTGTATTCCACAGCTTCTGTACATCAATTCTAAATGCATCTCTAAAGCTAAAGCTATGTCATTTTTAGAGTATCATATCCAGTAGCTACAAACATGTTCATTATTCAGTGGTAGATACCAGAGGGCTGATTTCACAGAGGCATGTATTTAATATAAGAGACTATGAAGATACTCTACACACATAGTTATCATGAAGAAGATCTGCCAGTGCAATCAGGGGTACCAATTAGTGTCAATTATCCACCATCTTAGCTGTCACTGAGAATCCCTTATGAGAGCAGAAGCAGAATGTCATTGCCCTGCATTTCTTGACATCAAGGAATTTCATTACTATATAAGGCTGAATCCAGTAATTCCTTGAACATGAAAAGGTTAAATGAGGGCTGTAAAAATTAAGGCATGATAAATCATGATGTCTGCAATTACTTTTACTGCTAACTTTTCCATTTGTGACATTGAACAGTGTATGGGAGATTATATTATCAGGTACCTGTAGCAGGAATCTTAAAATTCTTATTAATAAAATCAAACCTGAGGCCAGGTATTGGGGTGAATACTGGAAGATCAGAGAAGCAGAACAACCCACAGTTTTCTCACCTTGCCAATTCCTCAGCTGACCCTGTTTTCTCAGAGTGGAAACCTCTGAGTCCTCATCCGAATGGGCCTCAGCTGAACTGCTGCTTCAAAGCCTAAAAGCTTAACTAGCCAAATGCTGTTACTTTCTGGTCTCCATGACTTATATATCTTACTGCTTTGTGCCAACACTCCCTGGGATTAAAGGCAAGTATCACCAAGCTTGGCTGATTCCAATGTGACCTTGAACTCACAGAGATCAGCCTAGCTCTGCCTCTTAAGTGCTGGGATTAAAGGCGTGCGCCACCACCTCCCAGCTTCTGCTATAGCTTGCTCTGACCCATTTTCTAGCCACCATTTTTCACTCTGTATCTAGTGGCTGTCTGTTCTCTGACCCCAGATAAATTTATTAGGGTGTACAATATTTTGGGGAACACAATACCACCACAGGTACCTGTCAAGGTTTAGAAATGAGCCCAAACTAATGGAAACTGTAACTTAACATTTTTAGATTTTAGCCTTTGAAGAAAATTAATATAAAATGCATTCCAATCTTTTCATCTTTTCCATTACATATTCTCTGTTGAACTTCTGCTTCTGCTGAAGAAGAGGGGGACAGAATTATTTCAAATACAAAGATATTATCCTTCACAAGGCTTTTGTAGCATTTCAGGAAAATGGAAGCAACATCTGTGGTTTATTTTGAATTATGATGGAGTTATTTGTCTATTCTCTAATCACTTTTTCTGAGATATCATTTTTCTTTTTCTTTTTTTCTTTTCCTCCCTTTTCAAAGAATTGAGAGATGAGTTGGTGAACACCAGATAGATGCACATTCAATGTGGAGACGACTAAGTTCTCCAAATCTAAACATGTCTTTCAAAATTCAGGCATTTTTTTTTTCAGCTTACATTTAGCAGCAGTGAGAACAGTGCCAATGTTTCCAGCTAAGCGCTCTCTCCAATGACCAGACAACATTCTCTGTCTGTGCACAGATCACTGATCATTCTTGCTAAACATTCTCCTTGTTAGTATTTTGTCTAGAAATGCTTATGCATCTTCTTTCCTAAAATTCTCTCCACCTCTCTGTTGAATTCTTCTCCTCTATGAATGTTTTCCTACCTATCCTACATCTTTCTAATGAAAAAAAAATCAGAGTCTGCAGACAAATTCCAAGAGTTCATTACATGAAAATCGAGTCTTTGAGAGCTGGTCTAAGAAACTCAAGATGGAGTTAAGGCCACAGCACCAACAGGTGCTAGTAGGTCTCAAGCTCTGACTCTCCTTGCTCACACAAAGTGAGAATAATAAGCGGACAGTAAAGGTAAGATATTCTTGTGGATGTCAAAGCCCACATAAAGGGGCCTAATGAATGAATTCGATTTTATCACACAACTGCATAAGGCTTTCTCTATGCTACCCATTACCATCCCGGTGGAGTGCTCACAGTAAGATGATAGCTGTGAATGCCTACAGTACCTCTAGTGAGTTAGTAAACAGGTAGCTGTGCAGTTTGCCCATTGTTTCTTCATTAAATGGGGACAGACATTCCTTGCTGTTTCCAATATCACATGTAGTTATTGCCTTTCTTGGTATTTTCAACTTAGCGATTTTTATTCCAAGATATATCTGTCTTTTATTTATAACGTATTTTCTTTACTCTGTGTTGTGTTTCACATCACTAACAGGGTTTTGTTATTTCTACATTTTATGCATATTTATGATATTTGGTCAAAGTATAGTCTTAACATTTATGTAATCAAATTGCTTGATTTCTTTGTGTTTACATAATCATAAAATATTTAAATATCAAGCAATATGTTCTAGTGTTATGAATATATATATATATATATATATATATATATATATATATATATATATTCATTTAAATGCTTCAAGGCTGGGATAACCTCACATTTGCATTGTGTTCTCAGACAGAAACTGTTTCTGCATGCACGGCTTTCAGTGCCCCCTCTCCCAGTTATTATTTTCCTCAAGAACTTTTCTCTAATTACAATATTGTCCTTCTCCTATTCTCCTATGTCCTTGCTTCTATCAGCAGTCTATGTGACATCTGTGCAAAGGCAAGGGAAATTCATCCTGATACAGAAATACCAGCATTACACATCTTTTCTCTTTCTAGCTACTGCTTTATCTGTCTTTTTTTTTTTTTTCAAATCAATTGTGTAGGATATTAAAGTAGCATCTTCCAGTAACTTATAACCACTGTATTCTCTGGGTTCAAATATAATTAGTGCAATTAAGGTTTCTATCTAAACTAATTTGAAAATCACCTTTACAAATTGTTCATCACCATTTGATTTTTTTTAAAAAAGGGAAGAAAGAAAAAGCTTGAATGTTTTTCCTTTGGTTTCTACAAATTTTGGGACCTAAAGGTCCACTTTGATATCTCCAATTGTTAACAGGCTGCTTTAATTTATCTTTCTTTGAATAAATATCAGATGTTAAGTTTGTGAACAATGTGTTCTGAAATTCTGAACAGTTATCATTCTTTTTTCTGAATGTATCCTTAAAAAGACCAGTTAACTCTGTTATCAATTCTATGCTGTCAACTTCAATTATGGTCAGCATTTGAATATCACGTCTTACACTCAATTCTATGCTAGAAATCTTAAGCTTAATATGCATGGAAAAATAAACGATATATCACCAAACTCTTTCCCTATCATGTATCTTGTAAACGATGTTTTCATTGGCTTATTATGTCATTTGGCAATGTCTAAGTCATCTGCCACACACACCCCTTCAATCAACAGCTCTATTCTGCTTGCAACACATGACAGACCTTCAACTTCACAGTAAATGTATTCTACAGTCTCACATTACTTAAACGATTGCATTTTGCCTTAGTTTCTCTACATTGTGATGAAATCCTCAAGAAAATAAGTTAAAGAAGGGAATATTTAGATGTGTTGACTACATGGAAGTCAAATAATAACTAAATTTGAATATGTATTACTCTACATTACCACATCAGAAACTGATTTTCAATTTTTAAAGCCATGAGTGAAAATAGTCTTTTCCCTTCTCTTCAGGAAAATAGATTTATATTTGTTACAGTAAATAATTTCTCAGTAGTTAAGCTTCCACCTCTCCATTTCTCAGAAGTCCTGTTGTTATGTAGAGATCCTCTCCAAATGCAAAGTTTCTTTCCTAATGTAGGAATTAGGTTCCTAAGACACAGGAAAAAGCAAAATATGCAGGACCCAGGATGTTCACGAAAATTACAAGAGTCACAAGCTCACTGTGCAACATTGTATAGCACAAACAATTTCTGGTGAGAAGGGACATTATTTCACCTGCTGAGCTAAGGTTTTCTAGGATGTAGATCTCTTGAGTCATCAGTCACACTGGGGTACAGTTTTGGGTAACTGAGCTGATTTTGTTGAATCTATGTACTGAGTAACTCCTCACCATATTGTACAAGTAAGCCCAATAAACTCAGTAGTTAAACAAGCAGTTTGGACTTTGATGGGAATACCATCTTTCTCTGTCACTGGTGTTGTCACTGGAGTAAGTAGATGTTTGTTTGTGTCTCCACAAGAAAAGCCACACAATACATGATAATATTATGATGAAATAGTAAAGAATTATCAGAAAAGAATTATGGTAAAGTTTTGAGTGCTCATGCTTTTATCTTTCCTGTGTCTGTTGTGTATGCTTTGTGGTTCATGCTAAAGAGTAAATGTTCTCTGTCATATTGTTTCTCTGCTTTTCCTGTTCAAGAAAAGCAATTTCCTTTCGTGGTAATTTGAATTAATTGGCCCCTGTAATCTCATAGGTAGTGGCACTATGAGGAAGTATACTTTTGTTGGAGTGGGTATGGCCTTGTTGGAGGAAGTATGTCACTATGGAGGCAGGCTTTGAGGTTTCCTATGCTCAGGATACCACCCAGTGTCACAGTTGACTTCCTGTTACCTGTAAGATGTAGCCCTCTTAACCCCAGCACCATGTCTACCTGCATGCTGCCATGCTCCTTCTCATGATGATAATGGAATGAACCTCTGAAACTTTAAGCACAACACAATAATTACATGTTTTCTTTGTAAGAGTTAACATGGTAATGGTGCCTCTTCCCTGCAATAAAAACCCTAAGATAGGGGGTTGGGGATTTATGTCAGTGGTAGAGCACTTCCCTAGCAAGCACAAGGCCCTGGGTTCAGTTCTCAGCTCCAAAAAAACAAAGCAAAACAAACAAACAAACAAACAAAAAACAACAACAAAAACCCCTAAGATAGAAATTGGTACCAGGATTGAGGCTTTTACACGATAGGGCAGACAATGTACTTGTTTGGAGGAATTTGAACTTTGATACTTTAGGTTATGAAAACAGTGGAATGATTTAAGGATTGCTTAATGGGCCATAATAGTAGGAACATGGAAGACAGAGGTGCTAAGAATTATTTGAACTGTTGTTGGGGGCTCACTCAAGAGGTTTCAGAGAAGATTTTAGTATGTTGCCTAGACATCATTGTTGTAATATTTTGGTAATGAAAGTGAGTGCCTTTTTCCCTTGTCCAAAGAGTTTACCTGAGGCTAAAATGAAGAATTTTGAATTGATTCCATTGGTAGAAGAAATCTCCAAAAAGCCTAATATAATCTCTGTTTTATGGATATTAATGGTAACTCTAATGAAGATTTATAATAAAAAGGAGCAAGCTGAGCAGGGTAAATTACAAATAAAAATTTTGAGGAGAAAAAGAGCACTAGGAAGTGGAATGAAGCCAAGTCCTGTGTTCAAGGAAATAAACAGATTAAGAAATAGAATAAAGGGAGTGCTGACTGCAGGGCAAGATCCCATCCAGCTAAATTTCCAACTTGTGAAAAGAAACTAAAGAAAAGCTCAGAGCCAAGTGTGGTGGTGCATGCCTTTAATTCCAGCACTGGGAAGGCAGAGGCTAGAGGATCTCTGAGTTTGAGGGCAGCTTGATCTACAGAGCAAGTTCAGGGAGAGCCTCGCTTAGGCAGTGAAGGACAGAAATCTGGTGAAGATGCAATTGAACGAGGGGGACATGTTCCAGGCCTAGAAGCTTCTGCTTTAGAGTTAAGGATAGAAGCAACAGTTTATGGAATTTGCCCCTCTGCACCTAAAGAAAGTAATTTAGGCCAGGTATGTGTCAGGGGTGTCTTTGAGTAGAGGCCTAGTAAAGAGGTCATTGCATGAAGCTGTTGAAGTTGAAACCTGGATTGCCTTGGAGAACCCAAATGTTAGAGATGTCAGACTCATGGGATACCTGCTGAGGAGAGTTGCTAACAGGGAGTGGAACCAGCCCAAGAGAAAGAAATATTTTGCAGTCATACCTGGATAGAGTTGGAGATTGGATGGGTGTTTGACATCAGACATGGAGATGTAAAGTTTGGAGTTTGCCCAGCTGGTTTTCAGTTTTGTTTTGATCTGTTATTTCCTTACTATGTCCCCTTCCTGTAGCATGAATTGTTAGAAGATCTTATCAATAAAACAAACCCAGGGCCAGGTATTAGGGTGAATGCTGAATGATCAGAGAAAAAGAGCAAGCCACAGCTTCCTCACTTTGACAGTTCCTCAGCTGATCCTGTTTTCTCAGATTGGATCCTCTCTGTGTCCTCAACCAAATAGATCTCAGCTGAACTGTACTACTCAACAGCCTAGTTCCTCATCCTCATGCCTTAAATATCTTTTTGCCTCTTGCCATTACTTCCTGGAATTAAAGGCTCACTTTCTGGGAATAAAGGTGTGAGTCACCATGCCTGGCTGTTTCCAGTGTGGCTTTAAACTTACAGAGATCCGGATGGATCTTTGCCTCCCAAGTGATAGGATTAAAGGTGTGTGTGTGCCACCATTTTCTGGCCTCTATATCTAGTGGCTGTTCTGTTCTCTGATCCCAGATAAGTTTATTAGGGTGTACAATATTTTGGGGAACACAATATCACCACACCTTCCCTGCATTTGGAATAGTAATATATATCCTTTGCCATTATATGTTGGAAATATGTGATCTGTTTTTTTTTGTTTTTTTTTTTTAATTTTGATTACAGTTAGATTGCATGAATCTCAGAAGAGACTTTGAATTTTGGACATTTGAACATTGTTGAGACTGTGATAGACTATGGGGACTTTTGAAGTTAAAGTAAAGGAATTTTGCATTATGACATTGTTACAAGCTTATTGGGGCCAGGGAGTGGAATGTGATAGTTTGAAGGTAATTGGTCCCTGTAATCTCATAGGTAATGGCACTATTAGGAGGAATGGCTTTGATGGAGTGGGTATGGTATTGTTGGAGGAAGTATGTCACTGTGGGAGCAAGCTATGACATTTCTTATGCTGAGAATAACACCCAGTGTCACAGTTGACTTCTTGTTGCAGCAAGATGTAGGAATCTCAGTTCCAGCAAAACTTCTGCATTTGTGCCACCATAATCTCTACGATGATGGTAATTTACTGAATCTCTGAAACTCTAAATGAACCACAGCAATTAAATATTTTCTTTATAAGAGTTTCAGTACTCATGTGTCTCTTTACAGCAATAAAAACGCTAACTAAAACACCTCATACATTTCTTACATGAGTCTCAATGAAAATGTCCATTGATGGAAATATAACCTTCTATATTTTAAATTTTTTTCTTGTATGGATGTGAGTCTGATACCTGTATTATACTATCAATCCTATATATGACAATCTTCATATTGACCCGTTAAACAAAATCAGCGTTCTAAAAGTAGATTATCAGCTTCATGAAATACTTACTATACAGCATGAATAAAACAAATGATCAAAGTGCATATTTGACAAAAAACAAACAATATTAACTTTCATTGGAAAATCATATTTAATAAATACAATTAGTATTTGATTAGTAAATTGTAATTTTTTTCCAGTCCCAAAATTTAACCAAACATGGTAAAAACAACAAAAGTAACAACAACCACCACATGTTGTATTCAATACTTCACAAAGGAGGAATATTTAAATATAGATAAATTAGCAAAAACAATAGAAATGACAGGTGTGGAGTTCTGTAGCATCAGATTTCATAAAATTTAGGAAAATTATTCTCAGGAGAGAGAAACCACCTGTAAACCTACATTTCTGGTATTTGCCTACAGATAAATGGAGAATGAAGTAGACAGGGGAGAAAGTGCTTATGTGATCTGAAAAATTCCCCTTTGCAATTTCTTTTGATCACACAATATTGCCTATAGCAATGACAGAATTTATTTCATTCCAGCATTAATGTGCATCAATGAACTGATTGTGTATGTACATTTCAGAATAAACAGAACCACTGTGATGGCCTTCAAACAAGTCCCTTGGATAAACACAAGACAATTAGTATAAAACAAAATGTCTCAGAAGTAGATCCTTCAAGAACTCACATCATATTTATGTAATCATTTTTCTTAAATCTGTAATAAAATTCATCAGTTGATTCACTCAAAGATAATAAATCTTGACAGAATTTAGACTTTCAAAGTCAAAATATTCTTGTTCTGGGTTCAGTCATATTCCAGAATTCATGTATTTAATGTATCTACTTCTACTGAAATGTCAATTATTAATTAGAAACATCTTGGCTCCTACAAATTATCTTTGAGTGACACTAATTATTTCTCAGGTTTCAAGAGATTTCTGCTGCACTTGATTTGATAAATTTGCACATTACATTTGAATTTTTTTAAAGAACACATGATAATCCACTGCTTTTCTTGCATTATTCACATTAAACATCTGCCTTTTCTGATTTGTCAGGAGGAAAACCAACTTAAGAAAGAGTAAATGAATAAGGATACTAAGGGCAATAATGAAGAAAAGTAAAGCATAACATTAAAAAAATAAGGCAAGTAGAGAAATGTTTAAGACAAGAACTCATTATTCAGTGTGATGTGTAGATGAATTTCTAAATAGACTTATTAAATAAGATACACAGAACCAAATACAGGGATAATAGCTGAAGATATCAGAGAAATAGCGAATAGCCACTAACTAACCTTAGCTTATCACCTCACCATAGCTTCCCAAGAGAGAGCTTCTTCCTGTCTAAACTGTGCTTTTATTGCCTTGCTGTTCTGCTTTCTCATTGACTCCAAGCCCAGCCATATCACTTCCTCGTCACTGCCTGTCTATGCAGAGCTCTAGGTTTCTATGGTGGGTACTGGAATTAAAAGCCTGTGTCACCATACTTGACTGTGTTGTTGACCCACACAAAGACTCTGCTTGCCATGTGATCGGATTAAGGGCATGTGCTACCCCACTTAACTTCTCTTTATGACTTGCTATGTGACCTCTGATCTCTAGGCAAAATTTATTTATTAAAATACAAATAAAATACCATATTTCAGCACAAATAAAATATCACCACAAAGATGCGTTCTCCTCCTACCTCCACCAGACTGCCCCCCAACTGACCAACCTCCATCCTCTCCTCCAAAAGGGTCTGTATTTACTAATTTATGTGGCAGTAAAGACTTAATGGTGAGGGGAAAAACAGATGACTCCATGATTGATATTACTGTCTGCTCTTCTAGAGGATAGGGGTTGGTTCCCAGCACACACGGCAGCTCACAGTCTTCTGCCACTCCAGTTATGGGGAATCCAGCACTGTGTCCCAACTTCCATTGGCACCAGGCACACACACGGTGCACATACATACATGTGGGCAAGCTGTCATATACACAAAATTAAAATGAGTAAAAAATACTTAATTGTAACCTATCTTTCTTTGGAATGCCAACTCCTGAAGAATGACACGGAGATGTCTTCTTAAGTATGAAAGCTTAGCTTTAGCTTAAGTTTGTTCCTAACTCTTAAAACTTAAATTAACCTCTTTATATTAATCTATGTTCTTTTTGTTTTTTATTTTAAAAATTTTTATTCATTTTACATACCAACCACAGATCCCCCTCTCATGCCTCCTCCCACTCCCCCAGTACCACACCCTGACCTGGTCCAACCCCCATCCCCTCCTCCAAAAGGGTAAGGGCTTTGGAGTCAGCAAAGCTTGCTTGGTACATTCAATTGAGGCAGGACCAACTCCCCCCATCAAGGGTGAGCAAGGTATGGTAGGATACCACCATAAGTAATGGACTCTAGAAAGCCAGCTCATGCACCAGGAATAGAGCCATCCCACTGCCAGGGGCCCCTCAAACAGACCAAGCTACACAACTGTCCCCCTTATGCAGAGGACCTAGTCTGGTCCCATGTAGGTTCCACAGGTGTCGGTCTAAAGTTCATGAGTTCCTACAAGCTTGGTTCAGTTATCTCTGTAGATTTTCGCTTTCATGATCTTGACCCCAACCTCCTTGCTCATATAATCCCTCTTCTCTCTCTTTAACTGGACTCCCAGACCTCAACCTGGTGCTTGGCTGTGGATCTCTGCATCTGCTTCCATCAGTTACTGGATGAAGGCTGTATGATGACAGTTAGGGTGTTTGCCGATCTGATTACTGGGTTAGGCCAGTTCAAGGCACCCTTCAGACTCAGAAGGACAAACATGGTATGTACTCACCCACAAGTGGATACTAGATGTAAAGCAAAGGATAATCAGACTACAACCCACAGCTCCAGAGAAGCTAGGTAACAAAGAGGACACTAAGGGTATACGTGGATTGCATTGGGAAGGGGAAACAGATGAGATCACCATGAGTAAACTGGGGATGAGGGAGGCAATAGAAGGGAGGGAATGGGGGATGGGAAGATGAAGGAACAAGATGGTTGAGCTGGGGGAAGGATAGAGTGGGAGAGCAATGAAAGAGACATCTTGATAGAGGGAGACATGTGGTAAGGGAGAAATCTGGTGCTAGGGAAATTCCCAGGAATCCACAAGCATGACCCCAGATTAAATTAATCTAAGTTCTTCTATATGGATTATTACAACTCCTCAGTAATACCATCCATATGTCTGACTTCCTCCACATGTGGCTGGCAAATCTCTAGCACCTCAGATTCTTTCCCAGAGTTCCTATCTCTCCCCGAAGGTCCTGCCTATCCTCTCCTACCTAGCCATGGGCCATTCAGATCTTTATTAAACCATTCAGAGCCTTAGCTAGGCAAGGAAAGACAGAGGCATATTTTTCCCACAGTATACAAACATAGATCATCCCAACACTTAATGATAAATATGTATCAAGTGGTCCTTAAAATAAGTTTTTAGAGATTTACTTAGTTATTCAATCACATTTTTTATTATATTTTCCCTGAGAACATACAATTGAGTTTCCATTTATGAGGCTATAATGGATTCTGTTAGAGTTCAAAAATAATGAATTATCAAGCCAAACTTGCCCTGTAGTAGAAGACAAAAGGAAGGCCTTATAAGACTACGAAATTCCTCATGTGTTTGTAGTGGGTAGCCATCCCAGCCTTGGCCTGGAAGTGCCAACCCCCATTGAGGTCACGCCCACAAGGTGGGGCTGAGGGAGGAAGCTGAAGACCCAGGATCAAGAGGAGAGGTCACTCTTGCTTCTGGGACCCTGGACGCTGGAGGTAGACAGAGCAGAGTTCTCCAGAGAACACTGCCGGACTGTGCCATGCCTTTGCCAGACCCTACAACCTATCCCTTCATTTGTAAATTACCCCACAAAATAACCCCACCCTTTTAACTATGTGGAGTGGCCTTAAAAATTTCACCAATATGTGTTAGGGTATGATCCTTTAGTGTGCCATTCTAGAAAATGTATGTGATGTCTCTGAGTCATCAACTTGCCACAAACCATAAGATCCTGAAACTGTAGAAACATAAACCACTAGACTGATTAGTTGTTTACAATGAGGAAAACACTGTTTCCAGAGAATTTAGAATATTTATGTCATCAGGGCTCACATCGACTCATGGTAATAGCTATCCAGAAAAATGTATATAAGCTAGCTTTGAAATCAGAAGAAGGACAGACATGCAGATCATATTCCATATTATACTTATCAATCATTGTCTGGCAAGACAGCTCTACAGGTAAAAGCACTTGCCATGTATTCTTGCAGACTTGGATTTTATTGCCACAACACACAATTACTACTCAATATTGATTCCCCAAACTGCCCTCTGTCTTCCTTACATGTTCTATGGTGTGTATGTGATTGTATGCACACATGGGGAGGGGGAGAGCCATAATAAGTAATAGTATACACAAAATTTTAAAAATTAAAAAGGAATATTGATCTCCTTGTCCAAGTATGTTCTTGCCTATTGCATCATTAATGGCCTTGCCCTTGCTGATAATATTATCTCTATGTAACTAGGAAAAGAAAAAAAATAACAGTTAAATAATAGCACTTAATATCATTCAAGGTAGGTTTGATTATAAGTAGAATTAAATATTGGAAGCATTTGGAACTTATGAAAAGCTAAACAAATGTGGTATTTAATGAATATCACTTGAAGTAAAGCCCATGAATTAAATGCTTATCAAAGCATTGTTGAGGAATGCTGTCTTAGTTAGGGTTTCTATTACTATGATGAAACACCATGACCAAAAGGCAATTTGGGGAGGAAAGGGTTTATTTGGATTATTGTTTTCATATTGCTTTTCATCATTGAAAGAAGTCAGGACAGGAACTCAGAGTAAGAACCTCAAGACAGAAACTTATAAAGAAGCCATGAAGGGGATCTGCTTACTGGCTTGGGCATCATGGCTTGTTCAGCTTGCTTTCTTAAAGAACCAAAGAGAACCAGCCCATGGATGACACCACTCCAATAAGCTGGGACTTTTCCATCAATCACTAAATCTCTACAGCAGGACCTGATGGAAGTATTTTCTCAATTGAGTTTCCCCAATTTCAGATGACTCTAACTTGTGTCAAGTTGTCATAAATCTAGCCAGGATCAATGAGCACACAAATTCAAGTAATTCTATGGTTATAATGATGTATCCAAAGGAAAACTGGATCAAAGATAAAACCTATGTGAGATGTTTAATATCATATTAAGTATAACAGTAATGGTAAGGCATTTGTATAGACAGGTTGACTGTGAAGAAGAATTATTACCCTAGTGTATGCAAAAAAAAAATTTCCCATTGATACTGACAAGTGACAGATTAAGTATTAGACACAGAAAATAATAAGTACAAATAAAAAGAAAGAGTCATACTTAAATTTTTAAAATATTTACCATATTTATGATGATTATAAAAGATACAACAGATCAAAAGTAAGATTAGTAATATTACAAAAGATTCACCATTATTTAATTTAAGGTATATATGAGAAAACATTTTCTCTGAAAATTGACAATTCTATATTCTCTTTATGAAAATTTTTCTTCATTAAGAACAAGGCATGTCAGAAAGGTTCCAAAATGGTAACATGCAGATCATAGAGGAATACATCTAAATATTGTCAAATATATATCCACTACAGTGGTTACATTCTTTATAAAAAGAAAATTTCATACATGATACATGATAAATCTCAAAATGTATTCTAACCGTGTATGATATCATTATTATACCACTCAAGACACAAAGCATAATAGTATCTTTTAACACACATATACTTAAAGACAGGCTATTTTAAAGTGAGGATATATATATATATATCAGACATTTATTTCATTTTGGTGGGATATTTCAAGGAGGAGTACAAAGAGTGAAATTTTGAACAGTCACAATTTACAGTATTACTTTCAGATGTATCCAGTTCTGATTTTGATAAACATCTTAGATAAGTAACTCTAAAAGGAGAATACATTGAAAAGGCTGTTAACATTCTGATTATTCATGTCCAACAGAATCAGTACAGATCACTGCATCTGTCATTATTAAATACAACATTGGTGCAGGCCTTTGAGTGTCAAGGCCTTTCTTAGGCCAGAAGAGCTTTATTGAGGGACTAAGATATTGAAAAGTCAACAGTCCCTGAACTCCAATGGCTTTGGAGTTTGTTTTCTCACAAGGAGGAAATGTACAGGATGAGGACATGGAGTGAGTGAAGCAACTGTATTCTAAAGAGCAGAGAAATGAAGACCAGGAAAGTTGAAGTGCTGTACTTCACTGGAAGGCTTTTACAAGGATTATAGTTGGTCTTCTTCAAAACCTGAAGTCATTTTATTGAGGTTGCTTAATTCTCTGGGTATGTGGTAGGTAGAGACAATGGGAGACTCCCAAGCTCCTTGTATGCCCCTCTGGTACAACACAAGCAATGATCACAGGCTGCTCATGTGCTGCTCACACTTTGGTCATATATTTAGCCTCTCTTGGTCCATTTTTTATTTCTTTTCTGTTAATGGGTGACCTTGCCTCAATTGCCTCTTATTGGACTTTGCTAGATAATGAGTACTTAATTGTGGGTCATCATGTTGTGATGAAACCTCAATGGACTATCCTGAGCTGTCATATGCACCATCAAGCCATAAAACTTCATAGCAGCCATCTTTCATTAAATAGTGGTGTTAGATCTCTGGATTGACTCAATCAGACTCTGAGAACATCAGTAGGATACATATTGAAAGGGCTCCAATGCCTTTATATATATCCCTGCTGTCATGCTTCCTCTGAATCTACACCTATAGATTCATGGATAATAATCAATGGAAATAGAAAGAGAAAAATCAGGCTTTATTATAGATTGTTCTGCATGAAACACAAATATCAGTGGGACATATCTGGATGAGAGAGTGAGGTAAATGGTGAACATCCCACAGTCCAGAACTTAGGTAGGGCACCTACTTATTCTCTTGTCTGGAGAGGAGAGATGACTTGGCTTATATGTATGTATATGTTCATGAGGTATTCCTAGTAGTTTGTAAAGAAAATATTAGGAAGTTAGTGCTAAAGAAATTTGAGAAGTACGTTGAGAAGATATGTGCATAAGATACGTGCAGAGAAAGATTTCCACAGCCAAGAGAATAGGGTGACTTGCTCTGGGAATATAAACCCATTTCTTTCTTGAGAAATCCCTGTCATTAGGCAAATAGACTCATGACCAAAGTTGTCATTTGTGACCAGAATGGAGTTATGTATATGCTTAGTAACATGGGCTTTGACTCACTGTGGCTAACCTGGAATAGCCACTGCTCCAAACTCAATTTGTCATCAGTAAAGACTAATCCTGAATTCCCAATTTGGCTCTATTCCCTACCAGCTATGAGGTGGCAAGATGGTTATGTTGAACCAGTTTCATCTTGGAAGGATACATGTTTTGTTTTTACTGGTGTAAACATTTATTCTGGATATTTGATTGACAGAGCACCCAAGGCTTCTGTGCAAACTGCCTTTATGGACATATATGTCCATAACCATCATGTTATTCTACAAACATTGAATCTGGCCCCATAACTCACTTCACAGCAAAAGGTCTGTGAAAAAGGACCCACCCTTGTCATGCCCTGTACGTTGTAACATTCTGTCTGTCATGCATCTTGGATATCATCATGTTCTTTTCATTATATCATGTTCCCCATATCTGGTCATCTTCTCTGCATCTTGCAATAGATTGTCAGAGTAGAATGGTTTGAAAACTGACTTACAGTACCATCCAGGTGGTAGTACTTTGCAGATTTGGTTTATATCCCTTCTGAGGCTATCTGTGCAAAACTAATATTTCATATACTATGTACATGTTTTCCCACAAGGGTTCACAGGTCCAGGAATTAAGGGGTGTAAATTAGAGGGATATTTCTCACTGTTGTCCTTAGTGACCCATTAGAAAATAAAATTGCTGTTCCCACAATTTTATGCTTTGCTGAACTTGAACATGGATGGAAGTATAGTACCCCTTCTCTTGGGTCTCTAGTTTGTAGATGGCAGATCCAGGATTTTGTGGCTTCCATAATCGGGCCAGCCAATTGCCCATAATAAATCTCTTTCTGCTTTTGGCTCTGAGTCTCTGGAGGGCCCAAGCTACCACAAATATGCTGGCACCTGGAAGGTGAAGTCTTTTGTCTTTTGGTTTATTTTCTTCAGCAATTTCATTTTAAACTGAGGATCTTTTTATATCCTGACATATTTCATTTACAATTCACAATCATTTTTCTTGTCTATTGTCCTTTTTTTATTCAGTAAGAATGATTAATTGGTTCTTGCTACAGAAGGCACAATATTAAAATGTGCAGAACAAAACATATTAAAAGATAGCTTTTGCGTTTCACAGTGGGAATTTGGAAACCATGAAAGAAGGATTATTTCTCAAGAAAAAAATACTTTGTGTAATAAAAGCCATGGTTCAGATTATCTATGGACATGAATGTATCACACAGGCTGACTAATAGCACAGGCACACATTATTTGAAATCATCGATTTTCTTATCCACATAGAAATAGAAGAGAAGAACCTTACAGCAAAGAAGTTTAGAAGTTTATCATTTTGTGTTTTCATGTGAAAGACGCATTGGGCTACTCTCTCATTCTAATTCCTGGGGTAGAAATAGATGAGTTAATGAATTCAATCCTTAAGTAGTTGGGAAGATTAAGTTGTATGAAATTTCTTCTCTGATTCCTGGATGGATTTCTGAAGAAAATCCCCATTCACTCTTATCTCTCTGTACAGATCAAAAAGAATGTCACAGTGTATAAATAGCACAAGAAAATGACAATTTTAAGATTCTCCTCACAGCCCCAGAGAGGTAATAGCCGACAAGAAAACACTTCCCATGTACCCCACCGGAGCATCAAATTAATTGAGCAAGCTCAGGATCGAATCTGGCCATGTAGTTAAGGCCAAAGAGAAGAACTGTGAGCTGTGTGGGCCTTATGAACTGAGGGTTGATGGGACTTGATGTCCCGCCTGAGCCAGCATGGATAATAATCAACAGACATTCTCTCTGTAAGACATTCTTTCTGAGGAATAAACGTAGTCCCTAGAAGAGACTCCTTCCTGTGAGTGGTTCTTGGGGACAGGAAAATGGACCAGTTATCTCAGAGGAAGTTTCTTGTGGTGGAATGAAGGCTTCTGTGACAAGTTCAGTTAACTAAAAAGAAAGTATAGTTGATTGTCAGCGTTTTATTTCTTCAAAATCAAACATGAGTTAGGGAAAGAGAAAGCTACTTTCTCAAGGATTCTTGTGCCGATGTACATCTCCAAACTCTTTCGGGCCCTTGCAGTCAAGATACTTGATTCCCAACCAAATTCTATGGAGGGTAATCTTTTGTAGGCAAACAAAAACCTTAGTGCCAATAGTTTAGATGCATAAGTCTCCTTTTTGTGTTCAAATCAATCAATTAAAAACATCTTATTTTACCCCCTAATTTAGCTTACAAAGTAACCTGCTTACATGAGATCTTATCATACCTATTTTGCTTTGCTTAAGTCTCTCCCTCCCATCCTTGGTTGCCCCTTCATTTCCCTGACCCCTCCTTCCCTCTTTACCTTTCACACATTTTCTTCTAGTCTTATACTTCATTTCATTGTCTTTCCCAACTCCCTTTCATTAAAGCCTCTTGCTTTCTAGTCTTCAGGTTGCTTTCTAGTTTCTTGGATCTCTTGACGTTCACCTTGGATATATGTTTAACAGTAGCTGGGATCCCTGTGTTCAGAGAACATAAGCTCATTGTCCCTTTGAGCCTGGGATACCTTCCTTAATATGTTTTCCATCCCCATCATTTTTGCTGCAAATTTCATTTACTCTAGGGCTGAATGAAGTTGTGTGTGTGTGTGTGTGTGTGTGTGTGTGTGTGTGTGTGTGTGATATTATCCATTCATCTGTTGATACACATTTAGGCTGATTCCATTTTTCTTGCTGTTGTGAATCGAGCAGTGATAAACATGTATATGTAAGTATTTGTAGTAGTCCTCTGGGCATTTGCCTAGGAGTGGTGTAGCTGGGTCAAACGGTAATTCTATTTTTGTTTTATGAGAAGCCTCTAACAGTTTGGTTTTTTTTCAAAGTCTGTCTGGAAGCACAGAGCTGTTGTGCATGTACTTCATTTAGAAACTGGGAAACAACTACCAGATTTTTTGCATTTGATGTCAACCTAATTTTAAAAAAATCTATACATTTTGTGAAATATATTCTACATATGAACTAGGGGGCTGGAGAGATGGCTTGATGGGCAAAATTCCTAGCTGCACAAGTGTGAAGGTCTAAGTTTGACTCCCCAAGACCCACAAAAAAGACAAGTGTGGCTGTGCAAGTTTGTAATCCTAGTTTAGGGGTGCAGAGACAGGTCAACCCCCAGGGTTTTCCGGCCAAGTAATGTATCCTAACTGCTCAGCTTCAGGAGTAGTGAGAGACTATCACTAGAAAACAAGGAAAGATGATAAAACAGAACACTTAACCTCTACATGCACCATGCAGGAGCCCACATCCACCAGCAAACACATAGTCCCACACACACACTTGCAAAAACAGTCATAAAACAAAAGTAACTGCACACCAAAATTACAAATACACACACACACACACACACACACACACACACACACACACACACACTGAATACAATCATAATGGTGTGTAGTTAGAGTTTTCCTGCCTGGCCTACAGTCAGGACAAATCTCTCTCACCCACCAGGCCCATAGACGCTCAGAACCAACCAAGTAAACACACAGAAACTTACATTGTTTACAAACTGTATGGCTGTGGCAGGCTTCTTGTTATCTACTTCTTCTATCTTAAATTAACCCATTTCTATTAATCTATACTTTGCCACATGGCTCCTGGCTTACCAGTACCTTACATCCTCCTTGTCATGGCAGCGGCTGGCAGTATTTCCCCGCCCCAGCCTTCCACCTCCCAGAATTCTCTTCTCTCTTGTCCCGCCTATACTTCCTGCCTGGCCACTGGCCAAACAGCATTTTATTTATACAGAGCAATAGCCACAGCTGTGGTGGGTTTATATTCTTCTATATCACTAATGAAATTGTCATGGAAACACTAAAAGTGATGCTAAATTCTAGCAGTCTTTGAATGGAAAAAATCCACTTGTGCTTTATTCCTAAATGCCAACAGGGACATGTTGACTACAACAATTGAAAGAAGTAGACATTTAGGTCAAAAGTGTGGCCAAAGCAGTGTATCCAGACCAGGTAAAAGTTTCCAAAACATGAATACTTTAATTATCAAAGTTGGATAAAATCGTAAAATCTAACAGAATATTGACAGGGAGAAATAATATGAGCAACTTAAGCAAGGGTCCCTTCTCAGAAAGGGAGGTGGCATGATGGAGGATATCATGGACACAGATGACCTGGTCATTATCAGTGCAAAGGCCCAGGAATGAAGCAATACAACTAAATTCATATGGCAGAAAAAAGTCCAGTAATCTAGAGGTTTTATGAAAGAACAATTATAATAATGGATATTTGTCTGATCTATACGAAAAGAAAAGCGATGTGCTAGGGCAAAAGTTTGAAAGATAAGTCAGTAATTTAGCAACCAATAATGTAGTAATCAATAGAAGAATTAATATAAAAAGAAGGCACCTTCAAATTCTCATATTATGTTTATGTGTGAATGTGTGTGTGCGTGTGTGTGTGTGTGTGTGTGTGTGTGTGTGTGTATTTGGAAAGGCATGAACATTCAGAATAGCATATGATATCTGACAATAAAATATATTTCTGTTATAAATTATCATTTAAAATATAAGGAGAGAGCTGGAACAATGACTCAGTGGTTAAGAGTGGTTAATGGTGTTCCTGTGTACCAGGGTTTGGTTCCCAGCACCTTAATTCTGACTCCATTGGATCAGACTCGGTCTTCTTGCTACTGCTGTTGATGCAATCACATGGCAACCAAACATACATCCAGGCCCTCATCAAAATGAATAAATCTTTAAAATACATCTATAGAAGAAAAAGAAATTCTCACATGCTCACTTGCACACTCACACATTTGCACTCACACTCACATGCCCTCACACCTCAAAGCAAACACACTTGCTATAGTGATATTTTATTTGTATTGAAATGTGATTTTATTTGTATGTTAATAAAGTTGCCTTGAGGTCAGAGCAAGCCAGAGCAGAAGCTGGGCGGTAGTGGTACATGCCTTTAATCCCAGCACTTGGGAGGCAGAGCAAGGTAGATCTCTGTGTGTTCAAGGACACAGCCAGCATGGCAGACACACACCTTTAATCTCAATACCAAACATAGAAGACCTGGAGGTCTGTACAAACAGGCAGTGATGAGGAGGTCATGTGGCTGGGTTTACAACCAATGAGAAAACAGAACAGAAAGTCTATAAAAAAGATAGGACACACAGCAGTAGGTCTCTTGCAGAGAGGAAAGACAGCAGAAGCAGTGAAGGGTAAGGTTTTCTGCTCTTGCTCTGACCTCATGGTTTTTAACTCTGCAATTGGTTCTGTGTTTCTTATTTAACAAGACGGTTACATCTACATTTGGCGCCCAATGTGGCAAGTATTCATTAAAAAACTGCTTGCCTTGGCAGTGGGTCCGGCTTCCTGCCTGGGCGGGCCTGGCTCCCTAGCTCGGGCCTAACCCTGGCCTAGCTCAACTTAGAACTCAGGCCCAACCTACCTTAGCTACAAGTGGTTACTGCTGCAGCTGGAGTTACTTGCTTAAAAAGCTGGTGCTACGAACAACTCAGCCCTGTGGGAGCTACTGCTAATTGCAGTAGCTACATGCAACTACAGATAGGCTGCTTTTGGCTGAAACGCAAGCTCACTGGGTCAGTCGGAGCTTAAGGAAGCCAGAGCCTAGGCTCGACTTGGCTCAAATGGGAACATTGAAGTGGTTGGATTCAAGCTTTTAGCCACAACGTGGCTATGTTTTCTTGCTTTCTTGCTCTCTCTCTCTCCTCTCTCTCTCTCTCTCTCTGGATTCCCACCTAGGATACTAGGTAGCTGTTTTGAAATTCCCTCAGATTTCTACTGTTCTACACAGAATTGGAAAGTCATTTACATCAGATATTTTAAAGGAAACTATTTAAAGGAGATTTTTTTTCCACATTTAAAAAAAAATGGGTTTTATGTGTACATTGGAAGAAAATTGGGCTTTGTTTGAAATTTTAGGCAGTATGGTAATGGAACAACTATATGAGAAGATTAATGTTGATCGAATTATGTACATTATTAATTTTCTTATCCTTATTTTACTATTTAAAAAGATAGTCAATTTAAGTGCCAGGATAAAAATTTTAGAAAAACCTGTTAAAATGAATTATAGAGAAATTCAGATTTAGACAGAAGAAATTAACAGTGAATTTGTTTCAGTATTGGATTATAAGGTTACAGAAAGAAAGCCTGTTTTCACACAATCACCCTTAATTTATCCGTTAACCATACAACAGCAACCTGGTCAAGTGAATACACAAAATATTTGGACTTCAGTTGAAATGTTGGACTTACAAAGGTTTAAGGAAGCAATAGTATCTTATGGCATGCATTCTCCATATGTAAAGCAAATGTTAAACTCCTAGTCAACTTATAATAGGATTATACCACAGGACTGGTGGGAGCTGGCACAGTCTGTTCTGGAACCCGGACAGCAGCTCCAGTGGCAACTGTGGTTCAAAGAGGAAGCTAAAAACATAGCAAAACAATGTAGGGATAGAGGTATACAAATCTTCCAGGATCAACTTGTTGGAGAAGGCCTATATGCTTCAGTACAAACACAATGTTTATATGATATCCAAACTGTAATTCTATGTCGAATGGCAGCCTTGAATGCATGGGACACAGTTGAGGGACCAGGAAAGAAAACTGAGTCATTTACAAAGGTTATACAGGGCCCAAAAGAATCTTTCACAGATTTCTTACAAAGACTGACTTCAGCAGTAAAGAGAATGGTCCCAAATTCAGAAGCTAGCCAGATAATAATAGAATCTTTGGCTTTTGAGAATGCAAATGCAGCATGCAAAAGAATAATCAGGCCTTAAAAGCAAGATCTGAACCCTTGGAAGATTGGATTAGAGACATGGTTAATGTTGAGGCTCATGATCATGATAATATGTGGGTAGGAGAAGCAATTTCAAGAGGTTTGAGGAATATCAGATGTTTTGCATGCGGAAAACAAGGACATTTGAAAAGGGACTGTAAACAGGGCACTTCTAGAAACAACGTTTCTTCAAAGAACAATGGCAACAGAATGCCCCTTCCTTCTGGAGTATGTAGAAGGTGTGGTAAGGGAAGACAGTGGACCAATGAATATAGATCGACAAGGGACAGACAAGGTAATACTTTGCCTCAGTTTTCAGGAAACTCCCAGAGGAGCCTCAGGCAGGCTCCTACAGTGAATCCAGTTCAGACCTTTCCTGCAATCATAGAGGAGACCCCTACTCAGAGCAGTTAAATAACCAAATGCCTATTGGAATAAACCAGGCTACTCAGAGTAATGGAACAACCGAGACCAAAATTAGCAATAAAAATAAATGGTGTTTCGTTGTCTGGTCTGGTAGACACAGGTGCTGATGTGACAATAATTGCACCAGAATTTTAGCATACATCTTGGCCTCTTCAACTGTTAGGAATTGGAACATTATCTCAAGTGAAACAGAGTGCAAGATGGCTCGAATGTATAGGCCCAGAAGGACAGAGAGGCAGATTAAAACCATATGTGGCTAACGTAGTTATGAACCTGTGGGGTCGAGACCTGTTACAACAATGGAATACTCAGATTAACATCCCTCCAACCTCAGAAATAAATCTTGAACTAGCACATGTTTCTGAGAGAAATATTAGAAGGCATTATTCTAACGAGTGGTCACCAGCCATCCATATTATACAAGAACAGGGCACAAAAACTGACGATCTTCCAAAGACACCAACAGCTCTACCTTTAAAATGGTTAACAGACAAGCCTGTATGAGTTCATCAATGGCTTTTAACAACAGAGAAACTCCAGGCTTTAGAAGAGCTGGTAGAAGAACAGTTAAATGCTCGGCATATTGAAGAATATACTAGCCCATGGAATTCTCCTGTATTTGTTATTAAAAATAAATCTGGTAAATGGAGAATGGTAACAGACCTTAGAGCAATTAACAAAGTAATTCGGCCAATGGGCTCTCTACAATCTGGAATTCCTTTGCCTACTCTGTTACCTAAAGGATGGCCTCTCATAGTTATTGATTTAAAAGACTGTTTCTTTTCAATACCCCTACAAGAAAAAGACAGAGAAAGATTTGCTTTCACGGTGCCTACTTACAACAATTCTCAACCGGTTAGAAGATTTCAATGGAGAGTCCTCCCACAGGGAATGTTGAATAGTCCAACCCTGTGCCAATATTTTGTACAAAAGCCCTTGGAAGTGATATGTAAAAAATTTCCTAAATCTATAATTTATCATTATATGGATGATATTTTACTAGCTGACTCAAATGCAGATACTTTAGAAAAAATGTTTGAAGAAGTAAAGAAAATATTACCTTGCTGGGGATTACAAATTGCTCCTGAAAAGATACAAAGAAGAGATTCTATTAATTATTTAGGATATAAAATAGAGCTACAAAAAATTAGACCTTAAAAGGTGCAAATTAGGAGAGATTGCCTACAGACTCTTAATGACTTTCAAAGATTATTTAGGGACATTTCTCATCTACGAACTATTGTTGGGGTAAAAAATGTTGAACTGAATAATTTGTTCAAAACCTTAGAAGGTGACAAGGTCTTAAATAGTCCAAGAGAATTATCACTTGAAGCTGAGAAAGAATTGGCCTTGGTAGAAAAAAAAGTACATGAAGGACATGTGGATCGTTTTGATCCAAAGCTGGATTGCATTTGGTTATTTTACCTTCTAGGCATTCTCCTACAGGAATATTAATGCAGAGAGAAGATATTATATTGGAATGGATATTTTTACCAAATAAAAAAAAAATTAAAAACTTATGTGGAAAAAAATCTGACTTAATTTTGAAAGGAAAATTGAGACTTTGTCCATTAGCAGGAATAGACCCAGCAGAAATTGTTGTACCTTTAACTAAAGAGGACATTGAAAAATTATGGACAGAAAGTGAACCTTGGCAAAGAGCTTGCAGTAATATTTTGGGAGAAATTAACAGCAAATATCCTAAAAGCAATAGAATTGATCTTATAAAGAGAGCTGATTAGATCTTGCCTCAAATTGTACATGAAAAACCCATATCTGGAGTTCGGACATTTTATACACATGCCAACAAACAAGGAAAGGCAGGTTACAAATCAGAAAATTTAAGTTAAGTGGTTCAAAGTCCTTATAATTCAGTTCAAAAATCAGAATTGTATGCTATTCTGTTGGTATTAATGGATTTTTCAGAACCTCTCAACATAGTTACTGACTCTCAGTATGCTGAAAGAATGGTATTACATATTGAGACTGCAGAATTTATACCTGATGCTTCAGAATTCACTTCACTATTTATTTAATTATAAGATACAATCAGGGAAAGGAGTCATCCTTTATATATAACTCACATCTGATCCCATACTGGTCTGCCAGGCACAAAGTAATAATGAGATTGACAAATTATTGATAGGAAATGTGCCAACAAGCCAAGGAAATTGTAAAGAAATGTCCTACTTGTTCCTTCTACAATCAGACACCATTACCAGCAGGATGTAACCCAAAGGGTACTCAGAGGAATGAAATCTGGCAGATGGATGTGTTTCACTTTGTGGAATTTGGAAAACTGAAATATGTACACCATACTATCGATACTTATTCAGGATTTCAATGGGCAACTGCTTTGAGTTCTGAAAAAGCTGATTCTGTAATCACTCATTTGCTAGAAGTTATGGCCATCATGGGTATACCTGCACAAATTAAAACTGACAATGCTCCAGCATATGTCTCCATTAAAATGAAACAGTTTTTTGCTTATTATAATATAAAGCATATTACAGGTATACCACATAATTCTACAGGCCAAGCAGTTATAGAAAGATCCAATAGAACTCTAAAGGACATGATAAATAAACAGAAAGGGGTAACAAAAAACCCCAGAAATAGACTGCACAATGCTCTATTAACTTTGAATTTTCTCAGTGCTAATGAGAAAGGAACAACAGCTGCAGAGAGACATTGGTTAATAGAAAAAACAACAGAATTAAATCAGCCTATATACTTCAAGGATGTGCTAACCTCAGAATGGAAACCAGGGTATGTGTTACGTTGAGGACGAGGTTTTGCTTTTGTTTCTGCAGAAGATAAGCTGTGGGTACCATCAAAATTGATAAAGGTTTGATTTGAACAAGAGAGACCTCTTAATTAGAGGAGGTGATAGTTCATCAACCAACATGACCATCCAGTTTAAACTCACTTATACCATTAATACATGCCTTTTCATTTAATCAGATGTAACTTGCCAAAAGGGAACCTCCCCAAAATTAGTCTTGGGGAAGGGTTTTTGTTTTCTCTTTTAGGAGAATGAAGGCTAAGGAATCTGAAGAACACTGGACAAATGAGACAACTGAAGAAAAAGGACATATCATCTGTCCCAGGAAAAAGAGTAAAATGGCCTATTGGTATATCATCTACAAAATTTCACAAATATTCCTAAATATTTGTTTCTGCTCTTCTCTAAAAAATTAATACTCTTGGTCTTCTTGTAGTCCCAGTTCAATTAAAGTTTAAAGCTGACTTTGGAGTTGGAGAATGGCTCTCTCCTCCTTTAAACTCAAGCATGTTGTTAAAAGGAAAATGAAAACTCCCTGTATCATACCAGAAGAAAGAGTAATCTTCTGACATGGGACAGGAGAAAAAAACAAATTAATTAAGGGACTATTCTATTACTAATCTCAATTCTTTGATTCTATTCTGATTCTTTAAACTTTTCCTAAAGTAAGAATTTTATATCAAAATTTTCAAAATATATATATAAATATATTAAAGATAATAATGGTCATATAGAGTACTAATTAATTCTAGAGAAAAGGCTTCAATTAGCTGCCTATACATGTCTTTGTGTTTGAGTCTCTTTTCTGTTTTCTGCAGGAAATCACAGCCAGGCCTAACATCAACTGAAATCTCCAGGAAGAAGATGGGGCCCCACAATGACAATTCTACGTGGAAAATAATATCACTAAGCTGATAAACATCATCTACAGACCAGCTTTGGACTACAAAGTGCTTAGAGCAATTCTGAGATGGCTAGCTGAGATGATCCAGTTTCAAAGAGTACTTGAATAAGGACTTGAGATGAACCCTGAACTTTGGCATTATGGATAACAAAGAATATAGTTACCTTCCCTAGAATTTGTCAATTAACCCAAAATTTTTCTTTTCAGAATAAAGATAACTTCGCCCATACCCAACAGGAAGCAATTTTAAGAATACAACACCCACATTCCCAAAGGGGTGGTGTGGGGTGGGTGGTTTTTTGGTCTTTTTATGGGTATTGGGTTTGGGATAGTTTTCATTGTTTAGGAGGGTTGGTTACAAGTTGTTGTTAAGGGTTAGCAAAAGGGCTAGGCAAAAGGTGCTTGTTTAAAAAGAAAAGAAAAGAAAAGAAAAGAAAAAGACAATTACTAGTTTTAAATACTTTACATTGGATTGGATTGCTTTATATTGTATCCAAATTATTATTATTATTGAGATTGTTAGAATATACCATACACATATTTCTAATCTTGCTTGAGATACTGTATTTATACCATTTATTTAACAATGTAATGCAATTTGCTAATCCTTGAATGTTAATATTACCAACTATTAGGATATATAGAAATGAAAGTTAGTGGTTAGACATTACAATTGAACTTGTAGTCATATTGGGTGTGTTTTCAAGATCAAACAGATAAATTTTAGATAGACAGGTCATCTTCAAACCCTTCAGAGATCTACAGAATATGGCATTTAAAATGTTTTAATAACTTAGGAATTTTTCTTTTTTGCTATGACTATGAGACATGTCGGCTCCTGGCAGTACCAATCTACTTCAGAGAAAATATGGGCATTGAAGAAACTGCATATGGAGTTAACTTTCATTGTGGCAAAAGCTAGCCACTGGACAACAACAGTATCCTCGAATCAACTGCTGACAAACAGGACAGACAGGACATGAAACCAAGGACTACCAATTCTTGCCAAAACACGTGTGGTTGTGGCTTTAACAAAAGGCATCTTCTGAAGCCAGGACAATATGTCACCATCCCTGAAGTGAGTGGCCTTTGCAATCTGTAAAAGGTACCATGCCCTTTTCTTTGAAGGCAGCTAAACAGGGAGTGGGCCAATGGCCTCTGATGTGCAATGGAACAGCAGATGAAACAGTTATTCTTTAAGAATAACTAAGCTCACCCCTCTCAATAGTAGACTGGCATTTAATAGAGGGATGTGGAAAAGAACGGGATGCCAAGATGAAGCCACATATACACAGCCAAGAAAAATTGACAGCTGAATTGAAAAAACATCAATAATTTCCAGAAATTAAAATCATGAATCATGGCATGACACTAATGGAAATCAGGTGTTTCTGGTACATGGACTGCTCTCACCAAATATGAGGTCAAACTGTTGATCTGGTATACATCCTAGTTCACAAATGAGTCTGTCAGATATGCTAAGCCTATAGGCTGAAGATGATGCCCCAACATTGCGGAGAAACCTTAGGGGACTCTCCAGGCAGCTGGCTGTTTCTGTCAACTCACATTTTTTTTGGAAGCTGCTTGCATGCACTTCCTGTTTTTATTTTTTATTAGGTAGTATTATTTCCTTCTTGGGTCTCTGAGGGAGTTGAAGATCAGTTAGTTATAGTTATAATTATCTTTGTTAAGGATTTCAGAAAAACTCACTAAGAGCTGTAAGTGTATAAATTTGAAAGATGTTATAATTAGCAATATAAGTTAGGATAGAAAGTGAATCAGGTACATTTTGGACTTACCAAAATAGGATAGATAATGGAATTATTTTCTCTGAATTTGTCAAATGCAGATGGACTAGACATTGTTTAGGTATTTATTGTTTGTATATATGGTATATATAGTTATTGTACTTTTGTATATAGTTTTTCTTATATTAGTTATGACTTTTTCCTTTTTATTAAAATAGAAAAGGGGAAATATAGTGATATTTTATTTGTATTGAAATGTGATTTTATTTGTATGTTAATAAAGTTGCCTTGAGGTCAGAGCAAGCCAGAACAGAAGCTGGGCTGTAGTGGTGCATGCCTTTAATCCCAGCACTTGGGAGGCAGAGCTAGGTAGATCTCTGTGTGTTCAAGGACACAGCCAGCATGGCAGACACACACCACACCTTTAATCTCAATACCAAACATAGAAGACCTGGAGTTCTGTACAAACAGGCAGTGATGAGGAGGTCATGTGGCTGGGTTTACAACCAATGAGAAAACAAAACAGAAAGTCTATAAAAAGGATAGGATACACAGCAGTAGGTCTCTTGTGGAGAGTAAGGACAGCAGAAGCAGTGAAGGGTAAGGTTTTCCGCTCTTGCTCTGACCTTGTGGTTTTTAACTCTGCAATTGGTTCTGTTTCTTATTTGACAAGATGGTTACATCTACATCTTGCCATATTAATAATAACACAGAGATGCTCCACATGGAGCAACACACTTTCACACAATCATTTGCTAACAGTCATTCACACCCTCATACATGCCTGAGAGGAAAAATAAATACAATAACAACAGTAAGCTACTACTTACACACTCATTCACACTAAATCCCCCATATAAACCTACTCATTCCTTCAAGCAAAAGTGCTTTAATAATAAGACGCTTTCACCATTTCACAGTAGATATTTTGCTTGTGGATAATATCTCTCTACTGTGATGGACATCTCATTTTAACAGACTTTTCCCCAGGAAGTGGACTGTTCTAGCTATACTTTGGTAGGATCTACATATCCATGTAGAAGATGCATTTCACATTTTGAGTGATTAATATAGCCATGTTCTCCACACAAAGATTCCCTACATCCAGTGTGGTGGATGACATATGTATGTTTTAGCCTTCAAGTAAAAGAAAAGTTAGTCTTTCAAGTGGTGAATATTTTGGTGACCCTGGTTCCCTTGTTTTAGCATAAGTCTATTGATTAATTACCCACCGAGTTATTGATGACAGATACTCAATTGGTTCACAAATCCTGTCTGGGTTCTTAGCTGCTCAACCACCTTCCTTCAATGTTTCCTTCCCTGCTTCATTATGAATACAGTAGTGCGCTTAAAGTCCAGTTTTCTTTTAATGATGTGAGGGATGTGCTCAAGCTCATGAATTATTGCAGCAAGTAACCAGAAAAAAAGCTATGCAATCTTACTGTGGACCAGGTGTGTTGGTAAAAAATTATACTGTGGTTTGACACAAACTAGAGTCACCTTGGAAGAGAAACTTCAGCTGAGGAATTGCCTAGACAAGATTGATCTGTAGACATGTCTATAGGGGCATTTTCCTTGATTTCTAATTGCTCTAGGAGGGCTCTATCCTCTGTTGTCAGTACCATCCTTAAGCAGCTAGAGTGGGCCTACATAAGAAAGCAAACAGAATGTAGAGTGGGGCAGGGGGTGTCCTACTTCAGTTGTTACTTGAGTTACTGTTTTGACCTCCTTAATGAACAACTAGGACCTAGAAGTGCAAGCTGCTATAAACTCTTTCCTCCACAAAGCTGTCTTGGGTCATGGTGTTTTATAGGCCATCAAGGTAAACCACACATGCTCATATTCTGTTTTGAATTTTTCAAAGACAATACGAAAACAAAAGCACCCACAAAGGACAGCGTTCTTTCTTACTGGTCCATTAGGACTTATGTTATCCACTCAATGAATGTTAGGTAAAGAGAATACAGTGAACTCATCATTGCTAACTTGATTCAAACATTGATCACTAGCAGGAAAGAACAAAACAGGTGTGCTCAAAGCCAAAATTAATTAATTCTTATGTCTTCAGTGAGAGACATGGGAAAGGTATGTTCTGGTTTGTCTGTTTTTGTTGTTGTCAGGATGAAATATCCTGACAAAAAGAGCCACATAGAAAGAAAAGAAAAGAAAAGAAAAGAAAAGAAAGAAAGAAAGAAAGAAAGAAAGAAAGAGTTGGTTTCAGCCTGCTATTCTAGGTCACTCTCCATTACTGTGAGGAAGTTAAGGGAGGCACTCAAAGCATCTGTCCACAGTCAATAGTGGAGACAGAGTAAAGGCACAGATGGATCTTTGCTTGCTTGCTAGCAAGCTTATCTCCCTTCCTCCATTCTTACAGTGCTCACTCAGGGGCCTGCCTAGCAAGTGGTGCTGTACAGGATGACCCTTGTCTTCTTACATCAGCTAACTACCAAGACGGTGCCCATCAGTCATAAGCACAGGGCAAACTGAACTCCTCATTAAACTACTTCTGAGTGATTCCATGTTGTATCAAGCTGACAGTTAAAAGTCACTTGCACAAAGTGTGACATTTAGGGCTTCTGCCTCTCTGTTTGCTTTTCCTCATTTCTTGATCTACAGGAAAATGTCTGTGAGAATTTTCTTGAAAATTACTCCTTTTGGACATATGTCCATTGTAGAAAAACATCACATAAATTAAAAAGAAGTATGCTCTGTTAGTTTTGCTAAATTATATCTAGGGATGAGTTTTAATGAATGAAGGAGGAAACCATCCATCTTTTAACATCTTTTTCTAAGAAAGAGTACAAGCTACAAAAATAATGCAATGTCTTTTATGAATCTTTTCTCAAAGAGACACTTCTGATGTGATTATAGGCTTAGCTCAGACCTCAAATCCCAGCACTTGGGAAGCTGAGGCAGGGGGCGTTGCTGGAAGTTCGAGGCCAGCCTAATGATCTGCATAGTGAGTTTGAGGTCAGTTTGTTCAGCAGAGTAAATTCAACACAACCTGGGGTACAGAGTGAGACACTGTTGCAAAGCACACCTATAAGACACAATAAAAAAAAATACAGTTTTGAGTTTCTCTGGAATGTGCTGGGACATGAGGTCTGGGAAGTGATTTCCTGCTTTAGCAGAGGGACTCAGTGCATGGAGATGTCACTACAACATAAAATAAGAAAACACATTATTTGTATTCACTTAGGAATTATCTTGCTAAATGCAATAGAAAATTAAACCAATGAGTATGTCTTAATTGCTGTTTACTTTTTTCATCTAACAATAACTGAAAGATATTTGGTTTCAGGTCACTTGGTGGTTTGAGAGTGTGGCTGGTTACTGTCAACATTTCTGCTCATTATTTTTTGGAGTGTGGTTTATGCTCTCTATAGTATTACCTCATGATTTTGTAGTAGCCGCTTTGTGGCCAACATCACCTCTGTTTTAAGCAGGAATAAGTGACAGGAATTGTGGCTAAAGTTTTCCCTACGTACTGTCTCCCTCTGATTTTCACTTTCAAATTTTATTTAAAAAAAGAACAGTTCAGGCACCCTACTAATCAGATTAGTGAGTATCTTAATTGTCATCATAGAGCCTTCATTAAGTAACTGATGAAAGCAGACGCAGAGATCCAAAGCCAAGCATCAGGCCCAGCTGCAGGAGTCCAATCTAAGAGAGAGAAGAGGGATTCTATGAGCAAGATCATGATGGGGGAACCTACAGAGACAACCAAACCAAACTAGTGGGGACTCATGCACTTTAGGCCAATAGCTGTGGAGTCTCCATGGGACTGGACTAGGCACTCTGCATAAGCAAGACAGTTCTGTAGCTTGATCTGCTTAAGGGGCCCCCTGGCAGTAGGATCAGAATCCATCCATGGTGCATGAGCTGACTTTTTGAACCCCATTACCTATGGTGGGACACTTTGCATAACCTTGATGCAAGGGGAGGGACTTGGACTTGCCTCTACTGAATGTACTAGGCTCTGCAGACTCACCAGGGGAGACCTTGCCATGCTGCAGGAGGGAATAGGGGTGGGTTGCAGGGAAGGTGAAAAGGGCAGGAGGAGGGGAGGAGAGGGGGATCTGTGATTGGTATGTAAAATGAATTTTAAAAAATACTTAATAAAAACCAAAAAAAAAAAATCAATCAAAAGAAATCCTGACCCCCCCCCCAAAGAATAAAAACCATGTATCACAGACATTATTGGTACCTTTTAGAAAACTGCTATTATTATTTAATAACTTGTGCTAATAGGTAAAGGATATCTTGAAGTACAAAATGATTCAAGAATCTAATAGTGAAATAATACGGTGGCAAAATTAAAGATATATCATAAAACTAACAATTTTTAAATTGAGCTAAGGAAGGCTATTATAACATGCATCAGAAAATTTTACTTAGAAAGATGCAAAATACTTGAAATAAAGGAAGATTTCAAAGCAGAGACTGCAGATGATGAGGACTGACTTTATGCTTTGAAGGGCCTTTGAAATATCAGATAAAGTGTGAATGAGAAGTTTTACCCATTCTTTAGTTCAAACATTTCAGATTTGTTTATTTAAATGATGTAATGGCAAAAGGTTGCCATGGTTGCAATCTAGGGACTTGTTCATCATTAGGAGCAGAATGTGGTATTATTTTTCTGTACTTTTTTCTTAGCATTATTGTATATTGCAACAAGTGCTTTTATATAAGTACTCATTTTCCTTTGAGAATTAAATGGGTCATGAGTATATCATCTGGGATGTAATTTTTATGTTGTTCAATTGATATGTCTTAAATGTAATTATCAAAATAAATAAATAAGATATAACACAATCACATCTATACTATATTTATTAGACATTGTTGTCTAGTAAATATATTAGTAGAAAGTTGATTTTATAAACAATGGTGTCCTGGGTTAGATAATAAAGGGATGCATTGTTCTGGGGAAAATTATTGTGTTAAAAAGATATTTGCTTATAATTTTGACAGATATTGCCAAATTTCTGTTAACAGATATGTCTCTGGCATCCCACATTGCAGATTTTGAGTGTGTAAGGCTCTATGTTAATGTGATTTAATTCCTTTTATAAATTTCCAGTTTTACATACACTCTTGTCTGGTTTTGTTTTTCTGGATAAAGTTAACTTGCACACATCATACCCCTTTTCTTTTCTGGTTAGTTTTAGCTGTCAACTTGATCACAGCATGCAATCATCTAGGAATAGTTTTCCTGGGGATTATCTAGACCTGATTGGCCTATGCAAATGTCTGTCAGGGATTGCTCTGATTTTAGCTAATGTAACAAGACCCAGACCTGTGTGCAGCACCATTCCCTAGGTAAGGGTTCCTGAACAGTCTAAGCAAGAAGGGAGCTGAGAGCAAGCACCCAGGTTATTCTCTCTCTGTTCCTTACCATAGATTGATAGCTGCTTTAAGTTCCTCTTTTCTTTCCCTGCAGTAAGGAACTGTGGCCTGGAATAGTGAGTCCAACAGACCTTTTCCTCCCCGGTGTTGTTTTCTGGGTATCTTATCACAGCAGCAGAAGTGAAATGTGTCTCCAGTTCATTTTTAATCATGAGTGTTGGAGGAGTCTCTTCACATAGACTTGACTGCTTTTCTTCTAAAAGTTGTAAACTTGTCTTTTGCTCCTTAATAACTCCACATTATTGTGAGTCATGAGGTTTTCATAATGTTTTCAGCATATTGATTGAATACCTAGCAATCTCACATAATTATCTCACCTGTTTTAACTGTTATTTTTGAGTGTGATCCCCTTCAGAATTTCAAGCATGCAAACTCTATCATTTAAAACTAATAATTTGTCTCCTATTTGACCTGTTTGTATATTGTATTATTTTCTTTCTCTTCACTCTCTAGGCCAGCACTTTCAGAGCAATATAATCCTCATGTGGAATTTTTTTAGATTATAATTTAATTGTAACATTTCCCCCTCACCTAGTCTCTCCAAACCCTCTCATGCAGCCCTCCACATTCTCCTTTAAATTCACAACCTCTTTACTTGTTTTTTTTTTTTTTTTTTTTTTTTTTTTTTTTTTTTTTTTTTTTACTAATTGTTATTACATGCACATATCTATATGTATAGACATATGTATTCCCAAATACTACTTGTTCAATTCATGTAATGCTACCTGTACGTGTGTGTTAAGTGCTGTTCGTAACTGAACAACCAAGTGAGGTGCCCTTCCTCTTTTGTTTCCTGCTTTCCTCAATTATCTACAGAGCTCTTTTTGTAGGGTTGAAGACTCTTGGACTTTATTCCATTCATCTGTCGCGTTCACTGGAGTCAACCTTGTTCAGCTCCTATTTGGGCTGTCCTAGGAGACACAGTCTCACAACAAACTCCCTTATCTTCTGGCTCTACAATCTCCCCTCTCCACTTCTTCAATGTTCCCTGAGCCTTGGTTACTACAGTGTTTTGTAGTTATATCTCATGAGACTGGGCTCCACAACTCTGCATTTTGATTAGTTGTGCTTTCCGTCAGTGATCTTCATGTTGCAAAGAGAAGTTTCCTTGATGAGGGATGAAGACTATACTTAGCTGTGGCTATAAGGACAAACATTTATACATTGTTGTTAAGAAATTATGGTGGGGGCTGGAGAGATAGCTCAGCAGTTAAGAGCACTGGCTGTTCTTCCAGAGGTCATGAGCTCAATTCCTAGCAACCACATGGTGGCTCACAACCATCTGTATAATGAGATCTGGCGCCCCTCTTCTGGCATGCAGGCAGAACACTGTATATATAATAAATAAATAAATCTTTGGAAAAAAAATGGCACGGTTGCTGACCCTGTCCTCACCCATGGGATAGCTAGTCAGGACTGTGTCTTATTCAAATTTACACTAGTAAATTAGTGATTATATATTCATGTATAGCCATGACTTCTCTAGCACTGAGTAATTATCAAGGTGTCTTAGTTAGGGTTTCTATTGCTGTGAAGAGACACTATGACCACATCGCCTCTTTTAAAGGAAAACACTTGATTGGGGTGGCTTACAATTTCAGAGGTTTAGTCCATTAGCATCATGGTGTAACATGGTAGCAGGCAGACATGGTACTGAAGAAGTGTCCGAGTCCTATTTTTTGACCTGCAGGCAGCAGAAAGTGGTCTGTCTTCCACACTGGGTGCAGACTGAGCATAGGAGTCATCAAAGGCCACGCCCACAGTGACATACTTCCCCCAACAAAGCCACACCTCCTAATAGCGCCACTCCCTTTGGGGAACTTTTTTTTTTTTTTCAAACTTCTTTACAACACTAGCTTTCCAGTACCAGGCATGGTCTTCCTATTGTTGAGCACATCTTCTGTTCAATTAGAGAGCTGTTGGTTACCACCACGGTATGTGTTCTGCTGAAAGTCCTTATGTGTTCATTCATTAAGGTGATTTTTGTTTTTTTAAATATATTTTATTTCAAAACCATACCCCACCATTCCTCTTTCAGTCTTTATCAACATCATCTTAGTTCATTTGGACAGAATAACAGTTTCTTTGTTCTGGTTTTGTTCTCAGGGAGAGTTAGATTTTCCTTTTTCAGTTAACTGCCTTGCCACATTTTATCGTGGAATCGCCTTATTGGTGATTAGCAGTGAGTCTGAATTTCTGTCTTTCTTGAAACTGCATTTCTTTTGTTGTTGTTGTTTTAGTACATTTTCATTATTGGCTTGCTGCCTTGAACTTGTGCTGTCCATGGAAATGTGACAAGTTCCCCTAAATTTAATTATTTGACTTTAAACACTGTCCCTATTTAACACCTTTAACATCCTTTAAGGATTTGAGGGTTGTGATCCTCCTTCTTTAGAAGGTTGTTAAGGTCCCAGTATGTGGTTTCACTTTTAAGGAAGAGCCTTTCTCATATCTTATTTAGGCACCTGTGGTCTAACCCTACATTAATAAAACATCAGTTAGGTTAGGCTTCTTCCTCCACATATAAACTGTAGTTCTCTAAACAAGAATATCTGTTGTCCTGTTGTGCCAGAACAGCCACACTGAAAAGCCTCATGGCCTGTGCATGCTCAGCCCATCCCTTACTCAAAGGCTGATATGGACACTACACAAAGGGGTCGTGAACCTTCAGCTATACCATTCTGTCCTTTCCACTTCATTCAGTGATGCATGAAAGCTGTATTAGTGATAATAGCTGATCCAGAACAGGCCCTCCCTGGATCCTGTGAACTGAGCAAATTCCTGCATCCTGTGCAAGGAGCACCTGCAAGGTGATTTTCCTTGTCCAGATCTGGGATGTCTGGGATGCCTCCTTGTGGAATTATTTTTCTTCATGATCCCAGTCTCGGGGCCTTTTGTCATAGCTTACTGGCATCTTCTTAAAAGAATATTTCTTTGTTGAACACTTTTTTTTTTCTTCTGTTAGGAAGTTTCAACTAGAAGACTTTGCTTTTGGTTTGCGTTGAAATTTCTGGTTCATTGAGAACATTGTATCCTGGATAAGAATAAATTTTCTGGGAACTTTTTATTCACTCAGATGTCCATTTTTATTTGTATTTGGCCAAGTAAATGCTTATTATGGAACAACATAATAACAATTCATCTTTTCTTTTAATCTTATCTGATGTAACATGTTGCTTTTCAGTGCTAAGTTATTAAACATAATTCAACAATATGTAGATTTTTTAAATTCTATTTCTTTAGGCTTCCATATCACAAAGCCTGGTCCTCTCCATTATCATCCTTTCTTTTCAGTTTTTTTTTCTTGCCTATTCTTGACTTAGCTTTATTTCCACCTGAACCTACAAATGAATTTGTCATACTTTGGGAAATAGAAAACCAATTGATACTTTAAATAAGAGTGTTTTAATTCCATTTCCTATTGCTGTGATAAAGTACTCAAGCAAAAACAACTTAAGAGAAAGTTTTATTTGGCCTACAGTTCCGTATTAATAGCTGGTTTCTGTGGGGAAATAACAGAGGCAGGAACTTGAAGCAGTCACTCAGAGTACTTCCACCGTCAAAAGTAGAGAACAGTGATTTAATGCGTAATGATGCTCAGCTTATCCCCCCCCCCCCCCCATTTATTTAGTTCAGGGACACGCCGATGAAATGGTGTAGGCATGTTCAGAGTAAGTTGTCCAAACTTAATTAACCAAATTAAGAAAATCCCTACAGGAATATCCACAGGCCAACTTACTGTAGACGATTTCTCATTAAGAATCTCTTTCAAGGGATTATACATTTTGTCAAGTGGACAGTCAAAATGAACTTGCATACTGAGCATAATATTATGAATACTAAATTCATAATTATGAAATGTGTAATATACTCTAAGTATATGAATATATAAATATATGTTGTAATATAGATTGTATATGTATAGATTTTATATGTTATATATATATATACACACACACACAAGTGATATATATGTATCATGTTAGTAGATAATTATAAGGAAAGTTCTTTATTTTTTTATATTGAAGATTTTTTTAACTCATAAACATGAGTTTTCCATTTAACAAATCATACTGTCTTGTGCTTATCTTGAGAGTTCTTTAGAATCTTATTTTAATTTTAAAGCCTTTTGTTGTTCAGCATACTTTTTTGCTTTATTTTGATACATACTATTGGTTTTTGCATGTTGATTTTTTGAACTACTAATTCGTTATTTTGCTGACATCTCCAATTTCAATATTTTTTAAATTGAAAATCATGTTTCATATAGTATATTATGATTATAGTTGCCCCTCCCCAACTCTTCCATGATCTTCTTCTTCTCTCAACCCATCCAAATCCACATCCTTTTTTGCTTTCTCTCATTGGAAAACAGATATTGAAGAAAGATCAAGATAAACATACCTAGATAGAACAAAACAAATATACACACACAAAAAAAACAAAGTGCAAGAGAAAAAGCATAAGAAACATATATAGCGACAGACACACACACATTGGCACACACAGCAATCCCTTAAAGACTACCAAATCAGAAACCAAATGTATAAGTAAAAGACCTGTAGTGTTAAAGAAAACAAGCACAGAAATAAAATGCCCAGACAAAGCATTAGTACACAAAAACAAACAAACAAACAAGTCAAAAAATGGAGTTCCTAAGTCTATTGCTGAGCATGAAGCCTGGCCCTAAGAGTGGTTTCTGTACTCAATGAGACTCAGTTGGAGAGGTCTAATTTTTCATGTGTGAGTGGTAATCAATGGGAAATAGCTGCTGGGCTGGGGCTGGAAGCTTGTGCTCACCTCTCCTCTCAGTGATGGGATGCCATCTGGCACAGATCCACATGGGCCTTGTGCATACTGCCTCTGTCTCTGTGAGTTAATGTATGCATGGGTCCTGCTGTGTGTACAAGACTTTGTTTCTTTGGTGTTCTTCATCTCCTCTGACTCTTACAGTATTTCTGCCTTTTCTTCCACATGGCTCCCTGAGCCCCAAGGGGAGGGATTTGATAGGGACATCCCATTTAGGATGGATTGTTCCAAGGACTCTTACTCTCTGCACATTGTCCAGCTGTGGGTCTCTGTATTTATTTCCGTATACTGCAGGAGGAAGCTTCTCTGATGATGGCTGAGCAAGATATTGATTTATGAATATAGTAGAATATAATTTACAATGATAAAATTTTCAAATAGATACCATCTTTCAGTTTTTTTTCCAAGTTTGGCTTCTGTTTGTCTCTTTGCATGGACTACTAGTCTAAGAGTGGTAAAAACAGTAGTATCTATATTAAATTCTTACTTTATCAGAGCTATTTTAATCATTTATTAAATTGTTGTTATTTTTTAAAAGTGTGTAGCCTGTCTCCATAGGAAATTAAAACAAGTCCACAAATCATTTGACATCCTTTAATTGAGTTGGGACTTAGGTTACCTTCCTTTCAACCCAGGATACCATGTGAATGTTTTGAACTAAGAGGAGGGCAGAAGTCGTGCTTGCCCAGTTCACAGGCACCATCTTTAAGAGGAATGACATCTCTAAGCCACAGTGAAGTCAAGGTAATCAGTCTCCGAGGGAGATGCCTACCGAAGCTCAGAGAATGAATTGCACACAGGTGATTCACGGTCTTCTAGCTCCCAGTGTGACAATAAACCAGTATTGTCACATTTATGTGAGTGAAATTATTATCAATCTTCTAGACCAGGCAAGACACAAGATGAATTCTCCTGTGTGAGACTAGACTGGATGCATTTCCCAAAAGGTCCCTCCCTGTTTTCCTGGCACATTATTCCAATAATAAAATGGTTATTTTTTAAGCCATCAGGTTCTAAAGTTGTTTGTTATACAATGATATCCAATCACAACAGAAATATTTGTTTTTACTTTATTTCTTATTGCTTTTAGAAGAACCCGCATTAGGCTTTAACCTATATTTTTCTAATATTTTTCAGTTATCTATATTTTCTGAAATTGGATTTGTTCTTTATCAGTTAATTCCCTTTGTGTTCTAATTTACATCAATTTTAAATTACATTTTCATAATAAGATTTATGGAATTTTGTTTGTTTAAGCATCCTATACCACATGTGATCAAATGTATGGATTATTTTAGGTAATTCCTTTGTTATGATTTAAATAGATACTGGGAAAATGTGAGTGGCTTTACCTACTGTACCACAGGGGACTATATTGATAAACTTCCATGCTTCCTTTGAGATGATAATTTTGTTGAGGGGTAGGGTGCAGTTATTGAGTGATAGTTGAAGTTGCAATCTGGATAAGACCCTTGACCTGTCTGTTAGTTTCAGGTATTGTGTTTTGTTGCAAGAAGATGTTTTCACTGTATTCTATGAACTAAGCCATTCTTGATTAAACCATATTCTGGAAATTCACATCCAGGTTCCTCAAGGGAAAAACATTGAGAAAAGGTTTGAATGAAAAACTAATAATATTCAGGATGTATAAGTTAAATATTTCTCTCAAAATGTAATGCCAAAATAAATAAATAAACAATAAGATTTCTATATTTTTCTAAGAAGGACATGAATTGCATTTGTGTGTGTTTGGGATGTGTGTGTGTGTGTGTGTGTGTGTGTGTGTGTGTGCACGCTTGTGCTTTTGTGCAAGTGTGCTAGCTTGCTCATAAACTTTTGGATATCAGAGGACAAATATGAATAATTCCAGTACTACACTTCACTTTATCTTTGAGATAGGCTTCTTCACTGAATTTGGAGCTTCCTATTTCAGCAGGACAGGCTGGTCAGTGACAGCTCTCTCCCTGGGTTCTACCTGTCTGTCTCTCCAGCTTTATGGTTAGAGTGGCACACCAGGATTTCAGTGGATGGTAGGGATCCATAATCAGGTACTCATACAGCAAGAACTTCAATCAGTTGAGCCATATCCCCATCACAGGACATGAAATTTTAATATTTGTTAACATCAGCACTGAATGAAAATATTTGATACAGTTAAATATTCTTAATTTCATTATTAATATATGTTTGTAAGTGTCAATGTTGCTGCATATTTAGACCTTGTTTTAACATAGTTCTTATTTTAAAATATGCTTAAGCAGTTTGAAAATCAGTACAGAAAAGGTCTTTATCCAGGTTTAAAGATGATTTTTTTTAGTTAACTTAAGAGTGATTTTAGCAAACATAATTTTAAATTTATTTCAGTAAGGCAATAGCATATGCTCTCTTACTGTTTTGTCCTCTAATGATTGATCCATTCTTTAGCTTAGATCTTTGAGTTAAGTAAATAAACATACTCTCTTAGTAGAATGTCAAAACCTCATATGGGACACCAGAGGGAGAGTAAGTAAGGTTCCTATACTCTGGTGATAATTTCCTGTACTTTATAGCCACATGCTGTGGTGTTTTCAAACAAAGGAGATGATTTTATATCATTTTTTGAAAATATTACAAAGCTAGATAGATGTTGAGGGGCCTGCTCAGTCTGTATCCTTCAATAAATCATCAGGGCATCCATAAAGTGAGGATTGTGAACTAAACGATGTGCTGATTCATTTGTCTAATTTTATGATTCCTTACATTCTCTCAAAGTTGGAAATATAAACCCACTCTTAACCTCCTGCAATCAACAAAACAGAATAAAGTGAGCATGATCAGCATCCAAACAAGGCCTCACCCTGCTTTCACTGTTCTGAGCCCATGACAAAATTATCCTCAAAATCAAGAAATATGTTTATAATTAAATGGTCTCAAAGTTAGGTAAGACTTAACACATAAATTCTGCTCTTTTTTTTGTAGTTTTAATTATTTGGCTTTCCTGATATATTGATAATTTATCTTATTAGTCTTTGAATTTCGAGTTATTTAATTGGAACACATCCTTGTTTCTTCTTTCCTTGTATCCTCTTGTCAGTGTCAAATTCCAGGCAACCATGAAGTTATCTGCATACCACTTTCACCTTACTTCAGTGCTCATACTGTTAGTCACTGCATCCTATTGCCCATAAGTTCATATCATCCATTTTTCTTCAGAAAATAAATCTGAAATACTTATTCTACTTCCCATGTCCATTCATCTCTTTCAATTTGCCTTTATAGTTTCCTATAAAATAACATTCTCTTACCTATCCAACTTCCTCTTACTAACCCAGCTTTCTCCTAAAAAGCACATTCCTGCTTTAATTAACATATCTTATGGCCCTTGGAACACACCTCATTGATTTCAACTGTAGTAAGTTCTGTCTTATAGCCTGTGACCTTTCTAGTCATAGGCTCTTTTCCTAGGAATGGTGGAATATATGTATTTTAACTTGTAGAATAGGCCATAAAACCAATTATAGAGTGGTTGGTAACTCACACTATAATATTGTCACTATTGTACCAATGGGTAGGCCTTATCATACAGTAATTATTGTGGTTAACAAGGTTTATAGCTGGGCATGATTGATGTTTACTTTTCTTCTCTAGTGGCAGGCTCACATCTTCCAGTCCTATGAAGGCTAGCCAATAGGTATGAACTTTCCAGTTCAATACTTACGTTTTTAAATATTGAGATAGGAAAAATATTAAGATAGGAAAAGTAAGCTTAATTTTTTTTCTATGTTCTATGACTCAAGTGTGTAGTGCCTTCAGCCGAAAGGTCTTACAATCAAGTTGGGAAGATAATCGAGAATATTACATACCTCGTAATGTTTGTGGGTCAAGGAGGCATGTCAGCCACAACTACAAAAGAAGTAACCCATTCCTGGCCCTAGGTTTTTTTATTTGTTAGCATTTGGTGTCTAGCAGAGGAATAGTTGCCTTGCTATAGGATAACTCCATTTTATCTCTTTTTAGGTATTTGCAAACATTTATTTTAGGAAGATTCTGCAGTAATAGGTTTCTGTATGACTGTTTTAGTTTTATCTTAAATCTAGGCCTTCCATAAAGGTCAGGACTTGTGACACATTTTGTCAGGTAATTTACAGCTTCCTTGAAAACGAATATGGAGTCTTGCTGATTTTATATAGAAAGAAGCAAAAAAAATTTTTTTTCTGGTATTATTTTCACTAATTAAATCACCATCAACATTCTCAAAAGTTGAACTAAAAGTAATAGTTTTACAAAGAGTGTCCCTGTAAGGGAGAGAACACATCATTTTTTTTCTTTTAGAAAGAAGCAAATGAAGTGGTTTATTTATTTACAAAGTAAGTTTAGAAATATTGTTCCTTCTTCCATTGAGGAGTCACAGTCCATTTCATTGTATGTAAAGTCATGATATGTCCTACTACAGAGAAAATTGTTATGCATGTTTTTATTCTAATATCACTCACAAATCATTTTAATTACTGACAACCTAAGAATATTGCATATGAATCCTGTTGTCTCAAGAGAATTGAGTAAACGGGCAGCTTGTCACAATATATGGAACTGCCTCTCCTTCGGTGGAGGCCCATGAGCAATACTGTTCAAAATAGATTATATGATAATTTGCACATTAAAGTTTAAGAGGATTTTTTATCTATCAAAGCTGTACTGTCCTGGGTTTCTATCAGGATTCAGATTGCAGACATGCAGTTGCCATCTGCTTCCTAAACACATTGCTGTTGGAATGCAGCCACACACACATTTGTTTGTGTATTTCTCATGACTGTTTCCATGCTGTGCCTGAAGAGTTGAGAAACTCACAAAGCCTAAATGATGCACTGACTGAAAGAAAGAAAGAAGTTTGCACAATTAAGATCCATAATTTTTTTAAAAAAGCAACTGACCAGAAAATGAGTTGGTTATGGTTGTATTTTAAAGGTGTGTTAATATACCAGGGACCATATATATTCTACATACTGGGATCTAAAGATATTTTAATGCTTGTGCAAATATGACCCAAAAGAAAAGTTCTGAGGTGAAACATCTCTCACTTGATGTTAGAATCCCTTGCATATGACCTAGAAATATTAAGGTAGGGAAATTTCATATGTGATATCAATTGTCTCCAGGCTATTATTAAATCCAATGATACACTTACAAAATATCTAATTTAAATTTTAGTCGGTGTTAGCCTTAGTATACAATTATGCCATCCATCCTGACCTTTTAAATACAAATGCCATGCTCCTGGTTATAGTACATGACAAATGAGAAGTAATGTCTTCCATGTCTTTTATATATTTTAGTATTAGACCATTAGGCTTATTTCAAAAGGTCATCTTATAATTTTAAAAAATATGACATTTGTTTTGTCTTTATGAATCAGTTTAAATAAATGTTTATTATGTCTGTCTATCAAGAGGCATATTAAGATATAGCTTCTGAGTTAATAAAAATAGAAGATGTATTTGTAGAAAAGAAACTGCATTAGTTTGGGGAATGAATGATACAGTAAATATAAATATTAGGTTCCTGTAAAAATAATGACCTAAAATAAATTGTGAAGTTCTCTGCATGGAAGATGGCCTTTACACAAGTACATAACTTCAATAAATATAACAGGGACAAAATTATATGCCTCATTGAAAAGAAACAAACATTTTCAAAAAGTATTTTCCAATATTTTTATTGGAATAATATTTTGATATTAGCTTGAAAAATTATAGACAAGAGCCTACTTTTATTATTAGGAACATCATCTATTGTTACACAGATTTTTAAAATCACTATAACATTTTTTATTTAATAACAACATGATTAAGTAGTTCCTGTTACCCTTGTGGAATTGGTTTGATGATACCTTTTCTGACATGCAATGCTATTTGAAGAGCCTTTGAGAAGTCCCAAGGATGAAGTGCATCTGGATTTTTGTGCAGATTTTGCAGAGCTGGTTCCCACACTCCAGAGCATTTAATTTGTCTCATCAAAAATCACAGAACAAGATATTTGTCCTGAGAACAATAGAAAATTCAAAAAAAAGGATCCAATGATACTTTCCAACTCAATATTCCTTTCTAAAAGAGAGCAAAGGCTAAAAAGGGGGTAGTGTATCTGTATATTTTGTTTTCAGGGCGGTTAGGTTTGACTTTAACATAAGTAATTTGTTCATTTTCTGGACACTTGCAGACAGTAGGACAAAGAGCAGAATGTAAAAAATTCAGTTCGTTGTATTGAATTGTGACTTTGAGTCAGTCTTCTCAGTATGAGAACACAGCCATGGGCTAAGATTAGGCAGCCTTGGTGAAGATCAAATAAATGTCCTTGGAACTGAGCCATTAAGACAAGAACGAGTCTCTCTGTCCAATGTGATAATCAAACATTTAAGATATTGGATCTCAAGTATATACCCTTGGATTCTTCAAAAGAAAAATTCAGAAAGTAAAATTATTCCCCAAAAGACAAACTATGGTCACATTGTAATCAAACCTAGTAAAAACTTTAAAAACAAAAAAAAGAAAAGAAAAAGCATGGCAGGATAATAGATGTCCCCTCGTGCTTAATTTCTTTCCTTGTAGACAAAGGACAAAGGGGAGATTAGAATTCAGTAGACACCTCAACATAAGGCATCAAAAGTATAATGCATGCATGCTGTTATTTTATTTAATTAATAAGTATCTAGTTTATATTACAGATATAAACTTATACCTTTTAATAAAGGACAAGGCTGGAAATGATGGAATTATTAGAGATAATTAAATGTTGGGGTTGCTAGGTTCTTTCACCAGACAGAAAAAGAACTTCATCCACTCTTCAAATTCACGCCAACAGAGGCTCTGCGGAAGATATCATGATCTCTAGCATCACTAGATTCCTAACATCAAGGATTCCATGTGAGGAGTGCACAGGGCAAGCTTCTCAGAGCTATGTTTGTTGGTATTTGCTTTGAATCGATACAATCCCTTAATGGAGGGCAGAAGTCTAAGTCATACGACTCAGAAAGCCAAGGGAATTTATGATGCTACAGATCTCAGAAATTTGTAAGATTCACAATGCTCCTCTCCAATGTTATAAAATTTAAAAGTAGTTGTGAGGGAGGAGACTGGGGCTAACCTGAGTCTGCCTACAAATTCTGCAGGGAGCTAAAGAGATGCAGCTGTGACAAGACACCATTCACAATGCTGTGGGCTCATTGGTGATGCAACTGCATTTATCATTTGTGTTCCTATAAATAACCCCTCACGGAAGGAACGGCAATGCACTCGTTTCACCAAGATAGACTGAACAGATTTTTTCTGCAGTGAGGTGCCATTGTTAATGTCTCCCAAGGAAAGTCATGTGACAACCAACAGCTAACAAGTGATGCCAGTGAGTCAAATTTCAACCTCTTAGAGAAGTGCTTATCTTCTCTGCTTGTTTATTCAAAAGGGAGTCAGGGGCAAATAATCCATCAAAGCCCTAAAAACAATATCTACCATCTGTGAGCTGATATGCAAGCAATGAACAGCCATCTGGAGTAAAGGGAAAGATCATGGTAGACCAACTACAATAGAAGTGTTGTGAGAAATGGTTGTAGAATATCTAGTACTTAAGAAAGGTCCCTGCCGGGCGGTGGTGGCACACGCCTGTGATCCCAGCACTCGGGAGGCAGAGGCAGGTGGATTTCTGTGAGTTCAAGGCCAGCCTGGTCTACAGAGCTAGTCCAGGACAGGCTCCAAGAAGCTACAGAGAAACCCTGTCTCAGAAAAAAAAACAAAACAAAACAAACAAACAAAAAACAAGAAAGGTCCCCTAGAAAGCAGTGTAGTTATTTGAGAAGCAATGACTTCAGCTGCAAGACCTCCAGGGTACATTCTTGTGTAGCGTTTGTTTGCTGACCTCTAGAACTTCCCTGTTCTGCTCCTCTCTGCATTCTAGTTCTCTCTTCTTTGTCAACTGCTGATTGTTGATCATAAAGTCTACTGACATACTGATATAGTACACATGGCTGCTAATAAATTACATACTACTAATGTACACGTGGCTGCTTTAGCGTTGGTTGCCAAGGTGAACATCCTGATGTGTTACAAGGGCATCATTATACACTTGGGAAACTTGACTGAATGTAAATTATAGCTTCAGGAGACGGGATGCCTCTTGGCTTCACATGTTATTTCCTGGTATGGAGAATCAATAAATAAGTGAGATTAATTAAGATTTCATCTGCATTTTAACAAGTTATTAACATCTTCTGATAGGTGTATGTTGATCTTTGGCACATTCTTAAAACTCTTACCTTGTAGATAGGCAATAATAAACCATATGATTTAAAATGTTTTACATCATATTTCATGTGGGTTTCTATGGTATCTGACATAGCTTTTGGATAATCCTTAAATTTTTTCCTTTCAAATGACCTCACACCAACCATTAACTTTTCTGTCTATTGAGCCTCTTCTTCCAAATTCTAGATTTTATTATTAGAAAGCTTAGATCATACGCTTCAGTGTCAGACTATTTTAATATATGCCTTTATTTTGCATCAAAATTCATTTTTTTATTTACGTTCATTTTTATTCATTAATATGTGTTTTCTATTACTTTGTTTTCTTACACATAATTTGACAGGGGTTACTACAGCATTAAGTTTATAATAATGAATACATACTTAAATACAGTGCCTGGCACATTGTCATCTTTGAAATAATTAAATCTTCATGATGGGAAGAGTTGGATTTTCATAAAGATAACTGTACATTTTTTTCTGTTTATAGAATGGTTGGAAAAGAATAATGAGACTTCTAATGGGGTTTAGGATTGATATGATTCTAAGTAGAGGTTCCTACAAAGTTAGAATGATTCTAACATTTTAGACTCATCCTTTATGGATAGAGGTTACATTTTCAGCTGTCTCTTAAAGTGCAATCCATCCAGAAGCAAAGCACAGTAAACCACTTCCTCCTAACACTTCAGGAGGAGTTAGTGATATCACAAACTAGAGAGCTCATCAATATACACTAAAATGAAGTTTGCTTATCATAATCAATATTTGTAAAAAAAGGAGAGGGAGTAGGCAGTACTCAATAGAGTAACAAGATGATTCTGACGTGGCTCCAACAGAAGCTCAAAGAACTAACTTAGAGGTAAATTTGAAGCAAATATTACCTGGTTAATTTTTCATGTTCTGAGCTGCACTGACCATGCCTATACATTACAGTGTCCTATATGCTCTGAATGCATGCATCCCAGGGATAGACACGTCCTTTAGCAAGGTCCTAGGTGGCCGCTAAGACTGGTCTTAAGGATCTGAGTGTCTGAGAGCTCTGGAGACACTACTGCAGAAGGGCAAACCTCCCACTAGAGAAACTTGGGTAGCACCTCTCATGGCCTACAAACTTAGAGTAGACACACCCACTTTAATATGTAAGCTCTAGCCGGGTGGTGGTGGCACACACCTTTAATCCCAGCACTTGGGATGCAGAGCCAGGCAGATCTTTGTGAGTTCGAGGCTAGCCTGGTCTACCAAGTGAGTTCCAGGAAAAGGCACTAAGGTACACAGTGAAACCCTGTCTTGAAAAACAAACAAACAAACAAACAAAACAACACAACAACAAAAAAATGTGAGCTGTGACAGATTTAATAAGATATGAACAGAGTTGCATTTTGCTCAGGGCACAAAAACAGACTCACCTTTTGGTGAATGCTGTGACTACTTGTGACTTGATGTTCTCTCTGAGAAATTATAAATCTCTGGATTCAGGAGAAAGAATGGAGAGGATAGGAGCTAAAGGGAAAGATGGCTTAGCTTGTAAATGTGTGCATTGCTCTTGGAAAGGACCAGAGAGCAGTTCCCACTATCCAAATCAGGTAGCTTACAATTGCCTGTAACTTCAGCTCCAGGGGACATGATGGACCGTTGTGGCCTTCAAGAACACCTACACAGACACAGACACAGATGCACACAGACACACACATGTGTCCACACACATGTGTCCACACACATGCGTGCACACACACTTAAAATAATGTATTTTTACAATTATTTATATATTTACTTCATTTTTTATTTTAATTATTTAATTGAAAGTAGATTTTTCTCACACACTATATACTGATTATGATTTCCCCTCCCAACTCCTCCCAGATCCTTCTCACTTCTTCTCCACTCAACCTTTCTCTGTGTCTGTCTCTCTTTCTCTGTCCGTCTGTCTCTTTCTCATTAGAATACAAAAGGCATCTAAATAATAATAATAATAATAATAATAATAATAATATATAATAAAAACAAAGCAGAATAGAAATAAAGTGAACAAAGAGCCAAAAAAAAAAAAAAACCCAGAGCTCCAGAAACACATATAGACATATAGACACAGAGACACACACATTTGCAAACATAGAAATTACATAAAGCATAAAACTGGAAATTACAACACATATACAAAGGACCTGTAAGGGGGAGGCCCACATTATGAGACAAAAAAAAACCCTCCTAAAATAACATTGAGTTCATTTTGTGTTGGCCAACTAGTGCTGGACATGATCCTTGGCAGTAAGACTGGTTTATCTACCCTGTGAGACTCCATTGGAGAAAACTAATCTTTTATTCAAGTGGTTATCAATTGGAGATAGATTCCGATGTTTAGAAACGGAGACTTCTGTATGTTCATCTTCTCAGCACTGGGACCACTCTGTCCTGTATCTGGGCAGGCCCTGTGCATGCTATCACAGACTCTGTGAGTTCATGTACATGTGGGTCCTGCTGCGTTTAGAAGCTCTTGTTTCTTTTGTGTCCTCTATACCTCTGGCTCATAAACTCTTTCTGCTCCTCTCCCATGGGTTTCCTTGAGCCCAGAGGGGAATGGTTTGATGGAGACAACACATTGGGAACTGGGAGTTCCAAAGTCTCTCACTCTTGACACAATTTTCATCTGTGGGTCTCTTTATTTGTTCATCTACTGCAAGAGAAAGTTTCTCTGATGATAACTGAGCAAGACATTATGAATATAGCAGAATATATATGAATCATTTTATTGCTATGTTTCTTTAGCACAACTGCAATATTTGTTTTTCCTTTAGCTTCATGTCCTATCTAGTCTCAGGTCCTTGACCACCCTAGTAGTATAGGGGATGAGTTCCATCTCACGTAGTGGGCCTTAAATCCAATTTGATATTGGTTTGTTAGTCTCACAAGCTTTGTGCCACTATTGCATTGGCACATTTTACAAGCAGATTATCAATGTAAAATGAAGGGTTTGTGACTGGTTGGGTGTTTATATTTTTCCTTTGGTAGCATAAATCTATCTTCCAGTATCATGAATACTCATCAGGAGGTATGAAGACTCTAGGTAGGCATCAGCTTGACTTCTCTGTGTTCATTGTGGGTGTTGTCTTCATCAACAGTGCCTTATAGTTAGTTTATGGAGAGCAATCAATAGGCTTGAAATTGGCCTGGGTCACTTGGGTACTTCCATGTGGTCCCTTTGGCAAACAAGTAAATTAGATGCAACACAGTCTCAGAACTAGAGGTTTTACTAAGTGATAAGAGATGTCAAGTTGGGGCTCCATCTCCCTGTTAAAAAGTAAGGCAACTTTTACCATAGATAGATAGATAGATAGATAGATAGATAGATAGATAGATAGATAGAAAGAGATAATAGACAGATAAGAAAAGAAATAATTGGTAAGATGAGATGAGAAAATCAAGAATTCTCAATGAGACAAAGAAGAGATGTGGCAATGTACCTACCTCCCTTAAATCAGGTCAACACAGCCACAGTTCGACTTAGAAAGAAGCCTCAAATTTAATTATTTTCCTCAATTAGTGATAGTGTGAAATCATTCTACATTGACTCCTACATGGTTTTAAAAGCATATTGTTATTCTTACAAGGGAAAACAGCTCTGTGAATAATTTACTGGGTTTTTTTCTTTCATAAATTAATCCATTCAATGAACGTTTCATACTTGTAATTAAATTCTGGTCAATCTCACCCTCTATGTTTGTCTTATTTTTCCCCCACATCTACTGGTCTTCTGTTCTCACTTGGTCCCCATTTCATTTCCATACTCCTTTTATTCTTTACATTGTTTTGTGGCTCACTGTGTATAACTAGGGCTACTTTACTGGGCATATGTGTGATGCTGTTCACTGCAACTTGAGGAACTCCACAGTGCAGTGGCTGCATCATGGCAGACAATCACTTCCTGTTCTCTAGAATCCCTGAACTGCCATTAACCTCAAAGGATGGCGGAGGGATCTACGATCCCCTCCCCATCACGGACTGAATCTCTATGACATTTAATCTCATCCAATGCTAATGTAAAATGACTTGAAAAAATGTACAATTAGGTGGAGATAAACTCAAGAAGATTTTAAAACATAACTTCATATAAGTTGAGCTGATGAGACATTGTATAGGCCTCAGAGCTTATAAAAAACCATGAAGGTTAGACAAAAACATATTTTGCATTGCCCAATAACTTGTAAAAACAGCTGAATGCTCATTTTACGAATTCCCTTCTCAGGTTCCACCTCAGTGACTTCCAGTCACTTAGTAGCATCACTGAGCCATGAAATATTCTCCCCAGACACACAGAGCTCGCTAGAATTTTCCTTCACAAAATATTGATTTCATGATTAAACTTTCTATCAGATAAGAACTCAAGGTCTGAGCCTTAGACTTTTCATATTGTCTTCTATTTATAGTTTGAAAATGTCTGAAAATTGTCTATTTCCATTAATAAAACATAGAGATAATGTTTTATCATGAAGGACATTGGATTTACCTGCTAATCCCTGTGGCTCACAAGTAGTTAGTATTTTGTAAAATTTTTGATTGTATTAAACACTAAAACTTCATAATATGCCCTGATATTATGAATTACACATTGGAAAACTAAGCTTGAAAGTGATCAGGAAGTAGGAAATGACAATGGCTCTCTCTCAGGCTTTTTTGGTGGTCTGTTCTCTGTAAACACACCAAGCATACTCAAAAAGCACGAAATTTCTAATTTTAGCATACATTATCCAACACAATTTAAATTACAGGTGTAAACTCTGGGTTGGGATACATTTTAGTGTGTCCACTAATTATACATTCAGGAATATTTGAGAAACCTTTCTTGATTTGGAAGTCTTAGGCATCTCCAGATTGTATATGGCACTGCTGATGACCAGAACTGGAAGGTAACAGACATGTGTTGCTTTAAGTGGCTGATGATGGGGCAGTTTGTTACAGTAGTAGGAAATTTACACGGGACATTTTCCTTCTCTCATCAACTTTTGTCAAGATCCTGGGCATCTGTCACAGTGAGGATGCTAGGAGAGAGTCCCACATCCACTCAGCAACAATAACAAAGAAGATTGTCAGCATTAAACCCTCAATAGATCCTAAGATTCATATTCACTTTCTTACAGCTTTTAAATTTGGAGAAACTGTTACAGATTTTAAATCCAAGTTACATTCTAATTATTTCCCTAAATGTGATATAATTTCAAAGTATGTCAATGACTCATTATATAAAAAAGAATCATAAAGGAAATGAATTTGTAATGTGCTATGACATTTGATATAATTATTTAAACTTTTTATTATCACTGTCATCTATATATTATGGCATTATATCCAAATTTATGTTGACTGACCATACAATCTGTCATTCAAACTGACCGATCTTTGAAGGTAAAAGGGCGGGGGGGAATCTCTAACTAAGCAACAAGAATTGCCTTGAGAGAACTGGTATAGATTGCTATGACACCTAAACTCGTGTGTAATGAGCTGTCAGAGTAGAGCCTTCCCATTCACAATAATTGTCAATAAAATGATTTAACCATGCTTGTTTGGAAATTTTCAGTAGCTAATCATTTGATTACTGCTGTGACAGAAAAGTATTATAAATGGAGTATCATCAGGCTCCCACCATGTTTATTTTCTCACAATTTGGATATATTATAGATCCAAGGACCTTATCTTCTGTTTTGCCTCATCTCCAAAGTTTTATTGTTCTTTGTTGCAGACCCCGTGTAGGCCTAAGTTCTAAGCTGCTCCTGTCAGGGTTACCATTTTCCTGAAACAAATCATGTGTACATGAGAAATACACTCATCAGTAAAGTCCTGTTCGTTCAAAAATATATTGTTATATATTAAATATCAGCACTTGAGGAGAAGAGGAAAATGAATCTCTGTGAATTCAAGTCTACCTTGGCCTATATAGAAGCTCTAGGCCAAATAGGGTTACACAATAAGAACCTGTTTCTAAAAATAAAAATAAAAACGAAATGCGGTAGTCTGATCAAAGAGGAGTCTATACACCTAGAGCCTAGCATCTTGACATCTACCAGAGTATCTCATGATCTAAGGGTGCCCACTATACACACATAGAGCTGCAGGACCCATGTGATGAAAGAAAATAAGCATGCATCATGCATCAATGCAAAGAAATGGAGCAGGTACTTAATCTTATTTTTCAGGGTGAAAAGGTATTTTCTTCAACTCTCTCTCAGTGTTCCCTTAAGTTATACTATTAAAAACAATCATCAAATTTAAAATGAATCAACAGGCAAAGGGATTATTAAGAAAAAATGCTTCTCTTTCTTATGCTTTGTAGCCAAGTTATGTACTTTGCTTGTATCACCCATGAGGTACACAGGCTTCTAGAGGTTTTGTCTTGACTTATGCCTCTATGATACCATGAACAAGGAGAGGGAAATTTTGAAAGATTCATCATTTCTCAAATTATCTCCAAAGAGATAGTAAATACTATGTATCCTTCACATTTATTGCCCAGAAGAAGTTATGTGTCCATGTCTAAGTTATAGAAGTACAGAATGGGCGATTCTTTGACAGTGAAGGTCACCAAACAATACATTCAGTTGACTTGATCTTATTTCAACAATATGTATCTTCTTGACCTTGTAATCAATAGTTCTTCTATCCTACGAGGCTAATCATAAATATGGGAGCTTTCTTATTTTCACACTATGAGTATTTTTCAGAGTAAATAAGTGGCCGTAGAGCTGAAATATGTATTGTCATTTTCCAAAAGTAGTGTCAAAGGCAAGATTTGGACTCAAGAAGATTGAATGGCTGCTGGAAAGTCTGTTTTCCATTTATCCATTTGGCATGACACCTGGACTCAGTACTGAGACTGTAGATAGAGGACTGTCAGTGCTACCTCTGAGCTTGTAATTAAGATCAATCATTTCCATTAAGGGGCTGTCACACTTTGGACCACATTGTGTGACCATTAATCAACCTAGGATCAAGTTTCAGACAAGTAAAGACAGATCTATGTCTTGGGGGCTGGAAAATTTTCATATAAACTAATTTACAGGGGGTTCAAGTCAGCTAGCCAACTCTACCAACTTGTCATACCTGAACCCAGACCTGTCTCTTGGTGTAGGCATTTATGTGGTCCTGCTGGCATCCCCTCTTATTTGGATACATGAGACACAACATTTTGTATTTTATCTGTCCATTCTAAGTATGTTGTGCAGCTAAGGAATCTTATGGACCAGTAGTTAAAATGTTTGTAGCACAATTGTAATGACTGAAGTTTAACTGCCCCCAGGAACCCACACAAATATTGGATGGGTATGAACTCTACTTGAAATTCCATCCTCTTAAGGTGAAGTCAGGGGATACTCAGAGTAAGTTAACTAGCAAATGAGCCATATCTGTGGACTCTAGGTGGGACTAAGAGAATCTATCTTAATACAGAGAAAGAACAGATAAGGTTTATTGTTGTTGATCTTTTTTTTTTCCTGCTCTTTTGAGGGCCTGCCACCCAGCTCCCAAATAAATCACACACAGAGGCTTGTTCTTAATTAGGAATGCTCAGCCTTAGCTTGGCTTATTTCTAGCCAGCTTTTCTTAACTTAAATTATCCTGTTTTCTTTTGCCTGTGGGCTTTTCCTATTCTCTTCTGTAAATTTTACTCTTACTCCATGGCTGGCCCCTGGAGTCCTCCTCCTTCTCTGGCTACTTCTTTTTTTTTTTCTTTCCAAGATTTTTCCTTCTATATATTCTCTCTGCCTGCCAGCCCCACCTATCCATTCTTCTGCCTTGCTTTTGGCCATTCAGCTTTTTATTGGACCATGAGGTGTTTCAGACAGGCAAAGTAACACAGATTCACAGAGTTAAATACAATATGAACAAAAGTAACATACCTTAAAATAATATTCTACAACATTTCCTCCATCATATCTAAAAAGAAAGGTTTTAACTCTAACATATCATAACTATATAAAAAAACAGTTCTTAAGTAAAGACTAATTTACTTAATTAATTAATTACTTAATTAACCCAGTCCATTTACATTTGGCAAGTTCAGAGAAAGCACTCCACCATCCATTCATCTTGGAGACTCCAAAGTTTTATACACAATTTATTTTCTATCCTAACTAAGGAAAAGGACACTATAGCTATCAAGTCTTCAGATCCATCAAAGACCCACAAGGAAGTAATATTATGTAACAACAGAGACATTTGGCTGCTTGGAAGTCACCCAAAGTTCCTCTGCAACGTTAAGGCATCCATCTTCAGTCTATAGGCCTAGAGCATCTGGAAAGCTTTTCTATGAAGTAGAAATTTTGTACTGTCTTGCCTTGTTTAGGCGAAGTTCATCAGTCACTTTCCTCTATGTCCCAAAGAATGTCTAGCAGTTTCTTCTGTGAATCAGGAACATTAAAGAACTATCTTCCCTTGTTTTGGCAAAGTTCAGAAGTCACTTTTCTGTGGGTCCTCCATGTCCAGTCTGCATAGCACATTGTCAGCAATTAAAGGCAAGGACAGATTCTTTGCCCAGTGGCTAACCTTGACGCAATGAAAGCAAACTCCATAAGGAGTTTCTTCAATGCCCATCATGTTCTCTGAAGTAAATTTGTGCTGCCTGGAGCAGATAGATCTCATTGTCATGAAAAACTTTAAATAAACAGAACATTTTAAATGCCATATTTTATAGGTCCTTGAAATATTTGAAAACCATCTATCTAAAATATATGAAAGCATATCTAACATACCTACAAATTTGATTATTTTAAATGATTAGCTACTAACCTACATTTCTTAATTATCTTAAATAGTTTGTAATAAGAGCTTTCAAAAACTAGAATTTTACCTTACATTTTTAAATGAACTGCACAGGTAGAATATCTTAAAAAGAGTAGAAACATATATGCAATATGTTGCAAAAATAATCTTAAGTTTTTATCAATATACAAAAAACATTTAAACAAGTATAGAAACATATACACAGAGTAACAAAAACAACTTTAAATTTGTATCAATAAGCTATATTTCTCTAAATGATAACAGACATCCATAATCCACCAAATCACCAAAAGCCTCCCACATCCCTCTTGGTAATGTGGGCATTGTGTTCTCCAAACTGCTTCCTGCTATCTGTAGGTGAAGAAGTATCTTTAGGGTCCCAGAAGAAAAAAAATTGAGATAATGACCAAGTGCTGGGAAGACCAGCTATAATCTTTGTTGATAGATATCACCTGTCAAGATACAGAGAGTCTCCCCTGATCAAAACTAAACCGTATTAACCCTGAAGAAATCTACAGTCTCTCATCTCCTGTGGGAAAAAAAACTCCAAAGCATTTTTAATTTCCATTTGGACAAATAAATTTTTTGACTTTTTAAAAGTTAAGGCACTCCTGAAGTATAGGATGATTTACTTCAACATTCTCTCTTTCAGTTCCAGGTCTCTTTGCAACTGTCCTTTGCTTTTCAGCAGTCAAAAAAAAATCATCAATATCACATACAGGATCAAGATTCCCTGTGTATTTCCTGTCTTACATGGCTTTTTTTTCTATTATATTTTTTTTACACTCTTTAAAGACTTTGTTATTATTTCTTAACTACTCACATCTTTCTATGACTATACCCTTTTTCTTTTCCTAAGCCTACACACATTGTTAAACACATTGTAATCTATTTAGAGTTTTTCCCCTCTGGGCCTCTTTTATTGTGTATCTTCAGCCTTTATTTATTTTTTTATTTTTTTAACCATATGAGCAAACCTTTAACCTGCTCCCCTGCACATGTGGATCTTCAGTACGTGGCTCTCAGCTGGCTCCTCCTACACTTCTTCAGCACTGGTATGTTTCAGTGGTTTTCAGAAGAACATCATTTTGGTCCATATGTTTGTGGTGACACCTGGGTGGAGGTTATAGTTTGGGATCTCCCACTATAGAGAAATAGATCAAGTCTAATGTTGCTGAAGGGGCAGATGATGGGGGAGTCATTGGTTCTACTGTCTCCTTTCCTGATGTTGTCGATGGTCATGTTCTGTAGGTCCTTGGGAGTCCTTGATTTGCATTCTTGGAACCAGTAGCCTGAATTTTGCACCAAAGGGTATCTTGCACATTGCCACATAAGTTCTGAGGTTACATAATTCCTTAAACAATGCAAAATTCCTCTCCAGTCTTCTTGACTTCACAACAGAATACTCCAGAATCTGTCTAAATAAAAATCTGTTTTTCTCTCAGAGAGATCTCACTGTTGAGAAGTGGTTCTCAACCTTCTCCTAATGCTGTGACCCTTTAGTACAGTTCTTCATTTTGTGGTGATCCCCCCAACCATAAAAATATTTAGTTGTTACTTCCTAGCTGTAAATTTGATACTGTTATAAATCATACTGTGAATATCTGTGTTTTCTGATGGTCTTAGGTGATCCCTATGACAGGGTTTTTGGACACTCAAAAAGTTGCAACCCATGGGTTGAGAGCTGCTGTAGAGGCTTTATCATTTTACTAATTCTCTTCTTGAAATCTCTGCATCACCCATGTTGGCTATAAATATCTAATAGATTCTGAAACAAAGAATTGGCATTACCAATTTTAGACTACAGACCATGAAGTATGCTGGGCTTTCCATACACTTGTGACTCTTACAAACATTAAATCGATTTCCTTGTACCAAGTTGTCATCATGTAGTTTATGCCAGCTTTAATGTAGAAGCTTAATGGATCTATCTAGGCCTTCTTCCTTTTCTTCTTTTTAAATAAATATTTTTTCTTTATTATTATGTGTTTAAATTTTATACATCAGCCATGGGTTCCCCTGTCCTCCCTCCTCCTGCCCCCACCCCCACCCTCCCCCAGCCCCTCCCCTCCATTCCCATGTCCTCCAGGGCCAAGGCACCCCTGGGGATTCATTTAAACCTGGTGGATTCAGTACAGGCAGGTCCTGTCACCTCCTTCCAGACTGAGCAAAGTGTCCCTGTGTAAGCCCAAGGTTTCAAACAGCCAGCTCATGCACTAAGGACAGATCCTGGTCCCACAGACTGGATGCCTCCCAAACAGATCAAGCTATTCAATGGTCTCACTTATCCAGAGGGTTTGATCCAGCTGGGGGCTCCAAAGCCTTTGGTTCATACTTCAAGTGCTTCCATTCATTTGGCTATTTGTCCCTGTGCTTTTTGCAATCTTGGATTCAACAATTCACACTCTTGCAGACCCTCCTCTTTCTCGACAATTGGACACCTGGAGCTCCACCTGGGGCCTGGCTGAGGATCTCTGCATCCACTTCCATCAGTAATTGGATGAGAGATCCAAGACGACTGTTAGGGTGTTTGGCCATCTGATCACCAGACTAGGTCAGATCAGGCTTTCTCTCGACCATTTTCAGCAGACTACACAGGATGTATCATTGTGGATTTCTGGGGACCTCTCGAGCACTCTGCCTATTCCTGGTCTCATGTGGTCTTCATTTATCATGGTCTGTTATTCCTTGTTCTCCCTTTCTGTTCTTGATCCAGCTGGGATCTCTTGCTCCCCTAAGCTTTCTTTCCCTCAAACCTTGCCCTTCATTACTCCCACTGTCATCCAGGTTGTTCATGTAGATCTCATCCATTTCTCTGTCATTGGGTGATCCTTGGGTCTTTCCTAGGGTTCCATTTTCTGGGTAGCCTCCCTGGAGTTGTATAGCAGTCTAGTCATCTTTGTTTTACATCTAGTATCCTCCTATGAGTGAGTACATACTGTGTTTGTCCTTCTGAATCTGGGTTACCTCACGCAGGATGATTTTTTCTAGATCCATCCATTTGCCTGCAAACCTCATGATGTCATTGTTTTTCTCTACTGAGTAGTACTCCATTGTGTATATGTACCATATTTTCTTTATCCATTCTTCAGTTGAAGGGCATCTAGGTTGTTTCCAGGTTCTGGCTATTACAAACAAAGCTGATATGAACATAGCTGAGCAAATGCCCTTGTGGTATGATTGAGCATTCCTTGGGCATATGCCCAAGAGTGCTACAGCTGGGTCTTGGGGGAGATGGATTCTCAGTTTTCTAAGGAAGCACCATAATGATTTCCAAAGTGGCTGTACAAGCTTACATTCCCACCAGCAGTGGAGGAGAGTTCCCCTTGCTCCACATCCTCTCCAGCATAAGCTGTCTTCTGTGTTTTTGAACTTAGCCATTCTGACAGGTTTAAGGTGGTATCTCAGAGTTGTTTTGATTTGCATTTCCCAGATGTTGAGCAATTCCTTAAATGTCTTTCAGCCATTTGAACTTCTTCTGTGGAGAATTCTCTGTTTAGTTCTATAGCCCATTTCTTAATTGGACAAATTGTTGGGCATTTTGATGTCTAAATTCTTGAGTTCTTTATATATTCTGGATATCAGCCCTCTGTCAGATGTGAGGTTGGTGAAGACCTTTTCCCATTCTGTAGGCTGTTGCTTTGTCTTGTTGACCATGTCAGTTTCAACAGGTCCCTTTGATTGATTGTTTCTCTCAGTGTCTGTGCTACTGGTGTTATATTTAGAAAGTGATCTCCGGTGCCAATGCGTTCAAGACTACTTCCTACTTTCTCTACTATCAGATTCAGAGTAGCTGGATTTAGGTTGAGGTCTTCGATCCACTTGGATTTAAGTTTTGTGCAAGGTGACATATATGGATCTATTTGCAGCCTTCTACACATGGACATCCAGTTATGCCAGCACCATTTGTTGAAGATGCTTTCTTTTTTCCATTGTACATTTTGGCTTCTTTGTCAAAAATTATATGTTCATAGGTGTGCAGGTTAATGTCAGGGTCTTCAATTTGATTCCATTGGTCCACATTTTGGTTTTTATGCCAGTACCAAGCTGTTTTTATTACAGTAGCTCTATAGTAGAGCTTGAGGTTGGGGATTGTGATGCCTCCAGAGGTTGTTTTATTGTACAGGATTCTTTTGGCTATCCCAGGTTTTTTGTTTTTCCATATGAAGTTGAGTATTATTCTTTCCAGAACTGTGAAGAATTGTGTTGGTAATTGTGTTGATGGGCATTGCGTTGAATCTGTAGATTGCTTTTGGTAAGATCGCCATTTTTACTATGTTAATCCTGCCAATCCATGAGCATGGGAGATCTTTCAATTTTCTGACATCTTCAATTTCTTTTTTCAGGGACTTAAAGTTCTTGTCATGTAGGTCCTTCACATGCTTAGTTAGAAGAACCCCAAGATATTTTATAACATTTGTGGCTATTGTAAAGGGTGATATATCTCTGATTTCCTCCTCAGCCTGTTTGTCTACTGTATATAGAAGGGCTTCTGATTTTTTTGAGTTGATCTTGTATCCTGCAAAGTTGCTGAAGGTTTTTATTAGCTGTATTAGTTCCTTGGTTGAATTTTTTGGGTCACTCATGTATACTAACATGTCATCTGCAGATAGGGAGAGCTTGACTTCTTCCTTTCCAATGTGTATCTCCTTAATCTCTTTATGTTGTCTTATAGCTCTGGCTAGAACTGCAAGTACTATATTGAATAAGTAGGGGGAGAGGGGACAGCCTTTCCTTGTTCCTGATTTTAGTGGTATTGCTTTGAGTTTCTCTCCCTTTAATTTGATGTTGGCTGTTGGCTTGCTGTAGATTGCCTTTATTATGTTTAGGTATGTTCCCTATATACCTGATCGCTCCAAGACCTTTATCATGAAGGGGTGTTGGATTTTGTCAAATGACTTTTCTGCATCTAGTGAGATGATCATGTGGTTTTTTGTTTGAGTTTGTTTATATGGTGTATTACATTGACAGACTTTCATATGTTGAACCACCCTTGCATCCCTGGGATGAAGCCTACTTGATCATGGTGGATAATTGTTTTGATGTTTTCTTGGAGTCTGTTTGCCAGAATTTTATTGAGTATTTTTGCATCAATGTTCATGAGGGAGATCGGTCTGTAGTTCTCTTTCTTTGTTGGATTTTTGTTTGGTTTGGGAATCAGGGTAATTGTAGCCTCATAGAAGGAGTTTGGTAATATACCTTCTGCTTCTATTGTATGGAACAATTTAAAGAGCATTGGTATTAAGTCTTCTTTGAAGATCTGGTAGAATTCTGTAGTGAAACCATCAGGTCCAGGGCTTTTTTTGGTTTGGAGACTTTTATGACTGATTCTATTTCCTTAGGGGTTATTGGACTATTTAAATAGTTTATGTGGTCTTGATTTAACTTAGGTATGTGGTACCTATCCAGAAAATTATCCATTTCTTTTAGATTTTCCAGTTTTTTTTGAGTATGACCTGATGATTCTCTGGATTTCCTCATTGTCTGTTGTTATGTACCCCTTTTCATTTCTGATTTTGTTAATTTGGATGCTCTCCCTCTGTCTTTTGGTTAGTTTCGATAAGGGCTTGTCTATCTTGTTGATCTTCTCAAAGAACCAACTCTTTGTTTCATTAATCCTTTGTATTATTTCCTTTATTTCTATTTTATTGATTTCAGCTCTCAATTTGATAATTTCCTGGTGTCTATTCCTCCTAGGAGACTTTGCTTCTTCCTGTTCAAGGGCTTTCAGGTGTGCTGTCAAGTCACTAGTGTGAGATTTCTACGGTTTCTTTATGTGGGCATTCAGTACTATTAATTTCCCTCTTAGCACTGCTTTCATAGTATCCTATAAGTTTGGGTATGTGGTGTATTCATTTTCATTGATCTCTAGAAAGTCTTTAATTTCTTTCTTTATTTTTTCCTTAACCCATTGGTGATTCAGTTGAGCATTGTTCAATAGGCATTCTTAATACAGGGGGGCACACCTGCTACTTCTGGCATATTCTTCTTGCAAGAAGCAATGGCTTCCTATGTTCTCAGTCCCCATCAGTTGTCATATGCTAGAAAATTTGAGACCCCTTGGCTACATGGAAAGCCACTTGTGATTAATTAAGGACAGCAGCTATTATCTACAAGCTGTATCGATGGCTTTGCCACCACTATTAGCAAAACGTCTCTCTAGAATGCTAATCCTTTCCATCCCTTCAATGAGATGTTCCTGATAAAGTAAGGACCCAAGAGTGCCTTAATTAGTCAACATTCATGCATTTTCTAGTGTTAAGGCTAAGAAATGTTCAAGAATCTTACCTTGCTTTCTCTAAAATATAAATCAATGTCATATGTTTTCTTACATAGTAAGATTTTCAGTGCAGGCCTTTCCAGGGCAAGCCTCATCCCATTTGGACTTTCATATCACTGAAAGTAACTAGAACTTGCATTTTAATTTTGAAAGGTCTCGAAGAAGACACTCACTGGACTTTTGTCTTCTCAATATGCCCCAGGTAGACAAGGTTATTGGAACACTTTTTGAAAGAACTCTTCTTTAAGTCAGACATGATGAGTCTCCAAATAGCCCTTTATCTCTTATTGCAGGGTTACTCCAATGGCTCATCTCACACTGCCTTTACAAAAAAACATTCCTATTGCCCCTGTGATGGAATTTGGGAAATCTCAAATTCTTTATCTCTATGTACAAAGTCTCATTTTGAACAAATCCTGCTGCTATAAATGGTATCATCTCACATGAATACAAAATTCCTCCTTAACAGTGCCTAAGATCAAAATACAGTTTTGTTCAGACATTTTGTACTATTCATTCATATACCCACAACATGATTTCAATAACATTTTCTTTTCATACACTGTACCTTATCATTTATTCTTTGCATTTCATACATGTTTTATATGAAGATATAATTTACAAGCAATGAACTTCTCCTTTTCCATGTAAGCTTGATGGTTGTGACAAATGTATGCCCTCATGTACCTGACATTAACTGGTGCATGAACAGGCTTTTTGGAGCCCACTACCTATGACGGGAAACCTTGTGCAGCCTTAAGGTAAGGGGAAGGGCTTGAATTTGCCTATACTGGATGTGCTTCACCATGGGAGTCCTTGCTTTCTTGTGGGGGATGGGTTTAGAGGGGAAGGCTGGGGGGCAGGAGGAGGGAAGAGGGGGATCTTTGTTTGGTGTGTAAAATGAATGGGAAATATTTTAAATAAAAAAATAGTGTAAAAAATGCATAGGACATTTTTATTCTAGCACAAAATTCCCTTCTGTCCAATTGAAGTTAGTCTAGCCCTGTAAATCATGATGTTGTTTGTTTTCTGTCCTGGTAATTTTATCTTTTTTTAGAATGTCATTTACATCACATCATTCAGTGAATTTCTCCTATATTAGGAGGTATTAAAGTTTAAAAAATGAAATGTTAATATTTATTGTTTTCTGTTGAAAGATGTTGCTTTCAATTTCTGTGAAATCAAACACATTTTCATCATATGATCAGGGGCTATTACTACATCAAAGTAAACGTCACAAGTTTTGTTTACATAGTTCAATATATGTGGTACACAATCACTGCAAGAGAAATACTGCAAATTTAACAAAGCAGCAGCCAGGAAAATTTCTTGAGGATTTGGTGATCTCAAACCACATGCTAGCGCTTTGACTTTTTTTCCTTACATCGCATAAAGGCGACAGTTTTTCTGGTGCTGGATTGTCATCTTGAGAACTAACATTTTATATATAGAGAATAACATCTACATATCAAATGAGGTAGTGGCATCTTCCCTCCACCCACTCACCAGGAACTGAGATTTTCCAAAACCTATAGCAAAATCTGCATCTGGTACCTCCATGGTTTTACACAAATTTGAAAAAAAAAAGTATTCTAAGCTTAAAATATATTCTTCATGGCATCAATATTCATTAAATATTTAATGAACAAGATTGGGCTATCACCAAATGCTCTAAAGACAGGAACAAAGGAAACTGAGTGTATTAGCCCACCACCACCCCAAATACTACTAGTAGTGGTGGGGAAGAATCAGAAAAAGTGAAAGTCACTCTGGGAAACAGATGGAGGTTTATTTAGAACTAAAGAAACAAAGAACCATACATACATACTCTGTAAAGGTAGAAAACCCACTTCTTACAAAGTCATGAGTGAAAATGTGAACATGACTCTACAGATATATCCTATATGTTATTGTATGCCAGTGTTAATTATAAACATAATAAATAAGGAAAAAAGAAGGTTTAAATGAATTTTGTAGTATTAGATTAGAATCAGATGTCTAAATATGAATTGATGAACTGCAATAACTTAGTGACTGTTAGGCATCTATAAATAGTTGTGTATGTTGAAAAATAGACAGATAGACATGTAAAAAGATAGGGTATATGCCTAAGTGGCGTGTACTTAACACTCATACATTTTCAAAGTTCTGTCCACAGAGAGTCACTTGATACCTGTGCTGAAATTAGTGTACATTTAACATTGAAGTTTTGACCATTGTATGATGCTAAGAAATAAATATTAAGAGACGTTAGGCAAAAGTTATATGTTGCCTCTGTCACATGCATATCTACACATTTTATTACACATAACATATACACTAAAATAGTGGGGCCCTACAAGTAATGCATCATAGTGTACAATTTGACAAAAGTAGACTGTAAGGGAGCTTGGGTTGAGAATATTATATCAACGTAGTTTTACACATTACATATTAAGTAACCTTATGCTATTTGAGTCATTTTACATAATATTAGCTCAAAGTAGCATTTTTGTGCGCTTTCAAATATTCTCTCTCTCTCTCTTTTCTTTCTTTCTATTAAAAGTTATATAAAGCATAAATTGTGAGTCAAATAATTATAAAAGGTTTCTTGGGCAAACCAGAAATCCACAAACATCTGATTTCTTCCTATTCTGAAGCAGCTCTGATTTTTAAATGCTTGCTGTTTATTCTACTGGTTACCTTCATATTTATAATAATATACCTAGTTATTCTTTTCAGTATTAGACATTATGATTAACTATTTTCTTCTAAATAAGTGGAAATATAGGTCTCTGTAACTGCAATAAATCACTTGATCACAGGACAGACACGTGTAGCCTTCTTATCTACTAAAACCCAAATCTAGATGAATTATAAGTTTAATTTTATTAATTTAATAATAGAAATTGCTAGTTACTATAAAATGTTGCACAAATATAAGCTGTCTGTTTCACTATTATTATTTTTAACACTTATTCATTGGCAACTACCAACTGTCTTTTTCTAATCCTGACATGTAAAAATTCCATATTTATTCTATTAAATCAATTTAACTGAGGGGATTTCACTTGGGACCTTGTTTCATTTTCCAGCTTTAATTGCTTTTAGTATTCCGACATCACTTACTCATTACCTTGGCAATTTCTTTCTGTTCCTGTTGCCTTCAATCATTTATTTTATGAAGTCTTTCTAACTCAGTCTTGACTTAAGCTTAATGGAAGCTTCAGCCTTGTTCTTCTTGGTTTTGATTGTGCACATTTGAGACACACCTTATGGAATGATGCTGGAGGCAAATACCTGAGGACCTTTCACACATCAGGCTCTGCTGCCATATGACAGCTTACTTTAGAGGTCTACGAGAATACAAATATCAGAGTTTTGCAGATCAGAAGTCCGTACACCTAGTCTTGGCTTAACAATCAGAAGATCACAAGGCCATTATCAACTTCTTGAGAAGATAACTACTTATGGAGGCTTAAAGAACAGGACACACATTTTTTTTCTTTGTTCTTTTTTTTTTTTCCAAGACAAGGTTTCTCTGTGTAGTTTTGGTGTCTGTCCTGGATCTCACTCTGTAGACCAGGCTGGCTGCTGGCCTTGAACTCACAGAGATTTGCCTAGTTCTGCCTCCTGAGTGCTGGGATTAATGGTACACACCACTGCCACCTGGCAGGATCTACATTTTATTGTGGTCCTTCATTATTAAATTTTTATCTCTTATGACTTTGTCAGCTTAAACTTGTAAGGGAAAAATGTAGTTTCTTTACTAGGCTCTAATTTTTGGTTACAAGAAGTATAAGAAACTGTAGAGAAAGAATCTATGGAACAGATTTATGATCTGTACATTTATTATTATGAAAATATTCAACAAACACAGTTTCATTGCCACTCTGAATTATTCACATTCACTACTTCATTCCAGACATGACTTCTATTATCATCAGGGAATAAATACCCTGTGGTAGGAAAACAGAGAATCAGGTGGGATTCTGACTAACTGGGTACCAAGGAAGTTGAATTTCTTAAACCAGTTTTCACCTCTCTCTCTCTCTCTCTCTCTCTCTCTCTCTCTCTCTCTCCCCTCTCCCCCCAATATTCTATAGAAAATGATGCTACACATTTCTGAATCTGTCCAGGGATCTGTCAGTCAATCTGCTGTCCCTTGGTTTTATCTGTTGACTTAACATTCATTAGGCTTCCCCCTGCTTCCTTTGTCCATCACTCACTCTCTCCCTTTATCCTGTTATTCTTCTTCCTCTTTATTATTGTGCATTTGTGACTTGAAACAATCTCTAACATCTTCCTTTGGAATGATTTTTGTAATATGTATTTATTACACACATTACTCAATCTTTATTTCAAATATCTCACTATATTTAGAAAACATTATCTGTTATAAAAATGTTTTTGCAAGAGCTCATATAAAAATAATGTATAATACCATAGTAAAACGTTACAAACTCTAAAGTAGCACTGTCACTGTTTTGTGATATATAAATTTGAGTACTTTTGTCTAAATAGATATCCTAGGAATTGATTTTGCTGAAATGAAATTAGCTGTATGCTTAAATATACAGTAGCAGAAGATCAGAGCTATTTGAATATGGTAAGAGGATAAATAACATCATACATACTTCACTTGAAATGAAAAACAAATATTCAGAAATTGCACTGTGGCCTCAGCACATGTGGTGTCTTGAATGAGATGTGTTCCTGATAAGCTTGTGGTCTCTTGCCCCTTGGGTTGTGAAGATTATAGAAATTGTGGGAGTTGGAACCTTGCTGGAGAAAATATAACTTGTTATGGGATTTGAGAGTTTATAACCTCACCGTCTTTTTTTCTCTATGTTTTCTCTGTGTACATAAAAATGTAGCTAAGCAGGTTCTAGCTCCAGAAGCCACCACACACATTCCCTATACTGAGGACACTCTTACTCCTCTCTTTCTCAAGTTGCTTTTGGTCATAGTATTTTAACACAGCAACATAATATAACTAATACAGGATAAAAAGTGTGTGTTAGATAAAATAAAAATCTGATGCAGGATGATATTTAGAACATAACACAGTGAATGTGTTTTTGTACTGACAGATGGATTACAAGTACATAAAGTTTTTGATTCATGCAATATACATAAAATACTAAGATATCCATAGGGGTATGACATTTATGAGTAAAAAGGAAATATATACACAGATATGGGCATGTGTATATTTATATACATACGTGTGTGTATGTGTGTGTTACTACCATTACCAAATAAACTCAGCATCTGCTTATGGGAGAAAGACTCACCTTGACTTATGGTTTCAGGGAGTCTCAGTCCTCCATTGCAGAAGGCAGATAGAGCAACTCAGTGAAATGGGTAAGAGCACTTGGCAGAGAAGAGCAGTCCATGGTAGACCAGGAAGCATCAGCTAGCAGACTCAGGGCAAGGTGGTTCGCGCTGTCATCAAAGACCTGTTTCCAGGCCATGTTCTGCCAATTAGATGCTGCCAGTCTCTAAACATCTCATAATCTCCCCAAATGTCTTCATTGTCTGTACTGTAATGCAATTGCTCAAAACATGAACCTTTTAAGGAATTTCAGGTTTACAAATAACAATATTCCCTTTACAGGATAAAATACAGGAAATGTTGAATTATTTAAATTGCCCATTATGACTTTAACATTTGAAAAAATAAGAAAATGAAAACCATGCAATTAGTAGGAAGTATTTATGAGTACAGTAACTTTGTGAGGAAGAACTTTAAACTAAATCATAGTAAAAAACAAAATTTTCCTTTATTTGATGTACAAATTAATACTAATGAGGTCACATGAGAAAGTGGAGACATTGGTTACAGCACAACAGACAGGAAAGCATATTTAAGAAGAAATGTCAGGAGATTTAGATTATTGATATTCAGTTGCCTTTCCTCTCTGCCATTCCAATGAGTACTTGCTAACTACACAAAGACTAATTTAGGAATGGGTAGTAAGTGAAGAAGATGAAATCACCACAACCAAATGGAATATTCACACTATAAAGACAGTGCCCAAGAAGGGAAGTGCTTTTAGAAATTTCAACTAGAGAAAATATTTGTGCAAGTGCATACACACACACACACACACACACACACACACACACACACACACATTTCAGCTAGAAAGTATTAAGGTCAACATTTTTATACACCAGTAAATTGTCATAATCTCACATTTTATATATTTATATACATATATATGTCACAAGACAGCTATTGGTTAGCTATTAAGATGAGGAAATAGTGAAGAATTACTGGAGTTGCACTTGCATTTTGGGTTTGCCTATTTTATCTGTTGTGGCTTGAATAAAAAATGCCCCTCCATAGGCTCATATGTTGGTCCCCAACTGGTGGCAGTGTTGGGGATGTGGAGCGTCCCCTGAAGAAGTGTATCACCAGGGATGGACTTGGAGTGTTTATAGTCTATTTCCCCTTTCTGTCCTCTCTCTGTGTTGTGCTTGAGGTAGAAGATGTGAACTTTCAACTTAACCATTCCTTCTGTATGTTGCCATGGTGACTGTGTTTTATCACAGCAACAGAAAGGCAGCTAATACATGTAGCAGGAATCTTAAAGGGTCTTGTTAATAAAATCAAACCTGAGGCCAGTTATTTGGATGAATGCTGGAAGATCAGAGAAGCAGAACAAGCCACAGCTTCCTCACCTTGCTAGTTCCTCAGCTGGTCTTATTTCCTCAAACTGGAAGCTTCTGAGTCCTCATCCCAATGGCTCTCAGCTGAACTGTGCTGCTCCAAAGCCTGAATGCTAAACCAGCCAAATGCTTAACTAACCAAAATGCTGCTAGTTTCTGGTCTTCACGCCTTATATAATCTTTCTCTTTCTGCCCCCACTCTCTGGGATTAAAGGCTGGGTTTCTGGGATTAAAGGAATGGGTCACCATGCCTAGCTGTTTCTAAAGTGGCCTTGAACACAGAGATCCACCTGGCTCTGCCTCCCAAGTGCTGGGATTAAAGGCATGTACCACTACTGCCCAACTTCTGCTATGGCTTGCTCTGACCCATTTTCTAGCCACCATTTTTGGCTTTGTTCTAGTGGCTGTCTGTTCTCTGACCCCAGATAAGTTTATTTCAGGGTACATACAATATTTCAGGCAACACAATACCCACCACAAATACATACAAGGATATGGCATTTGTAAGCACTATTGAGAGAGCTAACATTAACCAGAACTTTTTTTTTCAGTTTAAGTCTTTTTTTCTCATTTTTAAAAATTTTATAATTTGATTTAATTTTACATATCAGCCACTGATTTCCCTGTCCTCCCTCCTCCCGCACCCCCTGCCCTCCTCCCAGGCCACCCCCCATTCCCATCTCCTCCAATGTAAGGACTCCCCTGGGGATTCAGCTCAACCTGGTAGATTCAGTCCAGGCAGGTCCAGTCCCCTGTCCCAGGCTGAGCAAAGTGTCCCTGCATAGGCCCAGCTGGATCAAGAACAGAGAGGGAGAACAAGGAAAAAGAGACCATGATAAATGAAGACTCCATGGGAACAGGAAGAAGCAAGGTGCCAGAGAGATCCCCAGAAATCCACAAAGATACCTCCACAATAGACTACTGGCAATGGTCAAGGGAAAGCCTGAACTGACCTACTCTGGTGATAGACACCCTAACTGTCTTGCTAGAAATCTCATCCAATGACTGATGGAAGCAGATGCAGAGATCCCTGGCTAGGCCCCAGGTGGAGCTCCAGGAGTCCAATTGGCGAGAAAGAGGAGCGATTGTATGAGCAAGAATTGTTGAGACCAAGATCGGAAAAAGCACAGGGACAAAGAGCCAAACTAGTGGAAACACATGAACTATGATCCAATAGCTGAGGAGCCCCCAACTGGATCAGGCCCTCTGGATAAGTCAGACAGCTGATAGGCTTGAACTGTTTGAGAGGCACCCAGGCTGTGGGACCCGGACCTGTCCTTAGTGCATGAGCTGGCTGTTTGGAACCATATTTTGACATGGAGACAAGTGAGAGCAGCTGCTCATTGAGACTCAGGGTCACACAGGACACGAAACAAAGGACTACTGATTCTTGCCACAACAGGTGTGGTTGTGGCTTTAACAAAAGGCATCTTCTGAGGCCAGGACAATATGGCACCATCCCTGAAGTGGCCTTTGCAATCTGGAAAAGGTACAGTGCCCTTTTCTTTGAAGGCAGCTGAACAGGCAATGGACCGATGGCTTCTGATGTTCAGTGGACCAGCAGCTGAAACAGTTACTCTTGAAGAGTAACTAAGCTCACACCTCTCAATGGTAGACTGGCATTTAATAGAGTGATGCCTAGAAGAACTGGATGCCAAGATGAAGCCACACACAGACATACATACACACACACACACACACACACACACACACACACACACAGAGCCAAGAAGAATGGACAGCTGAATTAAAAAAATCATCAACAATTTCCAGGATTTAAAATCCTGAATCATGACATGACACTAGTGGAATTCAGGTGTTTGCTTCGTGGACTGCTCTCACCAAGTGTGAGGTCAAACTGTTGACCTTCTGTACATCCTAGTTCACAAATGAGCCTGTCAGATACACTAAGCCTATAGGCTGAAGATGATGCCCCAACACTGCGGAGAAACTTCGGGTGACTGTCCAGGCAGCTGGCTGTTTCTGTCAACTCACATTTTTTAAAGTATTTATTACTTGTATATATGACATATAATTATTGTGCTTTTGTAAAAAAAAAAAGGGGGGGTAGGATTTTATACTGTATCAAGCTGATAAAAGAAAAATAAATAAATTAATTAATTAAAAAAGACTCAGTGTCTTGCATATCTGTACCCCCCACTTTGCTACAACTCACATCTGATTGCATACAGGTCTGTCAGGCCCTCTAGCACAAGGTAATGATGAGATTGATAAACTATTGATAGGAAATGTGCTGGAGGATACAGAATTTCATTAAAAAAAAAAAACCCATGTCAATAGTTAGGGTTTTAAAAGGATTTTTCCATAACCTGGCAACAGGCCAAGAAAATTATAAGGAAATGTCCTGTTTGTTCCTTTTACAACTAACTACCACTACTAGCAGGATGTAACCCAAAGGGTTCTCAGAGGAACAAAATTGGCAGATGGATGTGTTTCATTGAAATTGAAATATGTACACCACAACATTGATACTTATTCAGAATTTCAGTGGGCAACTGCTCTGAGTTCCAAAAAGGCTGATTCTGTAATCACACATTTGCTAGAAGTTATGGCCATCATGGGTATACCTGTACACATTATAACTGACAATGCTCCAGCATATGTCTCAGGTAAAATGAAATTGTTTTTTGCTTGTTTCAATATAAAGCATATAACAGGTATACCACACAATCCTACAGGCCAAGCAGTTATAGAAAGATCAAATCAAACTCTAAAGAATATGGTAAACAAACAGAAAGGGATAATAAAACCTCCAGAAATAGATTACATGGTGCTCTATTCACTTTGAATTTTCTCATTGCTAATGAGAAAGGAACAACAGCTGTGAAGAGACGTTGGATAATAGAAAAAAAAAACTATAGAATTAAATCAGCCTATATAATTTAAGGATGTACTGACCTCAGAATGGCAACCAGGATATGTATTAAATTGGGGATGACATTTTGCTTTTGTTTTTATAGTAGGAGAAAAGCTATGGATACCATCAAAACTGATAAAGATTCAATTTGAATAAGAGAGATCTCTTAAATAGAAGAGGTGATAGTTCATCAACCAGCATGACCATTCACTTTAAATTAACTTATGCAACTAATCACTTAATCAGATACAACTTGCCAAAAGGGAACCTCCACAAGGTGAGGCTTGGGGGAGGGTTTTAGTTTTGTCTTCCAGGAGAATGAAGGCTAAGGAATCTGAAGACCACTGGACAAATGATACATCTGAAAAAAAAGGACAAATCATTCAGAAAAAAAAAATGTTCCAAGAAAAAGAGTAAATTGGTCTCTTGGTATATCATATATAAAATTTCATAAGTCTTTCTAAATGTTTGTTTCTGCCATTATCTACAGAAATTTAACACAAATTGTCTTTTTGTAGTTCCAGTTCAATTAAAAATTAAAGCTGGTTTTGGACTTGGAGTGTGGTTCTCTCCTTCTCTAAACCCAGGTGTGCTTGTTAAAAGAAAATGCAAAATGTCTGTATCATGTCAGAAGAGCCATATGATAGGGGACAGAAAAAAAAACAAAAAAACCCAAAATTAACGGAGTATTCTGTTCCCACTAATCTCATAATTCTTTGGTTCTATTTTTGAATCTTTAAAACTTTTCTTAAGGTATGAATATCATATAAAATTTATAATTTATAATATATATGTATATATATATATATATATATATATATATTTAAACTTTTGTCATGATATTAATGGACATATAGAGTACTACCTTATTCTAGAAAAAAGGCTTCATCTAGCTGCCTGTACATGTTTTAAAGTTTGAGTCTTTTTCAGTTTTATGCAGGGAATCATTACAGTGTCAACAGCAAACTTGAATTCTCTAAAAGATGATAGGCCCCCCCAATGATTCCACGGGGATAATGATACTACCACTAAGTTGACAAACACCACCCAAAGATCAGCTTTGGACTACAAATTGCTCAGGACAGTTTTGAGATAACTTGCTGAGATGATCCAGCCTCACAGATTACCGAACAAGGAATTAAGACAATCCCTGAATTTTCCCATTATGCAGAGACAGGACAACAAATGATACAGCTACCTCTACCAGGACTTGACAGTTAACCCAAAATTTTTCTTCTCAAGATCCACTAAAGATGCCTTTGACCCCAGACAGAAGGAAGTAATTTTAGGAACATGATGCCCACATTCCTAAAATGTGGGGTGGGTGATATTTGGTCTTATCATTGTTTAGGATAGTTGTTACAAGTTGTTAATGGTCAGGAAAAAGGCTAAACAAAGGAGATTAGATTTAGGATTCTTGTTTGAAAAAAAAAGAGGATATAGATAAGAGATAGATTGTTGAATCTACTCTGAAAAAAAAACAAGATATAGAAATTATAGAATAAAGGACAGATTATTGAATCTATTTTGAAAAGAAAAAAGAGAGAATACAGATATGATAAGATTAAATAGGTAGATTATTTAATCTATATTTAGAATGCAACCACTAGTTTTAAATATTTTACATTGGATTGGATTTTTGTATATTGCATACAAATTATACATATTGATACAAATTTGAGATTGATTTTGTTAGAAAATACTGTATACATATTTCTATCTTGTTCAAGGTATTGGACCTATACATTTCATTTAACAATGTAATGTAATTTGGTAATCCTTGAAAGTTATTATTACCAACTAATTAGGATATAAAAATGCAAGTTAGTAATTATTAATTACAATCAAACTTGTAGTCATATTAGGTTTGTTTTCAAGGTCAAGCAGAGATATATTTTAGATAGGTCATCTTCAGACACTTCAGAGATCTGCAGAATATGGCATTTAACATATTTTATTAACAATTTTTTTCTTTTTTTATGACAATGAGACATGTCTGCTCTTGGCAGGGCCAATCTATTTCAGAGAAGATGATGGGCACTGAAAAAACTCCATGTGGAATTTACTTTCATTGTGGCAAAATGTGGGCAAGAAAGTGCCTTTGCATCGACTGCTGACAGTATGCTGTCCAAAATGGACAAGCAGGACACAAAACAAAGGACTGCTGATCTAGCCAAGACAAGGTAGGAAGGCTTTTTAGAAAATCCCGCTTCATAAACAAGTCTGTCAGATGTGCTAAGCCTGTAGGCTGAAGATGATGCCCCAATGTTGCAAAGAAACCTCAGTTGACTCTCTAGGCAGCCAGCTGTTCCTGTCATTTCTCAATTTTTTTGTAAGTCATTTATTTGTACTTGCTCCTTACTCAGTTAATATTATTTCTTTCTCGGGTCTCTGGGGGAGTTGAAGATTAGATAGTTATACTTTTCCTTGTTAATAAATTCAGAAAAAAAAAGTCACTAAGAGGTGTAACATATATAAGTTTGAAAGATATCAAAAGATAGCTTTGGGTTGATAATGCAAATTAGATAAAAGTTGAGTTAGTAACAATCCTTTAATGGAATATTTTCTCTGAATATGTCAAATCCAAATGGACTAGACATTGTTGATGTATTTATTGCCTGCATTTATTGTATATAGTTACTGTACTTATTGTATAGAGTTTTTCTTATATTAGTTATAACTTTTTTTATTTTAGACATAAAAGGGGAAATGTAGTGATATTTAATTTGTGCATGCTCATAAAGCTTATCTCAGAATCATAGAAAAAAGCCAGTCACTATAGTAAACATAGAGGTCAGGCAGTGGTAGCACATGCCCTTAATTCCAGAATTCCTGAGGCAGGGTTTCATGGATCTCTGTGAGTTCAAGGCCACACTGGGAACAGAGCCCGGCATGGTGGCATTCGTCTTTAATTCCAACAGTAGTCAACCATAGAGGTCTGCAGGGCTGTACAGACAGACAGGAAGTGGATAAAGCAGGGCAGAAAGAGGAAAGTGATGCAGTTGGACTGAGAGAGGAAGTAAAAGGGCAGGGACAGAAAGGCATGTAGGAGTAAGTATAGAGGAAGTAGCTCTTTTTCATTGATGATTTCTAGTGGCAAGAACTTGGCTGGCCTCTTTCTGCTTCCCTGATCTCTCAGTTTTTACCCCAACATCTGGCTCCACATTTTTTATTATTATTAATAAGACCATTTAGCAATTCGTCTTATACTTTGCCTTGGAGACCTGACCTCCAGCTTCTTAGGTCTCTTGCTCCAAACCATTTCCGGCTAAAGAGATTTGCTTAGGCACTGGTCTGTATTTCCATTGAATTCTGCATATCAGCATCACAGAAACTCCAGTTTCAAGGTTTCAGGTGGCAGTATCACCCACACAACAGGGTCACAGACCAAGCAAGCCTACTTTCAGAAATCTAGGGATTTTTCCTAGCACCAGGTTTCTTTCTTACCCCATAATGTCTCCCTCCATCAAGATATATCTTTTATTGCTCTTCCACTCCATCCCTCCCCTTGCCTAATCATCCCATTCCCTTATGTTCTCATCTTCCATCCCCTCACCTCTATTGCCTTCCCCTTGCCCAGTTTAGTCATGGTGATCTCCTCTGTTTCCTCTTCCCAAGGTGATCCATGTGTCCTTAGGATCCTCCTTGTTTTCTAGCTTCTCTAGAAGAGCTGTGGGTTATAGTCTGCTTATCCTTTGCTTTATATCTATTATCCACTTATGAGTGAGTATATAGCATGTTTATATTTCTGAGTCTGGGTTACCTCACTCAGGATGATATTTTCTAGTTCCATCCATTTGCCTACAAATTTCATGATGTCATTTTTTAAAGCTGAGTAACTAGGGAAATTCCCATAAATCCACAAGGATGACCCCAGATTAGACTACTAGAAATAGTGGAGAGGGTGCCTGAACTGTCCTACCCTAGTAATCAGAATGGTGAATACCATAACTGTCATTATAGAGGTTTCATCTAGTAACTGACAGAAGGAGATACAGAAATCCACAACCAAGCACCAGGCCAAGCTCCAGGAGTCCAGTCGAAGAGATGGAAGAGGGATTATATGAACAAGGGGGGTCAAGATGTCAATGGAGAAATCTACAGAGATAACTGAACCAAGCTCATAGGAAGTCTTGAACTTTAGACAGCTGTGGAACCTGCATGGGACTGGACTAGGTTCTCTGCATAAGGGAGAGAGTTGTGTAGACTGATTTGTTTGAGGGGCCTCTGGCAGTGTGATCAGGATCTATCCCTGGTGCATGAACTGGCTTTCTTGGTCCCATTACCTATGGTCAGACACCTTGCTCACCCTTGATACAGCAGGGAGGGGCTTGGTCTTGCCTCAGCTGAATGTACCAGGCTTAGCTGTCTACCCATGGAAGAACTTACTCTTTTGGAAGAAGGGATGAGGGGTGGGTGGGGGAAGTTGTGGAGGGTGGAGCAAGAGGAGAATGAGAGGAGGATCTTTGGTTGGTATGTAAAATGAATAAAAAATTAAAAAAATAAAAAAAGAAATCTAGAGAAGGTAAAATTATTTATTTGTTATTTATTTTCAATTAATATTGTAGAAAGCACTTCAAATGGCCATGAGGATGAGTTCTGTGGTCTTAACCACAGCATTGGTACTTCTTCGGATGACAGGATTGCCAATGTTTATGTAATGCCATGTCTTAGCACATTGTAGAGCCCTATTAGCTATATAATCTTGTTGCTTTAATGACTGACTTTGTCTGGGTTTTAGGTAGGTGGAAGATTAAATCAAGGCTGGTATGTGAGTTCGATGAAGAAGTGTAGAAATGTACCACCATTCTTGACCCATACATGTTTAGTGAACTGGGGGATCTTGCTTCTTCCCCAGACTTCCTTGATGGAATTGTATCATTATGTTGCATGGCACTATGAGAGAAAGCACCATTCAAGATGCTTCCTTGAAGATATGGATGTTACCAGATTCACAATTAATACCAATGAACAAATGGATAGATAACAGGATGAGATGATTGAGTCTCAATGGTGATGATTACAGAAATGACTGATTTTTAAGATTCTACCCACTCAAACTTCCTTTTCAACCACTCAGATATTTATGAAATATCAGATACTAAGGGGGAGAGAGAGACTGGCTTATATGAGATGGGAGAATAAAGTAGGATTTCCACATGGTGACAATTCTGGGCAAAGTATTTTAACTGAGTTGACATGATTTTCCTTACTAAAACTACTGCATTCTAAATTTTACTCTTATAATAACAGATAAGTGTAGTCATTACAGTTGATCAAAGAAGATTTTCTGTAAAGCTAATGGAGACCATCACAGAAAATCATAACTAAATGCAATTCAGAGATGAATATATCATGGGGAGCCAGCCTTTATGAATGCATCTACATCAAATCTCACGCATCTCTGAATCAGGGAGCATTGTAGCAGAGTGGGTAGAAAGATTTTGGGAGCTAGCATACCAGGAAGTCTATTGGGGATATGTTGTTGGACCGCACTATGCAACTCTAGTCCAATTCCAGTATCCCCTTCTTCCCTCTCTAAATCTTCTCTTTGTGGTTCATTGTGAAAAGAAAGTTTTCATCTTCCATGATTCACTGCCTCACCACATATCTGGAACAATAGATCCAACCAACTGTATCTTGAAACAATGAAACCATTGACAGAAGCCATCATTTTCTCTTTGTAAGTTGATTATTTTAAGTATTTATTACAGTAATAGAACTCTGTCAAACAATCTATAGAATATCAGCGACTATGAAACATCACAAACTAAACTTCACAATCCCCAAATATGTCAGTTTCTTTCCAGATTTTTACCTATAAAATTGGTTATGTTATGCACAACATAGAAAAATGGAAGAGTACACTCATTCAGTCAGATACGTATCCACCTCTTATGCATTATACTTGCCCATTATTTCCACAGAGGGGTCAGGTTTTCATTTAAGCTTTGGAAATTAAATTTGACTGCCATGTTTCCAGCTCTAGCCTATCATTGTGAGTCATGACCCATGAAATAGATCATAATTCCAAAAGAAACCATATCACGTTTTTTAATATTGTAATACTTACAAATGAAAATTGTGGATTGAAAACACTTTTGAAAATAGTATACATGAGATGTGAGAGCACCTCCTCAGATAGAATAAACATAAAAATAAAATGAAATATTGCTACATTTAATCAGAATTATGTGAAATACTCATCAACCTAAGTTGATGATATAATATTCATATTCAGGAGGAGGAAAAGCCTCAGATACACAGGGTAAATATATTCAACAATGGAAAATGAATGGTATAGGTAGTTACTCTCACTAATAGATACATTCAATATTAATTGAATTTTGTGTAAATTTATTAAGGTAGGTAGGAAAAATTTTATTTTAAAAATAACTATTTTCTTGATAAGATAAATTAAGATCACTAGCTCATTGTTTAATTTAAAGAAGTGAAATTGGCTGTCAACCCATGTAGGGAACATATTAAGATTTGAAGGACATCTGACCTTGTAACTAAGAATGTCTCCAGCATCTTTATGACATGTTACTAGAAGTCAATATTGGTTCACTTGTGGAGGAAACATTGAGGTTCTATGAAAATGTATTTGGCCTGAATATAATAATAAATTAATTCATAAAGCATAGTATATTTTTCATTTTATAGGAGAATTAAGTATAATAGATAAGAAAATACTGATAAGTTAGAAAGAGTCATTATTGCTGTTCAGAGGTTGACCTAAACTAGCACAATAGTGCAGAGTCCTAGTTAATCAAATATAGCATGAGGACACCAGTAGCACAGACACTGAGAGAAACAATCAATCAATGGGACCTGTTGAAACTGAGAAGCTTTTGTAGAGCAAAGGACATGGTCAACAAGACAAAGCAACAGCCTACAGAATGGGAAAAGGTCTTCCCCACATCTGACAGAGGGCTGATATCCAGAATATATAAAGAACTCAAGAAATTAGACATCAAAATGCCCAACAGTCCAATTAAGAAATGGGCTATAGAACTAAACAGAGAATTCTCAACAGAGGAAGTTCAAATGGCTGAAAGACATTTAAAGAATTGCTCAACTTCCCTAATTATCTGGAAAATGCAAATCAAAACGACTCTGAGATACCACCTTACACCTGTCAGAATGGCTAAGATCAAAAACACAGATGACAGCTTATGCTGGAGAGGATGTGGAGAAAGGGGAACTCTCCTCCACTGTTGGTGGGAATGCAAGCTTGTACAGCCACTTTAGAAATCAATATGGCGCTTCCTTAGAAAATTGGGAATCCATCTCCCCCAAGACCCAGCTGTAGCACTCTTGGGCATATACTCAAGGAATGCTCAATCATACCACAAGGACATTTGCTCAGCTATGTTCATACCAGCTTTGTTTGTAATAGCCAGAACCTGGAAACAACCTAGATGCCCTTCAACTGAAGAATGGATAAAGAAAATATGGTACATAAACACAATGGAGTACTACTCAGCAGAGTAAAACAATGACATCATGAGATTTGCAGGCAAATGGATGGATCTAGAAAAAATCATCCTGAGTGAGGTAACCCAGACTCAGAAGGACAAACATGGTATGTACTCACTCATAGGAGGATACTAGATGTAAAACAAAGATGACTAGACTGCTACACAACTCCAGGGAGGCTACCTAGAAAACGGGACCCTAGGAAAGACACAGGGATTACCCAATGACAGAGAAATGGATGAGATCTACATGAACAGCCTGGACGACAGTGGGAGTAATGAAGGGCAAGGTTTGAGGGAAAGAAAGCTTAGGGGAGCAAGAGATCCCAGCTGGATCAAGAACAGAAAGGGAGAACAAGGAATAACAGACCATGATAAATGAAGACCACATGAGAACAGGAATAGGCAGAGTGGTGGAGAAGTCCCCAGAAATCCACAATGATACACCCTCTGTAGACTGCTGGCAATCGTCAAGAGAAAGCTTGATCTGACCTAGTCTGGTGATCAGATGTCCAAACACCCTAACAGTCGTGCTGGAACTCTCATCCTATAATTGATAGAAGTGGATGCAGAGATACTCAGCCAGGCCCCAGTTGGAGCTCCAGGAGTCCAAATGTCGAGAAAGAGAAGGGACTGTAAGAGCATGATTGTTGAGACCAAGATTGGAAAAAGCACAGGGACAAATAGCCAAATGAATGGAAGCACATGAATTATGAACCAAAGGCTGTGGAGCCCCCAGCTGGATCAGGCCCTCTGGATAAGTGAGACAATTGAATAGCTTGAACTGTTTGGGAGGCATCCAGTCTGTGGGACCAGGATCTGTCCTTAGCGCATGAGCTGGCTGTTTGAAACCTTGGGCTTACACAGGGACACTTTGCTCAGTCTTGAAGGAGGTGACAGGACCTGCCTGTACTGAATCCATCAGGTTTAAATGAATCCCCAGGGGAGTCTTGGCCCTGGAGCAGATGGGAATGGAGGGGAGGGCATGGGGAGAAGGTGGGGTAGGAGTGGGAGGGGGAAGGACAGGGGACCCATGGCTGATGTGTAAAATTAAAACACAAATATAAAATAATAATAATAATAATAATAACAACAACAACAACAAATTCCTTAATGAAAAAACCCTCTTTAAATAATGATTTCCTTAAGAATTTAATCTTACATGGGTATGAATTTCAGTGTAGCCAGTAGGGAAAACCCAGCATATCTTTTATTTATTCCCTCCCTTCTGTCCTTCCCTCTCCCTGCTCCCACCTCTTTGCCTTAAACTCAATATCCCTCTCCACCTCTGGAGTACAGAGATTATAGCTATAACCAATCACACCTAGCTTCATTTTTCTTTATATTGTGATTTTTTAAAACATTTCCCCTTGTAAATGAGTCTACAGGTCCCAAGGACAAGACACCTGAAGGATACAAATTGGTTTTCTGCCTGAATGCATTCTCTTACAGATAAATGGAAACATGAATTGAGATCCAGCCAAATGAACACAAGTCCTGTGCTTTAGGATAGGAGGTTCCAAAGTTAGGACCACCAACGTGGAGAATAAGAAACGCTCGTGGTTTTACCATGAAGTTTCAAGGAATGACACCAAGGTGGCCAATGCCACATTTACCTGAAATGTCAAAAGACGTGCAGAAATGGATTTTCTTCAGTTTTCAGAATGCTGCAGGGTTAGCTTAGCACAGCGGGTTGCTTTGCACCCATGGTGCTAATGGATTTCAGGTACTGAAGTATTTAATTCTCTGACAAGCACACTTTAAGAAATTGCATGGCATTACTCATGTGGCTTGGTTCTAGGAGTAAGCTACAGGTAAACAGAAATTTTAGACATATTTTTTAGTTTTAAAACATATTTTCTGGTATTTAACCACTTTACAGACAAAAATAGTCTTGGCTATTAGCAAAAGATTTTTGTATATATGAAGATAGTCTGAAAATGAATTCCCAATGGAGTGAAATTGCAGCAGTCACATGGTTCATAACTGTTACAAAATTAAACCACAGTGCCTTTACATTTTTTTTATATAAGCGAAAAACAACTATTGGCAAAATAATTCTTACAAGTATAAATAACTTAAAATACAATGGAATGTAAAATTAAAATGGTCACATTCAGATAAATACATATTCAGAAAATGATTTTGTATTTCTGTAGGCCTTTAAAATTGGCATGTCACTAACATTCTTCCATGTGCAGCCTCACACTCTGAATTTGCAGTAGGAAAAAGAAAAGTGGTCTTACTGGATTGAAAGAATATTCTTGCAAATGAACACACAATTGTCTCAGAAAAGACTTTATGGTTCATCAACAGCACTATCCATCAACCACTTCCAAAATAAGACCCTTGCTCACTGCATTAATTGGTAGATTATTCATTTGTTGTGAGGATTTGATCATAGAACACGACTCTACATTCTATTTCAAGAACAGAACAAAATATTAGTGCATTACTTTGGAGGAGCTAGCAATACCCCCCTTAAACACCCAACCTTCACTAAATTGCAGTGGTAGAAAGAGCAAGAAATAATAGGAGTTGGACTTGAAATTGTATTAGTATCTTTGTGGTACTCACAATGACAGCAGATCCACCCCCACCCCAAGTGTCACATCCATTTGCCCCCATGGCATGAAGTTGTAATGTCTAATAGAAGTGAAAAGTGTGCCGGTTCCCCCAGATGTCACAGAGAAAAGACTCTGACATGTCCTTGTTCAGAAGGCAGAAATAAATATTTGCTTCAACTATGGCAACCTCTTTAGAGATTGTAAATCCCTCAGCTATTTTATTTTGTCCCGCAACATAGGTTTTGCTCCATTCTTTCTTTCTAAAATAAAACCCATCTTCCAAGCTGTCTTCTCAATGGCTTTTCCAATTCATTTAAATGACACTCCCACATCAATTACTCCAGCCCTATTATGACAGTCTATTTGTAGTCTATTTATTACATGACATTGTGTCTCTCTAAAAGTGAAATGATCAAAGAAAAGGAGGCAGCATTTGCTTCCTGTTTGATTTCTGCTTTTATACCATAGAGTATAATCCCTGCAGGCTGTATTGTGGTATCATGCATGAATTATTTTTCAGAAACAAAGTCTTCCATTTCTGCTGGAGTCTGTTTTATGGAATAATCCATAATTGAAGTGAAAGACTAACTACCCATCTACCATGTGGCATATTACCCCAGGAAGACCAATGCCTGCTTCAAATTGCTATTTAAGTTGCTTAAAAATCGTTATGTTTAGTCTTTCAAACCTGTCCAAACTACCTAAGTGCTACTGTAAGCACAGACAGTAGCAATTGGCAGCCAAATATGCATATAGTTTAATTTTTTATCAATCATAGTACAGTTTTAGTACGTTAAGTATGATCTCAACTAAATAGCCATACATACATTACAGGAAGAATAATTTTTTGTCCCCTTTACTTCTGTATGATTTCCAAATTGAAAGCCAAACAACATGCTTTGTCATAATTCGGGATGTAGCTAATTTATACAGTATTTATAGTCTTTTAAAAACAATTTTGTGCAAACATTCCGACCTGAAGTCATTCTCTAGGATGTATCAGTAACTTAAAACTCTGTAGCAAAAAATCAACTTTGGTTTTTAAAATAGTCAGTAAACTTATTAAAATGTCTCTCAAAAGAATACATTCTTCTTATTTTTTTTTTATTTTATTGTTTTTTTGGAGCTGAGGATTGAATCCCGAGCCTTGCTCTTGCTAGGCCAGTGATCTACCACTGAGCTAAATCCACACCCTCGCTTCTGATGTTTTACAATCTTGCATCTAGAATAGTGGACTGGGGTAGAGTGTGAGGGAGGTGAGGAGGCGGGAGAAGGGAAGGGAGGGGGAACTGGGGTTGGTATGTAAAATGAAAAAAAAAATTAATAAATATATTTTAAAAAATACATCCAAAGGGCTAAGAGGCAGGTAAGAAGATGTTCAGGCTTACTTCTCATCAAGGAAATGCACACAGACACTAAAAGTGATATTGCTTCATCCCAGTAAGTAATGACATTGTTAGAAGAACCAAGCAAGGGCTGGTGAGGATCACGGATAAAAGAAATCTCTGTGCATTATTTAGTGGAAATGTCAGTTATTGCAGCCATTGTGAAACACAGTGTTCAGATCTCTCAAAGGTTAAAAACAGAATTAAGATATAGTAGAACAATCTCAGTATTGCTTAAATATTCAAATGCTATGAAATTAGAGTGTTAAAGAGACATCTCTACTACAATGTTCACCATGTTCACAATGTTCACTATAGGCAAGAAATATTAAGAACCTAAGGAATTCCCTCCATTATCTGTGAGAATAAAACCCATCATAGTCCATTGTATCTTTTGAATGTCTTTAGACACTGACAAATTGTACTGACAAAATTAAAGTGACACACACACACACACACACACACACTCACAAATACACATATATATGTATATATATATATATACACATATATATGTATATATATAAAAACGAATATATATAACAGATTACTATGAAACAAACAATCAAAAAACCAGTCACTTTGTGATAGTATTGATGGAAGTAGAAATCACGTAGTTAAGGGAAGTACACTAGTTTCAAGGAATAACAATGCATGATTTCACTCGTGTGGAATGTAAAACCATTACTCTTGTAGAAGCTAAGGGTCACTGGCAGTTACCAGCAAATATAGTACAGAATGGGAAGAATCTAGCAAGTTCTAGAACAGCAGTAGCACTTCAAGTCTACTGTGGAGCAGGATGACCCTAGAGAATGAATTTGAACTGCATGGTTCACAGAGAAAAGGGTTTGAATAGTCTAATGGTGATAAAACAGCTTCTTAGCGGATGGCTAAGCTTACCATGATTTGGGAATTATCTAATATATTCATGTAATCAAAGATCACACTGTACCAGACTTTTTATTTTGGGCCACTAACCAGCTCCCAAATCATGACACAAAGACTTATTATTAGTTTTGAATGCTCACATTAGCTTAGCTTTTTTTCTTGCTGGCTCTTGTAACTTACCTTGTTTCTGTTCATCTATGTTTTGCCTCTTGCTTTTGGCCTTTTCTTTTGGTACATCTTGCTTTTCCTGCTTTTTCCATGTCTGTTTGTCTGGCACCTTGGCTGACTGGCTGGCCCCAGATGTCTCCCTCTCTTACTCCCTCATTGTTCCCTCCTTCTTCTCCTGTCGTTCTTCTCTCGTGAGCTGAAATTTTCCCTGCTACTTACTCTCGTTGCCCTCCAGCCTCACCTAAACCTCTCATGCCTATCTAGCTGTTGGCCAATTAGCTTTTTATTAGCCCAATCAGGTGTCTTAGGCAAGCAAGGTGAAACAAACGCAACACATATTTATCTAATTAATGAAATGCAGCACAAAAATAGTAACACATCTTTGCCTAGTTAAGGCAGTATTCCACAACCTCACACAATATCCATAAATATGTTTAAATCTTTTAAGTAATTTTTGTATTTTTAATATAATTGCATCATTCCACCCTTCCTTCCCTTGTCTCCAAACCCTTCTAAGTATCTCTCACCTTTCAGATTCCTAGGCTCATGTCTTTAACTGACAAATGTTTGAGAAACTGATGATCATAAATAATCTGAGGCACCCATTTTGATATGAATATTTTAAAAAAGAAAATCAACAAGCATTTCTGAAGGAAGGAAATGTATAGCCTTATACAAGAAGCATGTTTAAAAGAACTTATAGAAACAAGTTCACTTGTATAAGTGGCTTTTAAAAATCATGATCAAAGTTTGGCAGTGTCTGAGGCTAAACTTTGATGCTTACCATAGAGAAATGAACTAGTTTCATTCTGAAAACAGTGGGTCTAGGTCTATGTTTTTGAGTAGATATTGGTCTGTAAGATTGTTAGGTCCATTGTGTTTTGACCTGTCCACTAACAGGTCAGCAATTTTAAAAATAAGGTTATTGTTGAATATTTCCAAATTTCAGAGCATTTCCATTGTAGTTTTACTTGAGTTGCATAAAGAATTCAATTCCACATTTTAAATTCAGAATATGTTAATGGCCTTTGAAGAATTTTTAATTGTTGTCTGCTATTTTAGTTGTCAATATAACTTGCCTATCTCTTTTGTTTTGCAGCAGAAATCAAGAACCTGTTCCTGGTGAATAAATATCTAAAAATTCCTTATATCTATTACAAATATTGTGATGTTCTCTTGGATAGCAAGAGTGCAAAGTATGCTGGGCGGCAGTCAACTGTTTGAAATAAAGAATTTTTTACCCCCTAATAAAATTTTAAAAATAAAATAAATAAAATGGAGTGAGGTAAAGCAAGAAGGCTTAGCCAAGTAAGCAACAGTAGCAACCAATTAGTGATTTTAAAGTAAATACCTGACTGTTCTGTTTTGTTCTTTAATGTCCAGTAATGCTAGAGGTGCTAGGGCCTCCTGGTTAGAATGAAGAAAATGTCAGCAAAAGAAGACTTTCTTTTCACCCAAGCAATGTAGAACTAGTTCTATTGAATACTGTAGCAATTCAAATGAGAGTGTTCATAGTTAGTGGGGAATTGCCACAAATACACTGTAGGAATTCAAGATAGGTTATTTCATGTATTGGAAGGTAAAATATGCATCTTAGTTTTTAAAAGAAATTGTGTGTAAAGAGAGAGCCTTCCACATTCTTCCTAATCAGTGGTTACACTATAGCTGGCTAAGTGGTAAATCCATATTTTTAAATCCATTTATTCCATACTGAATTATTGACTCTGTTAGGTACTGATTGGTAAGTTCTTTAGTATTCCAGATTCTTGAATTATATAATATTATATATGCTACAGGTTTTTGACAGATAATTTGAATATATGCATACACACACAAACACACACACACACACACACAAACACACACACAAACACACACACACACACACACACACATATATATAGTTATATATAGTTATCTGTTATTCTTAACCCAAATTAAACACAGTACCACTACTAGAGCTTTTCTCAAATTATACATTAGAATTTATTGGAGATAAGATTTTCTTCACTAAGATTTTAGAGAAATAATTGGCTTCCTTTGATATTTAAAATTCTGATTTCTGACTTACAAATTTATGTCATTCCTTTTATAAGTGAGTTGGAAAAACATTTTATAACTGTTGTATTTTAAAGTTCTTTATATGATAGGGGATAATAAAAGATATAAGAACCTTCCAAATAAAAAAACAGAGGTCGTTTAGCAAAGCAGAGGAGTTGCATTTATACATGTGGGACATTGCTCATATGAGCATCTTAAAATTGCTTCATAGACAACTGTGATTCTCCTTAAGAGCCAGAGAAAATAAGATCAAGAGTTACCTTTAAAAAGGTCAAAAGACAGAAAGCAAAGAACAAAACTGAGGTTCCTGAATTCATACTCAAGAAGCCTAATCAGTAAGCCAAGCTCAGGCTTCCCAAGTCTTCCCAATTCCCTGGGTGAGGAAGAATTGATTTCCCACATGAGGACACATGACATGTCTCTCCTTGGGCCCTCATTGTCTTCACCTCTCTGCTTCCCCACATTCCTGTGTCTTTCTTTGAATACTCCTTGTAAACTCAGTGATCTAAATGGCTTTCCCTAGTGGGCAGTCAGATGTATTCTGACTAGTAAAGCTACCCCAAGATGTCAAACATGCGCTGTATGCTGGATACATGTGACTGTGAACAAAGAAAAGGGGGATAATAAATGTTATTGGGCTCATTATTTTTTTATACCACCAGCAGTAGACTTGGCTATGAATGCCAGGAGTTAGCAGTTATATGGTCTATTCTGCTAGCTAACATTACTTTCTGTATTACTTACAAAGTCCTGAATGAAATGCGGACTTGACTAATTTGGGTCAATGTACAGAAAGGAGGAATTGATAATAATCTCATAGTTCACTGTCCTCACCCTTCCCTCTTGCACACAAGAATGTCCCCAAACTGTTCAGCTTTTCTGGTCAACAAATATGGTAGATTCTGCTTTCATTGTACCCACAATAAAAGCAAATTTTTGGCATATAGTTTACATTTTAATTTTTCACAGTATTTTCTACATTTTCTATGAATTTATATTACAAAACATCCCCTTATACAATTTCAAGCTAATATCAGTTTTACTTTTCTTCTCAAAGACAAGGTTCATAATATCTAAGTGGTGATACAATATATAATTTTTTCTGTAATGTTTGGAATAAAGGATAAAATTTGAGTTTTTTTCATATAATAAAGTTTCTGGAAACAGATTCTATATCTGTATTAAGGCTGGTCTCATGAGCATCTACAATAGATAGAAATGTTATGATACAACTTGGCTATGAACTTCTTGAGAACTCATATGTATGTTTTTATATATGTTATGTAAAAAAATCTGTGGATCTCAGGAGTGGTTCCATTTTTTTTTTTTAAATTAGATTATGACCAAGACTTGTGTTTTAAAGGAAGGGAAGTATTTTTTATTATAATGCAATAAAGTTAGAGGTACATAATAAAACATTCTAATAAATACAAAATATTTTAATATGCAAAGCATACAATATTAACACCACAAATGCCTAAGAATTATCAGACAATTTCATTAGAGGAACTTGAAATATTTGAGTTGAGTATAAAAATGATCAGTATTGCATGTATGGAGAAGATGAGGAAATGTTCAGAAAAAGCTATGTTTGTTTCATTACAAACATAAGGGAAATAATTTAAAACAGGCCTCATTCAACAATACTGTAACTTCTGCCTTTTTAGCCCTGATTAAACAAACCAAGCTGAAGACAGGATTTATTTTTTCATCTATTATTTATTCCTCATTTTAACTTCCTCACACAGATACTACAGTGCATTTAATGATCCCATTATATGTAAGAAAGAAAATATTCAATGAAGAAAAGTAAATTCACAGGTCATAGACATAATGGCCAAGGAACTATATAAGTCCTATTTATTAAATACTGGTGGACCTATGCTATCAGCAGCAGGGGACAGATTAAAAAAGGGAAATGAAGAAATTAAAATCTCATCAAAATAAATAAGTAGATATATTAATTATTTCTTTCTCAGTGTGACAAGCTGCTTAAGATAGAGTTCATTCTGTCTTGTAGTTGCAGGAAATACAGTCCATGAGGGTGAGGAAGACATGACAACAGAGGAGAGTGGGAAGATAGGAGCTGAATGTCTGCTGGTCACATTACATCTGTAGTCAAAAAGTCAAGAGAGAACAAGAAGTAGAGTCAAGTTATAAAACTTCAAAGTTGCCTCCAGTGCCCTCCTTCCTCTAGTAAGGCTTTGCCCCTTAAAGGCTCCACACCTTGCCAAACAGTGACACCAATGTACCCGAGTTCAACATATGAACCTGTGAGAGAGTTCTCACTGAAGCCTCAGTAACAGGCACAGAAATAAAGCCTTTTTCATTCTTCATTCAGATTAGAGTGGTTTGTTAATTAGAGCATATCTTCAATGACTTCTTGCTCTGCTGAGTCTGTGAAAAGATAATTTACAACTAAATTATCATTAAAGAACCTATTTAAGGCTTCCCTCCCCCTTTATTCATGACTTCAGTGCCTTACTAACAATGGGCATTCATGCCAGCCATTGTCTTGGTTATCATGCAAGGGTTGTATTGTGTATTCTTATTAAACTGCCAACTGAAGTTCTGATAAAAGATGAAATGAAGAAACACTGGAAGTCATGTTCAATAATAATAGATATTAACACCTTTCACTTGTGATTATGAGCTGTGTCCTTACTAAGTAATATAAGTCTATGTTTTCTTTGTAGCAAATGAAATGAATGGTAGACAAGTTGCTGACCTTTTAATAAGAATATCACTAGACCATTGAGTCAGAAAAAAAGTTCAATACAAAAGCAATTACTAGGGATTATTTTTGGCTTTGGACTCAATCAGTGAGAATAAAATGTTCAGTTGCCATAGGTATGTTTAAGGTAGGATGGAAGAACTTCCATTGTTAGTGACTCCACACAAATGTGGCGTAGTAAAGAACCTAGAAGTGCTTTTATCAGTCTCGACTAAAATTATGTCAAGAATGAATCAGTTGATGAACACTGAAGTGCAAATACTTTAAAATCAATCTGCTCAAAATTATATTTGTATAATAAAGGATTCTGAATTGTATTAAGACTTCTATTAAATAACTTTATCCGCCTTGAATAAAGATAATAAACAAATAAACAAGGAGAAGGTGATGTCAGAAATTTTACAGTAGCAGACAATTTCATTTTACCCACTTTTCCTATGGGAGGTGTAGGTTTTCCTGGTATGGAATAATAAGCCTCTCTAATAGAAAACACTCTGAACTTTTTTTTAAAGTCAGCAACTGACTCAATGGACTAGAATTGTAAGATTAACTTTAGACTTTGTTATATCAAATGAACATATGATTTAATCATGATGTAAAATAATTAATAGTATTTATAGACTAAAATAACTTTCAGGCACAGAAAACTAACAATACCTCTTGATTGAATAAATTCATATATATATATATAGTCAATTACTTAATTTTCATTAGGAAGATTAACATAATGAATGATGATGACTGTGCTAATGATGATTATACGAAAAATTGTATACATATCAATACTGTTTATTGTTAGACACTAGCTTCAGTAGTGAACTCCATAATGCAACATACATGTTTAAATAGGTACTGCCAGCTCTGAACGCATATTTATACACTGATCTTTGAGTCCATACATATGGATGGTGGCATAGATTTATTTGCCTCGTGGTTTCTCATTCATGTCTCTGTATTCAAATGAGTCAATACATAGATCTTAGAAACTTGAATTCTGATCAGCAGCCCTATGCCTCAGATATGTTTATAACTGGGACTGATAGTATTGACATTCTGTGTACTTCCTCAGAAGGTAATATAAAATGTATACACATACAGTTCCTTGTATAAATTTGTAAGTATTAACAAAATGACTGTTATTTTTTCTATTATTCTTTTCACAAGATTTTGAACAATGTCACAAAGATGACAATTTATATTGCTTGATACTGATATAATTTAGTTACTATAATCATTTCATGTGCATATAAATATTTTACTGTAATTGCTTTTAAATCATAAAAAACATTCTTTTTAATTTTTTTCAAAAAAATATCCATGCATGAGTATTGTATTTACACCATTTTCTTCTTTCTCCCACTCCATGTCTTCTCATGTACCCTCATTCTCTCTCATATTCGACTTCTTTAACTATTTTTGTTACACTAATGTGTGTGTATGTGTGTGTGTGTGTGTGTGTGTGTGTGTGTGTGTGTGTGTGTGTGTGTGTGTGCACGTGCGTACGTGTGTCCATTTATTGAATCTAGGGGTGGGGCCTTTTAAGATTTCACTCATCCATGTTGGCTTGTCGATATGTTGTCATTGTGTTAGTCTTCATTAGGTTACCAAATTGTTCTTATTTCATAGGAGCAGCCTCTCTGTCATATATAAGATACTATCTTGTAACAGACATTCTAGTATCTTACCATTTTTCTACCCCTCTTTCATGAGGATCCCAGATCATTAAGACATAGGAGTTGCATTGTACTTGCTTTATAGATGTGCCCATCGAGGTTGGGCACCCACCCCCTGGTCTGTTATTGTCTGCATTTTGACCCATTGTAGATTTCTATAATAGATTTCATCTGCTGCATAAAGAAACATATATGACAAGGCTTAGTCAATATAGTTAATTTTGGATAGAGGATAAATATTTATTGTCCAGGTAGAAATTATAAAAGCTACATTTTTGAGGCAGAATTTCTCTGCGTAGCCCTATGTGTTCTGGAACTTGCTCTGTGAACCAGGCTGGTCTGCCTCTGCCTTTAGGCCCAGCACTCAGGAGGCACCACCGTGCCCATCTTAGGTGCTTCATTTAAAAAAACACAAATTTGTCTAAAATATTTCTTACGCACAAATTTGTTTATCCTGAAGCTAATAGTGATATGCACAACATTGAGAGTCACAAGGCTGCCATGCTTCTATCAGGGCTCATACACAAGCCAAAGACATCACCACGGGTGTCATTTAGTCTCCCTTTTCACTGTTGGTTTTCTTCCTCCTTCTGTTTGTAATCTGGCTCATTTCCTTTGAGCTTGTGGCCATTCTTCCCTTTTACATCCCACTTATAGTATGCAACATTTTTTCATACCTGGACTTTTTTCTTAGGTTTCTAATTGTATTTGTTGTTGTTATTATTATTATTATTTCATTAGATGATGGTTTATCATTGGTGGACAGTTTAGACATATTTGACCCAATTTTTAATACCCTGCATAGATAGACCTGTGTTTCATCTTCTTATCTTCGGACCACATACAGAGAAAAACTAGAGGGTAGATGGTGGTATATTAGGAACAGTAAGGTTTTCCTTAACTTCCTCATCTCCTTTAGGAGGAAGGAAATCTTCCTTCTCACTGTTAGAACAAGCTTTGTCGCTTGTTGCCACATCTTTGAGCTTTGTCTTTTTCCTTGTCTGTCCCTTCAAAATTCCTTCAATGTTTGTCAAAACTGTTGAAAGAGTCTTGGCATTTCTCCTGGTGTTCTCCCAAGTAGGTCTGTGTAGAGAAAGCAGGGCATTTTTCTCTCAGCTTTTTGAGATATCCTTTACTCATGGTGAAAGAGGTGTCAACCAGTTGTGAGACTTTCCTTGCAGACCCTCAGATATGTCTTTTCCCCTAGCACCACAAGTACTGTTCTGCCACATACTGTTATGTTTCATTAGGAGAGTTCTAACACTACTTAGTCTATTTCCTGTCACAGTTTGAGTATTCTGTAAACACCATCTTGAAGAGATCAATGAGTGGCTGAATGCACAAACCTGGCTTTAAATTCCTTGCCAATTTTTTTTATTGTTTCTAACTTCTAATGTCAGGAAGAATAGACAAAACAAATTGACAAAACATAATCCCTCTATGTTGTTGGAAGTTTTGGGTCTTTTGAGGGGGATCCACCACTAAGATCCAAAGTGAATCACACACAGAGACTTATTATTACTTATGAATGTCTGGCCTTACCTTGGCTTAGTTTCTAGCTAGCTTTTCCTTACTTAAATTATCCCCATCTACTTTTTGCCTCTGAGCTTTTCCAATTCTCTAACTTCTGTAAATCTTTCATGTACTCAGTGGCTTGCTGTGTAGCTGGGTGACTGACCCCTGGGGTCCTCCCCTTCTCTGTCTCCTTGATCACTTTTTCTCTCAATTTTCTCCTTCTATATAGTCTCTCTACCTGCCAACTCCACCTATTTCTCTCTCCTACCTTGCTATTGGCCATTCAGCTCTTTATTAGACCATTAGGTGTTTTAGACAGGCACAGTAACACAGCTTCAAGAAGTTAAACAAATGCGGCATAAACAAAAGTAACACACCCTAAAGTAATATTCCCCAACACCTCTATTCTAGTAACTTAGTAGACAAGTTTTAAACTATAAAGTGATGTAAGTTATTTAATACTATTCCTATTACAGAATACTTAAGCATTAAGTAATATAATGCTTTTCGTTTGGGATTTTTAAAAAGTTCCTTATTGTGATGTATTATGAGGGAATAATTTTCTTAGATACTCTATATGTTTATAAGGGGCAGTGAATATTATTCAGAAGCTTCACACTGAAAAGGAACTCTTTGACCAATTTAAAAGTTACATGGCCGCTTTATTAACTCAGTTTATATTATGTTATAGTGATTTTATTAAGAATTGTTTTATTCATTTTATACACCAATCAAAGATCCCCTCTTCCCTCCTCCCCCCCCAGCCTCTCCTCCCAACCCACTGCCTACTTCCCACAACAAGAAGGCAAGGCCTCCCTTGGGGAGGCACATCCAGTAGGGGCAACTCCAAGCCCCTTCCCCCGACTCAAGGCTGTACAAGGTGTCTCATCATAGGTAGTGGGCTCCAAAAAACCCGCTCACACACCAGGGATGGATTCTGATCCTACTGTCACCCCCCACCCCTGCAAGCAGACCAAGCTACACAATTGTCTCATCATGCAGAGGGACTAGTCCAGTCCCATATTGGCTCCTCAGCCATTGGTCCAACTTTCATGAGTTTCCACTAGTTTGTTTTTGTCCTCCGCAGGTTTCCCCATCATGATCCTGATGCACTTGCTCATAGAATCCCTCTTCTCTCTCTTTGAGTGGACTCCTGGAGCTCTGTCTGGTGTTTGGCTGTGGATCTCTGCATCTGCTTCCACCAGTCATTGGAGAAAAGCTCTATGATGACAGTTAGGGTATTCACCTGTCAGATCACTGAGGTAAGCCAGTTCAGGTCAGGCACCCTCTCCACGATTTCTACTAGTTGGGCTACATTATAATAATTTTCGTTCTCTTCTAGGACCTGCCTCGGGGTAATGTACTGTAACTAATCCTCCTGCTTTTTTTTTTTTTTTTTTTTTTTTTTTTTTTTTTTTTTTTTTTTTTTTTGTCTAATCTATGTCAACTTCCCAGATTTCTTGGGGGAACCTTGACAGTTTTGTGAGTTCAGTAAGGAATGTTTCCAATGTGCCTCAACTGGAGCTTTTGTTTTGTTTTGTATGCCTGATGGATGATCAAGACTCTAAGTATCTAGAATGACTACCATGGGAATGGAGTTCTTGCCTCACATTACTTAAAGAGAGCAAATTAACAAGGTTATTCTTGAGACCCCAGTCACAGCAGTGTTTGAAGAAATTCTCCCCTGTAAACTACTGACACAGTTTTCTTCTTCCTGTATGTTACTTACTCTTCATAAGGAAATTATTAATTGCAGCCAATTAATGGATGAAGGAGGAAAAGTCACATTCAAAAGTTCATGGCTGTCTTTGCTGGTCATCTAGAGTTGGGCACTCACATGGAGCACAGGGTGTTTGTTTTAGCATCACCACATTTTATTAGGAAAAGAGCAATAGCATGTTGCTTAACATGGCATTCCAGTACAGATACTTTGGACATTTTTAGTGCTTGACATTGTACCATAACACAAGATTAAGACAAATATTTTCAATATGCTTTTTAATAATTTAAGGAAATTGTCTATTCATAAATGTACAAATCCTAATAAATGTTATTATTTGCTATTCTACCTAAGAGATGAATATCAATAAAAATAATATACCTCAAAAAAGAAAAAAAAAGTTACATGGCCGGGCAGTGGTGGCACACACCTTTAATCCCAGCACTTGGGAGGCAGAGCCAGCCAGATCTCTGTGAGTATGAGGCCAGCCTGGTCTCCAAAGTGAGTTCCAGGAAAGGCTCAAAGCTACATAGAGAAACCCTGTCTCAAAAAACCAAAAAAATAAAAAATAAATAAAAAAGTTACATGAATTTTGTTTTCATTTTTTAATCCTAGGAAGTAACTTAAATGTAAATCATAATTGAATTTTTAAAATGTATTCTGATTTTACTATGTTCTTAGAAAGTAATTTTATCTATATCTCTTCTAAAATTGAAACAGAAAAATAACTTTTTTTAAATGAGTGTAGTTTAAACCTCTACCTACAATGCAGAAAGGAATATGAACATACAGCATTTAACATATTTTGCAGATAATAAAGTGCTACATAGTCAGAAACAGAAATATCATCTTAAGGAAGTCTGATGAAGTGTGAACTTTGGTCTCAAGTTTCCTTTCATTAGTTTTAGTAAATAGCTCTATTAAAGCCTTCAAGATACTAACTAACTACTTTGAAAGATCACATCTTAAATTAAGTTTCCAAAGTATTCTAGTTTCCTCCTGGAATTGATATAAGTTTTTAAGTTTAGCACAAGAAGAGAAACATAAAAAAAGACTTAAGGAATTTTAGGTCAAACTTAAATGTCACTGTATCTCCTATTTGTCAGGAACATAAAAGATGGAAATGTTGAGATTGCATTTAACTTAAAAATGAAAGGAGCAGTACTTTCCACTTTTCTCGTCACTATTCTTCACTCTATTATGTTAGGGTGCAATGGGACATCAGACTGGGACAGGGCAGTGGGTCACCTATTCCTGTCTGCCTCCAATAGTTTCAACTTTTTCAAGTATATTCCATTCAAATGCTGACTTATTTCCTGTCTATTTCCTCATATGATTCACTTCATCTTTTAAAAATTGTACTAGCTAGCTATTCTTATATTACTCTCCAATTTATTTCCTCTATGTCCTGGATTACATTAGAGAAGGACAAGAAGGAGGAGGAGGAGGAGGAGGAGGAGGAGGAGGAGGAGGAGGAGGAGGAGGAGAGAGTAGTAGTTTCTACTAGATAGTATAATGTCAGATGGTAGATCTGCTCTTAGGTTTTCACAAACATAAACCATGGTTTATTGATGTATCTACAAGCATTTTTATATTATAGACATAGAAATCTCCTAAAACAACAAACTGACATTTGAAATGCTGAAAAAATATATTATCCAAAATAAACTCTCTCTTCGTCCATTTTGCTGCCTTCCAAACTCACAGTGTAAAACAGATGTCAATTAAAAATCTTATCATTAAGAAGCAAAGGCATTCAGATCATCTGAGAAAGCATGGTGGTGGGGACAGTATGTGAACCTCTGGCTTCCAAAGGGAAAACATGAGATGCAGTTGGAGGCTCCCGTCTTTGAGCAATAGAGTAACTATCGTTTCTTCAAGTCACAGAATGACAATACTGTGGTGGTGAAGGTCAGGAAGCAAAGATTATTCATGATTGGTTGAGTGATAGGCCTCCGGAGAAGGGGAAGTAAGGTAATAGTACAGTACCAAAGAAAAGACTTATGAGGTGGGCTCTGATGGTTAATGTTCATTGCCAACTGTGCTAGATTTAGATCACCATGGAAACACACTTCTGAGAGTGTTTTCAGAAAGTTTTAACTGAAGAGGAATGACTCACCATGGATGTGGGTAGCACTGACCCTTAGACTTGAGTTGTGGATTGAATACAAAGGGGGAAGTGCATGAAACATCAGAATTTCGATCCTGACTGGGGTCGGTCGGAGTGTAACTCATTGGGTTACAGTGCTGCTTCCATGGTTTTTCCACCAAGAAGGACTGTACCATCAAACAATGACCCCAAGTGTGTCCCTTTTTTAAAAATCTGGATATGTTAGTCCTTATTACTGGTAGAGGATAATCTGTGGACAGTAGCTATAAGTGTTCTTCAAAAACACCGTGTAAATACATTAAATACCATGTGAAAGCAAGTATCCTATTTCCCTGACAATCTGAAGATACCAGATGTATTGGAAACAGACCCTTTATAATTGATACTCATTGACCTATCAGATCACATTTCTGTTTCTTTCTTTCTCTCTCTCTCTCTCTCTCTCTCTCTCTCTCTCTCTCTCTCTCTCTCTCTCTCCTCTCTCTCTCCCTCTCCCTCTCCTCTCCTTCTCCCTCTCTCCTTCTCCCCCTCCCCCCCGTGTGTGTGTGTGTGTGTGTGTGTGTGTGTGTGTCTCAGGATTTCATGTAACCCAGGCATGTTTTAACCTCATTTTGTGAGTGAGTGAAGACAACATTGAAATTATGTTCCAAATGCCTGTGTCTCCCAAATGCTAGGATTTCAGGTTCATATTCACACAGGTGCATCATGTCACTTATTTTTTAGTAGAGCTGACACAATGTTAAGGTTAAGTCAGAACAGAGTATTCTAATGTGGTCTTATGGTACAAATTATTTTAAATTCTATTTCATTTGATTGTTATCACTTTATTGTAATTAACTCACAAATGATAAAATTATCACACAGCTAGATTAAGGTTGTCATTCAAACACTTGCTCATCCTGAACTCTATACCTCTTAGTAAATATACAGTTGAAATATAAATTAATAAATAGTTTAAATCAACAATGAAAGTTTCTTAGGATTCTACATTTCACTAGCTTTTTCATGTTTATTCATATACCCATCACATAAAAGAAAAATAACTATGGTAAAGTTGAAACTAGAAAAGCAATTAAATTTATATCCTCTGTCATTGTTCATGTGTCCTATTGCCTGCCTTCTGTCCTTCCTAATTTCTAAATGCTACACTCTGTCTTCTTTATAAAAACTATAATGCTCCCACACTTATAGCTGTTTACATATAAACATACATTATAGGTTTGAATCCACACGCGAGGGAGAATATCCAGGTTAATTTAGGTCATTGTGTTTAATATTTTATTTTCTAAGTCTAACCACATTTTTTTCAAATTTCATGACTGTATTTTACTTCACAGTTGAATAATATTTCATTTCGTATATGATACATATATATTTAATTTTTATTATCATAAAGCCTAAAAACATTAAAACTAGAGGTAGCATTCAGGATTTCTCCATCAGAATTGATTTTATTTTCATAATTATGATTGACAGAAAATGAACTCTGGCTGAGAAAATATAAAAGATAGCCAGATGTGGTAGTAGTACAAGCCTGCAATACCAGTACTTGGGTATTAGAAAGAGATCAAGAGTTCTAGACCACCCTCTTCTGTAAAGTAAGTTGGAGGCCCGCCTGGAGTACAAGATGCGTTGCCTTGTAAAAACCAATCTAATATAAAATACAATAAACATTCTTAAGAGGCCACTGTGTCTGAAGAAGTGATTTTCTAAAATCATTCGACTCTGATCTTTTTTACACAGTGTTTTTGCTTGCTTGCTTGTTTGTTTTGAGTGCTTTAGATATGAATAGTGGAAATACAAGGAGAATTTCTTGGACATACATCTATGAATTCCAGTACCCATCCAAGGGAACATGACTTTTCCTCTACAATTTCCAACCAAATGTAGAAATTCATTCTGATTTTTCTAATGTGTCTGATTCACTCCTGTGGTCTGGGATAGATACAATATACTGATCAACTTTGTGAGCATAACCTGTCTTTTCCTTTTAGCTGTAAGTGAAACTGGCCCCTTGAGAATAATGTGGGTCACTGAAGAGGTGTTGAAGCAAGAAAGGAAGGAGAAGAGAATGTGAACCACAGAAGGGCTCACAAATAGTTCTGCTGTGGTTCTGTAATACAATCTGGAATTATTGGTAGGAAAATGGAGTCAGAACAAATATAGACTCTCAGTGTCCTCCTGCTCTCAATCCCACACTTTCACTGCTGCCCTGCACAATTATTTGTCAAACATATTTCTAAAATACATCACTGGTCATATTCAGACAGATTCATAAAATGTTAGGAGAGGTGTTCTTATTAAAATTCCATTATTCATTTAAAAATGCTAATAACAGCATAAAATAATCTACCTCAGATTATATAAAAGACTATATACTCATGACTCTGCCATAGAATTCAACTCAAGAGAATTGGGATGGATGCTGACATTGTTAGATACAATCCAGATGGTATTGACATTTTGGTTGGTTGAGTACTGTTAAAGCCTGGGCATCCTCGTAAAGATATCAGCTGATTTTCTGTTACATATTGGGTCAGTTGCTTTGAATTACATATTTTTTGTCAGCAACTGTGTGTTTTCCAGTTTGAATCATCTCACAGACAGGATAAAAAAACAGCTGTCTTTGTCCCTCTGCTGGTGATGATAATCATGTCATAGCTAAACAGAAGGCAGTTTTGGCCAACAATCATCTGCAGAATCTCACTCAACAGGGCTAAGTTTAAAGAAAAAGGATGCCTTTTAAACTATTTCTCTTATATATGATGTCAAGAAGTCATTTACAAGATTATAGATTTGAAAAGGAAGAATACACTACGGTGGAAATTTCTTTTTTCTTTTACCATTTGAGGGTTGCACAGCTAGAAGTATCAAGGAGCAAAACCCTCTCTATTTGATAATTTGTAATCAAGTTTGAAAAATGACTGAATTCTAAAATAAAATAAAGAAAGCCTTTGAAGTGAGATGTAAGCCTGTGGTAAACTTATCATGTTATTTTATTAACTAATCTATTTAGCATTAATTATTTTCTGCTTAAAATGAATATATTAAACCATGTGAAGTTTGAAATAGTTATAAAGAATAAAAGTAACTTTGTTAATGTTGATTAAAGTAAAAAAAAAAAATAAGTACTGTTGGCCTGGAGAGATAGCTTAGTAGTTAAGAGTACTGGCTGCTCTCATAAAAGACATGGGTTTGGTTCCCAGAATCCATTTGGCATCTCATAACCACCTGCAACTCCAATTCCCAGAGATCTGGTATCTCTTCTGTCTTCTGTGGGCACTGCATACACATGGTACACAGGCATGTACTCAGACACACATGTACAGACAAAATAGAATGCATTTAAAAATTATAATGAAAGCCGGGCGGTGGTGGTGCATGCCTTTAATCCCAACACTTGGGAGGCAGAGGCAGGCAGATCTTTTTCAGTTTGAGGCCAGCCTGGTCTACAAAGTGAGTTCCAAGAAAGGCACAAGGCTACACAGAGAAACCCTGTCTCAAAAAAAAAAAAAAACAAAAACAAAAACAAAAAACTATAATGAAGAAAGTTGTGCCGAAAATTGGTGACAGATGAGTGCCAACACTGAGTTATTTACATCATCACTCCTAAGGCTTAAGGAACACTATGCACACAAAATGAATAAATAAAATATAAAAAACTCATGTATAAGAGTGCTGTTCACATTTTCATATATTTTCTTCAGTCTCAGTCACATTAATGTGACTTAAACATAGATATATGTAGATATCTATAAATTTAGTCATGTCTAAAACCATCATACTACGTGACTTATTAACTTTTTCATTAAAATATTTTAAACTGTTAGAACATTTTCCTGGCTCTGACTATACTAATGTTTCATTAAAATATGATGTTTATTTGGGTATGTATATGCCTGTGTGATAAAGCACATGTGGAGGTTTGAAGATAGCAAATTGAAATCAATTAGCTTCTTCCATCATGTTGGTTCAGAAAAATCTAACTCAGCACTCGGGATTGTTATCCAGTGCCTTTACCTGCTGAGCCATCTCACCAACCTTTATTTGATTTTCTAGTGGTTTTGTTACTTTCATACTTTCTTTTCTTTCTATTATTCCACAATATGATTCATTTGCTATAATGGTTTTTAAATAAATCATTATTATTTTTATTTCATATTGTCTGCTCGTTTAAGTGAGCCATTCTAATACATCAATGGTAAACTTAATTCAAACTGCTTGGCTACTTTCAGCATCCAGGATGTAATTCTCTACCTATTTCCCACACATCCTTAAATTCAATAAGGAGACTTCTATAGGTTTCCTCAAAATAAAAAGTACACCACCACCACCACCAACAACAACAACCAAAAGCTTAAGATTCATGTCTGCGATATATTCTGATTTATAAACACTTATGTTACTTAAAAATCATTGAAGCAAACATAGTCATGATTGCTAAATGCCAAGTCATAGAATCTCATATTCCTCCTACTAACTCATATCTTAGAAAATGTCGATAGAGCCTGGGTTGGAAACCAACGAGGCATAGTAAGTATGTAAGGTGTGGGAGCAGCTAAAGATAACTCTGTCCTACGAGTCTAAAAAATACTGGAAGAAATCTCTGTAAGTTTCTTATTTTTAAATTACTTTTTCTAGAGAAAAATATATTCATTTTTACATTTAGAGAATGTTTACTGAGTGGGATTCTTTAGAGTGTGAATTCTGGTGGTTCTAAAAGAATGTTTCCCTTTGATTTAAAAAGAGTATCCATATGATTTTATTAATCTAGCCATTATTGTGAATATAGAGATAAATAGTTCATTAGCTCTATAAAACATCTTAGGAAGACAAATGTCATTATATAAGCTAAGAAATAATATAGTCCAGAAAATAATATGTTCTTGTAAACTGAACCCAAGAACACATCAAAAAGTTTATTCCACTTGATCAAGTTAGGCATCATCTCAGAGATACAGAGATAAATAAATAAACGTAGTCCATCACATGCAGAGTTTGAGAGGAAAAAAAAAAAACATAAGGTCATTTTTTTGGATTCAGAAAAGGCATTTGGCAAAATCTAAAATCGCTTCATGATACAAAACGTAATAAAGACTACTTATAGCAAGCCCATAGCCAATGTCAATGTAAATAGACAGAAATTCAAGCATTTCCACCAAATTCAGGAACAAGATAAGGTTGTCCACTCTCTTCATACCAACTTGATATAATACTTGGAGTTTCAGCTAGAGCAAACAAGCAAACAAACAAAACAGCTAAAGGAGATCAAGGGGATTCAAATAAGAAGGAAGAAGTAGAAATATTTTTTATTTGTAGATGATAAGATTTTATATACAAAGTACCCTAAAAACTCTATCAGGAAATGTATACACCTGGTAAACACTTCAGCAAAGTTGAAGAACACAAAATCAAGACACACAAATGAGTAATCTTTCAAATGACAAATGGACTGAGAAAGAAAGTAGGGAAACCATGCTTTTTTCCCCTCCTTTTTTTATTTATTATATTTGTGTTTTAATTTTACACATCAGCCATGGGGCTGGGAGATGGCTCAGAGGTTAAGAGTACAGACTGCTCTTCCAGCGGTTCTGATTCAATTTCCAGCAACCACATGGTGGCTCACAACCATCTGTAATGAGGTCTGGCACCCTCTTCTGGCCTGCAGGGACACATGCAGGCAAAACACTGGAAACCATACTTTTAACAATAGCCTCAAACAGTAGTGAAATCTCTTGAGGTAATTACAGACAAGCAAGTGAAAGATTTGTATAAAAAGACTTTAAGACAGTAAAGAAAGTAATTGAAGAAGGTATCAAACCTAGAAAGTTCACCCATGCCCATAGATAGTAGTAATGTAGAAAAAATGGCCATCCTACAAAAAGTGATGTACAGGTTAAATGCAAACCCCATCAAAATTCAAACACAATTCTTCACAGAATATGAAAGGGCAATTTTCAGCTTCATATGGAAATATACACAAACATATACACATACACTCACAAACACACACTGGATATACAAAAAAAATCTTGACTGCTGGATATCAAAATAGAACAACTAGAAGTATCACCATCCTCAATCTTAAATTGTACTACAGACCTATAGTAATAAAAAGAAAAACAGTTTTGAATAAAAACAGCAAAGAAATATATAGGAAGAACAATTGTGAGCAGAATTTGTTAAATTACAAAATAAATATATCAAATATTATCAAAGTAAAAATTAGATTTTAAAAGAAGACTAATGTAATTAATTGAACAAAAATAATGAAAGTCTCATAGTAAAATAGAAAAGACAGAAAAGATACTATGAACCACACATATGACTACATTGTTTCATTTTAGAACCAATATGAAGTAATAATTAAATAATATAAGGAATTTTTTTTCCACAGAAAATAAACATACAAAATGACCAACTTGATTTTAGTACATATGGAAGCAACTCATACATAAATTGATAAGATCTTTTGTGTAATGTAGAAGTGAGTTCCTAAAATGTTTCAACATTGTACATGAAGTAAAAAATTTCTAAAACATTTCAACTGGACATCTATGTAACCAGAAAAGAATAAAGAGAGACAAGGAGAATGGAAATAAAGGGAGGGAAGAAAAAAAAGGAAATTGGAAGGAAAGGGAAAAATGAGAGGAAGGAAGGAAGGATGAAAGGAAGGAATAAATTGAACAGAGATTTTATATAGCTTACAAAAATTAATTTAAAATGTCACAAAGGCATATTTGTAAAATGTAACTTTTAAAATGTAACTTTTTTGACTAGGCAAATGATCTTTTAGATACAAAAGCAAAGAAGTATTCATGGAATAAAAATATAGTTTCATTAGAATTTCTAAGAAAAATTGTATTAAGACAATACAGCCTATAAATTGGAAGGGGCAAAAGCAAAAGATACTTCTGATAATGGGCTATTATACTAATGTATATCCTAAATATTAGGAAGACTTATTAGGACAGATTTCTGATAGTGGACTCTTAGCCAAGTATATAATGCATAGTAAAACTCCAAACAACCCAATTAAAAGATTGACAAAGGACCTAAACAGATATATCACAAAACAAAATATCTAGGTGGTCAAATATGCATATGAAAGATACCCCCTCTCTGTGGTCAAGGGGGAAATGCAAATAAAAACAACAACCTCAAATCTGAGAGCCTTTGACACAGAAGACTGGAGAGAATCTGGAACATGACCAGCAGGAATATAACAGTGCAGAGGCATCTTAGAATACGGTTGGACAGATTCTCACAAAATCATCCACACACTTTCCATGATACAGGAACCAACCATGCTCACAGGAATCCAAACACAGGACTTGAACAATTACACGAATGCAAAATCCTACACAAAATTTCACAGTTGCTTTCCAAGATATTCTTCAGCAGGTATCTTAGGGTTTGTAAGGTTGTGATAAAACACCATGACAAAAGGCCATGTAGTGAGGGAGTTTATTTAGCTTATACTTTCACATTGTAGTCCAAGACGAAAGGGGTCAGGGCAGGAATTCAAGGCAGCAACCTCAAGCAGGAACTGGAGCGGAAGTAATGGAGAAGTGCTGCTGACAAGATACTTCCCCTATGGCTTGCTCAGCCTACTTTCTTATACATCTCAGGAGACCATCTGCTCATGAGCGGCAACACTCACAATGGGCTGGTCCCTTCCAATTCAATCATCAATCTAGAAACTCTCTACACACTTGTCTGCAGGCCAATTTATGGACAAAATATAAGATTCTTCTCTCCATACCACTTTGCCTTGTGTCACGTTGAAGTAAATACTAGCCAGCACAGAAGGTGAATAGAATAAATGATATAGCATCCAGAAACCAGAATAATACTCAGTGTTCAAATGAAACAAGTTAATGAGGTATAAGAAGCTATTAAAACAACAATTTTAAGCTGATGATATTAAGCGAAATTAGCCATATAAATATGTCCAGTTGTTATGTGTCAATGGGGAGAATTGGATATGGATCGCTAAGAGGATCCTCTGATGCTCTCTGCTGTTGCAATGACACAGGTTTGCTCATGTAGCTCACACAAGCTCTGTGCTCAGTCCGACATCTGTTCAGAGTTGAAGGTGCCGGGAATATAAGGTCTTTCTCTCTCATGCTTTTTATATGCCAGAATTTCTCATTCCAGACTCTATGTCAGAATCCTAAGTGGAAGTGAATTCCATGAACCTATGTTTCTGCTTATTTTTGAAGCAGAGAAAAATTTATAGGGAGTGGTACTGGCCTCAACTGCAGCAACTATTATTCAGAAATTAAATGAAATCAAATAAAAGATGTTACATATGCAGTTGTCTGTGTAGTATATACTTAATAAATTGAGGTTATCATTACGAACTGAACTATCTAATGTGCTTTAGTCTTCTGAAACACTAACTTATTCTCATTAATTATATACTGGAGAGACTTTGAAAATCCACCCCAGTATTACTGATATTTCTTGATAGTTTTGTATGACAATTTACTTAAATTTCATATTAAATAGGTAATTTAGCTCTGTAGGAAAATCATCCCAGTTATGCGTTGGAAGTGTTCTTGTACGTATAAAACCAAGACTCACTCATTGAACATATTGTAGCCACCATTCCTAAATCATAAAGGAAGAAAAAAAATCTTTCAAGTATGCTGTATTTTAGCAGGGAACTGTGTTAATGGTTACATTTATAATGTCTGAGAAAAGTTGAACATAGTGCTTTAAATTCCCCGCTCCCTAATTCTTTCAATATTCTTAACAGCCCATTTATTCTACTGTATCATGAGAGTTCCATTAAACCAATACATTAAATTATCTCACTGAAATGTTTAAGGCACTTTTAAAATAAAAGCTGACTTCAACTTTTCTGAGAGCGATTGCAGCTGATATTGAAAGTCAGAATAAAGCTTGTAATGGAATTCTTCAGACAGCACAAATATCTCCTGAAACCTTTATAATTAACAGTTTAATTGTAACCTGCTCATCAAATGCTATTCATCCTTGTATTCAGCTTATGAAAAAAGCATGGAGCTCAAATCATACAATGAAATATTGAAATTTGTAGAACAAACTACATGTTCATTTAACTTTGAAAATTTTATGAATATTAACAATAATTTGTACAATTTTATAGCTGAAGCAATGATGTAAGTCAATTAATGTAATATCCAAAGTTGCTGTGAAATACATGCTAGTATTAACATAAAGATCATATTGAAGCAGAAACAAAAGATAATGAATTAACCTACTCAAATCTAAAAAGAGATTGAATGTTAGAACAAAGAAATGAATGGAAGCAATCTGATTCTAGAATTGAGCATTCTAAGTAGAATGTTTTTACTATAAGATGTGTCAAAAGCAAAAAAGTTTATTATTTATATGAGTACAGTAGGTCATATTGGCATCTTATTATTTAAGAAATTTGTTATGATTAGGGAGATGTCAGAGTTTCCCTCATTTCAAAGTGTTCTTAGCCAGTCTTCAGCATCCTAAATATAGTAGACAACTTTTCATTGCTATAACAAAATACTGTGTTTGGGGATATTATGAAGAAAGGGACATATGCACATCTCAGCTTTGGAGGCTGAAGTACAAACAACATCATACAAGGTCATGTGACTCATCTGCTGTCTATACCACATCAAAGCAGATGGCATTGTGGCTGGGCATCAGAGAGAAAAGCTCACTCGAAAAGGCAAGAAGTCATGGGGTATGAAAAGGGCAAATATTACTTTTGCATAATAACTTGCTCTTATGGGAAATCATAAATATTCCATGGGAACTATTGTAATGCCTTCCCAGAGTGGTTCTATTGGTCATTAGTGCAACCACTGGACACCATCTTTTAAAGGTTCCACCACCCCTCAGTATCATCACACTGAAGACAAAAGTTTCAAAAACATGATCTGCTTTGCATACACCAAGAGATAGCCAAATCAGAGCACTGAGTGTCTGAAATGTATGCGGGTATGTTTTAATGTGAAATTTTTTTAACTGTGTGTTGAAAGTAGCAAAATGGAGGGGGAAAAAATCAGGATTTTGAAAGTGGTAAAGTGAAAATGATGAAGTCAGCTACATCACATATAAATAAATACACTAACACTTTATTGAAAATGTTATCAAAATGAGAATCTAGCCTGACTTCAGTGTGCTGACTTTGAATGAGCTATGGCATTTACCAAGCAGTAGGCACCTACAATGACATCACTAAAAAATAGTGTGCAAAAACATTTCCCAATGTTCAAATTCACACTGTGAGATATTTCAATTACTCAGTTATCAGATGGAACATAATGCTCATTGTAGTTCTCATGGAAAACCCAGAGAAAGTGTTATTGAACACGAGGAATATTTTGAGGATCATTTTCATGTGGTTAAAATAAGTCTTTGGAGGAAAACTTGAAACTTTCCTAGCTGAGAAACCTAAGTGAGCAGTGAATTTGTAGGTCTCATGTGATGACTTCATAATCTGATATTCACATTCCACATAAGTCTATATTATTAGAGACAGAATTTTTTTTTTTTGAGCTGAGGATCGAACCCAGGGCCTTGTGCTTGCTAGGCAAGCACTCTACCACTGAGCTAAATCCCCAACTCGAAACAGAAGATATTCTATGCTAATGAGAATTATCAGGCTCTTGCATAGCATTCAATCACGAGTCCTGAAAGTTTCAAGATATTACGGTATTAATAGCCAGGTATAAGGAAAATCCTGAGGTGGGATTCTTTTCAAAGTTTATTAATGCCACTGCAACGATGCTGTGACTGTGCTGTGTAAGTCGTTCTTAGTGCTTTGTTTCCTTGTGGGTATTAAATCACAATCGCTAGAACTAACTGATTTTCAGGGATCATCTAATTTAGGATTTTTCTAAATGCTGACTACCAAGACTTTGAAACACAAGCACAGAAGGTGCTGCAATAGTTTTAGATATCAGAGATCCCTCAAAAAATTACAGATATAGGGTAGAACACACTAACTCTTTATCCTACTGATCAGCCTTGCAAGCATATATGCAAATAAGACTACACCAATGGAGTAGGTTATATTTATATATTTAGGAATATATACATATGGGTGTGTATTATATGTGTGTGTAACAACAACTAATAAAATCAGAGAGCATGAATTTTGAAGAGAGCAAGGACAGGTACATGGGAGATTTTGGAGGGAATAAAAGGATGGAGAAATTATATAATTATATTACAATCTCAAAAAAAAAAGCAAAGTGAATCAGTCTAAAACCTCATAGAGGCTCTAAGAATATGCACATTAGTATCTCCAAGATTAATAAATAATTCATTAATAATTAATATACACAATTATATATTGTATATATTATACAAATTTTATATACAAATTATGTATTATTATAATTTTATACATAACTATATGCCAATACATCTATAGTTAACTGCAGATATTGCACTAGTTAATTTATATGTAATTAAACTGAGTTTCAAAACATTAAAAACTTATCTAGTAAAGAAATCTGTTCAATTATTGAAACATCTGGTTAATTTCTTTGTATTAGAATAGTTTAAATAAAAATTGACTTGATGAATATTTATAAAAATAGCCTATATTAAAAACTATTATTCCAATTTGTATGAATGTATTAAAATTATAACAAATCAATTTCTTAATATTATTCTGATTATTTCCAGCTATAGGAATAATTTTGTGAATATAGTTTAACCATATTATTTAAAAATTCTTTCTTGTGCCATCTCATTAAGAAACATACAGGCATCCAGAAAATGATGTAATGTATGGAGGTGGTGAAGACTGGGGAGAATAGGGGAAGGTGTAACCATAATCAGAATATGTTATATGAAAAATATACTTTCTATAAAATAATTTTAAAAGAAATTTAAAAAATAAAAAATTATGTTAGTCTTCTTTCATTAAAGATTTATAATTTGATACATAAATGGAGAACAATTTGTTTATCAGCCAAGTAGAGAAATTACTATATATCATTAGAATGATTTAATTACCACACTGAGAGAGCCAAGAAACATTGATGATATTTAGTTTCCAGTATGATAAAACCTATAAAAAACAGGAAAAAAGAGTCATGCCTTAACATTAAAGATGGTTTAAAAAATTGTGTAGTGAAAATAATTTATGAGAAAAAATAATGTTCTCCCAAGTCAGAAACGATGCAAAGGTGTCCTCCATTTTAAATCTTGCCTCACATAATGGTTGCATTTGTAGTAAGAGCAATAAGGACAGAAAAAGAAATACAAGTGATACAAATTAGAATAGAGAACAAAAAATATGTCCTAAAAATATGCAAGAGAGAGATGGCAACTTTTTAGCAAAGAGTGCTGGGAAAACTGAATGTTAGCAATGAGAATAATGATACCAAATCCCTATCTCTCAACCCATGCAAAAATCAATTCAAGCCTGGCGGTGGTGACGCACACCTTTAATCCCAGCACTCAAGAGGCAGAGAGAGCCAGGTGGATCTCTGTGAGTTCAAAGTCTACCAAGTGAGTTCCAGGAAAGGCGCAAAGCTGCTACACAGGGAAACCCTGTCTCAAAAAAACCTAATTTGAGACACAAAACTTTGAAATTATGAGTCAAATAGAAAAAAAATACTTTAAAATGTAAGTATTGACAATGATGTTCTGAAAATAACACCAATTACCCAGGGAATAATATCAAGTATTGGAAAAATAAGATCCTGTGAAGTCAAATTTTTTTTCACACAACCATGCAAAGCATTATAAGAATGAAGAGATAGCCTACATAATGCAAAAGAGATTCTGATCCCTGTCAGATAGTATGGAACATGGAGGAAACACTGAGATTATACATATGGGAAAAAAATCAATGAAATATCAAGAGAACAAATAATCCAGTCAATAAATAGACTAATGAGACCAGTAGATATACTTTAAAATATTTAACATATTGGGCCATTAGGGAATTATAAAACAAATCTTCACTGATTATTTATTTGTCCTACTCAGAATGACTACTACTAAGATAAACATCTATTAATGCTAACAAAAATAAGAAAAATGGTAAACATTTACACACTTGGAGATGAGAAAAGAAAGTCCTCAAATAACTAAAGATAGAAGTAGTATCCTAACCAGACAACACACATCTTAGCTACATAGCAGAAAGAATTCAAGTCAACACACCATGGAGACACCTGCCTATCCACGCTTATCAGGATGCTGTTCAAAATTGGCCAAATTACAGAATCAGCTTTGGTGTCCCTAAACAGATGCCTGGATTTATAAAAAAGGCAATAATGTTAAACAAGTCATTAAACAAAACAGACTCTGAAAGCCGAATGCTGCAGGTTTGTTTGTATCCAAATTCTATTTGGGAAGATGTCCAGCAGGATGGTGAGTGTGGGTAGTGGAAGGTAAAGAGCATAAATATGATCAAAGGCCATATGTACCTACATGAAAATGTCATAATGACACCCAGTATTTTGACCATTGATTACTGATCCAAACATTGTTCATTGCTCAGCATTGGGGATTAATGATTAAGCCTGATATTCCTTTGCTTGCCAGGCAAGTACTGCATCTCAAGTTTTAGCATTTTTTCTCAATTAATCTTTGCTTTCTAATTGGAAAATGTAGAATGAATTGCAATTTACTCATTCAAAATTTTAGAAAATTCAAAATTTCTTTTTATTTTTTAGAAGACTAATTTTCTTATTCATTTCTCCGCAGAGGAAATTAATGAGTCTTTCTAATTAATGAATAATTGACAAAATCTCCTAGAAAGTTAAGGAAGAGCCAAAAACATGTATGGAGTCTTCAAGGTTGGTTAAAAAGTAGAACCTCCATTGTTTCTCTACTTTATATTCTGAGGAGGAGAATCCCTTCCTAATAAAATAAAAAGATCTCCACTGCAACATCAACACAGACAAATTTTTGTAAATACAGAAGTTTAGTGTTATGCTTATTTCCCGCCTACTGTATATACCACTAAAGAAAGTCTTTTAGAAATTAATTCGGAGATTTCGTCTAGAACTTTGGGAAAAGGCTTATTTGGTTAAAACTCTAAACTATTTCACAATGAGAGTTATGTTCTGAGGTAAACTAGTTTTTCTGGTCATTGTTGAATCCAATGGGACAGTATTGTGATATTTGAGCATAGAGTGGGTAGCACGTGCTTTCCTTTCATTCTGTTTTCTCCCACAATCCCATGTATTTATGTCTTCCTCTGCTCAGTTAACAGTTCAAACTCAGGGTTAATTTTCTGGAAAAAAAAAATTCAGGGTATGAGGTTGACCATAAGAAAATTGTTCAGCAGAAACAAGTCAAAACTTGATTTTACTACTGACTAGGAACTGCCTAAAATGTTTTCAGTATTATCTGATACAAAGCAATGTCTCAATGAAGTGGATTCCCATATGTCATTATTTTGTGACCAGATTGCAGTCTGTACTGAATTTCATAGAGCTGAAAATCAGCATTGGGAATACAGTTTTTCAGAACTGTGGTCATCTGAAAAAAACAAACAAACAAAAACAAAAACAAAACAGAAATCTTATAAGCAAATAAAATGAACAAAATAAACAAGCACTGTGATTGTAATCATATAAAGTAGAAACACTGAAAAATAATAAATACCCAAGATATTTAAATATTTCACTGATGTATGGCTACTTTTCTTATTTTATAATTTCTGAAATTTTCCAGACTGTCTATGATGTTAATTTTAAGTTGAAAAACAAAAACAAAACCTCTTTCCAGGTAAATCTAGAACTTGTGAACACATTTGCCTTTGGAACAGCTCCACACTTCTTTGTGCAACTCATCTTTCTTATGCTATAACTTAGTATAAACTTAGTATAACTTAGTATATTTATTCACTTAATCCATACAAACAGATACATTTGGAAAAATGGCATTGAAATCTACGTAAACAGTCAAATCAGCAGTATGAAATAAATACAGAGAATGCAATCGTTATGCCAAAACCCTCCTTAGGGCCAAAGGGAAAATGTGTGTGGGAATTGAAAGGTCAGAATATATAACATTCTCCGGGCACTTTGCGACAATGGACTCCTTAATAGCATGGTTAAATTGCATAGCATGGAGGCACACATTTTTAATTCTGGTACTTGGGAGAGAGTGTCAGGGGGACCTCCATGAGTTGGGGGTCACCTTCATCTATGTAGTGAGTTTCAGACCAGACAGCACTACACAGTAAGACAATGTCTTAAGGAAAATATACATCTTCAAAATGTGATGTGGAGTGCTCTAAGAAGCTTATGACGGCTCTCCTTCCATTAGGGAGGGCATACATGATGATTCGTTTGCCATATGCATGAGGATCCTCCTTCTTGTGGCTCATGTGATTAAAAGAGCATTTCGTGTTGGAAGAACTTGATGAGAATGCAGAAGGAAAATATACATGTACATTGTAGAAATAATACTTAAAATTCTACCTATAGTCTTTTAAAAGAATTCCGGAGACATGACTCTGCCAGCAGTTAAGAGCCCTCCCAGAGATCTGCCTCCCTCTGCTTCCTGAGTGCTGGGATGTTCGAGGCCAGCCTGGGCTACAGAGTGAGTTCCAGGAAAAGAGCCAAAGCTACACAGAGAAACCCTGTCTCGAAAAACCAAAAGGAAAAAAAAAAAAAAGAAAGAGAGCCCTTCCAGAGGAGTTCAGAGTTCAGCTCCCAGCAAGCACCTCAGGCAACTCAGAAGCCCTGGAAGACCCAAAGTCTTCCTCTTGCTAATATGGGCGGGCGCGCGCGCACGCACACGCGCGCGCACACACACACACACACACACACACACACACACACACACGCACATACACACAAACCTTAAAACAAGAATCCTTGCAAATAGAATAATGAATTGAAATCCACAGAGAAAAGCAGAAACAAGTTTGCCATTTTTTCCTTCCTACTACTTTCCTTCTGAAGAAAATGCACATGCCTGTGGATTATATACTCCATCCATTGTTGATGTTAGCTGTGCTTTAGAATGCAGTCAAGTTTTACATATTTCTACTACTGTCATCTATATAGAGCATATCCACCCCCAAATGTAAAGTGTTGAGTGTGTGAAACCCTTGCTTGAGCATCTCCTATCTTGACATTGCTTATCTATGTTTGCTGGAAATGACTGGCACTAAGAGCCTCGCACACACTGATTAAGTCCTGAGAAGATCTTTTGAAGATCTCCTCTTGGGAACCAGATGTGAGACTTTACAAGAACAAGATTTATGATTATGATTTAAGAAGTATTTCAAAGGGAAATTGAGACTTGACTAAAGAGAATGCATAAACTTAATGTAGTTAAATGTATCATGTAAATATCCAAGGCAAAAACATAACTCACATTTTCCTATGCTGTATTCCTGAATGGAAAACTTCTCTCTAGCACATATGGAGATTTAATGCCAGTGATATTTAATGTATATAATATTAATAATTAACTGTTTATATTGCAATCACACAATGGTCTAGTATGTGCGAGTTATGAATTATGGAAAGATAAGGAAGAGATGTATCAGTTCTTCTGAAACTTCAGTTTTATTCCATTCACATTAATGACAAAGGAAAAAATTATTAAAATTAGTTGGAGGTTACAAAGTATCATGTTACAGAAAAGGATAAAGTTTCAAACCTGGATATTCTCATTCTAAAGCAATGCTCCTTTCCTCTGTCTGAAAAGCTTCTAATAAAGGTATTATAAATATAATTTATAAAATTAAATTAGAAAATATAACTCAAAGATATTTAATCTTAGCTATAAAACTAAAGCTTTCGTGATTCATAGATTTTCCTTTTAAATGTGACTACATAGCCTGTGTTGTTTAAATGTTGTACTCATAAATGTACAGGGTAATATATATATCTTCACAGATATTATTCCAATTCTAAACCAAGCTTTTATAAGCCTTTAAATTTCACAAGTAATGCACATCTAACATTAAAGTAACCACAGGTCAATACTGGGCTTTGCACTTAGACACTGACAGTGAACACACATCATTGGATGAACCCACCTTAGTGATACACAAAATACTACAGCTGTGTAAAAATATGCCATACAGCCTCTCATAGGTCCTTTGTTGTTTCATCTTTGGTTTTTAATTTTCTGATTTTAGAGATTTTTTTAAAAAGCTTTCTTTCCAACACTGCTATTTTTGTGTGTGTGTTTTGCTGTCTAAATATCTTACCCTACTTGAATTCAGATTTTTTTTTTTTTTCTCCAGAGTATGACTATGGTTTCCCACATCCTGGTGGTTGGCGTGAATTGTCCTGACACAATTATAATGCCCTCTGGACACTGGCCTACAGTGATACCTGTGAGGGTTTGTTTATATTAGATTAGCCTCTTGGTATGGCTTGAGGAATTATGTTGAATTAGGTTAACCAAGGTAGAAAGACCCACCTGAGCATGTGGGTGTCACCATTTCTGGGGCTTGGGTTCTGATGAATTAAAAGGAAAAAGCAAGCTGAAAGGAAACATTCAACAATGCTTACTGCTTACCTCCATACGCAATGAGAGCAGCTGTCTCAAGCTCCAGCATCCATGACTCCACTACCACCGTGAACTGTACCCTCAAACTATGAGCTAAAATATGCCCTTCCATTCCGCAGTAGCTTCTGTCTGGGTATTCTGTCAGAACAAGAAGAGTAAGTAAGATACTTCTGAATGATAAAAAGAAATAAAAAGGAGGGCATGACTGCTTCAAGGTATGGTGGAGGAAAAGGTTTATTGTAGGGAGAGGGAGAGGCTAGAAAGGGCCAGCAACAGAGACGTCTGGGAGAGTCCAGAGTGGATGTGACCCTGATCCAGGCCATGTGAGCAGAGCAGGGAGGGGAGAGGGAATAGCCAAGAGACCAGGAGACCAAGAGGCCAGATGGTAAAGGATTCAAAAGTACAAAGGATCAGCTTAGCCAACATGGCTGGATTATATGGAAGAGCTGCAGGGGGAGGGCAGCACAGTCCCTGGACTGGAAAGTTCAGGGTAGGGTACAGAGTATGCTAGTCATACCCTATAACAGGTAGATACTGAGGGATGCTGGGAAAACCTGGCAGCTGGGTCTGCTTTGATAGGTCAAATAGAAACAACCAGTTGTCTTGGGGTTTAAGACTGAACAACTTTAACATTTGATTTGCATTTAAAATCTTGAGAATTTTTTTAAATATACTTAATTAATATTTTACCAGGAGTTTATTGAATGACTTTAGAACAGGGATATTTGAATGTCTGAGAGGAGCCAGAACTCTGTAACAGGTATTGGTGATTAGAGAGCCCTGCAGCCAGCTCTGCTTTAGTATGTTAACTAGGCACCTCAGTTGACCATTTGCTGTCCTGGATTTCTTTGAGACCTAACACAAACCCTACTATATATGAACTTTCAGAAAGAGAGAGAAAGAGAGAGAGAGAGAGACAGACAGACAGACAGACAGATACAGAGAGAGACAGACACAAAGAGAGACAGACACAGAGATGCTTACCACAGAGACTGATAAGCCAAAAGTGTGAATATACAGTATTGACCAGATCAAAACATAGAGAGAGACAAGATGAATTAGAAAAATGTTACTTTCAAAAATGCACCCCAAAGAAAGAGAGACAGAGAAGCCAGGTGAATTCTCAGAGACTAGAGCTTCCTTCACAACACTTAAAATAGTTTCCTCACAACACTGAAAGGGACTTGGTTGGTCTCCACTTGTCTGCCATCTGTGTGAGGTCCATACCTAGACAAAAAAAAAAAAAAAAAAAAAAAAAAAAAAAAAAGGCCGTCTTAGTACCTTCTTTGAGTCCTGGTCCTTGGGAAGAGGTATACTGAGTCATTAGAAGTTAGTATATAATTGTAGACATTATTTGTGCTAAGTCATACACACTAGGCTTCAAGTACACAAAGTCCAAGGGCTACAGGCTAGATAGTTTCCTTTTCTTTGACTTAACATCTGGAGTATAATTTAACCTAGTAGGTAACAATCAATTGTCCAAGAATTTGAGGAGAAAATTTTCCCAATGAAATTCCTTTCTCCACTAGTAAAAAAATCTAATTCCTGCAAAAATTGAATTATCAACAAGTGTCAAATGGATAAACAAACACAAGAGCTGCTTTTAGATATTACAAATTGGTTAGCTTAGGTCTCAGGCCTCAAGAGGTCCTGAGTCTCTACTAACCAAATTGGTATCTTACTGAGTTTAAACAGTGGGTATCCTGGGTCAGAACTGAAGACAAGGCTGCAGTGTGAGAGGGGAGGAGAAAGCTGGCAGTCTGGGTCCCATGAAAATAAAGAGTGTGGAACCCGGGAGCTGCTCAGAAATCATTTGCTGCTAGGCAGGCTGTATATTCTCTAGGTGAGGCCCTGAGAGAGGTGGTCAAAGGAAGCTCTGAGGAATCAATAAGAACTGCTCAGAACTGATCAGCACAAGGAAATATTGGATTTCTAGCTCAGCCACAGCAGAGGTAATCGGCTAGACCAAGAACTTTCAGGTGAAATAATAAGAAAGAGCCTTAAGGGTAAGCACAGTCTCCCATCTCTGAACCCATGCCCATAACGCCCCAAGTTCTGATTTCCAGGGTTGTCATGAGTTTGAATTGTGCTAACAGACGATGCCAGTAAATTTCAAAAGAAAGTTTTAAATGTCCCTTATAAGCATTTCCTAAAATTGCTGATTTGTGTGAGACAATTCAGAAGTGTTACACAAATAATACATATGGTCCCCATAGGTTTTATTATTTTTAATTTGTATTAAAATGTTACACTAAGAGAGGTAGCATAGTGCCATTCTTGTTTTTGCTCAGGGCATGATGAGTCTCTTTTTCATCAGCTTTCCTAAGCATGTTTTATTTTACATCGCATTGTCAGGAATATGAAGGGAACTTGTGGTTGAAGGCAGAGATGAGCATCACGTACAGAGTGTCAAGATCCGAGGCACTCAGATCAGTTGCAATAACTTCAAATAAGGTTTTGAGCTTGCTGTGGAAACTGGGCATTCACACAGTGCAGATAGCACCGAGGCCTATTGATCTTGCTTTGTGAGAAAAGGGGAGAAGTCTGGGGCACCTTGCAGGCAAAAGTGGAATGGTTTCAGTCTAAGGCCAAGCACAGTCCTATAACCTAGTGGTGCTGTGACTTTTCACAGCAAGCTCAACATCCCCAAAGCCAAATTCCACATTTGTATGTAATCTTACAGCTTATAATCATGAATCCCTTCATATAAGCAGGAGGAGGGAGGATTTATTCAATCCTAAAATGACATTAATTCTTCCCTATGACCTAAAGGAGCAAAAGTAGTTGGCAGGAGAGGCCAATGTACAAGCACCTTTGGTTGAAAGCAAATCTGCTCTCTTGGTGGCTACCCTCAAGCTGACTTTTAATTATGGACCTTGAGAAAATGCAATTAGCAAAACAGAATTCTCATGTCTTCCTTAGTTTTACTGTGTAATATAATTTCCTGTCACTACTTGGTTGCTCCAGGTACAACTGACAATCCCACGGATATGTCCCCTCTTTATTCAAAACGCACAGTGAGGCTGGCTTTCTTCTGTTGTCATGCATTGTTTCCATACCAGCCTCTTTGGGGAATGAACAGTGCTTACATGATACTCTTTCTGTAGGTAAAAAGTGGAAGGAAAAAGCTTTGTTGTTCCTTTGCAAAGGAGCAATGATTGCTCAGACCCTCAGTAAAGAAAGGGATTAAGCTCTCTTTATATTAAACAACATGGAAAGTCACTGAACAATGGCTCTCACAGGAGGTATGTTCTGGCTCAACTCTACTTCATTATCTATGCTGCAAATGTGGCAGGAAGGCTCTCTATTAGTTTACAAAAATGTGGAAATCCCCACCAATCTCCATACATATATCCTTCTATGTTGGATCTTTCATTTTCTAAGTTACAGCTATAAACCCACCACATCTGGGTTAATTTGTCTAATAAGGACCCTTTGAGCCAGGGATAGTGATATACACCATTTCTCTCAGTACTTGGGAGATGAAAGCAGAAAGATCAAGAGTTGAAGTTTATCCTTGGTTATACAGTGAGTTGGAAGTCAGCCTTGGGTATGTGTGAAATTGTCTCAAAAAAGAAAATATAATCATTGCAGGGTAACCAAGAGGAAGGTTCTCTCTTAGTGAAGGAAGTAAAACTAATCTTCAGAATGGTCAACATCCTTTCAAATCTCATTTGAACCAACAACCCCTATTTCATTTGATTTCACATGTGTGACCCCATGGAATGAAATTTTAAGATTTAAGGTAGCTCAGACCAAAATAGTTTCATAATATGTCCTGAATTCTTGAAGTACCCAGTAGCACATACTGCAAGGGATAAACCAGCCTTCTGTGGGACTCAGTGTAGTAAAGAAGTACCCTGTCATTTCTAAATGCCTTCCAGACCCTGCCCAAAAACCATGATCTACTATAACCTCTGCACACAAGCAGAAGAGCTAGAGAGGGAGATAGAGAAGGAGAGCAAGGAACCATGGCCATATTCTTCGCCATAGAGCTAGAACTTGGGGACATGTTAACCCAAGTCAGCTAATTCCTCTCTTTTGGACAGCTGGGGCTGCCACCTTATCTCCCACCTCATGGTATGGCAGTCTGCAGTATTAGCTGTTTACTAACTCTAGTTTTTGAAGATGAGTAAATAAGGCTGGGCTCTGGTGGGTGGTTCATATCATCTTTCAGGCTCCCCCTTCTTACTAACATTCATAGGCCTAGGTAAGGCATAAGGAGGCTATGAAGGAAGGGGATAGGTTGTGAATGGAAATAAGGGAAGGGTCTTTCTGTGGAGGAGTTCTTGTAGTTAACTATCATTGTTCTTTTCTCTCTGAAAATCATTCCTCTGTTTCCCATTCAGTTTCTCAGAAGTAGACCAATAATTCAATGTTTGGACCTCTAAAATGGTGGCAGTTCATTGTCAACTTGGGTGGATTTAAAATCACCTTATGCCTTTAGACCATGAAGACAGACAAGTTTTAAACATTATCTAAAATAAAAGTTTATGGATTTAAAAGGTTGAAGTTTTCTTTATCCTTATCAAAGCTGAAATTGGTCTATGTTTATGTCTCCACTTTCACCCTAAAATAGTGTGATTTTAGAGTTTTAGCTCCATTTGTATGTACCTAGTCCAAACTCATTCTACTTATGATTGAGCTTTATTAATAGACTCCTACATGTTTCCTTGGAAAATCCCAATCTCTGGGGTATTAATCCTCAATGTGGGGATCAAATGACCTTTTCACAGGAGTTACCTAAGACCATCAGAAAACATAGTTATTTACATTATGATTCCTAATGATATCAAAATTATAGTTATGAAGTAGTAACAAAATAATTTTATGGCAAGGGGTCACCATAACATGAAGAACTGTATTAAAAGGTTTCAGCATTAGGAAGGTTGAGGACCATGGCTCTAGGATATAAAGGCACTTTGAGGACAATCCACTGGGACTTTGTAAACTGAAGTTGCCATTTAAGGCAGCATCTCAAATTTAAATATATATACCCTAGCAACTTGACAATTATTATAATCAGGGTTCACTTTATTTCCATTTTGCTGTTCATGGAGGTGGGAGTTGTTGACTAGTTGGGTCCTCAAAATTGAAATATTCATTCCCTGGGGAAAGAGGTAATGATAAGATTAGAGAAGATAACATTCTTTACAAGTATAAGAGAACTTACACAATGTAGAAGACTCAGGAAGCTCATAAAATTTACAACATCCACAAGAGTCCTTCCTCTACATGCGTTATAAGCAGTAAATATCACTTGGGGAAGAAGGGATTTGGTGGAACTGAGGGCAAATTGTTCTGGGACCTACAAGGATATAGCTTTTTAAGTACAAAGCCTTTTAGTCAATCATGTTCCTATAAATAACCCTTACTTCATGCATTTTGTGTAAGCCCAATAAACTCATTGATTTGTCAACCTTGACTTGGAGAAAATCATTTTTCTTTGGCCTGTTATCAGAATTCTATCTAGAATAAATGGACATTTTTTTCACTTCTCCCCAGGAAAAATCACAGTACAATGTAGTCCATATCTCTCCTTTATAATAGAGCTACACATTCCTTTAATGATATGACAGTAGAGATGTTTGTGTGTGTGTGTGTGTGTGTGTTCATCAATAATTTCCTATTTAATATTCCATTATTCTAAAAATTAGCACATATTTATTTACTATTCACTTGGGTCATGAATTTTAAACTGTTATATTGCATAAGATAATTTCCTTTTGTTTCATAACTAAATGTTAATTTAAGGGGACAGAATAATCTTATTGTGCACTTATATTTCTGTTATTATTATGATAAATTTAAGCAGTTGAAATAAATATTAAATTATCTCTTCCCAAAGTTAAAGTGAGTTTTAGTTTCAACAAATTTTATAGATTTAGAAAGTACTGCTCATAAATGTCATTTTGGAAAAATGTCTCATATAATTCAAACAAGTGATAAAGAATTTTTTAGTTCATTTAATTGAGAAAAATGCCACATTTAAAACTAAATGTGTCATTTTTATAAAAAAAAGTGTGAAATTCCTAATGTTTTTAATTTTATGGAGACAAGAATTTCAATTTTAGAGGAAAGATAATGTAATCTATCTTGTGTGAAAATAAGTGATGTTCATTAATAAGCATTCATATTAGATAGGAAGACTTTGGGAATGGCAATGTAAAAGGATAAACTGTGGCTTTCCCATTGTACTTTCCATGAAAGTTTATGCCAAGTATTTTCTGTACTGGAGATACATTTAGCTCAGCAAGTGATAGACTTAATGTAGTAGGTGCTGTCTATGCCATCCCATGATATTTAGAAAATGTTTTTTTTCTATATGAAGTGATGTCATAATGTATTGAAAGATAGTTCAAATCTCACATCATTTACTCTCAAATATTTTCCTACAATGGCTAAGTACCACAGAGTGATAGTCATGATCTCTTCCTCATTAAAATTATTTTTAACTCATATTTGAAACATGCTGCCTTTTAACCAAATTCTTTATTAAATGTATCTCTTTTATAACTCTCCCATTGCTCCTTCATTATTTTATCTGTTTCCCCGCAATAGACATTTATTTTACACTTCTGCACTTTGAAAAGTAATAGGTCCCTTTCAGACAAATAAAACACTGTCATGGTCACAAATATTTTTCAGAAATATAGAAAATAGTAATAAAAAACAGCACCTATCTTCATCCTAAATAATACTTGATGGAATAATCTTCTTGAACTAGGCTATTTACCCACTATAATTTACTCTATTATATCATATGTTATATGAACTTTGTGCATACATCACACTTAGAAGAGTAGTTAAAAAACAGAAGAGGATTGGTTAATAAAATATGGATCATTTGTAAAGCAACGGGTAACCAGACTACAACCCACAGCTCCAGAGCGGCCAGGAAACAAAGAAAACCCTAAAAGGGATGCATGGATCACCTTGGAAAGCAGAAATAGATGAAATCTCCATGAGTAAACTGGGGAAAAGCGGAGGTAATAGAGGGTAGGAGATAGGGGATGACAACATGAGGGATCAGGATGGTTGAACTGGGGAACAGGTGGAGTGGGAGAGCAATGAAAGAGAGATCTTGATAGAGGGAGACATTAGGGGGTTAGGGAGAAACCTGGTGCTAGTAAAAGTCCAGGAATTCATGAGGACAACCCCAGATTAGACCACTAGCAACAGTGGAGAGGGTGCCTGAACTGGCTTACCCTGGTAATCAGATTGGTGACTACCCGAACTATCATCATAGAGCCTTCATCTAGTAATTGATGGAAACAGATGCAGAGATCCACAGCGAAGCACCAGGTGGAGCTCCTCAGGGAGTCCCAGAGGGAAGAAGGCTCACATGAGCAAAGGGCTTTAAGAACATGATGGGAAAATCGATAGAGACAACTGAACCAAGCTTGTAGGAACTCATGAAATTTAGATTGACAGCTGTGGAATATGTGTGGGACTGGACTAGGCCCTCTGCATATGGGAGACAGTTGTGTAGGTTGGTCTGTTTGAGAGACTCCTGGCAGTGGGATCAGGATCTATCCATGGTGCATTGAGCTGTCTCTTTGGAGCCCATTACCTATGGTGAGACAACTGGTACAGCCTTCATGCAGGGGGATGGGCCTGGGCTTGCCTCAACTGAATGCACCAGGTTTTACTGACTCCCATGGAAGCCTTTATCCTTTTGGAGGAGGGGATGGGGGCTGGTCCATTGAGCGGAAGAGGGGAAGACTGGCGGGGGGGGGGGAGTGGGAGGAGGGAAGAGAGGGGGATCTGTGATTAGTCTGTAAAATTAGTAACAAATTTTCTTAAATAAAAAAGGAAAAGAAAAAAATTATGGATTTTTTTGGAGGACCCGCTGTCTCTGAAGGATTAATGTGATTATTTTTAAAGTATGTTTTGTTTGTTTTAGAAAAATGTTTGTTTCAAATAATTTTTAATAACGTGGATACTTCTTAAAGAAAATCTTAAAATAAATAGCAATAGAGTGCATTTTTTTTTTTTTTTAGATCTGAATTTCTACCTCTTCTACTCCTTACCTTGGTACCGCTGTGACAGAATAGTAACTGCTAGTCCTTAAAGGCATAGGATAGAGAGTCCAAACATCTTGTACTCCGAATCCCTGGCTTCCTGGCTTCCTTGGTAGCTTTGTCACTATGACATTATGCTGACTGCAGAAGTCACTCTATAAAATACACAGTTGTTATTGACTTTAGGTTTTGAGCTTATCAGTGCCAAACACTATGAGAATGAGCAGAGTTGTTTCTTAGTCCCAAAGGAAGAAGAGGTAGCATATTCTGAGCTCAATATAACTGACCATAGCGAAGGGTCACAAGTTTCTTCTTATTTGCTGTCACATATCACCTTGTCAAACTCCTTTCTTATGGATGAACAATAGCAATCCATACACTAAAGTAATTTTTACTCTAGAAGTAAAGAAACCTGTTTCTCTAGGTACTAGATTTCACTGCCCTGGAGACCTTCAGTAATGGCCACCATGGGACATCTTCATTGATTACCTGGCTTTCTTTAACTGAGCATTCACTGGTTGTCCCTAATAACAGCCAACCATATGTTAAAAAAAATAAATTTTCAATCTCATTCTCACCGCTTTCCTTTGAAATCCCCGCTCTGCTATTTAGGCCTGATCTCTCCTCGGAGCCCCGACATGCCACTTTCTGCCTGTCTGTCTATGGTGTTAATCATTTTTCTAATAAAGTCTCATATGAAAAGGACAAGCCATGTCAGTGTTTCTTTTAAGCCTAAATCCCAGATGCAGGACCTTTCACCTTCAATGGTGTCTTTCATTATAGAGGGCTTCCTATGATTGTTTGAAACAGAGAAACTGTAATCAATGCATTTATCAAACACAATGGACATCAGGGGGTCAAAATGGCATCATAGCTGGCATGTTATCTGATAGTATTCCTAGGGTTTTTATGGTTGGAAGTTAGTGGTTTTCTAAGTTTAACTGATAGTCAAAATGATGTTAGATCACATAAATATAGCTTTTAATGATACTAAAAATATCCAAGGAAATTTTGATTTTAATCTGCCTTAGTCATACCCTCCCCAAGCACAAAATTCGAATCCATCAATCTGGCATCTATACTTTACATGCAACTGGGACTTATTTGAAGGAACTTCAGTTCACAAAGCAGTATTATCTACACATTGCCTTCAACCTAAAAATCATATAATCATTTAAAATTATTACAATAAGGTTCTAATTTGTAATATGAGTCACACTCCTCAGGGATTAATTTAAAACTAGGAACTGGCACAAAACAATGGAAGACATTCAAAGGAGCTTCTCTATCAGAGAAATGGCTTATCACCATCACAGTGAGAGCTGCAACCCTCTTCCTGTTGGGTGGCAGCCACGAAATAAACTGATCTTGCTCAGCTGTGGACAGTGCTGACTTAGGTCTTAATATAGCTAGTAAGTATCCCTGCTCATGCAAGCTATGATTTAAATCTAGTACAACCATTAAATGCCTCTGGAAGTGATGATTGGGGGCCATTTCAAGAGGCCACTAATAACTCATTCCTCAAAGAGCTTGCAAAGCAAAATTTCCAGTCTTTAATTTCAGCACCCATTGAAACTCAGCTTCGAATCTACATAAAACTAACCAAATCTTTGATTTTCTTGGGAGCACCAAAGATTTTCCTAGTGCTGTTCATTTGCAGATCAAAATCATGTATGGGAAAAAAAAGCACTTGTATGTTCCCTGCAAGCTCTCCAAACATCTCATAAAAGGCTATCTGTGCTTGGTTTCTACATGCCAGGTTTGGGGAAGTGTTAAATGTACCCTGACAGTTTAATTGAAATAGCTATTGAGCATGAAGGAGAAACACCTGTAGCAAAGGGAAATAGCAACAAGAAAAACATGGTCAGATATCTCAAAGTCAAGAAAATCTGAATTTGTTACTGCATATTAATGGCTTAACAAGCAAAGTGTGATAAGTGTCTTCAGAATTTAGACAAGAAGCACTGTTCTCCTACTTTCATATATTGAACTTTTGGGCAGCTTTCTTGATGTCTGGATCTCCAAATGCTTCTTTTCCTGGACTTGTTAATATATTATCAGAGGAGCTGGAGACATGGGTCAGTGGTAAGAACACATCACTTTCACAGGACTGTTCCAGTGAAAATCCAGTTCCCAGTACCCTAATCAAGCAGCACACATGTGTCTCTACCTTTAGAGGATCTGAAACCCTGGCTTCTGCTGGCACATTATAAATGATGTATAATAAGACTTAAGGAAAAATGGAATGGACAATGTAATTAACTAGAGAGACTTGTTACCAAATATTCAATTGACTTTGAAAGACATACCAAAATCAGAACATTTGAAATAAAAATCTGAGTTTCTGTTGATTTCCTTGAACTTGATTGGCCAACAGTTGTAACCGCTGGCAGTCTGAGCATAAAAATGCAGTATTTATGTATGAAATTCTTAAGAATAAAATTAAATTAAAAAGAAAATTATAAGAAAGAGATTAGAAATAAAAATCCAGCAAGAAAATAGGTATTTAATTGGAACAAGAAGATGAGAATACGGACAAGTAGAAGTAGTGTAGCCTATCGTGAATTATGTGTCTGGTTCTGTTTGTCTCTTGAATTGTCATCTATTAAAGACTTAGGTTCTCCATTTGTAGGATGGCAAGAATCTGAGGAGGAGGAGAGAGTGAAAGAGTGTAGACTTCCTGTCCATCTCACACAGCTTAGCTGGGTTAACAGTGGCTTTCACCTGTTTTTCTTTTTTTATACACATTACAAAATTATTATACTTGTTTATTGCTAAATATGTTCAAGTTCACATGCCACAGAGTCTATGTGGAATTTGGAGGGCAAATTGTGAGAGTCAGTTTTCTCTCTCTATCATTTGTGTCCTGGGATCTAATTCAGGTCCCAGGCCATGTGCCAAGTACTCTTACCAACTTAGCCATCTCACAAGCACATTTTTTTACTCTTTCAACTTTTTCATGACATCATGTATGTACACACTACTGATAATATGCAAGTGAATAAACCTATGTTTAAGTCAAGGTTCATGGATCTTAGTCTTAGAGCTATTAATTTAACCCTATTTTTTTAGGTTACAAAATACCCAGTTGTGAATTTCCTCAGATGTGGGGATCTTACATTTCCATCATCAAATAAACTAATCAAACAGGAAGACTCTCATAAACTTTGAAAAATTATATAGAAAATAATTTTGTAATTTTATGACATAGAGAATAATAAAAAGAGAAAGTAGCAAAAGCAACCAAAATCTAGATTTTTTTTTAATGTTAATCATCTTGGCCTAGAAACCATTTAGAAAAAGACTTCAGTTGGAGAAAGAGTTGCTATAATGAATTAGAACATTAACGCTAGGGGTCCTGGGTTCATGGCTGAACTGTTATTACTCTTGCCATTTGCAAAACTTGCTTAGGGCTTCACTTTTGAGGCAAATGAAAAGAGAATTTAACACCATGGCCTCCAACGACAGTAATGGAATCCATTCATCTACTTTGCCATGCTGAACTCAGAGATTTACACTTTAAAGATTATACTTACAACTCCAAGTGCAAGCTGTGAGCCTGTCCCAGGGGGAAAGAGAGCAGATAGAAACTGAGTGCACTAACACTTTGATTATTTTAAAATAATTTCTGCAAAATTAAGTATTATCTTTTTATTCATAGCACTCATTGGTAAAACATAATTCCTGTCACTCAGACTCTCCCCTTCACTTCTAAAGGAGACACATGATAAGTCAGTGTCTTTTCATTCCTTGTATTCCTTATATAACACCACTTTGGGGGCTGGAGAGAGATGGCCCAGTGGTTAGGAACGCTTGCTGACTTGCTGAGGACCCAAGTTCAGTTCTCAACACCCATATCTGGCAGCTCACAATTGTCTGTAAATCTAGCTCCAAATCTCTCTCTCTCTCTCTCTCTCTCTCTCTCTCTCTCTCTCTCTCACACACACACACACACACACACACACACACACACACACACACACAGAGGAATAAAAATAAAATAATATTAAAATATGAATTAGCCTACACAAAATTCACACACACACACTATACACACACACACACACTATACACACACACACACATACACACACACACACATGTATCACAATTACACAGGTTCTCAACACAGGTTCAATTACATGTACTTCGAATGCGTTGTTCACGTAGTCATTTCCCCAGCCACACCTTAAAGATGTTTCTAAGTCTCTATGTGAATACTGTGTAGTAGCTAAAAGCTCACATATAAGTCAGTCTTATTTCATGCAACAGGAAAAGTCAAAGCATTCAGTCAGATATGTAGACTTTAGGAATTAATTATGTGAAGAAAACCTTAAAGAATCCTTTGATCATAAACAATCTCTGGGGCAAAGCCCCCCATGGCATTGTCTTGAGGGAAAACATCTCTTAGACACCTAGACCCATTAAAATGGCATATTTCAAGATTCTGTCTCCATTTTCCTAAACTTTGGTCAATGTTCCTGGAGGCTGCTGATATATTTTTATCTGACTCTGAGGGGATGTAAATAATTTCTGATAATTTCAAATGCAAAGGACAGTCTTTTGTCTTAAACGTATAATTTAGAAGTGAACTCTGTGACTTTCTATCCTTCTAAGAGCTTCTGTCTTTGTCTATATGGTTTATGAATAATAGCTATGCGTTAACTTCCCACTACCTGGATGGAGTATGATTGCATCTCTCTGCTGGTTGACATATGCTCAGCCCAGCTGACAGTGCTGAACAAATGCATCTGATTAGAACCCAGTGATACAATAATCACAGACCACACAGCAGAGGTGAAAGAAAGAATGTATGTTTTCTCGAGATGTACTTACAAATGCTGCATTATCTCTTATTCTTATATTTTCAAATTTCATAACTCATTGAAAGTCAATTTCCCAGGGGAAAGTATAAACATAGAAACTAAATTTGTGAATACCAGTGAGACAAAATCTGACTGAACTTTTTTTACAGAATGTGACACATTTTAATTTTGATATTTTCCTGTTAAAAGTCCTACCATCCACTACAGTTTGAGGTGCACAACAGTATTAAAAGTTAGCTTTAGTCTTCTACACTCATGGACAGAAGAAATTATTTGTAGCGATACCAAAGATATAAACATGCATTGTTATTGTCTATGGTTAAGACTAGATATGCTTATTCAGAGGTCAATGGGTTCATTGCTTTGGATAAAAATAACTAGAGTTAAATTGTCTTCCATACAATTCAATAATGGTGACAAAATGTGGATGTGCCTCATCGTATGGCTCCATATATCAGCCTTTGAGAAGTAGCTACTGTCATCTGGGGCTTAATAAATCAGATAGTTCTTTTCTCTGCAGTTTAGGCAAGGTTATGTTCATTTTATTTGATGCTATAAAATACATACAATCTCACAACCTGAATATGTATTTATACTGTTATTAACAGCCTATTAAAGTATAATTTACATGACATATCTTTCACTTAAAAATATGGTACAAACTTTTTGTATTTTCTGAAATTTATAACCAATACCACAGTCCATTTCAGAACTCACAATGAATCTCACACCTGACCATATAACACACAGATTCTCACACTCTTGATAATCATACACTGTTTTTACTGTATTGATTTGAGGTTATCCTGTTACTTACCACCTACCTGGGTCATCCATCTCTATACATGTTGGCTTCACAGTTCTGCAAAGAGACGTTCTGTCCTGGTTGATCCAAGCCTATGATCACCCAAATCCTGACGAACAGATCAGCAGACTCAAAGGCTTACAACTTCAAACATAGAGTGTGACATTGCTCCAGGCTTTAGCAGCCAGAGATGGATGGATCTAGGCAGTCAGCGTGGGAATTTATTTCTCTTGTGCTTAGCTATGGGTAGTCTAGCACTTGGTATGTATTCTAAGTCTTTTTTTTTTGCACTTTTTTCTTTATCAAGTTTTTTTGTTTTTCTTTTTTTTTTTTTAAGACAAGGTTTCTCTGTGAAGTTTTGATGCCTGTCCTGGATCTTGCTCTGTAGACCAGGCTGGCCTGGAACTCACAGAGATCTGCCTGGCTCTGCCTTCCGAGTGCTGGGATTAAAGGCATATGCTGCCCGGCTCTTTATTAAGTTGTATTCATTTTACATATCAACCACAGATCCCCCTCTTTTCCCTCCTGCAAAAAGGTAAGGCCTCCCATGGGGAGTCAGCAAAGCCTGGTACATTCAGGTGAGGTAGGTCCAAGCCCCTCCGCCTGCATCAAAGATGTGCAAGGTGTCCCATCATAGGTAATTGGACTCTAAAAAGCCAACACATGCACCAGGGATAGATCCTGATCCCACTGTCACGGGGCCCCTTAAGCAGATCAAGCTACATTGTTTCCAAAGTAGAAGAGAGAATGTGTAGGAGAGGGAGAAAGACAGGAAAGGAAGGAAGAAAATATTAGAGAGAGAGAGAGAGAGAGAGAGAGAGAGAGAGAGAGAGAGAGAGATCAAATAAGAATCTAGAGGTCTACCTCCCCAAACCATGGCTCAGGTGCTGAAACCCTTAGTTCTATAAGCAAACCAATTCTTGGGATCTGAGATAGAATTGGGACAGAAGATTGAAACATGAGAAAATAAACCTAGGAATACAACATAGTCTACTTTGTTAGATACTTCTTCCTATATATTTCAGTTATATGACACAGCAGAGAGTATGTGTGTGTGTGTGTGTGTGTGTGTGTATGTATGTGTGTGTGTGTGTGTGTTCATTACTTTATTATTTTTATCATACATGGATAGACAAAATATCTTGGAATGTTCCATGGCAATGTATTAATGAGTGTCCAGTTATCTGCTTTGCCAATGTACCACATGTGGCATGATGAATTTTGATTTGAAAGGAATGTGATCATCATTGATGCCACTTCATAGACACACATGTCTATGGCTGGGCAGTCTTTATATTAGTTGTTATATGAAGAAATATAAATCTCACAAACACAGAATACTGCCTTGGCCACCTACATGCAAACTGCATACAAAGGTAGTTCAGCAGTCGGTAGGAAAGGTTAGTAAATGCTGTGAATCATGGCTGTCTAATTATTGTTGATATAAAAATAAAGTTAATATCATTTTCTATTCTTTATATCTAGAATATAAACAAAGTCTCCACACATCATATAATAAGAAACTAAACAAAACAACTAGTGAAGATTTCATGGGCCAATGAAATGAAGACCTGGTTCTCAAAACACACCACCCAAATAGCTGATTAGAAAAAAAAAAATATTCTGCTCCAGTATCCATCAGAGAAAAGCACATTAAAGCTGGGTCAAGAGCCCTTCTCGAGGGGACTGGACCTGCCTGTACTGAATCTACCAGGTTGAGCTGAATCCCCAGGGGAGTCATTACCCTGGAGGAGATGGGAATGGAGGGGAGAGGCTGGGGGAAAGACGGGGGATGGGGGCAGGAGGGGGGAGGACAGGGGAACCCATAGCTAATATGTAAATTAAAACCCAAATATAATAAAAAAAACTCTCTAGACAATAAAAAAAGAGCCCTTCTCTCTCCAGTTAAATAAATAGCATTTATTGAGAAAATATAAATAAACGTTGTTCAGCCTGAGGACAAAACTGGAGCTTTTATATCAACTGGGGTGTGAACTAGAACAGCCAGTGTCAAAATCAATAGGGAGGCTGCTGGGAGAGGGGGAATCATCATATTCCTCAGTGTTGAAGCAACTGGTAAGTTGTCCTTGCTCAAATAAGTAAACTCCACCCACCCTAATGCAGACAACACTAATGAAATGCAGTGAGCCACAAACAAACCCAAGACATAAAAAATAGGAGGGGAATTTGCTTCAAAAAAGTCTGGAGACAGAGGAAAGGATAAAGAAACAATAATTGGAGTTGTGATGTGATGAATGTACATTATATATACATATACATATGTATATACATATGGAATTCTGAAAAAATTAAAAATAGCACTTTAAAAGGATGATTCAAAAGAAAAATAATCATGCTAATTTATTATTTCCTGTCATATATCTCTCAAAGCTGCACCTTGCATGGTGACAATAATGTTAAACTGTGTTAACACAAAGGATTTCTTCTGTACCAGAAATGCAATGTAAATATTTTTCTCCTCAGTTTTCTTCATTAGCATTAGAGGGGAAAGTCTATATCAGAAGTAACATAAATCTTACACAATACATACAAATAACAATGGAATGCTTAGGTTTGTTGGGTGGCTGTTTACATCCATTTTCATGCTATGAGCAAATGGGCAGCAACACGTTGGAGGGGGTGGTAAAAGTCACACTTGGAGGGATTGAACCATTTTGCACATGGTAGAAACACTGTCAAGATGATCTGCTGAAATTTAAAAGATTTGTCTCACCCTTTGGTGAAACAGTACATACACAAGTATAATTCCCTATATCTTAAGCTGTGCTGTATTTTTCTCTTCTCTTTAAAACTTTGCCGCACACTAGGCATGATGCTAAGTATCCCATCTCCATTATTTTATTTTCACAGTAACTTCACAGATAGGTAAAATTGTTCTGTTTTGTGATTTTTGGAAAAGGAGACTGCAGATGTTCGTGTGAGCTTACATACCAGGTAGCAGATGTTTAACAAGCAGGCAAACTTTTAGACATCCATAACTGGTACTCATTGTCAGCATAGTGAACTCCTCTCTCCTTTCTTGTACCACTCTGATTACTGCAGCTCATGGGTTCATATGTCATGAAACTTTCACTAGTGGAAACTGAGCCACTTTTAGTGAGGATAACTGGGAGGGTATAAGTAATGAAAAAAGAAAAGAAAACATAAAGGAAGAAAGAGAGGGCTGCTGACACAATTCAGCGAGTAGAGTCCTTACTTCATGAGCATGAGGACCAGAGTTCAAGATCCAGAATCCATTGTAAAAACAAAACCAAATCAGCAGTGTATACTTAAATCCTTGCAATGGTGGGTCCATGTAGGGAAGGTGGGTCAGAGACAGGCAAGTACCTGCAAACTCCTGTATCAGCTACTCTCACTGACTCAGTGAGGTTCCAGGCCAAGTAGATTCTGTGTTACAAATGAGCAGGAAGTTTCTAAAGAATAACAGTGTAGATTATTCTTCAACCTCCACACACCAGGGTACACGTGTGCTTGTGAACCCATAGACACATGTGCAACTGAACATACACACACATTAACACAAAAAGTGGGAGGGGAGATGTGTAATATAAGAAGGAAAAGGGTAGTAGTTGAGTGTGGAAGCAGTGAGGGATGTTCAGATGTTTCTCCTAGAACTTGGACTAGATATGAAAACTGAACCAGGAAACTAGAAAGAAAGAGTTGACTGCACTTCCACATCTTACTGGAGCCACCAAATCACACCGACATGGATTGGTGCCCTTGAAATAAACTTTCACAATCATAAAATTACTCAGGCTTCAAACAGGCCCACCCACAGAACAGTACATAAAAATATCGTTAAGCCAGGTGTTGGTGGCACACGTCTTTAATCCCAGCACTCAGGAGGCAGAGGCAGGCAGATCTGAAGCCAGCCTGGTCTCCAAAACGAGTTCCAGGAAAGGTGCAAAGCTACACAGAGAAACCCAACCTCAAAAAACCAAAACAAAACAAAATCTTTAAAATATATAATATTTTGTAAAAAAAAAAATGAATTTAATGCATTTTGTTGGAATCATGTAAGAGGTGCTGAAAACCTTATGCTAGGAATGAAGATTGAGCACATTGAATATATTGTTATCAAAATATAAAACCTAAAATTTTGTCAGAATTCTCTTAATAGGGTATTCAGTTTTTAAAACTGTGCATGTGTGTGTGTTTGTGTGTGTGTGTGTGTGTGTGTGTGTGTGTGTGTGTGTGCCCATACACACTCATACCCTAGTATGCATGTATGCATGTTAAGGTAAGAAGACAACTTATAGGAATCAGTTCTTTCTTCTACCATGTTGAGTCCTGAGTCCTAAGGCTCAAACTCAGGTCATCAGGCTTGGCAATAAGTACCTCTATCTGTTGAGCCATCTTGCTTTCCTGTTAGCATTTTAAAGTTAAAAACCAAGAGTTTATTCAAAGTCATGCTAACTTGATTTCCTCATTTTCTCTGGTGTTTAAAGCTTTAATCACAAATGTTTCTATTGAGGGATTTTCATGAATGCACTACATCCACAAGGATAGAATTAAAGCTGTAGTATCTTACAGAAGTCAGCAATGTAGTGTCCCTGCCTAGCCCAGGAAGGAATGCCTTCAATAAAGTGACCATCAGGGAAAGCATTCTGAACACCACTGTTTCAGGCAACTGCCTTCTTGTCCTTCATTTCTTCCATCTTCTCTTTCAGAGCCATAATTCCCACTGAAGAGCACTGAGGACACCATCTTCCTCTACATGCTTCCTTGACATCTTGGCTCACATCTCTCATCTCAGACCTCAACTCATCCATGCCTATAAAAGCTACCACATTTAAGCTTTGTTTCTCCCTTCCCTGGAATCCTGCTCTGAAGAATATTTTGCAAAGCAATTTACACTGGTTTATTTGAATCCAGAGCAGTTAGTACAACAAAGCATAATCATGCATTTAGTTGGTTGATTTGATTTTTGAGACAGTCTCATTGTAGCACTCAGGTTGGACTGGACTCCTATGTAGTCCAGGTGGCTGCAAACTGCTAATCCTCCTGCCTCAGTGTTTCGAGTGCTGGAGTCAATCTACATTTTTTTTTTTTTGAGCTGAGGATCCAACCCAGGGCCTTGAGCTTGCTAGGCAAGTGCTCTACCACTAAGCTAAATCCCCAAACCCACAATCTACATAATAGCCACATTGTAATAAATGTTTTAGACTCATAAATCTTGAGGAGTTCCTTTCTCTAGAATTTTGAGATTTGAAGTAGTCATTTAGGTCCCATTGGAAAAATAGAACAAAACAAAAATACTTGTTCACCATAGCTGCAGCAGAGCGGCTAGTAGAGCACCAGAAATTAAGAATACAGTTGAACCTTCCCATCAACCCCTCTTTATTTTTGTCATGTTTTGGTTCTCTTCTGCCCTAAGCAATTTTCTAACTTGTTTATTTGTTGGCCACTTTTGGTTTAGCCAATCCAACTCAAAAGTCACTAATAAGACCACCTGGATTGCATCCATCTTTCTGATCATGCATGTCACCTAGAATGCCTAGTATGGCATTCTCAGTGTACAATAACTGAAATATTTTATGAATGAATACATACAAGGGAGAATTTGGTAGTTAAATTCTGATAAGACAATGCCATTTTGTTTTTGTTTTTGTTTTTTTGAGACACAGTTTTTCTGAGTAACTGTCCTAGCTGTCCTGGAACTCACTTTATAGACCAGACTGGCCTCGAACTCATATATATATGAGTTCATATGAACTCATATATATATATATATATATATATATATATATATATATATATATATATATATATATATATATGCCTGCCTCTGCTTCCCAATTGCTGGGATTAAAGGTGTGCACCACCATGCCTGGCAACAGTGCTATTTGTATGACCAGAATTATTAACTAAATCCTCAGCCTAATCAATCAGTCTGCACAGTCATATCTCAAAATATCTTTCCAACCTATTAACAAATTTCAACATTTTAGAGTTTAAAGTTATTCACTATTATTTAATACATTTTTTTTTCTTTTTGTGAATTTGCTAACGGTATGCATCCTGTCTGTGGGAAAACCCTTACATAGGTAGGTGGGATATACCTGTAATCCTAGCACTCAGGGGCTGGAGGAAGCAGGACTGTCATGAGTTCCAAGTTCATGGGGGCAATGCAGTGAGTTTCAATTCATACAGGACAACAGAGTAATCGTCTATCCCCAAGAATAGAGCAGAAAAGAAACCCAACAAATACTTACCCACTATTTTGTCTTTCACACACATACAAAGTGTCTCCTGCAATAACAATGTGTGAACTCGATGAATATGAACCTGGGAGCTGCCATATAGATCACTGTCACTGACAATGCTATGATTCTAAATAGTGAACAGTGATGAAATGAGAGCAGGAATGATTGCATCTGTTCCCCATCCCCCCACCCCCTCATCCCCTCACCCCACCCAGCTTTTTAACCAGTAAAGCAGATCTCTGATTGGTAAATTAAAATGCATTTGAAGTACACAATGTGATGTTTCATGAAATGATTGCCATAATCAAGCTAAGGAAGTTTGGGCAGCAGAAATTTGGCCTTGAAGGATTTATAAAAAAAATGACACAAAATTAAAAGGGTAGGGAAGGCTGGGTGACTTGATTAGGAATTGGGGAGATGCTTATGATCAAAATGCATTTTATGAAATCCTTAAAGAACTGATAAAAATCTAGTATAAAATAAATTACTACTGACAATTAATGGTCATCAAGGTATACCTTAAGACTACCAGTGATTATGATTTAAAGTTTGTACTATGAAAGCATTGTGTCCTCACTTTTCATCTTCCCTAGCCTTTGGTAGCCACCATTGTATTCTCTGTTATTATACATGTGGATATTCTTGAATACATAAATAAGTAACATTATGTAGAATTTGTCATTTTCCTCCTTATTTCTCACATCATAATGTCTTCAGTACTCATCACATTGAAAATGGCAAGGATTCTTTTTGTCTGTGGCTAAGGGATATTCCATTGGGAGTCATTCCTCTATGACACTGAGATTGTTGCCATACCCAAGCTGATAATAATGATGTTCCAGTGAGTCTATGCTCAATACAGATATCTTTTCATCTCATTGATATCATTCCCCCATATATAAGCACAAGCAGTGGACTAGCTAAGTGCTATGACAATTGTGTTTTGTGTTTTTGAGGTTTCTACATACTGTTTGTCTTCAAGATCATTTTTTTTTCTGCCCGAATATTCTTTGTCTTCCACTAGAGAGAGGTCAATATCCCAAGGTTAAACTTTTAGAGAAAACCATCTTTCCCTCCCCAAGAAGCTAAAAATTGTCGGTAATGTGTCCCCATTTACACTGCTGACAATGAACAGGAGTTTCCTTCTTTTCCTTCCTACCTTAAACTTATCAACAACAGCCATTTGGAATATATAAGATAACATATCACTGTGGCTTTAATTTCACTGATGATTAATAATAATGAGTGTCTTTTAATATGCCTCATAGCCATTGGGATGCATTCTTAAGGAAAATATGTAGTGAGGTTCTTTCCCCAACTTTCCACTTAGTTAAAAAAAAAAATGTACTTATTATGGTGTGTCTACTTCTTCTGTAAAGGTAAGCCTACCACTATCACTTCCTATCTATTTTCGTAGCATTTATCTCCATCACTGAACTTTCCAGTATTGCTTTATATACCAGCCTGTGTACAAGCTCTTTAAAAGCAGGACCATTAACTACTCAACTTAATATTCCTTCTAAAGGAAGGTGGACAGTGAGGATTTGTTATTTATCTTTATATCTTCCTTTCACATACCTACCACAGTTATAGTCTCAGAGATTATTAACTGATTCAGATGACTCAATTTTTGGTGATGGTGTGTGATGGGGAATCATGCATGTTTCCAAACTCATCACCAGGCTGTGCATAGCTCAGGCTTCCATGTAATAAGTAAGTGAACAGTTTCCAGAGTAAGCGATCAAATGATCCATCACTCTCTATTCTCCTAACGTGTCACATTTACATTCTTCCACTTTCTTCCTTCTCTAGCATTTACTTTTCAGATATATGAGAAGCTACAGTCTTGGATAGGATTGAATTTTCACTATGTGAATATTTGAACAGATACCTTAAAGGATAAAATAAATCTCACATCACGTAACGGGAAAATGACATTTCTCTGTAGCCACTGCTGCTTCCAGAATTTAGTTAATGGCCCAACTCTTACAATGCTAACAACATTCATTTTGTAGTTAATTTATTACCATAGTGCTTAATTGTAAGGAAATTCAATCCATTTGAGGGCATTCTAGCAGACTTACTGTTCATAGTTTGCCTTCTCATAGAGATACTGCACTTGAAAACTTCACCTCCTCTCTTAAATATCCATAAACACAAATAAGTTGCATGTTAACAGTTTTGCTGTTTACATACTATGTTGGAAAGTGATCTAGAAATGAGATTGTATAGCAGTGGCTGTCAACCTTTCTAAAACTGTGACCATTTAATATAGTTCCCCATGTTGTTGTGACTCCTAACCATAAAAGTATTTTCCTTTGCTACCTCATAACTTCAATTTTGCTGATGCTATGAATCATAATCTAAATATCTTATATGCATATTGTCTTTGTCGAGAGTGTTCTTGATATGCCAGAAGGGGTCATGGCCCACAGACTGAGAACCACTGTTGTATAGCCATAATAGAAACATTTCTGCCTCTTTTATCCACAGTTCCCATTTCATCCACTTTTCAACTAATTTTCTTAAATTGAATATACCTTTTACCTCCATAACTTTTCTTTTTCAGACATTCAGACATGAACCTGTATTGCATATTTTGCCATTAATATGTTTGTAAAGATTTTCTCCTCTACCCAATTTCTCTAAAAATATAGAACAACAAGGAGTGGAAACTATATAGAACTGAGCATAATTTAAAGATATAGGATTTCCAAAGTCAAATGCCTAAAGTAAGCATAAAATTAAATGATAGAATAAAATAAGAGAGGTTATGGCATGGGCATGTGGCTGCCAATGCTCTACTTTAAGTGAAGAGAGATTAAGAAAAAATCAGGCAATGTAGATCCATGGGGCAATTGACAGATTCCTGGTTTGTTTAATCTAAAACTACCAGAAAAAAATAAAAACAGTCTACACTACATCTAAAATCCCAAGAAATTACTATCTGACAAGATCAGATAATAGATAACATAGAAAAAAACCTAATATTACATGAAATAGGAGTGATATTTTATGGCTTCTGTAGAAGAAAAATGGATGGAACAGATGGATTAGTGGAAACTTGCTAACTGATTAGGAAAGGAGAGAAAGATTTAGCACTAAAACATACAAAGGGCACTAAGAATTCAAGAGACAAACTACTCTACCTATTATAAAAGCTGCCAAACAACAGTTCCATGAAAATATTTTCATGTTTCTGTATTCTCAGAGGGAGTCATGATGCAAAAATTTAAAAGATTATTCTCTACCCTAACATGTAACAGAAAGATTATTAGGGAATGATTAACATTGGTGCAGAGAACTGGGAAACAGCAGTCTATTTTGCTGGATATTAGGATGGCTACACCAGCTTGCTTCTTAAGACCATTTGATTGGAAAGTCTTTTCCCAGCCTTTTATACTTGGGAGGTGTCTGTCTTTAAATTTGAGGTGTGTTTCTTATATGCAGCAGAAAGATGGGTCCTGTTTTCGTATCCATTCTGTTAGTCTGTGTCTTTTTATAGATGAATTAAGTCCATTGATATTAAGGGATATTAATGACCAGTGATTGTTTGTTCCTGTTGTTATTTTTATTTTTTTGGTGATAGTGTGTGTGTACTTCTCTTCTTTGGTGTTTACTCCTGTGGTGTTATCTATTGCCTGTGTTTTTGAGGGTGTATCTGACTTCCTTAGGTTGGAATTTTCCTTCTAGTCTTTCTGTAGGGCTGGGTTTGTGGATAAGTATTGTTTAAATCTGTTTTTTTCTTGGAATGTCTTGTTCACTCCATCTATGATGATTGAAAGTTTTGCTGGGTATATTAGTCTAGGCTGGCATCCATGCTCTCTTAGTGTCTGCAGTATATCTGTCCAGGTCCTTCTGGCTTTCTCCCTCGAGAAATCGGGTGTTATTCTGATGGGTTTGCCTTTATAAGTCACTTGGCCTTTTTCCTTTGCTGCCCTTAATATTCTTTCTTTATTCTGTACGTTTAGTTGTTTTATTATTATGTGGTGAGGGGACTTTTTTGGGGGGTCTAGTCTGTTTGGTGTTCTATAGGTTTTTGCATTTTCACAGGCATTTTGTTCTTTAAGGTGGGAAAGTTTTCTTCTATGATCTTGTTAAATATATTTTCTGTGCCTTTGAGTTGGTATTCTTCTCCTCCTCTACCCCTATTATTTGTAGATTTGGTCTTTTCATGGTGTCCCAAATTTCTTGGAGATTTTGGGTCATGACTTTGTTGGTTTTAGTATTTTCTTTGACTGATGAATCTATTTCTTCTAACGTATCTTCTACACCAGAGATCCTCTCTTCCATCTCTTGCATTTGGTTGGTCATTCTTGCATCTGAATTTCCTGTTTGTTTACTCAGATTTTCGATTTCCAGCATTCCTTCTGCTAGTGTCTTCTTCATTTTTTCTATTTCCCCCCTTCAGGTCTTGGACTGTTTGCCTTGCTTTTTCATGATTTTCTTTCAGGGACTTATTGTTTCCTTCTGCTTCAATTGTCCTTTCCTCTAGTTATTTTATAGCGTTCTTCCCATTTTTTGTTTGTCTCTTACTCCACTTTATTTTTGATTTATTCTATATAAGGCTCTAGCCTCTTCATGATGTTACTTATAAGGTTGTTTTCTTCTTCTTCCATTCTGTGATGTTCAGGTCTAGCTGTTGGAGAAGGGCTAGGTTCTGGTGATGCTGTATTGCTCTTTTTTTTTTTTTTTTTGAGCTGAGTATCGAACCCAGGGTCTTGTGTGTGTTAGGCAAGCGCTCTACCACTGAGCGTATTGCTCTTTATTTTGTTGTATGTACTTCTGCCTTGGAGTCTGCTCATCTCCTTGTGGGTTTGTTCTTGGTCTTATCAGTGTACTTGGTCCAGATAGAGCTGACAGATTTAGGGAGCCTCTCTCTGGTCCAGATGGAAGCTCTGGGCTGGATGGGAGCTCTGGTCCAGATGAGAGTGCTGGCCGGATAGGAGCTGGGGGCTGGACTCTGAATCTCAGGAAGTCCCTGGAGTCTCCTTATCTTGTCCAGATGGGAGCTCCGGGGCAGGATGGAAGCTCTGGTTCAGATGGGAGTTCCGGGGGGGATGGGAACTGGGGGCTGATCTCTGAGTCTCAGGAAGTGGCTGGGGTGTCTGGCAGATGGGTGTGGGGGCAGGGCGTGGAGGTTGTAGGGGTAACCAGAGGGTCTTGGAGAGAGGGAACCTTCCTGGTTGGGATGGGGGTTCCTGCCCTATGGCCAGAACCTGGGGCCCAGTTGGGCAGGTCTTCCTTGGAGTGGCTGGTGCCCTGGGCTGTGACCCAGGTGCTGGCCTCTCTGGGTGTGACCCCAGGCACTCACCTCTGGTCCAGGTGTGAGTTCCAGGGCAGGATGGAAGCTGGGGGCTGGTCTCTGATTCTCAGGATGTGGCTGGGGTCATGGGGCAAATGGGTGTGGGGGCAGGGTGTGGAGACTGCAGGATCTGCCTGCAGTCTTGGAAAAGGGGAGCCTTCCCAATGATACTCTTTTTTCTATCTTCATGTAAGTTCTAGGGATCAAACTCATGTCTCCAGTCCTGCTTGCCAAGTGTCTTTAAGAACTAAATCACTTTGCAAGGCTACTGTTTATATGTTTGACAGCATCCATACTTGGTTCTTGTTTGGGCTCAGGACTTGAGAAACATATATTAACAGGAAAATTTTATTATTGCTATTGTGAGGTTCTCTTTTAAATTTTAACATGTTTATTACTATTATTTATTAACATTGCTATTATTTATGTTGTTTGTGTGTATGTGTGTGTGTGTGTGTGTGTGTGTGTGTGTGTGTGTGTGTATGAATGCATGTGCACATGCCTATATTTTCTCCCAGAGGCTATAAGAGGGTTTAGAAACCTTTGGACCTGAAGGTTCAGGCAATTTGCACCAACATACTTGGGACCTGGAAACCAAACTCCAGTCCTCTAAAAAGAACACTAGTAGCTCTTAAGCCATCTTTCCAGCCCTGGCTTTTCAACATCCACTTGAATGATGGTCTGCTGTAACAAAGTCTATAAGATTTTTGAGTGTTAAAATTACCTTTTAGTACTTTGATTTGAATCGATCATACTGATAATCATCTTCTATATGTCGAAACATCTGATGAATCTGTGTGTACATGGGAAGTATCTCAAATATATAGTTACATATTTTTTCAATTGTGAAAGGTCTTAAACTCACTCAGAGGGCAGATAAATAGTTCTCTATTGATGAATTTAAAAAATGGATTGATACATTTTATTGCATATGTATATTTTAAGGTGAAGTCATTTGACATTCTTCTAAAATATTTGTATACTCTCTTAATTTGTCACTCTGATTAATAACCAAGGACATTAAAAGGAAAATGCCTAACCTACAGTTGTACGTTTTATTACAAGAACATCTGGCAGCCTATTACTTACTTATAAGTATTTACATCCTCCAAGTAGACTCCTTTCTTTTATTTTGAGTGTTTAGTTTATAAAGTCCTATGAGATCATTCCTAAAATATATGACTTTACCATGCATGCAAATTTATCTACTTTCAATTCCCAATTGGTCTATAATTTTTTCTGGTATTTTCTCATCATATACTGAGGGAGCCTCACAGTATCTATGAACACCACAATGGTTCATCTTTTCTACTAAAAGAGCTACCTTTCAATATTTTCATATCTAAAGTTGATTTATTTTCATCACTTTTGTACATGTATTCCATAATGGACTAAGTGTTTGAGTCTGAAAACAAAGGATCAAATACTTCATGAATTATCGGACACTAATATTACTCAAATGTATGATAGCTGTGATAAGAGCAATGAACTTCTACCAGAAACATGAATTCATCTGTCAATCTTTCATGCATTCTTTCATTTGTAAACATGTACTCAGCTTAAATTTCAAATATTATCATTATAACTACAAATACTGCCAAGGCTCACAGGTTCCTGAACTACTACAAACCTCTTTCTTTCTTTCTTGGTTATTTGCATGCAAAACCAAAAGCTTGGGCATACATATACATGTGCATAAAAATTCACAAATTAAGTGAAGATTTGGACATTAAATGTTTGACATAAATAACATTTTTGTCAAATGTAATTAATATATAAAGCAGAATTTTTCAATAATTCAAAAGTGAGATACACTGTTGCTTTGTGCTAAGCATACTAGAGGCATTTAGTAACTTCTGTGGAATGTTTTTCATGTCAAGGAATCCAAATTAGCTTCAGCAAAATTTTAGTATAATTTCTACATTCTATATCTGAAGTATGCTAAACATTTCTGTATTTTATCCCCTATATACCCATAGTGATCATAGTCAAAGGTAGCCTTATTTTAAAGTGATTTTCTCTTTAGAAATGAACCTCAAATATATTAACACTGTTAGTTCAAGCTTCATAAAACTCAGAAGTTAAGTTCACTGTAGACCAGAAATGATCAATATGTATAGACTAAAGATAATTATAAAGTAACCCACTATAAAATTGATGCACAGATAATATTATTCCTACGTTTATGTATCTAACAACAATTTAGAGAAGAAAAATTAATCATGTGCAAAATCAAGATTGCATATGAGTCCGTGTGCTTAACAAGTTGTATCATGTTTGAATGGAAGAGCGAAAAACATTAAGGTTTGATACCCATGGTCAAACAGAAACCCAATTTATCAACCTGACATCCTTTAGGTCTCTGGACTCCACAGACTCCACATTTGCCAATCATTGCAAATTACCTATTCCACCTGTCATTTAAAATTTGGTTTCATGCAGCCTCTCGAAACACTGTTTCTTTAAAGCTTCATTTTTACATTTCTAATAGATGCTTATTCAATCATCTCTCACCTTGACTTTTTGAACTGTAATGACCTCTGATAGACTTCCCTATATGGATGCTTCTTGAAATCACAACATAAAGACTGATCCACAAAGGAGTTCAGGGGTGTATGTTCTTCCAACTCTTCCAGAGAACCCGTGGTTCATTCCTTGAACTCATGTCAGGCAGATCACAAATGTCTGTAATTTCAACTCCAGGGGAGCTGAAAACCTCTTTTGTCCTTGAAAGACACCTGTGCACGCGCACACACACACACACACACACACACACACACACACACATAATAAAAAACGAAAGTAGTCTTTACAAAAAGGTCTAATTCCTATAAAATATGGACTATATATTTTTTTAGCATGTCCCTCCCAATCTTACAATGGTACAATTTAGACTAGCAACCTGTTGTCAGGAAACATAACATCTTGCACATTACAGTCTGTTTGTGTGTATTTTTATTCAGTGCTACTTGAATCAATGACTTTTTTTATTCAGAGTCTACTTAATCCCTCCATTTCTGCATCACCATGACCGGATGCATGAACCTCTCCTATTGGCCTAAAGTACAAGGTTTTAAAGAGGTTTGCAACTTTATATATAATCAGTAGCTACAAGTGATCAATATAATTTTCTTTAGAATAAATTCATTTTTATTTACATTTGCATCTTTAGCATGTCTGAATGTAGTAGATATTGAGTAAATGTATCATTAAATACTTCACAGACATGATAAAAAAATGGTAAACTTAGTTTTCTTAATTAGATCATAGTATAAAGAAAAAGGGAAGAAAGGGTATAAAACCAAAGAGATGAAAGTAGGTCATAAGTAAAACATTTAGTGATTATACAATCACATTTTCAGATTAGGCTTAATATTTTTTGTTTAAATGAAAATGCCCATCTCAAGATTTAAATACCATGTGGTTTGTGACTTGCCTATGCCCTCAACTCTACTTAAAATATAATTTTAACTCTTTTATTTAATAATTATTTGTATGTACTCATTAATATTTTAAACTGAAAGTACTTTAAAGATTACACAGAAGAGCATTGGGAGAGATTTGAATATTTAATATAGATTTTAAAACAATTGAATAATGAAATTTTACAGTGTGGAACTATTTAGATAGCACAATAGCCTTTTGATTTTATACAATTACTTTACCAATAAAATGGGGAAAGACACACAGTATCACGTAATTGCTATTGGGACTGTTCTAGTATTGCCAGTGTAATTAAAAATGCTATCTTAATAATAAACACTGTGCTATTTATTAAAACAATGACAACTTTTCAAATCACAATTATCAATCTGTTTGTAGTACTACTCTCTCTTCCAATTCTTAATTTAAAAATATTCTTATGCAAATATCCTAACATAATAGAGATGATCTTCAAAGTAACCAAGGAGAAGGATTTACTAAGGCATGAAGAGAAATTCATCAAAATTTGTGTTAGGCAATTAACAGCTATCTAAAAGCTCTTCTTAGGCTAAAAGGAAGAATGATACATCTTTCTCAGAGATGTGGCTCTGAAATTCCAGTATAGTATGCAGTATTTTGCATTATTAGGGACACAAAACAAACACAGTGTGTTTAAAGACATGAATGAGCAGAGAGGAAAGATTCAAATTCAAAATAGCTGTCCCATTACACTGTACTAATTCTTTTTTAATTAATTAATTTATTTTTTTATTCGTTTTTTCGAGACAGGGTTTCTCTGTGTAGCTTTGCGCCTTTCCTGGATCTCGCTCAGTAGACCAGGCTGGCCTCAACCTCACAAAGATCTGCCTGCCTCTCAATGTACTAATTTTTTAAAGTATTTTTTTAAATTATATTTGTGTTTTAATTTTACACATCAGCCATGGGTTCCCCTGTCCTCCCTCCTCTAGCCCCTGCTCCCACCTTCCCCCCAGCCCCTCCCCTCCATTCCCATCTCCTCTAGGTGCAAGACTCCCCTGGTGGATTCAGTACAGGCAGGTCCAGTCCCCTCCTTCCAGGCTGAGCGAAGTGTCCCTGTGTAAGTCCCAGGTTCCAAACAGCCAGCTCATGCACTAAGGACAGGTCAGTATCCCTCTGCCTGGGTGCCTCCCAAACAGTTCAAGCTATTCAATTGTCTCACTTATCCAGAGGGCCTGATACAGTTGGGGGCTCCACAGCCTTTGGTTCATAATTCATGTGTTTCCACTAGTTTGGCTATTTGTCCCTTGGTCTCAACAATTCACACTCTTACAGTCCCTCCTGTTTCTTGACAATTGGACTCCTGGAGCTCCACCTGGGGCCTGGCTGATCTCTACATCCACTTCCATCAGTTATTGGATGAGATTTCTAGCACGACAGTTAGGGTGTCTGATCACCAGACTAGGTCAGTTCAGGCTTTCTCTTGACCATTTCCAATAGTCTACAGTGGATGTATCATTGTGGATTTCTGGGGACCTCTGTAGCACTTTGCTTCTTCCTGTTCTCATGTTGGTCTTCATTTATCATGGTCTGTTATTCCTTGTTCTCCCTTTCTGTTCTTGATCCAGCTGGGATCTCTTGCTCCCCTAAGCTTTCTTTCCCTCAAACCTTGCCCTTCATTACTCCCACTGTCGTCCAGGTTGTTCATGTAGATCTCACCCATTTCTCTGTCATTGGGTAATCCCTGTGTTTTTCCTAGGGTCCCGTTTTCTAGGTAGCCTCCCTGGAGTTGTGTAGCAGTCTAGTCATCTTTGTTTTACATCTAGTATCCTCCTATGAGTGAGTACATACCATGTTTGTCCTTCTGAGTCTGGGTTACCTCACTCAGGATGATTTTTTCTAGATATATCCATTTGCCTGTAAACCTCATGATGTCTTTGTTTTTCTCTGCTGAGAAGTACTCCATTGTGTATATGTACCATATTTTCTTTATCCATTCTTCAGTTGAAGGGCATCTAGGTTGTTTCCAGGTTCTGGCTATTACAAACAAAGCTGATATGAACATAGCTGAGCAAATGCCCTTGTGGTATGATTGAGCATTCCTTGGGTATATGCCCAAGAGTGCTACAGCTGGGTCTTGGGGGAGATGGATTCCCAATTTTCTAATGATATATATGTATGTGGCTATTTAATGTTCTAAATGATCAGGTGTTAACTCCAAATTACTGTGTGTATTTTAAATGGCTGGCTGCATATAATTCAGTGTCAAATATATGGCATCAAATTTTTTAAGATAAAGGAAAATAAACATGTACTTGATTTGAAATTATAGTACCATATAAGGATATTTAATTATAATATAATTTATGTCTAGGAATAAGATTTCAAAATATTTCAGAATCCTTGGTAGAACATAGAATAGAATAATTAACTGTAGCCTTCAGCGAACAGTATTATTTTCTAAGGGTCATTCTGTCCAAAATCAAAACAATATCCTCAAGCAACTCATAATACAGACCCCAAATAACAAGAGGCATCACTTCAGTGTAGCCTTTGGTTGAGATGCATCTTGTCTTCAGTACTGGTTGTAAATAAAGATCTCCTAGTAGCCACATCTGTTTCTTTGATTCATCAAAGTGGCATGTTACACCAACACTTTGATCCTACCTTATCCTCAACCAACATAGAAATTAAACATTTGCAAATACAGGTCATAAAATATGTAACTTATATACATCATAGTCCTCAAAGACAGATTCTCCTTTTAATACTTGTGACCACAAATTTAGCTCTATTACCAAAGACTTGTTTTATAACATTTCTTCTTAGCTATTAAAAGAAAAAATGGGGCAAAGTTTTTTCCCTTTAAAGTATATATCTGTGTATTTAAAGTTTTAATAAAATGTACACATTAAGAGTTTAGTACTTATAAAAACAAAATAAACAAAAGTCAAGCTAAGGCTTGGGACCAGCAACTGATATCCACATGAGAAGCAGTCTTGGCCATCTAGTCATGTGGTCTAAGCCAGCGTGGTTCTCAACCTTCCTAATGTTGAGACCCTTTAATACAGTTCTACATGTTGTGGTGACCCCCAACCATAAGATTTTTTTCTTTGCTACTTTGTAACTGTAATTTTGCTTTGGTATTATTCTTAATGTAATATCTGCTATGGAGGACAGTTTTAGGTGAACCCTGTGAAAGGGTTGTGATCCAAAGGTTGAGAACTGCTGCTCTAGGTAAATCTTAGAGGAACTGACTTGGCTCAAAGGGCATCCAGCTCTGCACAGCTGCCTGTTCGATGTGTGGGAGAAGTAGCTACATGTTGGTGTTACCAGTGGTCCAAGTTGTGTTCTTAATGTAGTGTAGAGAGCTGTGCACAGCCGCACCCATAAGATGGCACCAGCTTCTGCCCCCACCTTTCCGATGGTGAGTGCTCTCGGGAGTAAACAACTCCATATTTGGCTTAGTCTTAGGATCTGGCTTGCTTCTGTGAACCTGGACCTACCCGCAGTGCCCACATGGCAGGCTGGCTTTGGCCACCCAGGGACTATTTAGGTCGTGGGGCGGGCTTTCCCCCCGAGTCAGAAGATTGTTCAAGGTTCCTGAGTAAACTGCTGAAAGAAGAGCTCGGCGTTGCATCTTCCTTGCTGGTCGAGGCGGTCGCAACAAGTGGTGGCCCGTACGGGGAACTTCACTACTTTCAACGAGGGCTCAGAACTTTCTGCAGTCAGGGCAGTGCACTGGTAAGTTCACAGACAAATTGGGAACCCGCGACAAAAGCGGGGCTAAAGGAATTCCTGGGTGAATTGGGAACCCGCTACAAAAGCAGGGAGGTTTTTGCTCTTCTATGTGGACAAAGAGAGTGAAAGTGAAACATTGTCTAAAAGGTTGCCAAAAGTGAAAGTGAAACATTGTTTAAAAGGTTGAAAAGTTTTAGACATGGGCGCTTCTACTTTGCACCCAATTTTTTTGGCTCTTAATGAGCTGCTTAGCCTTCACTGTTCCTTCCTGTAATCATGAGGAACCTGGTAAAAGATATGAGTGGGTGTTCTTGCCTCAAGGCATGGCCAATAGTCCCACCATGTGTCAATTTTATGTAGATAAGACTATTGCTCCACTTCGGCAGGATTATCCTGCCCTGAGATGCATACATTATTGGATGATACTTTACTAGCAGCAAAAGAAACACAAATGCTGGAACAAGCCTATGTAGATCTGGTCAAAATGCTTGAAGGGAGGGGGCTGTTTATAGCCCCTGAAAAGGTACAAAAGGATAAAATTATTAATTATTTAGGAGCAAAGGTTAATGAGAGATGTATCATCCCACAGAAAGTGGAATTGAGAAAAGATAATTTAAGAACTCTAAATGATTTTCAAAAATTGTTAGGAGATATAAATTGGATTAGATGTTATTTAAAGTTACCAAATTATGACTTAAAGCCTCTTTACAACATCTTAAATGGGGATTGTGCATTAGATTCTCCAAGACAATTAACTGAGGAGGAACGGAAGGCTTTACAAAAGGTGGAAGAGAGGTTACAGGGTGCCTTCTTACAGAGGTTACAAGAAGGTAAAGACATTATCCTGTGCATCCTTCCTACCTATTACCAGCCCACCGGGTTGTTATGGCAGGATGGGCCATTATTCTGGATTTATTCCAAGATTTCGCCAACTAAATCCATTGAACATTACCCTACTGCCGTGGCAAACCTTGCCATGATTGGAATCCAACAATGCCTACAGTATTTTGGGGTCGCTCCGGTTACCATTATAGTGCCTTATACCAGTCATCAATTTCAAACATTGTGTGCTACAATAGATGATTGGGCCATTTTGCAACGTAGCTTTACTGGATACATGGATAACCATTACCCCAAACACCCACTATTAGGGTTCTTTAAGGAACATGCGGTGATATTCCCTAGGATAACGTCATCGAAGCCCATCCCTAATGCCCTAAATGTGTTTACAGATGGATCTAAGACTGGATGTGGCATATACATGATAGATACACAAGAGCCTGTACAACACCAATTTCAACCTGGCTCCTCTCAGACTGTAGAATTGAAGATAGTGATTGAAGCCTTTAAGGCTTGTCCTTTTCCTTTTAATTTGATATCAGACTCTGCCTACCTTATTAATGCCCTCAAAATTTTGGAAGTAGCTGGACCTGTTAAAAGCTCCAGTCTGGTCTGCATTTTGTTTCAACAACTGCAACAATGGATTTGGCATAGGAAGTCCTGCTTTTATCCCCTACATATTAGAGCTCATACAGGCCTGCCAGGGCCCCTGAGCAAAAGTAATGATATAGTAGATCAATGGACTCGAAAGGAATGGATATTCATTAGCTCTGCCTTAGACAGAGCCAGAACCTTTCATGAAACATTTCACATCAATGCAAAAACGTTACAACAAAAGTTTCAACTTTCTTGAGCTGATACTCCACAAATGATTCTAGATTGCCCTCAATGTGTAGTTTATCAACATCCGCCCAGTATTGGGGTAAATCCCCAGGGTCTACTCTGGCTTAAGGTTTGGCAAATGGATGTGACACACATCTCTGAATTTGGACACATAAAATATGTGCACATGTCTGTGGACACCTGCTCAGGCGTCATGCACGCCACACCTTTGACTGGGGAAAAGGCACGCAATGTGCCTGGGCGGCCTGGGGAAAACCTCATCAACTTAAGACTGACAATGGACCTGCTTACACGGGACAACAGTTTGCCTCCTTTTGTCATCAGATGGAGGTGAAACTTGTACATGGCTTGCCCTACAATCCCCAAGGTCAAGGCATTGTGGAACGTGCTCACCACACATTAAAAGAATGCCTGCAAAAACAAAAAGGGGGAATAGGCCGCGGCCATACCCCAAAGGAAAGACTTTCTCTTGCTTTATTTACCATCAATTTTTTAAATTTGGATGCTCAGGGCCATTCCGCAGCAGATAGGCATCATGAGTCTCATGGTACAGCTAAAGGAATGGTAAAATGGAAAGATGTGTTGACAGGGCTCTGGCGAGGGCCCAATCCCATGCTGACATGGGCACGAGGTTCTGTTTGTGTTTTCCCTCAGGATCAACAAGATCCAGTGTGGGTGCCTGAACGCCTCACTAGAAGAGTCCAGTGTGGGGAAATCCACAATGGTCGAAATGACGATCCTTCTGCTCTTCTTTGTGACAGTGCAGCAGAGAATGCTGGAAAAAAAAAGATGGGGATACTGTCCGTGTTCCCGGGACCAATGCCAGTTTGCCATGATGCCAAGTTGTTTCCATGGTTATTTAGCATTATAATTGGACCTGAGAGTTTGACAACCTGATGGAACAGCTGAGGGTGGCTATTGTCACAGTGAACTCAACCCAGGTGGATGCTGGATTGGCAGAGGGATTGTCTTTGTGGATCTCTAATGCCATGAATCATCTCAAGGAGTGGGCGGGTCTGAGAGCCTTGATGGGCCTTCTGGTGTTGGTCTCCTTAGTTTGTCTGTGTTGTATTTGTCGGATTAAGGTTTCCCAGCATCGCAATGCAGCCATGATCATTCAGGCCTTTACAGCTGTTGAGGCAGGACAGTCCCCCAGGCATGGCTAGCCACCATGAAGTACTAAGTTCCTTAGCACAGGATGCAAGGCTTGAGGACTGGACTTGGGGTCCATTGCACATTGGATCCTAAGGAGAGCATGCCTGATTGCATGTGGGTAGATACCTCAAGTTCCACTTCTGTGAAAAAGGTATCGGACGGGTCTGACGCTCCTCGGGTGGCTGACGCCTAAGTGAGAGTCAGTACATTGTCCCTGATTCGTTCTTACAGAGATCAGGCCTCTACTCTTACCTGTTGCTATAATAAAAATGGGGGAACTGTAGATAGCTGCGCACAGCTGCACCCATAAGATGGCACCAGCTTCCACCCCCACCTTCCCGATGGTGAGTGCTCTCGGGAGTAAACAACTCCATATTTGGCTTAGTCCTAGGATCTGGCTTGCTTCCGTGAACCTGGACCTATCTGCAGTGCCTACATGGCAGGCTGGGGTTGGCCACCCAGGGACTATTTAGGTCGTGGGCGGGCTTTCCCCGGGGTCAGAAGATTGTTCAAGGTTCCTGAGTAAACTGCTGAAAGAAGAGCTCGGTGTTGTGTCTTCCTTGCTGGTCGAGGCGGTTGTGACAATGTAGGACCTACAGTCTGATTTTAAGTTTGGGGTTCCTTTGTTTTTCTTAGACATATTCTATGACTCTGATGGAGTCATTGAATATCTATTGATGTCCTTGCTTTCAATATCTATGAAAAAGATATAGTCAGTTTTCTGTCTACTATAGTTGTAAATATTTAAAAGTATGGACACACAAAAATAACAATTTCGTTTCAAGTAAAGTTGAAAAAAAATGGCATATACAAATAAATTATCCTCAAGACATACTGAAACAAATCCCACACTACTAAAGTCTAACATACTTCAATTTTTTTCAATGTATTACATTTTCACCTTTTGCTATTAGTTTTGTATTCTCTAATTCATTTTTATTACCCCAAATGTCCCATATCTCCATGTGACTTCTTGACAACCTTGCATGCTGAACAAATTCTCTGTAAGTAACCTTGTTTTTATTTACTTGGAAAATCATCTCATGGAACTTACATTTCATCATATGGACAAGTACTAATTGAGGGAAAGCTAGGATACTAAAAATGACCTATTTTCAGGGTTCATTAACACATTACCCAAGAGCAAGAAGAGTATCTTTTCCCCTTTTTTTCCATCTTTAACAAAACATAAGACTTTCCAAAAGGATTTATTAATTCCTGTACTGTATGTGCATGGTGTGCAGCTGCCTGTAGAAGTCAGAAGAGGGTGGAATGAGACAGCTGTAGGGGGAGAACATAACCATGCAGGACAGAATGCTGCCCACCTCAGCCTCCTTTCTGCTCTCAAATGATAGATGAGAAAAAGAGAGAGTGTCTTTTGATCTCTTGGTGACACACTTTTCCAGAAATTTTACCCTACCAGACTTCAGAAGATACCTTTATGTTCTAGCTCTATATCTGAGGATGCACTCTACCTCTCTCTTCAAGAAGTACTTGCCATGAGAGATACAAAGCAGATAGTGATGCTGATCCTTGTGAAATAAGTTGACAATGACTTCAGTGTGGGGCTAGGTACAGCTGAGGGCCACTCGTCAATCACCAGCTGATGGCAACACTAATGTTGCAATGGGAAAGCCCACTGAATTAAACAGCATCTAACTGTGGCTACAGTTTCTCCAGGATTAGGTTGATACTCATAAACCTCAATGCCAATAGGAAGCCAGAATCATTGGTCAGGATGGAAATACATGAGTAAGAGTTTAAAGAGACTAGCCATTGAAGAGAGATGCCACAGAACAAAAGAGAAATACACGGTGCTCCCAACTACAGAAACTGAAATATAATAGTGAGTACCAGGCACTGGCTATCAGTAAACAGTAACCATCCTAAGGCTTTTATTTTAGGGAACATATTAATACTTTCTGAGCTTTAATCTTATTGATGAGAAAAAAAAGGCACTGAAGGTAATGACCTTGCAAAGTCCATGTCTCTTTGGTGGCAAGCCTGAGATTTATGTAATAGAAGACTGGTTACTGAGCTTGAGTTTTAAACCACTGTTATAGGATGAATTCTATCCATCCAAAATTCTTAGGCTGAAGGACTGAAGAGATGAATCATTGGAGAAAGTGATGGCTGTACAAGCATGAGGTTCTAAGTTCTCAGTCATAGCACCCATGTGCAAAATTCCACATGTGGAAGTTTTATCTGTGAGCCCAACAGTTGGTGAATGGGCAGAGGTAGGCGGATCCCTGAAGCTCACAAGCAAGCCAACCTCATTGAATTCCTGAGCTCCTTCTTCAGGATAAGACTCTCTTTCAAATAATCAAGTGGAGAGTGAACGCAGAAGACACTCAACATCAGCATATTGTCTCCATAGGCATGAGCACATGTATGTACACCTGCATACAAAGAGATACATATATATCTACAATCACACAAACTCTCTCTCTCTTTCTCTCTCTCTCCCATCTTTTGACATCCTAATAACTAGAATTTATAATGTGACTGCTATACTTGGATAAATATGGACCAGGATGAAAATCCTTCAATGTGAGGATAAAGTGGGTAAGGGAATATGGGGAGAGCCAACTAATAAAAAAAAGAGTCATTTAAGGGTTTATATAGAAACCTAATGCAGTAGAACCTTTCATATATATATATATGAAATCTAAGTTGGAATCACCAAATAAGCAGGGAGGGAAAGTCCCAACTAGACCAAATGACAACTTCAGTACTGGGAATACTGGGAACACGTTACAGCTAACTTATTTGCTGGCCCAAAGGGTTCCTTGGAAATCTCTGATCAACCCTGGCTGTTGGTTGCTCTCTACACACCAATGGTAAATCCCTATTGCTGAAGATAACACCTACATAACTCATTGAACATGCAGAAGCTGATCTTATGCCTACTTAGAGCCTTCATACCTATAGACTAGTGTTTTATGGTACTCAAAAGCACTCTGTACACGCTATGGGAGAAAGGTAAAGACCAACCCAGCTACAAACCCAGCAAATTACAATGGTGACTTGTCTGCAAAATAAATGTGTATAATACTGGCACAGTATCCACACTAACTGGTTGTTACTATGGGAATAACCAACCACTATCTAATTGGAATTAAGACCCACTCCATGAGATGGAACCCATGTCTGACACTGATCACATGGCCAAGAACCTGAGACCTAGCAGTATTGGGCTTTTTGGTGGGGAGGGGAGCACCAACCAGCTCCCAAATCATGATACAGAGACTTATTAGTTGTGAATGCTCGGCCTACCTTAGGATCATTTCTGGATAGCTCTTTTATCTTAAATTAACCTGATATTTTTTATTTAACTTTTGCCTCAGGGCTGTTTCTTTTTTATTTATTTCCAGATGTATTACTTTCACTGCTTCTGATATCTAGCTGGCTGACCGCTGCCTGGCTTCTTGCCCCCTGTGTGTCATGTGTCCCCCTCTTTCGTTTTTCATTCTCTCCTCTCTTCTTCTTCCTTGTTCTTCTTTCTCTAGCCAAGATTTGTCATCCTATTTATTCTGTCTACCCACCAGTCTTGCCTATATCCTTTCTCTGCCTAACTATTAGCCATTCAGTTCTTTTGTTTGTTTGTTTGTTTGTTTTTGTTGTTGTTGTTTTTGTTTGTTTTTTCAAGACAGTGTTTCTCCGTGTAGCTTTGTGCCTTTTCTGGAACTCACTCTGTAGCCCAAGTTGGCCTCGAACTCACAGAGATCCTCCTGGCTCTGCCTCCTGAGTACTGGGATTAAAGGCATGTGCCGCTGCAGCCGCCACCACCGCCGCCAACACCACCACCACCTGGCAGCCATTCAGTTCTTTACTAGACCAATCAGGCACCTTAGGCAGGCAATGTGAAGCAAATACAACACATCTTTACATAAATCCACATGCTTACATCATGAAACAAATGCAGCATAAACAAGTGTAACCTATCTTTACATAGTTAAAGTAATATTTCACAGAATAAACAAATGTGACACATCTTTACCTACTTAAAGTAATACTCCACAAGACCTGGGGGAAACCAAGTACACACTGTTCTGCTAAAGGAACGTAGCAATGAAATGACTCCTAACGACATTCTATTATACTCATTGTTCAGTGTCTTGATCAGCCATCATTGGAGAAGCTTCCTCCTTCAGTAGTTGGGAACAAATACAAGACCACAACTGGATAATCTGCAGTGAAAAATCTTGGAACATCCAGTTCTAAACATATGTCTCCACCACATCTCTCCCTTCAGGACTCAGGACTCTGAGGAAGACAGACAGAGAGATTGCAAGGGCTAAGGGGGATGGAAGACACCCAGGAAACAAGGCCTTCTGGACACAGCAGGAATGACACACATAGGAACTCACTGATACTGGCAGCATGCACAGGACCTGCACAGGTCCAGCATTGATGGTAGCCCTGAGGTGGGGAGGTAGACACAGGCCTCCATCCCTAAACCAGAATCTATCTCCAGTTGAAAATTGCTCATATATGTAAAATTAGTTTGCCAGTAGACTCTCACTGGGTATACAAACCACATTTAAGAGCTGGTCCCATGGCAAGCAATAGATGATCAACACAAAACCAAATTCATGGTATTTTCAGGGGATTTTCATCTCATAGTGCTTTGTCCTGGTTTGCAATTTTTTCTTATAAAACTAAAGCTTATATATTATAGTTCCTGATTTTGTTTTTATGGGTTTTCTGTGAATGTGTGTGTTTCAGAGTTTGTGTGTATGATTTTTGTGCCTTTTCTTTGGCTTTCCCCCACTCCCTATTTGCTTGTGTGTTTATTTTTTCCTATTATTGTTTGATTTTAATTTGTCTTGTTGGGTTTTTTTAATGTCTGTTTATTTTCTAATGAGAGAGAAAGATATTGATGTGGGTGGATAGGAAAATGGGGATGATCTGGGAGGAGTTGGGTAAAGGAAACAATAATCAGAATATATTGCATGAGAAAAATCTATTTTTAATAAAAAGGATTTTTTAAAAACAGGTAAAATTAAGTACTTGGGGTGGGACTTAATATAATAAGCCTCCTGTGTTTACAAGAAGAATCTCAGAAACACATGTACTAAGAAAGAAAATGCAAAGACAGAGAGAATTAACCCAAGCCTAGGATAAGGATATAATAAGAAATATCCATGGATAGGCCCTTTCTTCTCGACTTCTATTTTCCCAAACTGAAACAAAACAAATTTCCATTTCTCAACTCTGCAGTCTCTAACTTTCCAGGGAGTTCCAATCAAGGCAGCCAGTGAGTCCAAGTTGTTGCCTTGGAACTCACTTGGACCCCATAGAGACTTAATAAAATATAGAAATGGCTCTTCCTATGCATCTCACCTAGTGAACTAAAATCATAAGAACAAAGTCAAAGTGCACAAATTAATGGAGAAGTAAATGAGTATGAGTTATTATAAAATAAGTTTCAGACACCTACCAAGCCCTGCAGCCAGAAGAAACATGGCTCCCTGTAGTGTAGTGTCTACCGACAGTGTACCTGAGAGTCACACTGTGTTTGGCCTGAGGCAGGAAGCAAGGCAAAATTCCTGCTTGTAGCATTACTTCTATATGATTTAATAGAAAATACTAGGGAGAAAAGATATGATTTTGTGTCAGATATATTTAGTCTATGTTTGATTATGGTTCTTGTAACTCAGGATCTCAAACTTTCATGTTAAGTAAATAAATTACTTTATAAACTTAAAATGAGAAATCAATTAAATATTATACAATGTTTATTGGTTGCTATGTTGCTATTATTAATGTTGAATTCTCGCAAGAACCTGACATATAACAAATACTGAAGAGGTAGTATCTGTAAGTATTCTTAGTGTAATGAGGTAAAGCTGAGGTTATGAGTGAGGAAAGACCACGATATGCTGTTGGTTCTTGTCACCTTGATACAAATGTTAACATATATGGGGAGAAGGAATCTTAATTGAGAAAGCACCTTCATATAATTGGCCTGGAGGCAAATCTCTAAGGTATTTTTCCTTTTTAAAATTATCTATTTATTATTCTCTCATATATTACATCTGGACGGCAGCATCTGCTCCGTCCTCTTCTCCTAGTCCCTCTGCTCCACCTTCCCACTCCTCCAGATCCATTCATCCTCCAATTCCCTTCTGAAGAGAGCAGGATTTCCAGAGACCTCAACCAAACATGGCATAACATGTTACAATAAGACTAGGCACATACTCTAATACCAGGGCTGGATGAGGCAACACAGTATCAGGAAAAGGGTCCCACAAGCAGGCAAAAGAGTCGGAGACAGTCCTGCTCCCAGTGTTAGGAGTCCCACAAGAACACTAAGCTACAACACATGTAGAGGATGTAGGTCAGACCCATACAGACTTCCCAGTTGTTGCTTCTGTCTCTGTGAGCCTCCATGAGCCATGGCTAATTGATTCTGTGTGTTTTGTTCCTTTGATGTCCTTGACCCCTCTGTCTCCTAGTTCTTGATGACTGATGGATGTTGGAATGCCAACCTTACTGTAGGCGGTGCTACACCTGAGCAGGTGGGTGGTCTTGGATGGTTTGAGAAAACAGGCTAAGCAAGCTATAGAGAGTGAGCTGGTAAGCAGCACTCCTACATGGACTCTATTTTAGCTCCTGACTCCAGGTTCCTGACTGGAGTTTCTGCCCTGACTTCATTCAGTGATGAGCTTTAAGATAAAATAAACACTTTCCTTTACAAATTGTTTTGTGGTCATGGTGTTCATCATAGCTTAAGAATTTAACTAAGAAAAATGGGTGTGGAATACATGTCAAGCAAATACTTAAGAAAATTTATCCCAATTCCTTAGTTTTATAAAAATGCCTGGTGAAACTTGGAGGATCAAAACAATTTTTACAAACATTACTTTCACTATTAGGATCAGGAGCACATCTCACCTAATGTCTTGTCAAATGTCATTTTACCAAATTAAGTTGTTATCTGAATGTACAGCATTACTTTTTTAACCTTTGAAAATATGAGGTGTCTCTATCACTTACAACAATGTCTAACTCATAAATGCTATGCAGTCCATGTTTGCTGAGTCCAACTTTCTGGTTAAAATGGATGTTCCCAGAATATATGCATGTGTTTACTCTAGTTTGTCAAAGATGCAGCTAACTCCTTGGGTGGCAGAGTTGCATTTGCCTCTATGAGGAAAATGTACTTTAATCACGACCAAATGTAGGGTCTCAATCTTTATGACCTTTGGAAGTGACAATGCATGAGCTGGGGTAATGGTACAGCAGAGGTTTCTCTCAAGACCTCTAGAAGAGCTGGGAAGCATCAGGAAATCTGTGTTTATTAAACTTCTGCCAAATCATGTTATGGTGAAATTTTACCAGTCCTGTGGCTCCTTTGTAATGGATTAGCAGAAGAACCCGCAATAAAATACCCATTTGTCTTCTTTATGCCACAAAGGTAAGGTGTCCAGGATGTCAAGGTAAGTGTTAATACCAAGATCATCACGAAAAACTAGTTCAAGTTATCGAGATAGAAAAATCTGTGCATTTCTCAGGTCTCTGCATTTCTCACTTTGTTTGGATGGCAAAGACCATCCTGTGCAAAGCAGGAAGGCAGAAGGAATCCCATTGATAAAAAGAGAGATGCATTGGTAGATGAAATCTACTAGAGCAAGGGAACAGAAAACCATGAAAGCAAAGGACTAAAGCATTTGGAGCAAAGTCCTGAGGAAAACACACTCAAACCTCCAGCAAGCTGTTGTCCTTGGGGTCACACATGCCCTACTTATCTAATCCAGAGACTTAGTATGCAGTACTAGGTATGACTCTGGCTACTGCCTGACAGGCTCAGCAGATATTAATTGCCCAGAAGTTTTATTGGGACTGGTCAGGTGGCCCTTAGCTTAGACCATATCAAAATTACATAATAACAGAAGGGAAGCAGTGTGCCAGGCAGAATGAGTTAACTCTCAAATGTGAGAGAAGGCTATATTAGTATATGGAACACTTTACTATTCATGTCTCAAGAACTTATCCAAGCAACAATCTTATTAAAGAGTTTCTAATGATGACTGTTTCATACTTTGTGTCAAGGTCACAAGTAGAAATATTCTAGAGCAATTTTTTTTTCTCAAAAAAAATAATGTTGTCTAACAAAGAGCTTTGGGAGAGAAATGAATATTTCCACACAATGAATCTTTTCAGTAGGCTCTCTTCAAGCATCACAAAGGATTGAGTTCCTGAAAGGGTACCTACCCACAGCTGAGATTCAAACTCAGCCTGTGTTCGCTGTCTGCTGGTTCACCAATAGCTTCACCAGAGGATCAGGGAAGCCACGAGCTCACGTGAACAAGAAGCTTTGTTCTGAGTAGTAAAGCTCTTGCCTGTGCAATGTGAACATTAGATCATCAGATCCTCTGCCAGCATCAACGGCACAATGCAGCTTTTATTGCTAGCTTGTGAGGAGGGTAAAATCTCAAAACCTTACAGATCTTGAAACCAGGCATATTGAGATTCTTTGAGGGGGTGTAGAGAAAATGGAGTGAATTGAGATGAGTTCGTGGAACTCATGTGGCTGTAGGTGACCACCCTAAGTTATCTGCTCTTTAATTATGGCAATGCAATTAATCACAAATGCCATTCAGTGGTCGAAATAGACAGTGTGGTATTGGAAGCAGCTTATAAATTAAACATTTAGGTTAAGCTGGGACAGACAGAGATTGAGTTGAGTCTCCAGGCACTTCTTTAATCTTTTAATCTGTTGGGCTTTATTTGAAATCCGAGAAGAGATAGATAAATAAAGCTCTATTCTTATTTTCCTAAGCATAACCTAAAAACAAAGTCATTATGTATTTGGAGTTCTGCTTTATTACAACAAAACCCTGCCATTTCTTTGCTTTTAAAAACATCTCAATTTGAAAAACAACTAGAATTTAAGATTCATGACTGTTGATATCAGTAGAAACCATCTCAAATAAGATACAGAAGGATACTGTCTGATAGTAGCCAGTAGCACACATGGCCACTTAACCATAGAATTTAATTCATTAAAAATTAAATGAAATTTGAAATGTTTTATTTATTGACAGAAACCACTTTCCAGTTCATAATAGATTTTTTTTAACATATGAGAGACAGTAGAAAACTCTGTCTGTCTGTCTGTCTGTCTTTCTCTGGTGATATTCAGTCAGAACCCCCATAGCCACTATTCCTATGTTATTGAGAAGGCATTAAGGACCAGGTAGTTGAATTACATGTCCTCCAAATGTCCTTCCGAATTGTACCTTCTATGGATTCTACATGGTTCTCTTTAACATCAACATTTGACCAGAGCCAAACATTTTCCAGCATACTGTTTTGTCAATGCTCTGGTTAGAACATATGAGAACTCACATGCAAATGTACTGAAACAAAGAAGATACATGAATAACTACTTATTGTCTCTTTAATTGGTTACATACAAAACTACCTGAGGCTGAAGTATTTTTGCAGTAATACATTTCTATTTTATATTTTAACATAGTTCCTGAATTAAAGCAAGCCACTTGGGCAGAAATAGATGTTCAAAGAGAATTTGGATATTAATACCTTTATTCTGTTCAAAGTAATTTATCAGGGCCTCTGTTGTTTTAAGAGAAAGTGAAAGTCTTTATTCCCCCCATATGTGCAGCTGAGTGATTAATTATGAAAGACCCTTTGAGTTCTTGAAATTGCAAAGATTTACCAAGGTCAAGGCCAAATGAGCATTCTAGAAAGTGGTGAACCAAAGGGACCTGGGACTGTCTGAGATGAAGCAGCATAAATAAATGCAAACACCCAGAAGAAATAAAGGCACAGAAAAACGTTTAATTGGGTTTTGCAGTGGGATTGGAGACAGATTATCTCCCAAAATCTCCCATAGCCTTCTGCTTCTTCTTCCCCAGTTAGCATGAGGCTTTTCATAGAGAACTCAACTTCTCTGCAACCATGCACATTTTAATTAGCAAAGAACACTAGTTTAGAATAACAAAGTAAGAAAATCTGCAAAGAAAAATCACTGCTTTATGCATAAGAATCAAAATATCCTTTCTTTTCATGGTAGTGGGTTTTTATAAAAACTTTATTTTTAAAATTACAACATAATCGTATCATTGCTCCCTTGTCTTTCGCCCAGCTTGTCTCTCCCCATGATCTCTCTCAAATTCATGGCCTCTTGTTTGGATTGTTTCTCCAGTCACTTTACAGAACACTACAACCTCTCAAACCGTAGAGGATGGGTGATCATGTGGGATTTTTTTTTTCCAAACCAGGGTTTTTTCATGTAATTTCTGGTGTCTGTCCTGGATCTCACTCTGTAGACCAGGCTGGTCTTGAATTCACCTGGCTCTGCCTCCAGAGTGCTGGGATTAAAGGCCTGTGCCACTGCTGGGGCCTGCTGGTTCTGGGTTCTATTGTTTGTTTTAGCCTGGGAAGGGGAACTATCAGGAGGAGAGGACATTGATAGAAGTGAGAGGGAGATTACAGTGGACCAATTATAATATCAGAATATATGTTACACATGCATGAATATGTCAAAGAACAAACACAATGGAATTTAAAATACAAAGAGAGAAAAAAGATTGAAATTCAAAAGAAATCTGATTTCTTACACATTAGGAAAACTGATAGTACACTATTCCTCCAGGCTTAATACAGCATGAGTTAGGAATGAAGTTTGCATTATTGTTTCACTGTTATTTAGAAAAACATTAAGGGGAAGATGTCAGCCTCACTTTTCTTCTGTAGGATTCAACAGGCAATCTTGTCCAAACTGCCTTAGTGTTTACATATTAAATTTGTTCCCTTTCACTGTAGGCGCTGCATAGAATACTTTTCAATTATATTCATGACATTACCTATACATATTTATCTCTTCATGAACCTAGTGAACTTCAGCATGTTCCTAGTCATTATTTTCATTGCCTCCTTCTTTATGCACATATTCCACAAAATTTCTTTACTGACATTTTAAACATATGTTTTACTAATAAGAACATAATTCTTTATTTTGTTTTTGTGAAAATATTCTTCAGCTAACCACACACACACACACACACACACACACACACACACACAAAAGAAAAACCATTTTTGTAGTCAATTTTTTTGTTATTTATTATATTTGTGTTTTAATTTTACACATCAGCCATGGGTTCCCCTGTCCTCCCCGCTCCAGTCCTCACCTCCCCTGTCATAGTGCATGAGCTGGCTGTTTGGAACCTGGGGCTTACACAGGGACACTTCGCTCAGCCTGGAAGGAGGGGACTGGACCTGCCTGTACTGAATCCACCAGGTTTAAATGAATCCCCAGGGGAGTCTCGCTACTCAATTTTATGTTGCTGTAACAAATACGAGAGATGAATTAACTCCATAAGAGAAAGGGCTCAGATAGTTTTAGTTTTCAGCTCACGCTGAATTGCTCTGCTCTTTTATATCCATAGGGAAGCAGTGTTCTATGGCCAGTGCAAAAAAACACAAGACACTGTTCTCTTCAACACAGCCAGAAAGCAAAAAGAGGAAGGAACTTGGACCTCTGTCCACATTGGGGCACCTCCTTAATAACCAAAGTCTACCCCACTAGGCCCCATCTCTGAAAAGTTCCACCATATACATAAAGTATAAGTGAATGGTAATAAAGACTCTTAACATACATGCCTTTGGTCGATAGTTAGCAGACATATAATGTGTTTAAACATGGGCAAAACTATCACAGAGTTGCGCATTTTCAGTTCACACTTATAGTTTTTCAACTATTTACTTGAAAAATTCAAGTGATGCCACACTTTATTTTTATGTCTTTCTGGGCATCAGCACACATGTGGCATTGGATTTTATACTATGACATATACTAATTAAAACTAATTTTCATGTTATCCTTCACACACACACACACACACACACACACACACACACATACGTTAAAATGCAATGTATACTTACCCCAGAATAGAAGCATGACAGTTTACATTTAATACATGATAGTTCCTTCTATCAAATTGTCTTCAAGAAAAGTTTAGCCATCTAGCACCTGTATAATATTTATTTCTATTTATTTTTATGTTTCATTGTTACTGTTTGATATTGAAGCAAATCAAAAGTGTACATTTACCTCCTTCCTGGAAGTACTTAATCAAATTACAATAATTTATTCATTTCACATTTACATATTAGTGTAGATCCTGCTTTGCATTTCCAGTGTCCATGCTCATAATCTCATCCAACACATAAACACAAAAGTCATGGGCTTCCATGATATGCACACATGCAAGGAAAGCATAAAGAAGATGCTTCCTGATTCAACACACACACAAAACACAAGCTTGAGACTGTGTGAAGAAACTCATTGGTTAACAGGGCACCCAAAACTTCAGGTTTCCTAATTCTGATCACACACAAATACAAGCTTGTACATCTGTACATATACATATCCACACATTGAAAATGAAAAGAGGCAGATGGAGAATGTTCAGCACCTAAGAGCACACATTGATCTTCCAGAGGATCCATGTCAGATGGCTCATAAACACCTCTACCTTGAGCTCCAAGAGAATCTTCTGACCTCTGTAGACACGGATACAAATGTGGCATATGGTATTGAATATTCCCTATTATTTTGAGGATTTTATACAGTGTTTTTGGATCATATTCACCATGCATCTAACTTTTTGGCATGATACACCCTCCACTTCCCTACCTCCTTTGCTTCTTGTTCATTCTACATTTTTTTTTTGCATGAGAAATTCAATTATTCCAGCATTATTTGTTAAGAAGCCCTTGATTTTTTTTATTAGTCTTTCCTCCAAAGAGACAGAATAAAATGATGGAAGACACACTTCAGCTAAGTTTTGCTTTGGACTTTTAGCATAAGGATTGTTTTTGTTGAGGGGAACTTAGTCCTTTCAAGTGTATTTCAAAATGGCTGCTTTCCTCTCTCCTATAGAAGAAACACCAGGGCTTTTCCTCTCAATGCTGAGAATCCACTCCTGGAAGGGAGATTGGAAAAGCTTGGGCAGTGGCAGGGCTGTTTAATCTAAGCATATGCACATTAAACCTCCAGCAATTCATCAATCAGAGTTTGTGTTTCAATAGTCACTGTCCTCAGTGGCAGGCCATGCTCCTGAGGCCTTTCAAAGCTTTCATTCTCAGCAATTGTTTGTCTCTCATTTTTTAGGGTGGCAGTGTCCCTGTGACATCAACTCTCTGTTGGACTTAGGACAATCTGTTTCTTTCAGGCTATTTGTTTTCTTGCTCTACAATAGGCTACAGCAATGATTTCCATGCTCATGACACATCTGACAGCCAGCCAGAAATCCAACTTACGACTGTCTTTTCAAGACCTGACAACCATTTCTTGATAACTTTAAGTTATCAACTCTCTGGGTGTTTAGCAATTTGTGGGTTTAAAATATTAAACCAAATAGTTATTTTCAAAACCCATTGTGGTATGTTAACTGAAATTCAAACAATGCAGTGTTTGAAATATTTTGAAATAGTATTAGCACACTGCCATTTAAGGCTCTTAGAAGAGCCACTGACTCATGTCTCATCCCTGCATGATTTCATTACAGAATTGGAGTGAGTGACTGACATATGGAAGTCAGTGTGTGAGTTGAAGACTGCTTAAGACTGCAGAATGTGGCACAAGAAACTGAGCAAATGGGACTGCTCAAACACATTGAAAACCTCATACCAACTGTGCAGTGGCTGAGACCATGGAAGTCTGAAGCTGTCAATATAAAGCAAGTTCTTAGAAGAGTTGTCTTTCTCCTGGGGTGCATGCAAGCTTGCTCTCACAGTAACCAAATATTATTTTCTGGCATTTGGGACAAAACAAATAATGTACAGTTAGTAATCACAGCAAGTGCTCTTAACTGCTAATCCATCTCTCCTCCTTCATATCTACAAATTTTTAAGTGGTAAACATCAGATAAATATTTAAATCCTTTGCTCCTTGAGCATCTTTAGATGGTGGTAGTTTGCACGGGGCTGTGAATGCCCACACCTGTTCTGAGTAGCAACTATTTTACCAGTCAAACTAAAGGTGCTTCATTTTACTTTTTTTTTTTTTTTTGCCAGTTATGGAATATGAGCATGATGTCATGTGTTTCCTCAGTTTCTGTGGCTGTGACTAAGAGTCAGTAAGTTTTATTACTCAGAAGCCAAAAACCAAAAGCAAAACCAACCTACGAACAACAGCAACAATAGAAACAAGGTTAGCCACTGGCCCATAAGCCCCCAGGCTGCCTCTTTTCCTATTCTCAAACCTTCCTCTCCCTTCTCATCTTCCCCTTCAATTTCTCCCCTAACCTGCTTCTTTTCTTGTTTTACTTGCTCTCAGATTGAATATGTGTCATACTCCCAGAGGCTATATTTTCTGCATATAACTTCTTTTCAAATTACTGGGTGTTCAATGATGAAAGTTGTTATGTTTATATCATCCAGATAAACTCAATACATCTCTCTCACTCCTTTTCAGACTGTGACACTGGAGAAGTCAGAGCTAATGGGCAGCTGGAGAAACAAAGCCTAAGGAAGAATTAGAAATTTTGACATTTACTTGATTGTTAGATTGAGCTGTTAACTTGGCACAAGAATCACCTGGAGGAGAGTACTAACTGACTGAAGGATTGTCTAGATTAAGTTGGGCTGTGGGCATGACCATGGGACATTACCTTGAATTGATGTGGAAAGACTCAACCCTTTGTAGCTGCCACCATTCCCTAGACTGTAGTCTTCAGCTGTTTGAAAGAGAAGTCAAGTGAGTAGACTGTCATGCATTCATTTCTTTCTGCTCCTCTTGACCGTGGATGTGATATGATTACCTACTTCCATATCCTGCCACCTTGTCTTCCATACAATAATGGCTGTAACCTGGAATTGTGAGTTAAAATAAACACTTTTCTTGCTAAGTTGCTTTTAGTTAGGGTATTTTATCTTAGCAACTGAAATGAAACTGGGGCACTTATTTGCAGGGACTTTTAATGAGTAAAAAATTATTCTCACAGAAGAGAAATTATGTATTTAAATTCATCCTTTCCTTTCATTATAGCTGATACTCAGAGAAACAGCAGGAAGAGAGTCAGCCGCAGACAATAGAGGATTATCTTAAAATTAAAATTTTCATCTTTTCTCCTCTGGAATAGCTTCTTTTTTGTAAGATTGCGATCGCTTAATTTGTAAAGTTCCCTCCAATAATGCATGCTTTTATATTAGCACTTCTGTGAAACTTGCCTTTGGTCACTGACTTCCTTTGAACACCAATGAGATGGTATTTATAATAATTTTCTGCAAAGTCCTGTTCAACAAAGCCAGTGGGTGAAGGGACATTGCTGAATTACTAATTCAGTAGCTCCTGGTGTTTCTTGGGAAGCTGTTTCCTCTTAAATAGAACACTTCTTGAAGCACAAAAAGGCCCATTACAGATACACTGTCTCAAAGAACTGCCTTTTCAACTGCTAAGAGTGGAGGAACAAAGGTTGAGTTGAGGGGAAAGAGAGCTTGTTCTAGCCCTTTATCAGGACCCAATCTCTGTAATAGATTTTTATCCATCCAGTAATATAGGTAAGAGTGAGAAGTGAGAAATATTCAAGGGGATGGGAAAAATCATAGGATCACTTTTTTTTTTTTTTTTTTTTTGATTTTTCGAGACAGGGTTTCTTGGCCTGGCTTTGCTTCCTGAGGGCTGGGATTAAAGGCATGTGCCACCGCCTCCTGGCTGGATCACTTCTTGAGAATATTGTTTTTGGAGAACAGTCCAGAACAGACACCTCTGGTTGTCTTTAGACCTGAGCATGCAGGGCCTGGCATGCTAAGGTGGCAACCAGGCTAGGAAAATGGTATGTGCTATGCCTGAATACTTGACTCTAAGCTCCTCTAGGAGGCTGCTGTATCCTAAATGGTACCATACCTGGTGTAAAAGGGCTGTTTTTGGTGAGGGAGGTTAGATTAGCTCCTCAACACATGATCTATTTCATCTCTGTGTCTTTCTCTTACTATTACCTATCCCAAGCTACAGCCAGGTTCAGTATACATAGAAATTCAAATTGTCCTATCTAAAGCTTTTGACACAACCATGTACATGTCCCAAGATATGAGGCACAGGAAACAGATGACTTTTGAGGTCAGTGGTGATGGAAATTGCATAGAACAGGCACAGAGGCTCATGGGTTTTCATATTGAATGATTTAGCCTGGATAGAAAAGGAAAATTTAATATGGAGTAGGTACGGTTCAGAACCTTATATGGCTGTTCTAACAACTTCCCATGGGGAACTCCCTGCTGCCAAAGGAAATTAAATTCTCCCCTGGACCTTCTGTATGATATTAAGATCCATGTTTTTACAACAGAAATGTCAAACATTTTACATATTTACATATTACAACAAATAGTAGTCTCATCTGTGTTAAAGAGGTAACCTGACCTCCCTCACCAAAAACTGCCCTTGTTTATACCAGGTGTGGTGCCATCTAGGGCACAGCAGCCTCCCAGGGGAGCTTAGAGTCAAGCATTCAGGCATGGCACATACTATTTTCCTAGCCTGGTCACCACCTTAGCATGCCTAGCCCTGAATGCTCAGGTACAAAGATGGCCAGAGATTTCTGTTCTGGACTGTTCTCCAAAATATAAGCCTATTAAGGATATTTTTTAAAAAGATTTGTTTGTTTTTATTTTATGTGAGTGTTGCATACACACAAACACACACACACACACACACACACACACACACACACACACACACACACATGTCTCTTCTCTGTGAAAGCCAGAAGAGGGAAGCAGAACCCCCTGGAACTGGAATTACAGAAGATTGTAAGCTGTAGTATGGGTATTGACAATTACACTTGGGCCCTCTATAAGAGCAACAAGTGCCCTTAACCACTGAGCCATCACTACAGCCTTCTGTTTGAGATCATGGGTGAGCCTTGTCACTATTAAGAGTAAGCTCTCTTTGCCTAATAGTTTGACGATAGGTATTTTGTCTGTAATTTATAATTTTAACTGCTTCGTTTTGTTTTCATAGCACTTTGGATGTAATCCCAATGAGATGTTTCAATGTTCCATATGAATTGTTGACCTTTGTGGGCTCTTCTTTATGGAACTAAGGTTTCTTTTCATCCCAAATACATACATATAGGGCTGGGATGGTATAAAACTACAGACAATATTCAAATTTAGGCCAATAAAACTTTAGTTATTGCTTTCCTAAATTCCTTTATGCTTGTTTTCCTCACTATCTATTCCTTTCAGCTTCCGACATTATCTTCTCATTGTACATAAGCTGATTACTGAATGTCTGCTTTGCACTGGTATAAAAATAGAACAGTCTGCTTTCTTGAAATTATTCCCAATCTGGACATCACATAGTAGAGGAAATCCTTTCTAGGCTAAAGCTTTCAATACATATTGGCTCAAATGTCTAGCCTCAAGTTGGTCCTGCAGAGGGATAATATACATAGTACTTGAATCTTAATAATGCACATGATATAATAATCTCAACCTTAGCATGTTTGTACTGTGTGCTCTGTGGTATTATTTGTATTCATTATATTAATTACTGTACATACATATCCTGTAAGGTTAAAAATTCTCTGTCCCTCTTAAATTTGTATGTAAATGTATAGAGATTGAACTTACTGACCAACTTACAGTTATTGATAATATGTCCAGTATCCATACCCAAATTGTAGTGGGGTGTGTGTGTGTGTGTGTGTGTGTGTGTGTGTGTGTATTCCATAAACCTGACTCTCTCTCTCCATATATGTGGATATATATATATATATATATATATATATATATATATATATATATCTCACAGCTCTCATTCTCTCATTCAAGGCAGCTAAGAAATAGCTGTCACGAAATAAAAGAGATCATGTCCCAGGAACACAAATTAAGATTAATTCCAAATTACATGTTCTATGGGTTACTGAAGTTTTTTTTTTTTTACACAACAAAGAAAGTCACACATCAGCACACTTTTCCATTAAACAGGGGAAACATCCAGTCCGTGAGTTAGAGTAACATAGGGAAACACCTGCTATACGTCTCAGATGTTATCTGACAATATCCTTAGTGTTGGATTAACAGAGGCTCAGAGGCGCCCTCAGGACATGCACAGAAGTACTGATTGACTAAAGGTGGAATCCTGCATGACTTGTTTATTACCTGTTTATTACACTGCACTATAGATTAAGTTTCTGCCTCAAGTTTGGAGCAGACAGACACAATCCACAGTTAGTGGGTAGCAACCGATAATATTATCATGACTCTCATTGCAATACTGGGGTAGTGTATAGAATCCGATGGGACACTACAGATGGAAAGATTGTGCATGTCAAGCATGCAGTCTGAGAACTGCCAAGCTGCCAGTCAATGAGCTCTCTGCTTTCCAGTGCTGTACGATACCTGTATGAACAACTGTAGGCTGTAGACCCACAAGCTGCTGACAAAGACATAGGCATTCAACACACACTGAACACATGTGATTATTCACTTTATGATGAAAACTTTATGCACAGTGTGAAAGAAAAGCATACTCTTTAAAAGCAAACCAAGACCTCTATGAAACCACATACTTCAAAAGAGAAAGAAACAAAATTTGTCTTAGGAGCATAGCTGCTATAGCAGAAATTCCCAAAGTATTTTGGTAAACTAGTAATGAATATTAATTACATTCTGATTTCCAGGAACAGAACCAATTTAGTTTTCATTTTAAGACAGAGAAAGCTTTGAAAAATACATACCTCATTGTCTATTCTAGATTTGAGTCTATGGCTCGAGGATAGTGTGGGGTCTATTTTTAGGCTCAATAATGCTTTCTGAAAGTTTTAAAGATAGATTCCCCCGCTCTGTTTAATAAAAGCATGACTATGTCCTTCAAGTCTTTGCTTTCAGGACGCTGGGTTCTTTGTCTTTGACAGCATCTTTCTTTTGTTTCATTTTTGCTTTGCCAGCTCTCATTAAAAGTAAGTATTCAATACTGGACTTTTGTAATGCTGTCTAGAAGGAAAAGAATGAAACAACAGGTTCATTAAAGCAAGTACTTTGGGACTTGATTCTCCTCAGCTCTTGCCCAAGGCCCATCTCAGCCTCTCTTCCTAGCTTACCTCAATTACTTTCTGCCATCTGCCCACCTATAGATACCACCAGGGACCACATACCCACCAAACTTACCTAGCATGCTGGCAACCAAATAGTGCAACACCCACCCCAAAAGACAATCCCAGATATCAGCACCAAGAAACAACTCAGACATCACAACTTCAGATACCTAGATGCCAGCACACACACACACACACACACACACACACACACACACACACACACACACACACTCACGCACACACACGCACACACACATCCCCACAAACATGAACAGCCAAGACAATATGAGCCGGGCGTTGGTGGTGCATCCCAGCACTCAGGAGGCAGAGCCAGGCTGATCTTTGTGAGTTTGAGGCCAGCCTGGTCTACAGATTGAGTTCCAGGAAAGGCACAAATCTACACAGAGAAACCATGTCTCAAAAAAACAAAACAAAACAAAAAGACAATATGCCTCCACCAGGAGCCAGCAGCCAGTAGACTGAGAAATGCAATATAGCTGCAGCACAAGACAAGGAATTTAAAATATCAATTATGAATATGTTCAAGGACCTTAAAGAGTGTATGAATAAATCCCTTAATGAAGTCTGTATAAAGATTCTTAAGTGAATAGTGACACTCTATATAGAAACTTAAAATGTATAAAACACAATTAATCATATTTTACCTCATTTGAACATGTCTCAATCATTTATCTGGCAAGGCAGTCAAGATACAGGAAATTCAAAAATGTTCTAGAAGTTGACTCATGGAAATTCCAGAAATTGCTTGACAAAGAAGAAACAAGAAGAAGCCAATGGCTAAAATTTCTATCCCAAAGCTTCCCTCTTCAAACACTGCTTGAGTATTAATTCTCCAGCCAAGTAAGTGCAAGGCAGTTTGCTTTGAAGTGAAGAACTCTAAAATAGCTACCTAACTGTCCTTGAATAATAACAGTATTTGGAGCTTATGAAGAGATCTCTGTTGGGCATAAATGATTTCTCTTTATATACATGTTTTATGTACATGGAGAGTCAAGGTCAGGATGCAATGCTGAGGTCTTTGTCTTAAAACTGATAGGTGACACAAAAATTATACTCAAAGCAATGATGACAATGCCAGTTCTAATAGGGTGATTGTAGTGATCATAATGATTACATGGGAGATGGCAGGTACAGCTTGAGTGCTGTGTATATCACAGTGTGTTTAATCCTCACTGTAATCTCATCAGAAAGAACTTACTATTATACCTATTATGCCAAGAAGAAAAAAGAAAGACCAGTGAGATTAAGCCTGTTCCATAAAGATAAGCAGATACAAAATAATCAGGAAACCAAGAAGGCTAGTTAACCTCTGTAGTTAAATTCCTCTAATGTCACCTTTAACACTTAAGAACATGCTGACTTTGTTGTATAACTCAGAAACAGCTTTATCTCAACAGGCTGACACTCTGAGTCTAGAAACATCTTTAAAGAAATTTTTTTCATCACAATTACTCCATTACCTCATAAAGAATTGACAGCAAAAAGAGCATGAATTAGGCAATATTTTTCCATGCCCAATTGGATGCCTCATTAGGTGATGTGATGTATACAAAGGAAAAGTGTAGTCCAGTTTGTGAGCTGGGCTGCAGGTGGGCACTAGTCAGTCAGTGAGCCGTTCTGAGCTCTGACCCACTGAGCAGACTTCAGACTTCAGGCTAGGAAGTAGCATGGTATCAGTTTCAGCTGCAAATGCTGAATGCCAGTCAGTACAGCTGTGGAAACAAACCTTGCCATCCGCAAACACTCTAGTCACCATCCAAAGCCAAACATGCAGGAGTATTTATTCTCTAACTTTCCAGAAATCATCCTGACAAGATGCCCTGCAGGCACTGGGAAATGAAAACTGTTTTTCTGTTGGTGATTATTTATACAAATAAAGCAGAGAAACAAGGATTAAAGGGTGGAGGAGGGTATAGAAGACATACGATAGGAAATGGAAGCTGAGGCATGTGGTTGATATATTGTGCACCCCAATAAACTTATCTGGGGGTCAGAGAACAGAACAGCCACTATATTAAACATAGGTTTGGGCAATGGTAGCACACGCCTTTAATCCTAGCATCCTGGAAGCAGAGATCCATCTGGATCTCTGTGAGTTCAAGGCCTGACTGTAAACAGCCAGGCATGGTGATGCACACCTTTAATCCCAGGAAGTGATGACAGGAAGCAGAAAGGTGTATAAGGTGTGAGGACCAGAAACTAGAGCCTTGTTAAGCTTTTAGGCTTTTAGCAGCAGTTCAGCTGAGATCTACTCAGATGAGAACACAGAGGCTTCCAGTTTGAGGAAACAAGATCAGCTGAGGAACTGGTGATGTGAGGTTAGCTGTGGCTGTTTCTATTTCTCTGATCTTTCAGCGTTCATCCCAATAACTGGCTTCCATGTTGTTGTTGTTTTTTTATTTAATAAGACCTTTTAAGGTTCGTGCTACAGGGGCTAGAAGGTACAGTGAGACTTCTGCCTAGGAGAAAGGGTAGAGAAGTGGAGCAGAGACCAGTCAAAAGTCAGTAAGTGTGCAAATGCCATTAGACATTAGAAAACTGTTACTTTGTATTCTAGATTAAAAATTAATAGGATAAATAAATGGGCTTCCTTGAAAGGGTTGAGAGTCTTGGTTAGCCTGGAGTTCCTGGGCTCGGGTACAATTTTGTTTCCCAATACACATACGGCACGAGTATAAACCATTTTGCTTTCCATTTAAAGGAAACTTTCAATTTCACTTTTGAAGACAAAAGCAGTAAATATTGAATCCCTATACCATTCGATCGTTGTGTGAGGACTTTGGAAAGAGTCAGTCGCAGGCAGAATGAAAGTCCTGTATCTGCACTGAAGATACAGAGTTTGGTTTGAGAACCTTTGTTCAAGTATTTTAAATGGCATAGCTCCTGTTGATGCTGGCTGCTATTGATGCTGTGTCTGTGCTCTCTGCTAAGCTGGCCTTCAATTGCCTGTCCTTGTTCACATTCTGCCGATACACATGTTCTTTTCTCTCTAGTTTATCTCACCCGCTTTACTTGCAATCTAAATTTCTAGTCAATACAAACCTTGTTCTCTGACCTCACCTTCCTCCTCCTCCTATCTTTCCTGCTGCTTCCTTGTTCATCTTTACTCTTCAACTAATTATATGATCGTTAGAGAAAATACAGGATGGAAAGAAAACCCATCAGAAGTTGTTTTTTTTTTCACCATTGATTAAGCTTAATTTTTATTATTATTCCTTTTTCATTAAGAGATTTTCTATTCATTTTACACATCAACTACAGATTCCCCTGTCCTCCCTCCTCCTGCCCCCCAAATTTCCCCCAATCACCATCCCCCATTCCCACCTCCTCCAGGGCAAGGTCTCTCATGGAGAGTCAGCAGAGCCTGGTACATTCAGTGGAGGCAGGTCCAAGACCCTCCTCCCTGCACCAAGGCTGTGCAAAGTGTCTCACCATAGGCACTAGATTCCAAAAAGCCTGATCATGCACTAAGGACATGTCCTGGTCCCACTGCCTGGGGGGGAGGGGGGCTCTAAACAGTTCAAGCTAAAACTCCCTCGCTTATCCAGATGGCCTAGTCAAGTACTTTGGGGGCTCCTCAACTATTGGTCCACAGTTCATGAGTTTCCACTAGTTTGGCTAGGTGACTAGAAGTTGTTTTATATAAAAATAATTGAAAAAAAAAAAAAAAAAAAAAAAAAAAGGAGACTTAGAAGCCAGAGAGGAACTGAGGAGAATCCAAACAATGAAACATCGATTGTGTAGTTCAGCTTCAGCCGGGTAGTGGACAAGCATGTCAGAACTAGAGGGAGGGCCAAGAGAAGGTTTAGAAGATCTTGCCAAATTGTGATGGATTCTGATGTGAGTGCTTCATCAACCATGTGAAAATGAGATATTTTTTTCTTCATTAAAAGCAAGCCAAGTGTGTTAATAAAAGGATGCTCAGTATATTTTCTTTAAAGAACTTTTGTTTGTTTGTTTGTTTGTTTTGCACACACAGCTACTGGAAGAGCAACTCCTATGAGCCAGCTTTAACTGTAGCATGGTTTTGGAAGCTTATGGTTCAGGGAATGGTCAGAAGGTCTGGTTCTGTAGTTCCACAGTTTATCCCTGACTAAGTACTATTTACCCCTATGGTTCAATCTGTCAGGCAGAAAGTGATATGAGGCTAACTTTGTTTTATGTTCTGGAATCTCAAACCGTGCTTTTGGAAGCCTGCTTTTGTTCATCAAAGCATATCCTCTTTAATGATCATTTCTGCACAGTTGGTCACAGGGCCCTCACTGGCTCTGCTAAAGAAAAGATTGGTTATGATGAGTAGGCAGAAGCAAATGTTACTTGGATGCTCTTGCCAGAAATGGAGAGGTGGCAGACCAAGTCCAGAGACTCTGCTCCTTGCAGACTTAGGAGAGTAATTATTATTATTATTATTATTATTATTATTGTTATTAGTATTTGTTATTACTATTTAAAAGATAAGGTCTCATGTGCCATATGTTGGTCTTGAATTCCTCAAGTAGTGGAGAATGACCTCAAAACTTTGTCCCTTCATCCTTTCCCTCCCCAGTATTGAGATTATAGGTATGTGCTGACATTCCTAACACCATCTCATCATTACCATCTTACCGTCATTATCACCATTACTTTTATTATCATTATTATTTTAAATTATCAGTGTGACTCCTTTGAGTTGTCAAAGAATTATTATTTGCTGTCTAATTTTAACATTGGTGCTGAACACCGTGAAATACTTATTACAATTCTATGAGAGAGTGTTGTGTGCACTTTCTTCCAGCAGAATTTTAAGCAGAGCAAAAGAGAGACACTTGAATAAGTCTACAAAAAAAAGTAAGTATTAGAGGCAAGAATCAAGGCTGGAAACCTGTGATTTAGTATGACCCTGTACCCGCTTCACTAGGAACTACTTTTCTATATGGAAACAATGTATAGCATGAAGTGAGTAAATAGTAGTTGGTGGTAAGATGACTTAGATCTGTAATTCTAGAAGGAAGATTTTTAAATGAGGCTCCTTTCCCCCTTCCCGCTTCACTTCTTTTCTCCTAGTTCATACTTTCAACAGACAGCGTTTCATTCATGTGGCATACCATCCCCATGCTGTGACATCAGCCTCCTGACCTCATATTGATCATCTGAGATGATTAGATTTGAATTGGAGGGACTGTAGAACAGAGAAGCATAAACTATCTTTGCTTCTTACAGTTGTTCAAAACTCCGGTCACATCTACTTACCTGGGCCGTGCAGTAAATTTACTGTTTTTGAGGATTCTTCTCATCCTCTATCCTTGGAAGGTTTATATCTTCCATAGTCAGGTGACCTGATCCATCCTGTTCCTATCCCTACCCACACCAAGACCCCTTCCTGTCAACCCAAGGTGTCTATTTCATTTCCTCTTTACAGTAGGATTCATGTACCAGCCCTCCTTTGAGCCTTTCTCATTGCTTAGCCTCTCTGGGGGCATGGTTATTCTTTACTTTATGGATAATATTCACTTATAAGTGAGTACATGCCATGTTTGTCTTTCTGATTCTGGGTTACCCCACTCAGGATGACCTTTCTAGTTCTATTCATTTGCCAGCAAATTTCCTGATGTCATTGTTTTTAATGGCTGAGTAAGACTCCGTTGTGTAAATATACCACATTTTCTTTATCCATTCTTTGGTTGAGGAATATCCAGTTGTCTTTTTTTTTTCTAGTTCCTGGTTATTAAGAGTAAAGCTGCTATAAACACAGTTGAACAAGTATCCTAGTGGTATGGTTGAGCATCCTTTGGGTAAATTCCCAGGAGTGGTATAGCTGGCACTTGGGGTAGAAAGAACTCAAGAAACTATACATCAACAAACTAAATAATTAAATTAAAATGGGATATAGATCTGAACAGAGAATTATCAACAGTGGAATCTCAAATGCCCGAGAAGCACTTAAAGAAATGTTCAACATCCTTAGCCATGAGAGAAATGCTAATCAAAACAACTCCAGGATTCAAATTTACACCCATCATAATGGCTAAGTCCAAAAACACAAGTGACAGCTCATGCTGGTGAGGATGTGGAGCAAATGGAACACTCCTCCATTGCTGGTGAGAGTACAAATTTGTATAGCCATGTTGGAAATCAATATGGTGGTTTCTCAGAGGTTGATGTTTTTAACCACCAAAGTGTCTTTGAAGCACTTAATGCTACAAAGGCATAATGACATCCAAAATAGTAAATGCACTGTTATTTTTATTATACCACTGTTCTAATTTACATTCAGCTGGCTGTGATAAGCACCATGAATAAAAGAAACTTTGGCGATGAAAAGTTAATTATTTCATGCTACACTTCTGACTCACAATTAATCATTGAGAGAAGTGGGGACAGGATTTCAGGGTAGGAATCTGGAGACAGGACCTGAAGCAAAGAACATAGAAAAATGATCTTTTCTACCTTGCTTCCTCTGGTTCCTGCTCAGGAATATTTCTTATATAGACAGAGCCACCTGCTGGGGTCTGGAGGAACACTACTTATAGTGGGATGGGCCCTCCTACACCAATTAATAATCAAAAACTGCTTCACTGACATGGCCACTGGCCAATCTGATCAAAGCTATCCTGCACTTGAGACTCTCTCAGATAACTCTACACTGTGTCAAATTGAATGGCTGAAGTGAGGGAGAAAAATCAACGGTTTACATTGAATTCTAAATAACACTAAATTAATACAGTTTGAAATTATGAAGCTATTTTGTGTGATTTATCTACACAAATGTTTAAGTATGTCATGCAAATTTAGTGTCAGCAATATATATGAAGCATTCTGGGACTTATCATGTTGCTTCTTTGGTATAAACTATGTTTACTCTTCTAATAAAAGATGTGATAATTAAGCATTCAGGGTTTGAAAAACTCTTTAGAACTTTTTGAAAATAAAATATTTAGCAACTTTTAAAGAGAAGCCTCAGGAATGAGAGTGAACTTTGATATATGTTTGCACTACTTGTTAGGGAAACAAGTTAGCTGTTTAAAAATTAAGGTCACATCTTTTACTTAACAGAAAATGACAAGACACAGAATGAATAATGTATGTATTATAAGGCTGAAGAATTTCCTATTTTATCCTATTAATAATACATAAAACCTGATAATCATGTTGCTGCATTTGAAGAAAGAGTAAATCAAAGACAAGAGAGAAACTTTAAAATTCTAGGTCATATCATATCTGCAAAATTGTCATTACCAAGAAAACCACTGGGGATCTTCCCATGCCTCTGTGAGATAAGAGAGGATCTAATATGACTATAATCCCAATATTGCTGTAACTTTAAGAAAATGCAAAACAAATGCAAAATTACTGTTAAAAAATTTTTCCCTCAGTTATCCAATTAGGAGGAGTTAAAATGTGTGTTTGCATTATTCTAAGGAAGAGAAAATGTGTTTCAATCACATAGAAAGAGGGACAAATGTTTAGAGAAATGATTGTGAACTTTCACAAAAGCAACAATGATAGTATTTAGTTATTAGACAGTTCAAACAACTTTCTTGAGTCCATACATCATCAACACTTCTTTTATATACATTTTACCTTTGTTGTTTCAAAACTATTAGTGTCTTATCAGAACATCACCCTCATTTATGCTGTTCTGCTTTTTGCCTTCAACCTCCCCAGCTTTAGTATTAGATCCTGAGAGATTACCTTTTAGTTTTTTTTTTTTTTTTATAAATCCAGGGGATAGTTTGTTAACAAAATGATACTTAAATTATGTCTATGCCTCTAGGATGTTGTCCCCCTACAGATAAATCTTCCATTGCCACTATGGATGTGTGAGTTGGGGTATTTTAAAAACAATAGCAGCTAGATTCATTAGTAATGTGTGTGTAGAGATAATCTATCAAAAGAAAGTAATGGGTAAACTGGTAGAGTAAAAATTCCTGATTATAATCTCCTCTGGAATCTGATCATGGGAAGTTAAGAATCATACTCTTCTGAGTGCAACACTAAGTTGTGGCCCTGAGTATAACAATTTCTAACAAGTCCCTGGGTCCTAGTTGTAGGAACTCAATGTTAGGTAAAGTCAGTAAGTATATCATAGCACTAACTTAAATTAGCTGGAGACTTAGTACTACAGGAATTTTCTAGAAGTTAACAGGAGTTTGGGGATATGGCTGCTGGTACAAGTGCCTGTAACACACTAGCATGTGGAACTGAATTCTTATCTTCAACACCCAGGGAAAGAAAATCATAGTGGAATGTATTTATAACCATAGCAATGGAGAAGCAACACAGAAGGTGCTGGAGACCAGTGGCCATTCAGGGCAGGCAGAAGGTGATCTCTGGTGTCAGTGAGAGAACATGTCTCAAAACACAAGGTGATGAGCAATAGAAGATATGTCACATGAATTTCCAGTTTCCTATGTGTGCCCATACACACATACACACACACACACACACACACACACACACACACACACACACACACCACATACCAAGAAATATATAGACAAACATATACTATACACACTCATTGGGAAGTTGTTTTTTGTTTTTGTTTTTCTTTTTTTTTAAGAAATTAAATTCACTATATTGCTTAATCAGAACTGAAACAGAAGAAAATTCTTAGAAATGGTTAACATTCAATATGGTAAGTAGAAACAGAAACTGCCTGGTGTTAGTGGGTTATGTTTGTTTGATAACAAAGGTAGTACAAGACTTTACTATTTAAGTGTTTGCAAACTCTGCTTGTACTAGGACCTTGTTGTGGAAGATGGAGATAACCCATTTGCTATAATCATGAAATACTCACTGAGAAATGATTCTCAAGGAAAAATGATTTAGGAAAGCTTAGTCAAAATCGAAACTGTATATGACTACCGTGCCATTTCATCCCGAATCTTGAAAAGGACAGAAAACGATTTTTTTCAATGAGAGCATCTGTAAATCAGGTCAACAGTTAAACAAGAAGAATAACTCTTTGGATACTCTTTGGAATGTGTAAGGCCACAGGATCTCATTCAAAAAGAGACATAGTACAGAATATTCCCAGAGTGGCAGTGAAAATAGACTAGTAGCCCCCGGGGTAAGAGCCAAGTAGGGAGGCATGAGTGTCAATGTAGAATGTGGGGAAAGGGATAATATGAATTTTGACAAAACTTGCTCTTGATGTTTTCCCTTCCCTTTGATACCATCAACATGCTATTGTGATTTCCCAGTGTAGAGTATCCCCAGCCATTTTTTTCCCCCTATTCTCTGAAATCTTTGTACAAAACTAGATACACATACAAAATCATAGCAGCATTCACAAACTCAAGCCAGCTAAATCCTAGCATGGAAAAGGGGGAAGGTGGCCATGAAATTCTTCCACTAACCAAGGAAGTACTGGCATTTGATCACAGCGAGATGGGGGAGTCAGTTGTCTTCAATAATGTGACACCCTGGTAGGTGTACAACACTATAAGGCAGGCACCATTCTCCCAAAGAGTAGGGCAATGAAAGATGGAATCCATAGGAAAGGGATACTCAGAGTTGGGTGGGTAGGGAATGAGGATGGAGAAGTTGGATGTGGAAGGAGTCAGAGGAGAGGTGCTGAATGCAATCAATACACCTTCTTAGTAAATCCTCAAAGAATTAATAAAATGCTATTTTAAACAATTCAGAATAGTGTTCACAATAGCAAAATAGTTTATTACATACATATCAATGTATATGAATAGAAAGAGCTAGCTGCTGATGTGGTAAACAGTATGTATAGTGACATGATCCAAAAGTCATGGTTTGCTTTAGAAGGCAGGCTGACTAGATTAGAGGACCTATTTTAAATACAAAAGTGTGAATTCTCTCCTTTACTCAAGGATGGGGCAGACACAGGAAAGGAAAGAAAGAAATAGGTAGACAACATGGTTGAACACCCTATCCTCTGCAGCAAGTACATTGCTGGCTCTTTGTCAGTGTGAGTGATTAGAAGCAGCTCCCTGAACAGATTCTGTGGTGTGGTGTTCCAACCGAGAGCTGTCTGCTGTTCTTTGAGCACAAGTTGTTAATGCTGTAGATTGATGGTATTCTCCAGTCTCTGGTTATAAAGAGAAAGCAGATGTTCATGTGCAACTAACCCAAACACATCAGAAAGGCTACAGACATTTCCCCATCTCAGTTACCATAATTTAATGTCTAGAATACATGCCCAAAAGCTTCATGGCAGAGGATCAGCACATCCCATGTTATGCAAACCAAGTCCCTGAACTCCTCAGTATGCATAGCTTATTCTCTGAGATGCAATCATATTGAATATGAGTTCAGAATGTTCTGAACTGCTTCTGGTGGTATGTTTGCAAATGTTACAAGGTTTATTATTTTATAGTTCTTACAGTACCTGCTTTTTAAAATTTTCATACTGTGATTGTGTGAGCATGTGTTTGTGTGTACATTCATGTGCATGTGACTCAGAGTGTGAGTTTCTGTATGTAAGCCTTTGTGTGTGTGTGTATGTGTGTGTGTGTGTGTGTGTGTGTGTGTGTGTGTGTAAGTGTGAGCTTCAGGATGTGAACCTGTACCTATGCCTATATGTGTATATGTATGCTTTTTTATGTGAGCATGTGTCTGTGTGTGTGTATGTATATGTGTGTGTGTGTGTGTGTGTGTGTATGTGTGTGATTACTACTATTTAACCAAAATTGCTCAGTAAAAATAAAATAAAATGAAAGGTGATAACACAAATGTCTCATGACCTTGGGGCTCTTTTTCTAGGATGCTATCATTATGTGACTAAGCTACATTCTTTTAGAAAATTTAGCATGATCAATATCTTGTTATAGGTCAACAGGTTGTGCAAATATTATATATTTGATTATTCTACTATGAAATATACCATTCTACTTAAATAAAAAAACAAGAATTGATTTCTTTATAAGAGCATAATGAAATAATAAAATGTAGAATATTCATGGAAGACGATGGGCATAAAAGAAAATTTAAGAATGAATATTATTCATTTTTATATCTAACTGCATTCATATATACTTTACAAAACAGTGCATACCCACATACCCATGTGTTAGTTCTTTTTAATATTTGAGGATTTCATGAAAAGTTTGTATTTGTTTAGGCAGCTTATCTTATAATTTTTCTATCACATTTCACTAAGAAAAATCATAAGCACCTAATCCAATAGAGAGCAAATACACCAAGGAAAACCTTAAAGGATCATAAAAACTGAGCAAAATGCAGTATTCCTCGCCCCAGCTTTCAAACTGTATTCTGGATTGTGTTTTTAAATGATGAATATATTCATTTATTTTCATCAACATATTTGTTTATGTTCACATAATTTTTAGTAGCTATCATTCTCTATTGATATAACGTAGAAGGATATACAGCAAGCAGATGGCAATTGTCTCTCCATATAAGAAAAATATGGTGGGACTGGAGTGTGTCTCTTTCATGAAACACTTGTTCCTGTTTGTTGAATATTGGAAAACCTAAGTGAACTTAAAGGGAAAAGCTTTCCTGGGAAAAGTAATTGACCATCATATGCTGAAAGGCAAGGTTTCAGACCCTGACCTGGTGTTTCTTAGTTCTCATGCTTACAGCCACATGAGACCTGTAGGTATGCATTCTTCCTGTAAGAATCTCTGCATAAATGTGGTGTGTGTGTGTGTGTGTGTGTGTGTGTGTGTGTGTGTGTGTGTGTGTGTGTGATTTGTGTACTTTTTATAAAGAGATAAAACTTCCCTGCAAACATTGTGGAATAATAATCAGTGCTCTCTACTATTTTTTAGTCATTAAAAAAAAAAACACTCTTTACAATGTACTCTGTCTTGCAGCAGCATCTAAAATGATTGTCTGCTTCTACCATACAGTTCTAAAATAACTTACTTAGTAGCTTTTGAAAGTTACAGACTTTTGCTGTAATTTAATTTTAATTTAATTTAATTTACTATGACTTTTACATATTTCAGTGGAAAATTTGGAAAAAGTGAATATAGTCTGTGCATGTGTGTCAAAATATTTTAAAGACTTAATTTATTTATTTATTTAGTTGCAGAAGAAATGCCGGTGGAGTTCAGAGAACAGTTTTCCAAACTTAGTTCTCTCATTTCATCTTATGTGTTTCTAGGGATCTAACTTAGGTCACCAGACTTGGTGCTAAATCAGCCCCTTTACCTCCCAGCCTTCTCTTTGGCCCCAGATATATTTTGAGTGGGAGATTGTTGTAGATGAAGAACACAAACTTTACAAAATGATGAATATTCAATACTAAATTATTCTTCATAAATTTAAACAATGTGCACCACTGATACATCTCCCTGATGTTCCCCACATCATGGCTAAGGTAGCATATCTTTATAACTGTTAAATTTTTAGATTGTCATTTCAATTGCTTTTTAATTATAGCAGACATAATTTCTTCTTCATTTAGCGGTTATTTGACTATTACCATGTGTGTGTGTGTGTGTGTGTGTGTGTGTGTGTGTGTGTGTGTGTGTGTCTGTGTACTTAGAGTATTCAGTTTGTTTGTGTCCTGTGTGCCTTTTCTACTAGGTTATTTGATTTATTATTTTCTCCTGAGCTATAAGAAAATCTTATGTACTAAGGAAATTAGTCCTTCGTGAGCCATATTCTTTGCAAATATTTATTCCTACTTTTATTATTCATTTGTCTCTGACTTTTGTTATTGAATTGTGCCTGCTAGGTTCCCTTCAAAGGAAGAGTTATTGAGGCAGATCCTGTATGAAGTGCTGGCAGCTCAGTCTGCAGCTTTCTGCCACTCCAGAGATTGTCTCAGCATCAATTTATTTGCACTCTGCAAGGCAGGTCTTTTGGGAGGACCAATATCCAATGACTGCCTCAGAGTGAGATAAAAGGCCCAGTATTTTGGCTCATTGTGAGACATCTCTGATGGGCCATTTTAGATACGAAAGTCCTCAGGAGCTCAACTGAGGCTGCCAATTGGGTCACATTGTGGTTTCAGCTTTCGTGTTTCTATCTTACTGTATCCTTAACTTTCCTCAATACATTTAGTGATAGTGATTGCTTCTAATCCCCAAAATTAATCTATGAATTAGAGTTTTGTTCTCAAGGAGACAAAATACTCACACACACACACACACACACACACACACACACACACACACACCACGACACAGAGAGATGACAGATATATGTAGAAATAAAATTATATACTTCCATAGCCTTATATATACTTTATTCTGATCTCTTTTCTCTATATCTCCTTCTCCTTCTCTTCTCTCTTCACCTCTCCCTACATACCCAATTTATCTATATACATACATATCTGTGCATATATGTTAAATATAATGTATATATACTACATATATAATATTACTTATAACATTTTACAAACTTTATTATTAGAAAGTTGTAAATTAAAACACAGACAATAATTAACTAGACTCAAAATCAATATATAGTTCATGTTTTCTCAGTATAATATAAAAATGCACTATTACTAACTGTTTTTGTCAGCGTGATTTCTAGATTATATAATCTCGTGGAAGTTATTCTACACCATTCACTAAATAAATGCTTGCTCTTGGACCTTAAAGACTTCTCACTAGTCTTTACAATTATAGATAATTTGCCTCATGCATATGCGCTGTGGATGTCTTTCTGCATGCGGTGAATATGTGTTGCTCTGACTGGTTGATAAATAAAGCCGTTTGGCCTATAGCAAGGCAGCTTAGAGGCAGGTGGGAAATCCAAACAGATAGACAGGAAGATAAGGAGAGACAAGGAGATGCTGCCAGCTGCTGCCAAAAGAAGCATGTAAAAATGCCAATAAGCCATAAGCCATGTGGCAAGTACAGAAGTATTAGAGTGATAGACATGGGTTAATTTAAGATATAAGAAATAGCTAGCAAGAAGCCTGCCATGGCCATAGTTTAAAAATAATATAAGCCTGTGTATGTTTATTTGAGACCAAGCAGCTGCAGGAAGTAAGTGGGAGAGATTCCACAGGACTGGAGAAAACTTCTGGCTACACATATGCACATGCTTCTCATATGTATATGTGTGTGTGTGTGTGTGTGTGCATATGTGCAGCTAGGTAGGGAAATGTGGAATGATAGGAATGGGGACAATTGACTACTAGAGATTTCCAAACTTCTTATGCATGAGCTGGCTGTTTGGAACCTTGGGCTTACACAGGGACACTTTGCTCAGCCTGGAAGGAGGGGACTGGACCTGCCTGTACTGAATCCACCAGGTTTAAATGAATCTCCAGGGGAGTCTTGGCCCTGGAGGAGATGGGAAATAGAGGGGAGGGGATGGGGTCAAGGTGGGAGTGGGGGCGGGAGGGGGAAGGACAGGGGAACCCATAGCTGATGTGTAAAATTAAAACACAAATATAATAACAAAAAGAAAGAGATTTCATAAGTGCCCTAGTGTTAAAAGATATGTTCTAATGTAGTCTTTTTCTGTCCATCCACTAGATTGGCTGTTAGATGGAAAACAGTCTTTCATTATGTTAGATGTCAGAACATTGGTTCTGTTGAGTATCTACCCTGTCCTGACTCAGAACAACTGAAAGCCTCCTTCAGAAAGCTTGGCTGGCTTTATAATCAGCCTTTCAATAGCCATGGCTTATCACTTTACTTTCTTTATTAATCTCAGTTGTAATTAAGTTTATCTTTCTAGCTGACTGCATTAGGGAACTCCCAGATATCTAATGAAACATTATTTCTGCTTTATCCACTGAAGTTTAGCTGGTAGATACTGACTTGTTAATAGACAGAAATAGAGAAGATGCATCTGCATCCATGTGGGTAGAACTCATTCAGACTTCTATAGAACATAAAAACTTCACAGAAAGTACAGATCTGTCTCTCTTTGAGTGTGGATTACCATTATACTCTTCCCTTGGATATTTGGATATCAAAAGACCAGGGTTCAGGTTATGAAATTATTCCAGACCTTTGTCTCTCCTGTGGGATTTCTTGAATACTTTGCATTCAAACAATGTGTTTATAGACTACACAATTTTCATAACTATGTATATGAATTCTCAGAGTAAAAGTTCTGATTATAAATCTAATAACTGTATAGCTACATATCCATCTATCTATTATGTATATACATAACTACCTACATATCCACACATCTACCCTTAATATTATTATATTTATTAATCTCTCTAGTATACTTCCCATATGTATATGTCATCTGAGTCTAAAAATAAACAATTCCTTTGAGTACTTAACCTATCTGTCTATCTATCTATCTATCTATCTATCTATCTATCTATCTATCTATCTATCTGATATACTTCTCTTATGTATATATCATTTGGATCTGTCTATCAAATAAACAATTCCTTTGTCTGTCTGTATATCTATCTATCTATCTATCTATCTATCTATCTATCATCTATTTATCTTTCTATCTATCTATAATCTAATCTATAGCATCTACTGTTTTACTTCAGTTTCTCTTTCTGACTAATGCAGTATTATAGCCTTCTTACTGAAATAGCTTTGAGGTTCTGAAATATTTTAAACAATTTCAGATTTCATGTTGGCAAGTCTTCAAGACATTTTTGGTTTCTTAGAGTCTTAGAATTCTGGGGATTTTTAAATTTGCAATCTGCAATTAAAACAAGTATACAGACATTTACAGAATGATTCTTTCCTAATTTTCCTTGTGAGAAGATATAAGACATGTATTTTTTTTTTTTTTTTTGTCACCTTGCTGCTTCGCAGGCACTAAGCTTTTTCTGGTCATCACATTTTATCATTTTCCTTGAGTGCTCTTATCTGAAAGCCACATGTGTCTGGTAAAAAAGACTCATGTCTCTGCAGACTCTTTACTACACTATTCTTGGTTTCTATGCCAGGAGCAGCTCTTTCTAGACAAAATCTCCTGTAACATAGCAGCACTTCCTCCCACTGCAGTTAATAATCACTAGAAACCCAACACCCCTGCTTCATAGCTACCCCAACTGAAATTATTTTAGATTGCTCTTTATTCCAATTCAAATTGTTCCTAAAAGCAAACTCATATATAGCCACAGAATTGTCACTAAACTTTTTTTTTTTAGAAGAATAGAAAATGGCACAAGACAGACAAGGGTCTCCAGCCTGGCTCTGCTAGTCACCTAGTGCCAATGTACATCCAGTTCTGTTCTTCAAAATTGGCAAATTTTTAAAGGAAGCTGATTGGGTACCTCATTGGGTAAATGTGCTTGATTGGCAGGTTTGATCATCTGAGTTTGAATCCCCAACTGTTGGGTAGAAGTTTCCTCTGAGATTGAAACATTCCCTCTGGCAGGGAGGATCTTTTAGAAAGAAGGCAATAACTCAATGTAGCTTAGGGAAGTACCTGAAGTTGATCAGGCCCCATCCTCCCAAGAGTAAACAATATAAAGACTTATGAGAGTCACTCTTAGAAAAGCCAAGCTGCAAAGAAGACTCTGAGATCAGACAAGCTGCACACAAAAAAAGCAGAAACCAGGCAAGCTGCCTGGAAGAATTTTGGACCTGGAAGATGTCACTTGGAAGGAACACTATCCAACCTGCTAAGCTGCCTGAAGGCATTGCAGTGTGTTTCATGTTCCCTGTTTTCATGATGCAGCTGTCTTTAAGTCATTTCTGTTCCATAAGTAAGCAACCATACTTCACCAATACTTCTGTAACTAACCCCAGTAAAAATTACTGGTTCACCAGTTTGGAATTTGGTGGTATCTATGTTTTTTTCGGTCATAGGCTCCCAAGATCTACATGAAGGAAAGAGATAACTGACCCTTACACGGTGTCTTCTGATATCTATACACAAGGGTGCCCATGTACACACACACAAATAAAAAATAACTTTGCATTTTGGTAGTTTTGCCTGCAAAAGGACAACATTGTAACTTCTTAGTTACTTGTCTTTTTTTTTTTTAACCTTTTTAGAGCTTTATTGGAAGAGAGAGAGAGAGAGACAGAGACAGAGAGAGACAGAGAGAGAGAGAGAACCAGAGAAACAGAGAGACCACGTGGAGGGAAGAGAGCGGAAAGAGAAAAGCGTTACTTGTCATTTTTAAGCAAGACAAGTTACATAAAAATGTCTCAAGGAATACATAGTTATTTAATGAATTTTAACTACTTCTTATTCTTTTTCTCTGATATTCTTATGATCATTTCTCAGGTAACTATAATTATATGACAAATTCTTATTTGACTTAGAAATACTTGACCTTATCCCAGTAAGAAATGCTGCTATTAGTAAAGACTAAAAGCTATTACGGAATGGAGAACAGCATAATCTTAAACACACTCCTTGTAGAAAATACTGTGAAGATTCTTCAGAAAGTTAAAAACTCAATCCAACAATCTCACTACTTGGTATATATCAAAACAAAGTCAAGGGGCTACATCTTATTAAATCTAAATCAAGGGGACACAGAACTGGCTCAACAGTTAAGAGTGTGCATTGCTTATGTAGAGGACTTGGGTTCAATTTCTGAGGATAGGCAGCTAACAACAGACTTGAATTCCAGCTTCATCCAAGAACACAGGCATCCAAGATCAACTGCACTCATGGTCCTATATCCAAACACAGATATAGACATGTACACATAATTAAAAATAAAAATAAAATCTGAAAAAAGACAAAGACAAAGTCAAATGCTGAGAAGACATCTGAGTCTCACTGCCCTCAGTTTGTTAGGGCATTATTCAAGACAGCGAATGAAAAAAAAATCTACTTGTCCATTAACTGGTAAATGGAAATAGTACACTTTATGTTATATAAAAAGAGGGAAATCTTTGTCTTCTGTGACAATCAAAGATAGAACTGAAGAGCTTTATGTTAAGTAAAATAAGCCATACACAGAAAAATAACTACTGCGTGGTATCATTCACATGTGAATGTCAAAAACAAATAAATCTGATCTCATAGTAGCTGCTAGTACAATGGTGTTTATAAGAAGCCGGGAAGAAACAGGAAAGGAAATGGGTATTAGTGAGGTCCTAAGATACAGGGAGAAACAAGAAGAGATGTTGTTATACTGGAAATTAGCATGAATACAATTAATAATAATGTAAATCCTTCATTTCAGAAGATAGAAGAAATTAATTTGAAAGTTCTCACGGGAAATGGATAAATATTTGAAAATAATGCACACTCAATATTTAACCTGGCTTCTTGTTTTTAAGATTTCTGCAGTGTTCAGTACTAAAGGTCTGGCTCTATGGTTAAGAGTCCTTGTTGCTCATGAAGGGAACCTGAGTTTGGTTTCCAATGCCCATATCAGGTGTCTCACAACTGCCTATAATCTGCTTCATGTGAACTGATGTTTGATTTTTGGCCTCTGCTCTTCTCACACTTTGACTCATGTGTATACAAGCTTATGCATACAGATATATACACAGAATTTTAAAAATTAAAATATCCATGAACAGGGGTATTATGTTTTTAATCCCAGTCCTTGGGAGAGAGAGGAAGTTGGATGCTCATGAAATTGAATCCTATCTCATGTTTATAGTGAGCCAGTCCAGACTACATAGTGAAACCCTGACTCCAAAAACAACAACAAACAAAAACACACCTACAAGTAAAACTTTTCACAGTGTATATCGATATTAAAATATCACATGACTCATCAATATACATATTTTAACGTTTTGTATCACTTTAAAAAATGAATTTAATGTAAAATTTTAAATTAAAATCGCAATAAAAATACAAGAAAATTTCAAATAGCCAAATATTTTAACACATATTAAAGTAACTGTGTTAAATTTACTTATGTCTTCATTCCAGTGATGATCTCATTAATGCTTTTAATTATATGTATTGTACTCTTGGTATATATACTGACATGCTTGGCTTTTTCATAATTTCTACCTGCTCTTATTTCTGTTGAATACAATGCCATTAATATGTTATATTCTGTTTTCATACTGGTATGTTCATCATAAGATCAAATATTTCTCTTACTAATTCTGGTAAACTTGCTAATTCCTCATGTTCCAAAGGTCCAGGAAGTAACTTTATTATACACTGACCATCTTGGATGGCAGCCTACCTAGTTACAGCCATTCTTGTCATTGTATTCCTGCAATAGTAGTACCTACTACTGTTTGTGCCAAAACAGGACAACACATTTATACTTTTGTGACTGTACATGACACTTTTGTTAAAGATTTAAGTACCAATTCTATATTTCTTTCTGATCTCTGAAAAAGTGTTTCAGATATGTAGTGACATGTTTGTCTTTTGTGTTTGGAAATAAATTCTCTCCAGACTGTTTGACCAGAAATATATACCAACTGATAAAAATCTCATGGGCCGAAGAGTTAAAATAATTTAAAGAAATCCACAATTTGTTATTTAAATGAATTTTGAAAATGAGGAGGAGAGCTGAGGATATATCATGTTCATAGGAAAATGTCTCACAGAGAAGAATGTTTACATAATACTGTTGCTGTGATGGACCCTATTAGCATTGAACAGCATATGTTCCTTGGAAGCAATGGAATATAAACCCACTATGTAGATGAGAATGGCAGAATTTGGAATCGCATGAGAGACTCACTAAACTTCTAAACTTTCACAGATCCATAATGAACCTGCAAATTGAGAACGAACACCTGTTCTGGATCATTTTCAGGAGGGAAGTGCCAAGCGGGGACTTGCTTGTATTTGGGCAAAGTTGTACCTCTTCAAGGTCAGCTGCTAATTTGTATCATTTACATAAATGTTTCTGTTAGCAGTCTCATATCAATTTCAGAAGGAATAATTGTTGAGTGTGAATTCTTTGCCCAGTTTTTTTCAACTAGGAAAAACTGAGAGAATTACTAATCCAGAGTCAATAACCCAAATATTCTTCCAGCTGTAACTACGATAATACATCTCACTAGATAGCAGGGGCAGAAGGAAAAATGATGGCTATTCTTTTTCAGTGTGCTCAGGAGAGATGCCTTGGGTGTTGGCCATGGAAACTGAAATGGCATTGAAAGACTTTTGTCAGCATTTTTAAAGAGGCACCATAGGAAATAAATGAGCCTTATTGATTGTTATTCTCTGTGGATCTCTCTGCTGCCAAGTACATTCTCAAGTTCTAATACCCAGAGTGAAAACCCACCATCAATTCAATCAAAGACATGAATGCATTCCCCATACATGCCATTGTCAAGTTGGAGAAATATAAAGGTATGAAGGAAATGGATGCTGAAAAATGACTGAAAAATAAAGGGTAAAGTGATGAATCCCTATATAGTTTAAGTATTCAGAAGACCAGGTTTCAGGCTGGCACTCACTGTGTGTTTGGGATGCCAGGTGAGACAGCCTGAGCAGTAGGCTCTTTTCTGAAGTCAGACTTCTGGGAGTAAAGGAATCCCTTGTTCCCGTGTAATGTTTATTCTATTATTATTTTATTCTATTCCCACTGATTCAATTATTTAAAAATTTTTAAAAAATGTTAAAAAATATTTGAATTATTGAAATTTTCTTTTGACTTTCCAAGAGTTATATTTGAGATGGCAAAGGTTATGCAGGGCAGCTCAGAGTCACAATCTTGTACACAGAGGATATCTAAGGACACTGAAAAAGACAACACCCTGATTGCAGCTATAGGAACTTGGTCTTTTGCTGAAAAGTTACTTATTTTATGTAGGCATTTATTATGGCAAGATGCATTAAAGAAACCTTTTTAATATATAATATTACACAAAGCAATGTGTTGAATGCCTTGAAGATGTGTAAATAAGGTCACTTATCGTATACAGAGTTTATACCTCTCACAGAAGCAATAATTGCTCAAGGTTGAAGGCCTTAAAGAACACAGAAACAGAAATACAAGTGCTATTAGAATTCAGGCTGCTGGGCGGTGGTGGCGCACACCTTTAATCCCAGCACACGGGAGGCAGAGCCAGGCGGATCTTTGTGAGTTCGAGGCCAGCCTGGTCTACAAAGCAAGTTCCAGGAAAGGCACAAAACTACACAGAGAAACCCTGTCTTGAAAAACCAAAAAAAAAAAAAAAAAAAAAAAAAAAAAAAAAAAAAAAAAAGAATTCAAAGAACATAAGGAGTTTGTGAGACGGCCTGAAGGAAAGGAAAAATGTACCCAGTAGAAATAATGGTAAACAAGCTTCTAAATGAGAGATACTTTAGGCATAACAAGCAAACCTCAGACTAAAGGGAGATAAGGTGGTTTAGAGATGAGGAAACTTCTGAGGAATGACAGGTAGCCCTGGTTTCTGTGGGTGGTCTTACTACTTCTTAACTTTCACTGCAGGAAACAGCCAGTCTTCTTTAGCTCCGCACTGATAGTTTTGCTGCAATCCTCCACTTTTAATATTTGGGAAGAAAGTATTCTATTCCTAAAGCCAACTTCCAATCAACTTCTCAGAAGTAAGCCTTGAAGAAAGGAACAGAACAAGAATAACAGATTCTAAGCCTTGTAGCTCGTATTGTTACAACCTAAAATTTAAGAGCTGCTGAACGACACCTTTAGTGCTTGTAATACTTTTAGGGTCAACAGATGGCAGGAAAATTCAAATAAATTATGTCATAATTGGAATAGGAAAATCACATCTTTGACTTTCTCATCCAGAACCAGTTGAGAAGTTGCGTGGGAGAATAAAATGTTGGATGTTTGACTGGGGAGAGAGAGAGACAGAGAGAGAGAGAGAGAGAGAGAGAGAGAGAGAGAGAGAGAGAGAGAGAATTTATGTTTACTTGTCAAAGCATCTATATTTACTACAATTTCACCCCCCATATATTTACAGACTTTTTTTTGCCCTGTTCCCCACCCCTGCCCCAGTTAAACAGCAAGCTCAATGAAGATCAATGCTTGCTTTTTGCCTTTCTTTTTCAAGCATGGCATCATGCCAGAAACAGAGTAGGTCATTGATTACTGGCTGTAACACATAATATCTGCTAAGGGCCTGTGCTGTTGACATAGTTAACTGAGTCTTGCTATCATGCCAGAAAGCCTACATAAAGAAAGGGTTTTATTTATTTATTCAAAGTTTACAACTATAAGATACAATATACATCTCTATTGTATAATTTTCTTTAAATAAGGATTAAGAGCAAAATATTTTTCTTTTATTATTATTATTATATTTGTGTTTTAATTTTACACATCAGCCATGGGTTCCCCTGTCCTCCCCCTCCCGCCCCCGCCTTCCCCCTATCCTCTCCCCTCCATTCCCTTCTCCTCCAGGGCCAAGACTCCCCTGGAGATTTATTTAAACCTGGTGGATTCAGTACAGGCAGGTCCAGTCCCCTCCTTCCAGGCTGAGCAAAATGTAAATATTTGATCCACTTCTCCTTCCCCCCAATAAGTAAACTGAGTTGATGGTAAAAAAAAAAAAAAAAAAAAAAAAAAAAAAAAAAAAAAAAAAGCCAGGCAGTGGTGGCACATGCCTTTAATCCCAGCTCTCGGGAGGCAGAGCCAGGTATTTTGAGGCCAGCCTGGTCTACAGAGTGAGATCTAGGCAGGACAAGCACCAAAACTACACAGAGAAACCCTGTCTCAAAAAAAAAACAACAACAACAAAAGGAAGTTCTACCAAACACCAATGTATTTTCTTGATTAAGCAGGAAGACAATTTACAGAACGGTCATAGATCAATAAAACAGAGAAATGAAGTCACTATTACTCTCTACATGTGTTTTATGACTGTAAATAAGAAACAACCATGATTTGTTTGTTTGTTTCTGCTTTCTTTTTAAAATCTCTTGGCTTGACATTTATAGTTAATTTAACTTGTATTATTCCTGTCTTAGAATCTGTGTATTGAGTATACTGCTTCCAATTTGTAGGGCTCAGGGGAAAAGAGTGTGATGCTGAGTTCTAAGCTGTAACTCCCAACACCAAAAAAAGCAGAAAAGTATAGGATATTATGGTATCAGTTGTAAAAGATACATTTTATGGCTCAACAATCTAGATATTGACACTTGGAAATTGTTTGCCTGGTGTTAATGGCTTGGAGGATTTGCAACAAGCAAAGCTGGGAGAGAATGTCCTATTTATGTGATTATATGCATTTAAAATTGTGTATGTCTGTGTACAACATATACACATAGGCATGTAAGTATGTAAAATGACATGAAATATCTTAGCATTCAAGTTTTTACTATCTTCAGTACTCTATTATGAAAGCCTAGTGTGTCAACTCAGTTGACTGAAATGGGACCTAAGAGCAAATAAATGTGTGTTTCTCATATTATGTGTTGTATTAGTGGTAGTGATAAATAGATATTTATGGCTCTAACCTAATGAATCAATTAATACATTTAGGTAATATTATATTATATTAACATTGTTGAGAGGTGAAAACATCAAGACAGACAAGGTTGCAAGTCTCTGGATGTCACTGGGACCTATATTTTTGAATCTCCTTTCTATCTCCCTGCCATTGTCCCTGGCTACCATATATACTTCTCTGCTATTCCATACACCTCTTACCATGAGGGATCAAATCCACCTGACTCCATAAGTTAACAATAAATAATTCTTCCTTTAAATATTTTATGAAGTATTTTATCACAGAAATGTTTCACACACACACACACACACACACACACACACACACACCACTGTTTGTATTTTTTTCTAGTATGAAGTAGCATCAAATATAGGGTTAGAATAATACATTCTCTTGTTTTAATTTTGCTAGGTTGACAGTATGTAAAGGATATTTGAAGAGTTCCTCTATTGTATTTAAGTGAAATTTGCAGACTGTCTTCCCCTTGTTTCAATGACACTGATAATTGCAGCTAATTATAGAAAAAGGAATGGAAAAATAATACACGTCAAAGGCATATTTCACTTTGATGAGTTGTATTTTAAAAGTTCTGTTGTGAGCATTAATAATCCCTGTCACTTAATATCATAGGCTCCCTTTCACTCAGGTACAAAGTCTCAGCAGCACATTGTGGATAAATTGCAAAATATTCTCCTCATCTCCTGGATTGATTCTAAATGAAACACTGAATCTGACATATTAAACATCACAACTATTGAATTAGTATTTTACCTAGGACATTATGTTTTTAATTAGGGCAGCTGTATATTTACAGAAATATAGTATCAATTGTAGAGTTTCCATGTAGTTTTTTTTTTTTCTGTTTCTGTATCATTTTCAGATTAAATCAGTCTACTACAAGTTTAGTTTTGTTAAAACTGATAAACTATTGTTGTTATTGCTTATTCTCTCAGCTTCAATTCCATTGATCTCTATCAGAGTGTGCTTTAACTGTTCCTTTGCCTAACCTACATTACCCCATTGCATTCACTAATCATTTCTCTCTACCCTCCTCTAAAAAAAAATCAGTTTCTTAGTTTCTTCCCTTTTTAAGTGCCTCAACTGTCTTGGGAAATACTGAAACTAGTATTCATTACAAAAGGAAGTATGTTTTAAAAAACCTTATTCTCAGCCTTAACCTGAGCTCATCTGTTCTATATTTTTAGTATTTATGTGTATTTTACTACAGCACTCTCCACATCCTGCCTATGGCCCAGCCCTGCACGATCTAGACTAGTAGCATACAGCCCCTGAGGGGGAAGCATGGCTTGGTCATCTCCTTATGTCTGGTGTTAGGTGTCTACCAAATATTGAATTGTTCTCATAATTCTTGTAAAAGGGAACAGATGACCCATACAACTTTCATTAGAAAAAAAAATTTAAGACTCTCCATCAAAATAGCATAAACACTTGTAGTCGATATCTATTTCTAAATTGTTCCGTAATATTATCATCCTAAAACACATTTGATGAGGATGGCATTGCTACACAACTGGCTTTAATATCTGCCTGAAATTTTTGTTTTATAAACCTCTGGCAGTGAGCATTACCTATTCTTCTTTGTGTTCTCTTGATTCCTTCAAAACTTGAAGTCTGGTTTCCAGCTCCCAGCCTGCACCTATTTTAGTTATGCCCCATTATCCGAAAATTAATGCACAGCAAGTGAATTAGGCTCAATGCATCTTCTTAAGTTTGCTGTGTGCCTCCACAGGACTCTCATTTCCTCTCTGTCTCTGTGATGTCAATAGCTGTAGGAAGCTTCTGCTGTAGATCAAAGTTCATCCAAGCCTGTCTATGTTTATTCCCATCTTGATGACACATTGTTCTTCATCTCTTGTCTACCTACAGCTGTTTTCCATGTTAAAGATTAAATATTTTTCCATGGAGAATTTAGATTGCATCTTTTCTCAAGCTGTTTTGTGTTAGGAGGGTGCTAACAATATGGGCTAAATTTAGAAGCAAGTAGCTAATGTATGGTAGCTTTAACTTGGCAGAATATTGCACTCCATCTCCCAACTCATGATCAACTAGCGTTATAACATTCCTGAGTTTCCATCTACTCAGACTCGCAGAAGTGGAAACCATCTCCCAATTCTAAACATGCTTTTAAACCTAAGAGGCCCTGACCTTATTTTACAAGATAGGGATTCAAGAGACACTTGAGATTTACTGTAATGCAACAGAGACACAAGGAGGTGTTACTAAAATAAAACATCAGAACCAGATTGAGAATCTCATAAACTGGAGACACAGTTCAATGTCATAGTATTCACATATCATGGATGGGCCTTGGGCTCAATCTTCAGAACTAAGAAGAAACTGCTCTTGTGGTAAAATAAGGGTAATAAAAAGAATCAGATTTCACTAATGTATGACAAAATCGAGTAAGTCAATGTCATATACATGCTTCAGATTTCATTAGGCCAGTATAGCATTGACTTTAGCATATACTTATCTTGGACTTTCTTCTTGTCGTTTAGTCCAGGATCCAAGCACATAGAATTGTGCTATCTAAAATAAAGATGGGTTTTTCCACCTCAATTAACCTAATTTGGAAACTCTTATAGGGATACAAGAGGTTTATTTTCATGGTGATTATAAATACTATCAAGTTCACAGTAAAGATTAAATGTCTAAGTAAGAGACTACAGAAAGTAACAAAGCACCTCCAGTGTCATTGGTACTTATTGTAATTGTCATTGCTGAGTAGCATGATGTGTGCCGAATTGAGTGTGTTACACCTGCCATTTCATGTTGTTCTCTAACATAATATAATGAGTTATCAAAACCATTGCTCAGACTGCTAATATCCATGCAGAAGGATTGCTCAGTTCTGTAAAGACAATTGAGCAGTAGATCACTTGCTGTAAAATGATGAGGATTGGGGTTTGGATGGCAGTTCCAATATAACAATATCTGTAAATGGGTATATCCAACGTGCAAACTCCAGTAGTGAATTCTGAGTGATGAAACACTCTTCTTTGGCCTCTGTGAACCCACATGTGCTTACTTCTTCTTATTAGCTATTCTGATGATTAATAACTCCATTGTTAGGTTTTTTTTTTTTGTCTCTAGTTGTATTTAAATTGGCAGTTGAACCTGGAGTATAAATCAATGGCTGAGGATAGCAGACACTTTTAGTCCTAAACTTCAAAGTCACTAAACAAATGCTTCATTAGGAATTACAAAGGAAATGATCTTGTCACAAATATGAGAGGAGAGAAGGATTTTTGTGTTGACATGAGTGGCTATTAGTAATATTTAACATATATTTTGAAATCATATTAATTATACAACAATTAAGGCATTTTAATAACTAGAAGTTTTATGAGGCTTATGTATGGAATAATTGTTAACAAGTATGTCTATAAAATAGAATAGGCCAAATCTAAGGCAGATAGAAAGTGATAGATGACAGAGAGACAGATTGATGACAGACAGATAATAAAAGTGATAAATGATTCTACAATAGAAAATAGATAAATGGATGGAGAGATATACAGATACATGATAAGTAGGTAGGTAGGTAGATAGATAGATGATAGAAGACAGATTATAGATAATATGTAGAGAGGGGTGATAGACATGTGATAGATTACAGATAGATAATATATAAATAAATGGGAGATATATAGATGATGGAGAGATAAATGATAAATATACATAGATATGATAATCAGATAGATGATGAGCAATAGATGATATAATTATTGATATATTTAGTGATTTATAAATACATACATTGATAGACAGTAAAGTATGTATATGGAGTGAGAGAGAGTAGACTCCCAGAGAAAATCTAGGGAGCCACACTTGGTTGGATCTTGTAGTAGTATCTCTAATAAAACCATCCCAAACAAAGAGTTAATTAGGTTAAAAGCCAAAAACTCTTTCCTCCTGTGCTGCAGGAAAGAACAAGTCTTCGGAACTGCAACTGTATTAGCGCCCTTCGTAAATTAGGCTACTTACAGCAGACACTCTCCTTTCTGTGCTTCTCTGCTCCACACAGCATTTAGTAATAAGTTAGCTGCTGGTGGAAACCCCCCAAGGGCTCTATTTGTTTGAGCTTTTAATTAAATTGCTGGAGGCAAACAATAACCCCACCAGATTATATGAGACTCCTCATTGCACAAGACAATGAACTTAACTTTTGCTTTTAACTGGAAATCACTTCTCTAAATAAAATTGTCAGGTTCTTTTGTTCTTCTAAAAATAATATGAAAGGGAACATCTTTAGACATAGCTCGGCTATAAAATGGGAAGGATATAACAAAGAATAAAGTTTTTCTGTCATGTATAGTGAGGTGTCTAGCTTCAAGTTTTAAATGCACAACTTATCTACATATTCTTATTCATTACTTGTCCTTTCTTGGTGAATAAAGATGTTGTTTTTATAATTGAAGGGATACATCACTTCCTGAAAAGTGGCTTAGTTTAAACATGAATACTCAAGAAAAAATATACTAACTGGGATGAACTAAAATTTTTAAAATGTCATGCTGAGAAATGACTCAGGGTATAAAACATTTGTTGCACAAGTGTAAGGGCCTGTGTTTGAATCTGCAGAAGCCACACAAGGCTGGGCACTGTAGGGAGAGTCTGTGATGCCAGCAGTGTTAGTCTTAGATCAGTCATGTTGATAAGAGATTGCCCCAAAGGTCCAGAGACAAGTTCACCTGTCATATGCAGTGATCAACAAGAACCAAAGCAAAGACTGACATTTGAGGTGGTCTACATGTGTGCTATGGTTTGTGCATCCATATAGACACAAGTGCACGCACACATACTCACAGACACACACACAGATACACACACACACACACATACACTAACCAAAAGAAATAGATACCCAAAATCCAATCCATTCAGTCAAAATCATCTCAGATAATATATAACACAATGATAAACTGACTGTATCAAATTTTCTTAAAGTCAGTCAGGAAAAGAATTTTTTTTTTTTCAAAATGGCTCAGTAGTTTGGAGAGCTTGCTCTTATTGTGAAAGATTCAAGTTCAGTTCCATAACATGAGTCAGGATGTCTAGAAACTCCTATAACCCCAACTCCAGAGGATCCTCCAAAGGCACTTGCATGTATATAATATATGAACATATACCATATACATACATACATACACACACACATAAAAATTAAATACATTTTTTAAAGAATAAAAATTGCATACAGTTGAAAATGTTAATTCTTCCTTCTGCCACTCATTCTTTCAAATAGCCATGAAAGGTTTGTTCTCATCTAATGAGATAACAAGTATATGTGACTGAGATGGACATGTAGGTGAGCTTGTTGACAGTTACTGGACACATAGAGAGGAACACAAATTTTTACAAGCTTGTTACCATGGTAATGGAAATAAAAAAAATCATATAGCTCTTCCCACTAAGCTATTTCTCAGTGAAAAAACCTCAGAAGAATTTTCAGCACTTATTAAAACAAACAAATTTTTGGAGCTTGCTACCTGTGGTGGGATACCTCACACAACCTTGAGGCTGGAGGAGGGGGAGGGGGGTCTTGGACCTGCCTCTACTGAATGTACCAGGCTCTACTGACTCCCCATGGGAAGCCTTACCTTCTTGTAGGAGCAAATGGGGAAGGGGTAGAGGGGCAGGAGGAGGGAAGAGGGACATCTGTGATTGGTATGTAAAATGAATAAAAAATTTCTTAATGAAAAATGCAATCTAATGCCAAGCTTATTTTAATAAATAGACATGAAGGGTGTAATAGTTGAGGCATGAGCTATTTACTCTTTTATTCAACCATGCCTACACTGGAAGGCAATGCTCTTAGTGCTATTTGAGGTTACCATCTCCATAGCCATTATGGAGAAAACAAAACAAAACAAAACAAAACAATTAATCAGACAAACAAAAACAATCAGACAAACAAAAACAATTTAATCATTCAAAGGTCAATTATAGAAAAAAATCAGATAAAACAAATGTTATTATAGACATTGTTCACAGTGGAAAAAACCAAATACTTCACTAATTCTTAAGTCCCTATTAAAGAGAAAAGAAACCATTAACCAGGAAACTGAAAGAAGAGATCAGATATGTTCATTTAATTTTATCAATGACTCTAGTAGACTTCAGTATAGCAAGTTTGTAAACAGTGCGCATAGACGCAACTATAAATACGTATGCGCACAGCTGTATTTACGTGTCTGTGAATACTTAAACATAGTCACTTTTAGCTTTGAAAAAGTGATTCACTCTTTTATGGTTTTCAAAACTCATGCATGTATTTAGCAAATATTTAGGATACTTAAAATGTTCTAGATATTTCTAGGCCCTATTGAGGAAATGATGGAGCAGGAAATCAAGATACTGGTCCTGTGAACTGGATCCATCACACCTGATGCAAGAATACAAGGTCACTCCCTGAACTGAAAGTGGCAGGAAGACTTCTTGGGAAGGGGTACCATGGAAAGAAACATGGTAAGAGAAGGTAATGAAGGGAATAGGTTAGATATATTAATTGCATAAGTGTATGAAATATTTTGGGAAAAATTATTGTTTTTGAATAATTCTTTAAAGAATTAATCTCTTTAAGCAAGAAAAATATAACAAGAAGTATGCAAGTTAGTAGAATTATGACAATTTGTTCATTTGGAAAAAAAGAAATATAAAACTGGAGTATTAATAAAAGGGAAATATAAAACTGGAGAAATTTTTCAATTGAGAAATTATTATCTAGCAAAGAAAACTACATTCCATGGAAATTCAACAACAATAATTTAAACAAAAATATAGTAACCAACTCATATTAGCATAAATTTTGTATGAGTTACCAAGTATCAAAATAAAATTAGAAAGGATTAAGAGGAAAGTAGGAAGATGTTATTTTCTCTTGTGATATCAAAACCTCTTATATATCTGCATTCATCTGGCAATGTAAATGTTTTATTAAATAAAGTGAGGCTGTAACAGTTTTTGATCAATGTATAAAAGCATATTTATTAAGTAACAAAGAGACAAATTTTAGTGCCAAGAATATATTATAAGCTAGTCTTGGTCATCAGAACTTAAAAGAGAACACAAAAATACAAGTAAATTTATATCACGATAAATCCAAATTGTCAACAAACATTTTAAGTTCTGTTCAAAGTCAGGATAATTTTATTATAATATTAAGTGCATATATTAAGAAAGGAATCATTGGGAAAAGAGATAAAGAGATTTTCCCAAAGCTTTAAGTTTTAGAAAAGAAAACAATAAAAAAAAAAAAAACCAGGCATTTGGAGAAGACCTATGCCATGATTATCTTTCCTGAAGAGGACATTGAATAATCAACATAGCAAACATTAGAATCCAAGACTTCTTTTAGCTTCTTATCCTGATTATTGAGAGAAGGCTCCCAGTCTTGAAACCTAACAGGAAGCAAGCTCTTGGCAGATCAAATGAGAATATAGATCTAGACAGTGGATTCTGTCAGAAGACTGCCTTCCATTGAGTGAACCACCTTTCTTCTAAACATTCAACAGAAATTGTGGTAGTCACTCCAAAGCATACTGGAAGCCATGAGAAATATGTTGTGGGTGTGAAGGACCAGTCAGTACTCATAAAACCCTTTTCTTCCAACACTTGTTCTTTCCACAGCTCACCAATGCACAGAATTTGAACTCTCTTTAGAGCCATGAAAATGTGTGATGTGGTTTGGGTGCCCCATAAGGAACCAAGCGATGGTGTGATTAAAGGCTCACTCCTCATAATGGTTCTCTTGTGACATGACATGGAACTGTTAAGAGGTAGCATAGTGGGCAGCCTTTAGGAAACTGAAGATGTGAAGTAAATTCTAAGCAACAGGTTGTTTTAAAAGGTACAAGTCTGGTTCCTTGAACCCTTTCTGTTTGATTCCTGATTGAGCTAGGGTGATTGAAATGTGGTTGCTTTAGTGATAGTCTCCATGCAGGACTTATCAGAACACAATTTGTGTCATCCCTTGACTCTTAAAAATTGTGAGCTAAACAGGTCTTAAAAAGTGCCCTGCTTCAGATATTTCATTGCAGTAACTGAGAAATGAAGTTTCATTGTAGAATAAGAGAAACCAATATGTTGCTATAAATAAACCATGTGCCAGGAAGCTATTCATGTCTTCTCTGCTCTGCTTTTGGCCCAAATGAATGTTATTGACTAGATAATACTTTGTTCCTAAGAGTTTCTCAATTATTGACATAATATTGCCAGAATATTCCTATTCCATTGAATCTTTAGATTTTAATTAATACATTTGATTCTTTGGATTATTTTTCAATTTATTCTTCTCTCATACAATATATCCTGACAACAGCTTCCTCTCCTTCTTCACCTCCCAGTTCCCCCTACCCCTCTCTCCCCAATTCTGCCCTCCTATCTCTTCCCAGAAAAGAACAGTCTTCCTGGGACATCAACCAAACACAGCACAAGTTACAGTAAGAACAGCACAAACTCTCACATCAAAGGTGGACAAGGGAAGCCAGTAGGAGGAAAAGGGTCCAAGAACAAGTAAAAGAGTCAGAGACACCCCACTCCCACAGTCAGGAGTCCCACAAGCCAACAACCATAACACATAAGCAGTGGACCTAGAATTAATGTTAGTAGGGATAATATTTAATTAAAACAAACAGTTGGAAAAGGGAGAAAATATATTTATTTATTTTAATTTAATTTAATTTTTTTTTCCAAGACAGGGTTTCTCTGTGTAGCTTTGGAGCCTGTCCTGGAACTCACTCTGTAGTTATAGGCCCAAGCTGGCCTTCAGAAAATATATTTATAAATTAACTACAATGTATGTCTTTTGTTTGGTGTGTACATATGTAGTATATGTATCTGCATGCATCTGCATGGAGATTGGAGTGTGTTTGCCTGTGTGCAGAGGCCAGAGGTTGATGCAAAGTGCTTCCTGCTACCTTTCTGCATCTTACTGTTTGAGTTAGGGTCTCTGCCTGAAGAACCCAGATCTGAACAGCTGGCTAGACTGGCCTATCAGTGAGCTCCAGGGATATACATGTCTATTCCCCCAACTAGTTACAGAAATACAACTGTGCCTGGTTTTTATGCGAGTGGTAAGGATCTGAACACAGGTCCTCATGACTATGTAGGAAGCACTCCATAAATTGAACCATTTCCAGAGCCCTTAGAAAGTATTATTATAGATTTATTTTATTGTTTTAAAGAGTGAGATTTATTTTTATTATTTTTAATTACGTGCATGTGTCTGTATGGATACGTGAGAGTGTGTGCTTATGAGTGCCATGCCTCTAGAGACCAGACTATCAATGACAGTGGAACTGGAGCTACAGGTGGTTATGAACTGGTTGTGTACAGGGAACCGAATCCTGATTCTCTGGAAGAGGAATTCACTCTCTTAACTACGAAGCCACTTCTCAAGGCCTGTATATTTTATTTACCATTGAACTAATACAGAAAGAGATTTAAAATAGTTAAGGAATGTAGTCCCGATTAGCTTAGTTCAGTTATCTTTTTTAAAATGTTCTGAATTAGAACACAGGATGAGTATATGATTGGATGAACAATGTTCTGACAAAGGAAACTCTCCCTGAATGCTAAATTAGAATATATCCACTAATTATATATATATATATATATATATATATATATATATATATATATATATATGTATGTGTGTGTGTGTGTGTGTGTGTGTATATGTGTATATATATATATATATGTAATCTAGATTTAATTACATGTGTGCATGTGTATGAGAGTATGTGTGTGTGAGTGCATGCATGCGTGTGACTATCTGTGTGTGCCTGCTCTAAGCCAGACTCTTTAGCATGTTTATATGTTGGAAGAGCTGAGTCTATGAACATTTTTGTTTTATGATGCCACTACAGTGAAAGTTTTTCTGTACTTTTAAAAGGGAAGATAAACAACGCTGTCTTGTATAGAAATTCTGCTGTTTTCTTTGCAAAGTTCTTTAAAGGTCTGACTGTTGTTCCTCTCCCTCAATATACTAAGAATCCTTGTTCTCTTTCTTTAGCTGGAAAAACAAAGATCAGAAGAGGTTAAAGGGCTAGTGAAAAGGCTCAGCAGTAAAGGCCCTTGCAGCACATCCTGGGACCAGAGTTAAATCCCCATAAGCACAGTGGTAGGAAGAGTAGACTCCTGCAAAACACACACACACACACACACACACACACACACACACACACACACACACACACACAAGATAATTTAAAGCAACTCTTCCTTGAGGATCCCTTACCCACATTTGAGTGTATTCCTTCTTTTCACCATGTTTTCTTCTAATCCTCATCTTTAGGTAGGTCTGTATTAAATAACTTTAATGAAGTCTCCAACTCTGATTAATTTTACAATATAAAAGACCTTAAGCAGCTTGCAGAAAATGAAAAAAAGAAGCCTCTGGGCAGGTTCAAGTCTATGAGTCCAAGCAAGCATGATCTTCAGTAGTACTTTCCCTCAATCACCAAGAAGGTGATGCTTCTAGGAGGAGCCCAGAGAGGAGAAGGGAAGACTACCAATCATGAGACTTCCTCTGCAAACCATCTTCAGCCTGTCATCAAAATTCTGATTTTTGCTCCTTGAAGACAATGAGAGTAGACAGGACAGAAATCTTTCTCTCTGCAATATACTACAGAATTTTAACCATTAATCACTTGTCCTGATTTTCTACTGGGAATGTTATCAAAAAAAAAAAAAAAAGCCTTAGGAATCATGTCTGCTGTGCCACAGCCCCTGGTATCCTCTACAAACTCCACAGACTCAGACTCCTGTGATTTGGGGTTCCACGTACAGCACTTGGGGAGGTCCTCCAGCTGTTCCCTTTCACTGGGAGGTTCATCCTCAGACTGCTTTTTACTACAGAGATGGTTTTAAATCTATTTCTTCATCCAGTTCATCCTTCCTATATGATCGGTGGTGTGCTTCCTTCATAGAAAAGTAACCTGCTTGAGCAGCTCACGCCATTATGCGCTCTCATTAGGAAGCGGTTACATGGTCCAAGTAAGCACTGAATCCACACAAATTCACCGTGGAAAAGAGCAGAAAACCGAGAAAGCAGCTATTGTCATCCTACCTTCAATTCCATTACATGTTCTCTTTTTTTCTTTATTCTCCATATTTTAATTTTGATTAGACAAAGAATAAAGACTATGGTACTCTTTCATAGAGATATTTGCACACTGTGAGTGCAAGATCATTTCTTCAGTGATTTTTTTTAAAGTTGCATATAATCTCCTAAATAATGGTATTTCAAACTGATGGTATTGAAGATAATAAAATAGCAGCCAGATGGCTAATTCTTCATTTCACTCTTGCCTTTCAATGTATACATGAGTCTTTGATGAGCCACAATGGGTATGAAGGTGTCTCTTTACTTACTGTGTGATAAATACCCTTCCAGACAGCTTTGCAACAACTTCTGATTTCCCCCTCTTCATGTTTTAAAATGATTTAGTCTCCTCTACAAAATGTGTTAAGCACTTTTCTGATCACAGGCCCCAGTTTCGTCCCTTTGATCCTTCCTTCACCTCTATGACTACAAGCCATCTTCAATTAGACCACTTACCCCATCTCTTTAAATTGCAGTTTTCTGCTGTGTAAACTGAAAATGATATTTATGGCTATCCCACAGGATCTGTGAGAAGATTAACCCGGATCTTGCATTAAAATGCTCACCAAACTCTGATAACTGTGGCTTTTTATGGCAATTTTCAACAGTACTATTTTGTCATCAAGAATATGCTGAACTTTGGAGAGTTGGTATGATGTCTGTCTTTTCCACCTCATTTGATGGTTTCTTCCTGTTAGTTTGTCTGGATCCATCACATTTGGTGTAAGGATATAAGATCACTCCCTGACTTGAAAGAGGGAGGAAGACGTGTTGGGAAGGGGTCCCATGGAAGAAGATATGATAAGAGAAGGTAATGGAGGGAATAGGTTAGATATATTTAATTGCATATGTTCATGAAATTAAGTGTAGTATTTTGGAATGAACTATTATTCATGAATAATTCTTTAAAGAGTTAATCTCTTTAAGCAAGAAAAATATAGTAAGAAGTACACAAGTAACTAAAATTATGACAGTTTGCTTGTTTGGAGAGAAAGGGGGAATATAAAACTGGCATATTAAAAAAAGGAGAAATCTGAAACTGGAGAATTTTGTCAATTGTTAATTTGTCTGCTTTGGTTATTCGAGACAAGGTCCCACTCTGAACCTGGTTTGGTACTTGAACTCGAAACACTCCTCTTGCTTTAGCCTCCTCAATGTCTTAAGTGCTAAAGAAATACCACCACCACATCAGACTTAGACTTCTTCATGTCTCTTTCGGTTAGCTTGATAGATAATTTTGTTTAGACTTGTTTTTGACGTTCTGACCATGAAGCCCCTCTATGATATGAAAGCATCTTTTTCCTGAACCTATTATGATGAACCGGCCCATCTTGGTACTGGCTATTCTTCCTCTGCCAGGAAAACGGTCAGCCTTGGAGGAACAGAGTTGCTGTCCGCTTTCTGTGCAGCTCCCAGTTGTTTCAAGTAGAGAAACCTGATGCACAAGTTTGACAGCAGGTCACAGGTGCTGCTTATACTGGTTGTTCTCAGACCTTCATCTGAGTCGGAATCTGTTGGCTTCTCTGTCAGGAAAATCTCAGGTTGGGCCCCAGAGGTAGTATTTCTGAGTTTCTGCATGATACTGGTACAAATGTCCTTAGTGTCAGATTTTGAAAGTCATCTGTCTCTGGGGTTCTTTTGAAGCTCTAGCAAGACAATCTTATAAAAAAAAGGGGGGGACTCTTTATTCCACATTAGATAAAAAGCCACCTTTGTTATCATTGAGTTTCAATATTTGGAAATATCAAAGACTTATTAATTATACTTATTAATTATTACTATAAATGAAATTGTGTAGCTTTTCATTAATGTTTAAAGTACATTTATGGTAAATTCACTTGGACTTGAAAATATAATACTGAGTGGACTAAGCAGACCTTTCTTCTATAAGTTGATAGTGTTATAGATATAAAAGTTACTTCCTATTGCTATAAAAATAAGAAATTAGTGTCATCTATAATATTTACAACAAGAGAGTATATTAAAAAGCAACCAATCACAACCTGGTAATAATTTATTATAAAATTGTATTTCTTAGAATTTAGCTAGTGACCTTAAAATATTTCATCCTATGTAGGTCTTTCCAAGGAGTTCCTGTTGGGAATAGTAGGTACATGATAAATTATTTGAATATAAGAACAAATAAATTTTCAAATGTATTTGGTGAATTATTTTTTGACAGTCATTTATTTTTAATGGTTATCAAAATTTATGTTTCTCACCTACCTTGGACATCACATACTCTCTGTAATCCCAGTACATAGAAGGTGCAGCTAGCTGGGGCTCTGTGAGTTCAAGATGATCTTGGTCTAAAAAGAACAAAACAAAACAAACAAACACACAAACAAACAAACAAACAAAAACAAATAAAAAAAATTACCTACTCTCTCTCATGAAAAGTAGACTACTTTATCAGTAACAGAATGGATAGAATCTAAGCTTCTTTTTTCCTCACTTACCTGGTGGTTTATTTTTAAAATTTTCATCTCTACTGGCTAAAACCAGTTAAGACAGGTTAAAAATCATGTTAAGCAAGGCTGTTTTCTTATCTATTTTTAATGTGTTTTTCCCCTGAATATCTATGTTGTCCACTTCAGAATTAGTTAAGTTCAGACTGGCAATGAACTTAGTTAACATCATGCTTATGGCCTGGATGTCAGGTGGTGAGTGATGGCTTGTACATTGAGACTTAATGTCCATGGTTTATTTTTATTTGCAAAATATTGAAAAAACATACTTTCCTACTTTTCTCTACCAACCTGCATGTTTTAAACTTGCTTCTTTCTACCCTTCTGAATTTGTGCCTTAGCCATACATGTGTTTCCTCACTCATGGGTGCATAAGATTGCAGTGTGAAATTAGGAAAATGATATACGGTTTACATTGTAATTGAGGCAAACATCTGAGTGAAACATTACACAGCTTATTAAAGTAATATTTATAAACAGATTGTGGGACATAGCAGTTAATTAGTGAACCACACTAAAAAATATCAAGATCTAAGTGTTCTATAAATCAGAGTGGTGAATTGCATGAATTTCTTTGCCCATTCATTCTTGCTCACTTACTAACTACAAACCTATAACGTGTTCTTTTAAAAAGAAAATTACCTATTAAAACCTAAGTTTTTTTCCAGATAATTTTCCCTATTTACTTTTTGAGATTATAAATATTGTGGTCCAACACACCAAATCAACCCAAGCGGACACAAGGTTGCCTCTAATACAGGGCAGCACAAAAGAATGAGTGAGGGTGTCATGACCGCCTCGACCAGCAAGGAAGACGAAACACCGAGCTCTTCTTTCAGCAGTTTACTCAGGAACCTTGAACAATCTTCTGACCCCGGGGAAAGCCTGCCCACAACCTAAATAGTCCCTGGGTGGCCAACCCCAGCCTGCCACGTGGGCACTACAGATAGGTCCAGGTTCACGGAAGCAAGCCAGATCCTAGGACTAAGCCAAACATGGAGTTGTTTACTCCCGAGAGCACTCACCATCAGGGAAGGTGGGGGCAGAAGCCTGCGCCATCCTATGGGTGCGGCTGTGCGCAGCTCTCTACATGAGGGGGCTGATTGGTCAGGGCCACAGAACAGACTTGGGAGCTGAAGTGTGACTGACCCTGAATGAATGTCAGTTGAAGCAAGCATTTAAACACAAGTTGCCAAGTTAAAGTTAGATTTTTCAGCAATCAGAAATCAAAGAGTAGGGGCTTTCTTTAAGTGTTCCATCATTGTCAACCCATATACAATGCAAGCCTTTCAGCCCAACCAATCAGATTCATTTGTTCTTTCTGTGGTTAGGTACAGCCATGATGTTTCTAGAGAACTAAAGATGCATAACGACTATTTCTATGGTTTAAGGAAGAGGTGGTGGATCAACTATTGGAAGGTTCCTAGCTAGGAAAGCTCCTCTAGGGCTTGGGAACCTGCACTTTATTTCACCAGACAGGTAAAATGGAGTCTGAAGTTAAATGGAAGTACTTAGGACAAGGTGTTTTGTACCTGTTCCCAGTATAATATAATTACAGAATTTCTCCCTAACCTTTTCTCCCTCCAGAATCTCCCCTGTACCCCTCCTTGGCTCTCTTTCAAATTCAATGGTTATATTTATTAAAATATAATGTGACTGCCTATGCCGTGTTTCTATTGGAAATGATCTGTTTCTTGCCAGTTACAAGTCTGCTTTTGTAAAATGTACCTCTGCATGTGTCCATACAGCAAACTTCTACTGAAGACTCAACCTAGTAGCATGGGTGAGATCTAGCAGCCATGCATTTGTTGAGGCTCTGAAATAGTACATGATAAAATTGTGTAAGAGAGAACTTAATGCCAAAGCTCTTTGAATCCACACAAGGGGATTATTTTCTTTCTGGAATGTTCCACCCAGTCCTGCTTTATTTGGGGAGCAGCACTCTCTCACTTTGGGTCTTTAAGGTGATTCTTCTTTGTGCTCAGTTGACCCAGAGACAGGCAGTGCTATAGGGATAATTCATTATTACAGCCCTGACAGCACTGCAGCAGACAGATGAGGAGCCAAGGTCACAGAAATAAATATATACATGCTTCCAGTTCCCACCTTACAATATCTCCTTTGTGCCAAATGCTCTTTTCCAGCAGCATTTTCTGCATGTGAAGAGGCATAAGTTAACATTGGTGTAGCCGTGACAGGCTGCAGACTAACAATACTGGGACTAGGCCTCAGCATTACAATAAACAGGAAAAGCCACAAACTGTACCCTGTGGGGGACCAATCAGAATTAAGACAAACAAGCAATCTAGAACATAAGGGATAGCTTACATCACTTGTAGTAAGTTGCCAGTTTCCTTGCAGCAGTACCAGTACCAATCCCTGTTTGACAAGACTTCTGTTACCTCACTCCTGCACAATCAGGAGCTCAACCCCCATCTGAATCTGAAATTCCCCTACCCCCCATCCTTTACTCTTTAAAAACTCTGCCATAACTGAGCTCAATGCCCTCCCTGATCCAACTGCTGTGTCAGAATGGACAGGAAGCCCAAGTTCGAGCTTGCAATAAAGGCTCTTTGATTTTCCATGTGAATTCAGATTCCTGGTGGTATCTGGGGGACTCGAGACACAGGCAGAACACATGAAACACTGTACAGACAACTCAGGAAGAATAAAATTAAATGTAAATTTTCTTGCCATTACTCAGAATTCCAAAAAACTTAGCTCAAAAATCTGTGTACTGTCACCCCAGGTAGGCACTTTTTGGGAGACTGGTTCCAGAACATTCTCAATGGTACCAGAACATAAAGATGTTTAAATATCATCGATGGAGCTGTGGCATTTACATAGGATTCATTCATAGAGGCCACTAGGCACCCCATATTTGTTAAATCAACTCATTACTTTAATATCTAACATAATGCAAAAATGATATAAACAGTTAGTTTACTATAGTGTTTAATGGATGATAGTAAGATATATGAGTCTATGCCAGGCAGTGGTGGCGCACACTTATAATCCCAGTACTTGGAAGGCAGAGCCAGATTGATTTCTGTGAGTTCGAGGCCAGCCTGGTCTACAGAGCTAGTCCAGGACAGACTCCAAAGCTACAGAGAAACCCTGTCTTGAAAAACCAAAAAAAAAAAAAATAATAAAAATAATAATAATAATAATAATAATAATAATAAAAAGTCTATATAAATCAGTGCAAGCACACACAAACACACACATGGGTATATACAAAGACACATACACAAACACACAATCATGCACCCACACATGTACACATGTACACACACACACACACACACACACACACACACACACACACACATGCACATACACTTATTCTATTTGTGGCTGTTTGTAATCATATAGAATGAAGTTTATTGCAACCTGCATGTGTTTTAGCTTTGATTAAAATTTAGTTACTATGTCTTACATTTCAACCATCTGAGGAAAATTTATGATTGTTTTCTTTAGCTTCATTATTTCTGCTTCATTTTAAAGACAGCATTCTAGTTTCACATCATTTATTTCTAAATATTTACCCAGAGTATTATTTTGCTACTCTTTTATATTAAAAATAAATAGTATCAAGTTCAATAAGTATGCATGTGTATCCTTGTTTTCAATTTTCTTTATTTAGGCAAAATTTAGATCTATTAGTTAATGTACCATTAAATCTAATTGAACTTCTCTCTTCTTAAGCAATACCCTTAGGAATGCTTCTTGAGATATTCTTTATTAATGCTAAAGATGACTGACTCATCAGCCAAAGTAAGGAAACTGCGTACCATAGCGTAAAGGCATCTAATAACATACAGTTGAATTAACCATGTCTTCCAGCTTCTGTTCCCCTCAGAAGCAAACATGCATTTATAAAAAATTTATTTGTATCTTTTGATACAAGTGAGATTGTGGAGCTCTTTCAACTCCATTTCACTAGGAACCAAAATGTTTATGTTTCAGAAACATATACATGTTGCAAATATGTAAATATATACTTGTAAATACACACACACACATAAATATATATATTTACAGTATACAGAGGCATGACTTACACTTAACTTCAAATTTGCTCAGAATAAATATTCAGATTACTAGAGGAATTCACTACTTTGATATCTGAATATTAACTGAGATGCTTTAAATCACTTTTTTAAAGATTTATTTATTTTGTATTGTGGTGCTATATTGTGTACCTTAATAACATTTGCCTGAATATCAGAGAACAGAACAAGCCACTAGATTAAACATAGAGGCCAGGCAGTGGTGGCACACACCTTTAACCCTGCTCTCAGGAGGCAGAGATCTGTCTGAATCTCTGTGAGTTCAAAGCCACCCTGGACTACATGAGATTGACTCAGTCTAGGAGACAAAGCCAGGCAGTGGTAGCATACTCCTTTAATCCCAGTACTTGGGAGTCACACGCCTTTAATCCAAGCACTAGGAAGGTTGAGACAAGAAATAACATGGATGGGCAGAGAAAGGTATATAAGGCATGAGGAGACAGGAACTAGGCTCTTTTAGCTGAAGAAATTCAAAACATTCCATCTACCCTATTGTAGAATGTTTTGAATTTCTGCTCAGAATGTAAACACATGTTTAAATGTTTATTTTACTTTAGTTGAAATCTGCTAAAGTAAATATTTCTATTGTTTATTGTATTTTAAAGTTAAGATACAAATTCTATAAAATATTATTGTATGTATTCAATTATTCACAAAAAGAAGAAAGTCTTCACAAGCAAATTTATAGGACAAGGAATTTGACCAAAGTCTTTATATGGGAGTGGTCACTCATGACATTGAATGTATGTTCTTGTCCCAGGACCATTAAATAGTTCCCAGATGAAGTTTGTTCTCTGTTTTGAAGATCCCATCGGGATCCCTGTGTTAAAGACTATGAAAAGTTAATTTATAATTGCCATCTAGTGTCAACAACCTAAGGCTCAGTGAACTCAGTGAACATCATGAACTCATTTGGATAGAAGACACATTCTTCCTGTGTGGTGATATTGTGTTCCCCAAAATATTGTGCACCTCAGAGAGCCACCCACAGACAAGAGTTGATGGATACCCAGGGACTGGACACCATCCCTCAACCCCCAACTTCTGCCCTTTGATGCGACCCAACCTTCTTTGGCTTTCTTCCCTCTTGGCTTCCTTCCTTGGTTTCCTCTTTTCCACTTCCCTCTGGCTGGCCCATCTGTGTGCTCCGTACATCTCATCCCTGGCACCACCACACTGGTCTCTGCCAGCTTATGTGCCCTATTGCCCTTTGCACAACACCATCTCAGCATTCCACAAGGGACTCTGGAAAGGGTGCCGAAGGTAGGCGAGAGGCACACAGAGACAGACCCTCTGGCAGCCAGGCAGCCCCAGAAGAGAGAGACACTCACACAAAGGAAGTCTTCTTTTCGTCCTTCCTTACACATCGGATAAACTTGCTACCCCTCCCCAAAAAGAATGGCAGGAAAGGCACGAGTGGGAAATTTTCCTTTCTAGTACCCCAAGAATCTGAGCCTTCAATCTTAAATTTTTCTTTATTAAAATGTACTTTTATCTTATAAAAATCATGAAATCAAAAATGGTGCCTATGGCAACACTGGTTCTGAGGGTGCCATCTCTGGTTTGGAGTTGGGCAAGCTGGTCATGGGGCATGGTGGGCAGGCAAAGAGATGGATTTCTGCTGTCTTCTGCCTCCAGCTCCTCGGAGGGGCCAAAGATAGAGCCAGAGGAAGGTGGCAGGGTTGCAGGTAGCAGACTGGCTTTGGACAAAGAGACCCTGACCTTGCTGCATCCCTATTGCTTCCACAACCACTAGTCTGTTTGCAATCTTGAGATGGTGGTCTCTTTGGAGACCATGGCCACTACCCAAGATTGGAGTTTAGAGAGTGGGAGCATCCTCTGCAGACGGGGTTTCTGTGCCCTGCAGGTGATGACAAGATCCACCATCTGTAATGTCCTTGGCACAATAAAACCAAATGTCAGTTTCCCTGAGCAACTCTGTTCTTCGTGAGGCAGGGGTGGATGGGCCTCTGGGAAGGACAGTTTCGTTTGACCTGAGGTCTACTTGTTCTCCAGTAGGTGCAATCTGTAGCTGGGGTTCATCTTTGATCTGTTTATTAAGTTAACTTCTTGCCAGGTGCAGTCAGTGTAGGTAGAAACTAACCTGGGCCATGTAACCAAGATTCTGGTTCTTAGCAGAACCAGCAACAACCAAACTCTTCTAGAACTGGGTCACACCTTTGATCCCAGCACTCGGGAAGCAGAGGCAGGTAGATCTATGAGTTTCGGGCCAGCCTGCTCTACATAGTAGTGTTGCAGGCTTGCTGGGCTACACAGTGAGACACTTTTCTCAGGAATTATAAACTTCTTCAGTATCAAGTCTACTTTGTCTGAAGCTCTACTCCCACCTACCATAGTTCCAAATGAGAGCCTAGGGCTAAGTAAGGACTGTTAGAACTAAAGGCCATGACTGAATTATGTCTCCGTTTCCACTCTCAACCCTGATAATCATTCTTATGATAATCTGATGGAGAAATAAACAGTTAGCTATGTGAGTTTAGTCAAAGTGACCAGAGGTGACTGACCCCTGCCTGACTGGGTTTTAAGAAGCTGGAGAATGAAATGGCTAAATCCGTTTTTGTTGTCATTTCCAAGTTCCATCCCTCCTAGGGCTTGTAAAGCCCAGGTTGAAAAGGCTGGCTGACCCTTCTCAGATTTTCTCAAAACAGTATTCCTCCACCATGCCTCAGTGGGGCCCCGGCAGAAGGCTGTGTGTGGTGGCCCCACAGGTGAAGGTATGGTTTGCCCAGTGGGTGGCTGCAGGATATCTGAAATACATGGTCAAGCATGAGCATGCCAAGAGGGTTGATTTAAAATCTATCCGCATTTTCTAGCTGTGTGGCTTTGGGCTGTCTTTGAGTTTAAAGTGCCCGATCCGCAACTACAGGGGTGATTAATGTCTGCTACCTCATGCTCTATGATTTGTGAGTGTTGGCAGAGAATGTGTCAATAATGTACTACTGGGAACAGTACCTGGTACATTTTTAGAGCACAAATGTTGGGATTATTACCAGACTTAGGGGTGGGGGTATTACTGTATTTTGTAAGTTTGTACCATTTGGCCTCAACCTGCCTCTTGCTATTCTTGGCCTTTACTTGTACTTTCCCCTAACCCTGTCTTCAGCTACCATCCTTATTTGTCTTTTAAGACAAAGGGGTCACCTGAGAAAACCCTGTGTGATCTCATTCACATTCTCCCTTCTGTCTGCAACTATCCCCAATAACTGTACTAGAAATAAACTTCTGGGCTGGGGCTGTGATGCTTACTTAAAAAAATATTGTGCACCCTAATAAACTTATCTGGGGTCAGAGAACAGAACAGCCACTAGATATGGAGGCTAGAAAATGGGACACACACACACACACACACACACACAAACACACACGTGCGTTTAATCCTAGCATTCTGAAGACAGAGATCCAACTGGACCTCTGTGAGTTCAAAGTCACAATGGAAACAGCCAGGCATGGTGACACATGCCTTTAATCCTAGAAACTGATGTCAGGAAGCAGAAAGATATATAAGGCGTGAAGATCAGGAACTAGAGCCTTTTTAAGCTTTTAGCTTTTAGCAGCAGTTCAGCTGAGGTCCATTTGGATGAGAACACAGAGGCTTCCAGTTTGAGGAAACGAGATCAGCTGAGGAATTGGCGATGTGAGCTTAACTGTGGCTGTTTCCATTTCTCTGATCTTTCAGCATTCACCCCACTACTTGGCCCCAGTTTTGTTTTTATTAATAAGGCCTTTAAAAATTCATATTACATTCCTGGACACTAACAGGCCAGGTAACTTCATGGAGATTCTTTGACTAAGGGTGCCTAAGAATGGAATCTCCCAGGCTACACCTTTGTATGTTCATTCTTTCATTCCTGTGCAAACCCTCATTTGGGTTTTGAGTCTACCGTCAACATATTTCTTGAAAATTATTAGCATGGAGCTAAGAAAACATGCATGAAAATTCATTCTATAATTTTTTTGAAAATCTATTGCCCAAGCTTGTCTCCAACTCCTGATCTTTTTGGCTTTGTTTTCTGAATACTGAGACTATAGGTATCAGCCAACATGTTCAGACAGAACTCTCCAATTTTTCCCTAAACTTATCTATTTCCAGTAATAATTTAAAGTGTACATATCCCTATCCTCTACAAAAATATCAATATTTGAATGATGTCTATTTTTACCTTTTTCAATACTCAAACTTTTTACAAATAAAATTCACAGTAGTCCAGGAAATAAATATCCCCTTGGGCATGTAGTTAATGAAAATCTATTTTTTCTATAATTTTACTTATTAGATACATAGGCATTTTATAAACAAGATATATAAAGTCCAATAAAAATTCTCCTTGGAAATATAGTTTGTGGTAATTAAAACATCAATTATTTAAGTGAGAAATAACACAGTATGCTATGTACTGAGAAATTTGTGAAAGCAGATTTACATAATTAAAGCAAAATTAACCTAGAAACTTAAATTATAAGGATAGATATTTTACTATACTTTTATTCAAGCATATCACTAAAAAATAGTGACAGAAAATAAAAGTACATTTCATCAAGATGGAGAAATTTTGGTATATGCTCTAGAGATGATTATATTATTTGTCTTTATGTACAAATGTACATTATTTAATTATTTTGGAATGTATATTTTATATCTTTGAATGAAATGAAACATATTTTAATTTTAACCCCTCATTACATGATAAAATTAAGAGAATTTCTAAAGTGATCAGCTGCCACTGACATTTAAAAACTCTGCTCTGTTTAAGTTTGGGATACCAGGTTTTTCCATTCAATAGATTTATAGATATATTAGAAATCAGATAATCTGAGCAGGCTTATGATGGGAGGTTGGTTGGTAACCTCCATGTGAGTTACACAGTAAGCATCCTCCCCAAACTGGCACAGTTCTTGTAAATAACTGTAGTTGGCTTCATTTGACATGTGAAGGTTATGAGAACTCTTATAGATGTCCAACATGAGGGACTACCAAGAATCATTATCATCCTTTTGTTTAGAATGCATAAAGACACAGAACTCCTCCACAAAGGATTAACAAAGGTAAGTCAGTTCACAGAAGTTTTTTGCTAATTAAAATCCATCTTAGGAGTGTAGTTTTTGCTTAGGCTTTCAATGACTACTTTATGAAAAGGAGGAGCAAAAGATATCAGAAACCTGTCTATGTGTAGCTTAAGACAATGAGAGACATCCCTCTCAAATCCAGCTCCATAACTATAGCATCAAGGAAGAACTTGTCTCAGAGCACCCAGCTGAGCAGGTACCCCAGACATGGCTTGCTTTTCTATGATATATTTGATGATACTGGAACACCCCTTAGAATAATTCTTGGGAAGAGCCACTACTACACATAATGCTGTGAAAATGCACAAAAGAAACTCCTTCATCATGAACCTGACAAGCATTTTTCCTAGGCTGGTCCATCTTCTCCTCATGAGAAGCATCTACACTCTAATGACAGTTGCCTGAGGTGATCCACATTCTAACAAATCCACTTCAGAACTAGAGCAAGATATCTTCTCTTTTTCATTAAAATAATGTTGAGTTTTTCTTTTTCTATTAAGAGATTGTATGATGACCACACAGAAACTTTATAGAACTGCATTACCTAGAATGTGTTTTATAACTATAAATCATCTTAATGTAAGTTAAATGTAATGCAAATTAACTCTCCATATCATGTTCTATTTGTAGATAGTGCAATTACACTTGTTGATTGTTACAGGCAGGGTCATCACAAGAAGAAACAATAGTACAAATTCTACATGCTTTTCCTTGTAAAGTAATTGTGATTTGAATTTCTTTGTTTGTTAGTATTTAAGTGGCTCTAAAATATTACAAGCTGATACTTCACAGGATTATAACTTTTAAGAAAATATTTTATAAATCTCTTTTATAGAAATGTGAGTGATATTATTTTCTCATTTGTTTCCTACACAGTGAAATTATGCATTTTGTAACTATTACTATGTAGTATAATTTTCTGATCTGGAAATAGAAATATAGAGACAGAAAAAGAAATGTGAGAAATTGTATTACTCAGTAGAAGCATATATGCTTAATATGCATTCAATTTCTGACACCAGATAAAATTTTATCTAAAATATAACATTTTAAAATATGGATTTTATTAATGAATCTCTTTGCATTAATTGCAATTATACAATTGTTAATATAGAAACTTGGTAAAATTATAATTGTTTGTATCAGGTTTTATAACATTCAGATTATACATAACTTGAATAAATCATTTCCCCTTCTTGTAGTTTTAGATGGCTATAAGGATAACATTTTGACTATTGCTTCTCAAAATTTCCATCCAAAACAAACTACAAAAAAGAGTTTTATTTCAGTAACCTTGGAGTTGGAGACACTTGATACTCAAAGCTCATTTTTATTTAGATTACTTATGTATCATTATATGCTAATAATGATATGATTATTTAAATAAAAAATAGATCAGAGAATGATGATATTATTTTAAGTTACCAAAAACAGTTGTTCAACAAAATGTGAATATATAATAAAGGAGCTGGGTGGGAGACAACATCTCACGTACATATGTTTGAGATATTCAGATTACTCTCTTTAAATATTTTTGTTTCTTTTCCTGGTAAACAAACATTTTTTGGGTCAACATATCAGTCACAATTCTGAAATATATACAGATAATTCTGTTAGTAAAACCCCTTAACTACAGAAACGTGTGACTAACCTAGGAGAAGAGAAAACCCAAAATCAAGGAACTTCCTGTCTTCCTGTCTCCCATAAAAGTTTGTGTTAGGGAGTGTGGGTCCATGAGATCACTGATAAAGTCACAGTCCACACACAAGACATTGCAGAAAGTCTGTGATTGAGGGATAGGATTGTAGAATTTCTTCCCTTTGTTAATCATGTTATAGTGTAATGCTAAAGTGAGATATTGTAACAGGATAAGGCTATTGGATACTAATATGCATCTGATAATGACTGTATGTCTTATATCTCAATTACAAAGTTTCTAGCAAAACATCAACACAGCAGAGAATAAATAAAGATATCAAAGAAATGTAATTTCATGTCTACTCACACAAAATGCCAATTTACCTCATTACCTTTTACCCTGTATAACACTTTTGACTTTCAAACAAAAACTATAAAAGACACTATCCTATCATATTTTAATCAGACTTTGGCATATTTTTTTTTCTTCTTTAAAAAGAGAAGACCACAGTTTTCAGAGACAAGTGTACAAACAGGAAGCAGGTCCATGAAGACATGCTTGACATCAGTGGTCATCAGGGAAGGTGAATTGAGCCCACCTTGAGACTTCACCACTCCTGGTTAAAGTGACTGCTATCCAAATACAGAAGATAAAAAGGGTTGGCAAGGAGGAAAAGAAGAATCCTGTAAGCCAGTAGTGGGAATCTGAAGTAGTAGTATGCCATATGGAAAACAGATAGAGTTTCTGCAAGATCTGAAAGTAGTAATGAATATAGGTTTCATGACATCTATAATACTGGTTTACTTTTCATATATTATGTGAACATGTGACTTTAACCTAACATATCCCTAAGGCCTTCCCACCCAGGACTTGCATCAGTACACAGTTGTCTGTCTCAGATGCATAAAATCTTCATATTATTATTAAATCTTGTTGCTGTTTATTTTAATTTTGTGTATGTATATGTGTTTATGTATGCATGTGTTCTGTGTATTTTATTTTGCTCCTTGGACAATACTATAGGAGATATATTTTGGGAGACAGAAATCAATGCAGCTTTTAGCATCTATTTCGCTGATGCCAGTATTGTAACTCAGCAGTAGAATGCCCACATTAAAGCTCGAGACCCTAGGTACAGTCCCTAGTATTATCAAAGAGGAAAAAAAAACAAATACATATTCAGTATACATAATTATTAGAGCTTTATATTACAGTCTCATATAAGTGAACTTCCTCTTCTGGTTCATATATTGAATGCTTTGTATCTACCTGGCAGTACTATTTGGAAGGTAGTAGAAATTTTGAGAAAGAAGCCTCACTGGAGAAAGCAACTTACAGGAGATATGCCTTAAAAGATAATACCTGACACCTTTCCTCCCACTCTGCTTCCCTTCTTCAACCTAGCTTACATCACCACAATGTTATATGTGAGCATGTAGATTCAAACAACCACGGAAAATATGAACCCTAAATAACCTCCCATTTTTCTAAGCTATTACTGTGAAGTATTTGATTATAGCAACAAAAAGCCAACTAGCTCATACAGCAATTGTTTCAGCATTTGATTTGATTTTTCAGAAGTTGATAAGCAAAATTGTAAGTGTATAAGACACACACAAAAATATAGGTTCGAGCATAGCCTCTTTTGTACAAAAATTTGTTATATTTTTATTTTTTATATTTTTATTTTATTTTTGAGATTGTGTTATCATTCTCTATTCCCTTTCTTCCATCCAAACTCTCTCATATAAACAAGCTTCCTTGCTCTCTTTCAAATTCATGAACCCTTTATTTATTAATTGCACATGCATGCGAGCATACATACACACACACACACACACACACACACACACACACACACATATTTATCCTGCTAGGCCAATATGGTATTACTTGTATATATGTTTTTAGTGTTGACACTTGATATTGTATAAACAATTGGTGTGATCTTCCTGGGGAAGCATATTTGTTCCACTTTCAGCATTTTTTTTTTCTTTATGAGACCTTTTTCCATTTTACATAGCAACCATAGTTCCCTCTCCCTCCCCTCCTCCTGCTTCTTCTCCACCCCCACCCACTCCTCAGAGAAGGTAAGGCCTGCCATGGGGAATCTACATAGGCTGGTACATCAAGTTGAAGCATGACCAAGCCCCTCCCTACTGCATAAAGGTTGAGAAAGGTATCCCTCCATAGTCAATGGGTTCTAAAAAGCCAGTTCATGCACTAGGGATAAATCCTGCTCCCACTGCCAGGGGCCCCACAAACTGTCACAAACTGTATTCAGAGGGATATTTTCAGCATTCTTTAGTTGCCAGTACTTCTTTGTTGAGTGTTGTTTGTTTTGCTCTTTTTCAGGGCTCACCACTCAGCTCCCAAGTAAATCACACAGAGAGGTTAATTCTCACTTATAAATACCCAGCCTTAGCTTGGCTTGTTTCTTGCTAGCTTTCCTTAACTTATATTATCCCATCTACCTTTTGCCTTTGGGCTTTTCCCCTTCTCTTACTTCTGTAAATCTTACTCTTACTCCTTGGTTTGCTGTGCAGCTGGGTGGCTGGCCAATAGAGTCCTTATTCTCTGAGATTTCTCCTTCTATATATTCTTTCTGCCTGCCAGCCTCACTTATCCTTTCACCTGCTTTGCTATTGGCCATTCAACTCTTTATTAGATCATCAGGTATTTTAGATAGGCAAAGTAACACAGCTTCACAGAGTTAAACAAATGCAACATAAACAAAAGTAACACACCTAAAAATAATATTCTACAACAGTTGAGGCATTATGGTTGTTCACCTGTTCACTTTGGCATATCTACTGTTTTTGTTGTTATTGTTTGTTTTTTGTTTTCTGTGTTTTGTTTTGTTTTGTTTTCTGAGACAAGGACTCTCTATAATGTATCTGTGGCTGTCTTGGAACTTGCTATGTAGATCAGGCTGGCCTGAACATCCCCAGAGATTCACCTGACTCTTCCTCCCAGGGCTGGGATTAAAGGCGTGTACTACCACACCTAACTCACCATGTCCATTGTTGTCATTGTTCTGCTCATGTTTGGACAGTCATGTTGGTGAAACTTTATGGGTGTAGCTTCTGACATTACTAGGAGATACAATCTCACAACAGACTCCCCAACACTCTGGCACTCTTGCTCTTACAATCTTTCTGTGGTCTCACCTGCAAAGTCCTCTGAATATAAGGAAATTAGGGGTTATTTTGTAGATGTATCCATTGGGACTAGGCTCCACACTCTGTACTTTGGTTAGTTGGGGTTTTCTGTAGTTGTCCCCAACTGCTGAAAAGAGAAGTTTTCTTGAAGGGACTACACCTAACTGTGGGTACAAGAACACCCATTTAGAGTATAGTTAGGGATTATGCTGGTTTGGTAAATTGATGACTGTGAATTCTCCTCCAAGATCCATGGCTTCATTAGCTCTGGGGAGTTGACTAGGTTTTCAGTACCAGGCATAAGTTCCTTATTTAAAGTGGATTTTATGTTCAATTATAGAGCTGCTGGTTAGCACTAAGGTGTGTGTGTGCCACTCTTACACACATTGAGTTATCTGCCCTCTAGTCAGTGATGTGCTTCATAACTGGGTAGGACTGTTTGTTAGAATGCCTTTGGAAACTTGCAGAGCATCTTCTGATGCCATGAAAGCTAGGCCTCAGGGAGGAGGTAATCAAGCCAGTACTATCTCAGGAGCCTCTGGGCCCTCTGTCTGAAGTGCACAGTGTCATCAGCATAGAAATTTACCTTCCACCTCTAGGGAAGCAATTTAGGACCATAGAAATATAACCTGTATGTTTTGGACAGCTCTTGAACAAAGATGAAAAAACTCAAAAGAGGGATTCATAAGCCTTTTGCTTGAGTTTTTGATGAATGGTCTTTGAGAGAGAATAGTTAGCCCCTATGAGAAAGCTTTGTTTAAACGATATATGTGCATTCATAATTGCATCATAGATTTTTAGGTGATTAGTTAATGTTATGATTACTTAAGACTTTTTCAAATATCCTTACTTTCATTCTTGTTTTCCAAATCTTTGAGTTGCACCACCAAGTCACTGATTTGAGCTCTTTGTGATTTCCTTTTTTATAAATGTAAGCACTTGGTGCTATGAATTTCCCTCAGAGAACTGTTTTCATTGTGCCCCGGAGGTTTTGTCGTATTGTGTTTCCATTTTCATTCACTGCCAGGAAATTTGTTAATTTCTTTCTTTGTTTCTTCTCTGACCCATTCTTCATTTAATTACATTAGTTTAATTTCTAGGAATTTGTGTATTTGCGAGAGATTTGTTTGCTTTCTATTTTACATTTTATTGCATTGTGGTCTGAAGGTTAAAAGGGATCGTTTCAATCCTTTTGCTTTTGTACAGGTTTGTTTTGTGTCCGAGAATGTAGTCTATTTTAGAGGACTTCCTGGGGCTGGGGATGTAGCTCAGTGGTAGAACGCTTGCCTAGCAAGTGCAAGGCCCTGGGTTCAGTCCTCAGCTCTGGAAAAAAAGAGGACTTTCCATTGTTGTTGAGTAGATACGTATTCTTTCCTGTTAATAGTCTATTCCAAGGGTATTTGCTAAGTGTAGTTCATGTATGCTGTCAATTATTTCTGATTTTCCTTCTGTTTATTTTTTGTACAGAATACCTGCAATGGAGAAAGTGGGGTATTGAAAAAAACTACGATCAATAGATTGATATTAATCTTATTTATTTATTCTTATTTAATTGCTTAATTATCTAATTAATTTTATTATAATTAAATAACAATAAATTTAAATTATTTAATTTTACTATAATTAAGTAATTATAAATTTTTAATTTAAAGTTTTTATTATAATTTAAAATTTTATTAATTAAAATAATCTAATAATTTAATTAGTAATTACACATTTAAACACAATAGTACATTTTTTTTTTTTTTACAAAATTGGGCACCCCAACTTGGTGAATATATTTTTAGGACAGTAATATCTTCTTGGTTAACTGTTCCCTTGATTAGGAAGAAATGTCCATCTTTATCTCCTCTTACTAGTTTTAGTTGAAGTCTATTTTGTAAGATACTAAGATAGCAACACCTTCTTGCTTCCTGGTCCCATTTGATTGAAATTGAAATCCTTTATTCCATCTTTTTATTCTAATGTGTTGCCTATCTTTAAACCCAAGATGTATTTCTTGCAGAGAACAGAGAGATAGATTTTGTTTCTTCCTCCATTAATGAGTCAGTGTTCTAGACTCAAGAATTGAGGGTGCTGGGCCATGGTGGCACACGCCTGTAATCCCAGCACTTGGGAGGCAGAGGCAGGCAGATCTCTGTGAGTTCAAGGTCAGCCTGGTCTGCAGAGCTAGTCCAGGACTGGCTCCAAAGCTACAGAGAAACCCTGTCTCGAAAAACCAAATAAATAAATAAATAAATAAATGAGGACATTGGTATTTAAAGTTATTATTGAAAGGTGTTTGTTGTGGTCATCATTTTTTGATTATTGAGGGTGTTTTAAGTGATATCTTGTGTTTTAATAATTATAGCTGCATAATTCTTTCCACAGTCTTTTGGCTATCTATGCTCATTTATGTCCTCAGCACAAAATATTGCTTCCTCTATTTTCCTTAGGGATTACTGGATATAATTCTTCAGGCTGTTCATTCATGCAAAGTTTTTCTTTCTCTTTTAACTATAGTAGATGGTTTTGCTGGATATATAATTCTAAGTTTTGTTTCTTTCTCTTTTATGACTTGGAATGCCTTGTCTGCACGCTTCTGGATTTCAAAGTTTCCATCAAGAAATTGGCTGTTATTATGATAGATTTTACTTAATAAGTGACTTGTGTTTTTTCTTTTAGCTTTTTCTTTGCTGTGTATGCTTAATGTTTTAACTATGGTAGGCCATAGGGATTTTATTTTCTGGTCTGGTCTATTTGGTGTTCTGTGTTGTGGTGATATATTCTGTGCCCTAGTAAACTTGTCTGAGGATCAGAGGACAGACCCAGTCATTAGATTAGACATAGATGTCAGGCAGTGGTGGCACACACCCATAACTCTATTACTCAGGAGGCAGAGATCCCTCTGGATCTCTGTGAGTTCAAGGCCACACTGGACACAGAGCCAGGCAGTGGTGGCACACACCTTTAATCCCAGTACTGGGAAGCACCATTCCTTTAATCCCAGAAATGATGTTTGGGCAGAGAAAGAATATAAGGCATGAGGAAAAAGGAACTCATTCTCTTTAGGCTGAGGGTTTCATAGAGGTAAGAACTAGTGGCTGCCTGTTTTGCTTCTCTGATCTTTCAGCTTTCACCCTGATATCTGGTTCTGGGTATTTTTTTTTATTAAAAAAACATATAAGATTCAAACAACACGATCTGGAGAAATGGCTCAGCCATTGAAGGCAAGGCTCACAACCAAAATATAAGATTCAAATAACACTGTGTGATTCTTATATATACATAAGTGTGTCTTTTCTTAGTGTGGGGAAGTTTGCTTATCTTGTTGAATACATGTTCTATGTTATTGTCAGTGACTTGGGATTCTACTCCTTCATCTATGTCCATAATTCAAAGATATTTTTAATGTAGTCCCATATTTTCTGTATGTTCTTTTCCTGTTTTCCTTTTAAAGTTTTCATATTCCTTGATTATTTGGTCAGATTCTCTCCTTTTGAGTTCTGATATTTTTTTCTTCTCCTTTCTTCATTCTACTCATAGGCTTTCCTTGAGTTTTCTAGGTGATCTTTTGGTGTTTTCGATTCCATCTTTATTTTGGCTTGAGTTCTTTTCAAAGTTTCTGTCTCCTCATTGAATTCTAGTCTCACATCCTGCATTATCTTCATCATTTTTGTCACCTGTGTCTTTGTGCTTTCTTGGGCATCACACAGGCATGTATTCTCCTAAAGCTATGTCATGGAGCTGTTTCTTTGTGTCTTTATTTTCTATAATGTTTATGATTTGTTATCTTAACATCTGTGTCCTGAAGTTCATCTAGGTCCCTCCCTTTGGCGAGCATCTGTTCAGGACTGGAAGGTTTTCAACAGAAGATATGAGCTTGATGTTTCATATTGCTCATACTTTTTTTCAAAAGATTTGGGCTGTGGGCTTTTTTTCTGAATTTTAAGTCTGATATGAGCAGAGAAGTTAGATGGAAAATAGGATGTGTGTGGGAGTTGGGTCTAGAGGTTGGAAATGACATGTGTGGAATCCAGTCATGTGGACAGAAGAGACTGGGCTGGTGTACATGATGTGTTTCCTGGTCCAAGCCTGGAGTGTGTGTGGGGGGGTAGATTTGGCTGAGTCCAAAGTTTTGATGTGGTATGGGAAGGACCTGTGCTTTAGGTTAGGTATTGTTCTAGCATAAGCCTAGAGTTCCATTATTGTACAGGTCAGAAAAGCCAGACTAGGTTGGGCTCTGAATGTGGATCCAGCACAAGATCTGACAGTTGGGAGGTCAGGTAGACTCACTGTGTTAGATTTTCTAGAAGGTGGTTGGTTGTCTGGCTGTATGGAGAAGATGAATGAGGCACAGAAGGGACTGGTGAATGGTGGCAGATATGGGGCTTCTGGCAGGAACCTACAGGTTGTTTCTGGTATGGACATGATTTACTGGACTAGGCAGGGTCATTAGAAGTGGGGCCTGGGCTACATCAGGCCAGTTTGGGGAAAGTCACAAATAGGGAGGTCAGAGAAACATGCTGCAGCATACTTTCACAAAGGCGGGAGTAGGTCTGGCTGAACACAGCCTCATGACAATACTTTTGATTATGTAGTTTATATATACACCATAAAAGTGAATTCTGTTTGTGCTCTGATTTATTTTCTGATTGCCTAGAGATGGAGAGGAAAATTGTTGACATTTGCAAGATATCTACTTTACATAAGCATAGCTATGATGCATTGAATAGATAACTTTACTTTCTCATATAATGGAAAAGTTGAGAAAAATCACTCTTCCTGACAAAATATTGATGTTCATATTATGCAGCTCAAATGGTTTTGGATTTAATACCATGTTATAGTACACATTTACTGGGTCAGATATTGTAAGACATAAACTCTCCTGGGAATATTGCTTCAAGTCAAACTTGTAAGAAAGGAGAATTAGCTTTGAGACATTGGATCTGCAATATCACAGTGAGACTTTTTCTCAGTAAGATTATTGAATTCCATTGGCTAAATGAAGGTGGGTGATGCCCACACTTAGATAGTAACTCAAGTCATCTTTGGCCTCTACTATCTTCATATTATACTGTGTTCCTTTGTATCCCACACTCTAAAACAGCCTCTTTTCTTCCATTCTCTTAATTATCAACTTTTCTTTCCTTCAGTGCAGTTAATTCCCCTGAAAACCAAAGATAGAAATGAATTCACAAATTACCAGTGACACTCCTGGAATTAAATTTATGCTTTCTGTAAAAGAACTATCCACAGTACAGAATTTACATCAGTCAGATGCTGGGATTCTGTTTTCTGCTATAGTGTTTCTTCTCCCCTCCAACTTAATACTTTAACCTGCAATATTTTAGCTCTTGGGCAGATTTTAGTTTGCAAGAACAGTTAGCCTTCTAATACTTGTCATTTAATACAGTCCAAGCCTTTACAAGCATAATATATTTTTACATATTTGTTTATGGGTGTTAGTTTTTGGTGTATATGTTCACACAAAGCATGTGCTCATGAAGATATGTGTGTACATAAGCACAAATGCATGTGAAGCCCAGAGGTTCAACATCTAATTTCTTCCCCCTTATTTATGGATACATAGTCTCCCACTGAACCTGGAACCCATGGAATAAGCTAGGCTTGCTGGCATTAAGCTCCAGGGATCCTTATGGACACATGGCACTGTGTACAGCATTTACATATAGATATATTTAAATTCTCAGATGAGAATCCAGACTCAAGTTCTCATGCTTGTCTGGCATGGACACTATTGACTTAGCCATCTCTTCAGCCCCTTAAACACATTTTCAACCTTCTTGAAATCTATTTCTATCAAATAGCCCAGACCTCCAGAAAATTAGGAAGGCAGTTGAGGCATAATAGGAATTGTAAATAAATAAATAAATAAAACCTGAGGACATTTTGACCCTGTGAATATAAGAATCACATCAACACTTCACCACCACCTTTCATAATGAGAGCCTGGGTGCCATCTGTGCTCTACCTCATTTCCTCAGTAGAACTTCCCTTTATAATTTCTATTGTTCCACAGCTCTTCTAACATGAGCATAAAATGTTACTTTTCTCTGTAGCTGAATCAATTTTCCATGTTTATTGACATTTCCACTTGGGTATTTTAAGCTATAATCCTGTCTGCATAAACCCATCAACTGTACTTTTTCAAATATTGAATTTTTCTTCCTCTGACTGGAACTTAACTTAAAAATAATCAAGAAGTAAAAAAAAAAATTGTGCAGTAGAGTGGAAGGAAGGATTGCAGGACCCAGTGAGGTCAAGAGTACCACAAGAAAACTCACAGAACCAGCTGAACATAGCTCATGTGGCTCCCAGAGATTGAACAGACAACCAGGGAGCCTGTGTGGGACTGACCTAGGCCCTCTGCATATATGTTACAGTTGTGTAGCTTGGTACTCATAGGACTTCTAACAATGGGAGGAGGAGCTGTCTATGACTTCTTTACCGGTTTTTGGGACCCTACTTCTCCTACTGGGTCACCTGACCAGCCTTAATAGATGGGGAGTTGCTTAGTCTTACTGCAATATGATATGCCATGCTTTGTTGATACTCAGGGGAAACCTGCCTTTCCTAAACTGAAATGCATGAGGAGTGGATTGAGGGGTGGGAACAGAGTGGAGTAGTGGCAGGAAATGTGAAGACAGTATGGAAAGGAAACTGCAGCCAGGATGTAATATAAAGAGATGAATGAATGAGTGAATAAATGAATGAATGAATAAATAAATAAATTTGTTTTTAAAAATTGGAAAATCTAAAAGAAATGGAAAAATTTGATACACAAGATATACCATAATTAAACCAAGATCAGATCTGATAAACACTATAAATAGATCTACAACACATAAGGAAATAGAAATAGTCATAAATAGTCTCCACCCAAGAAAGCCCAAGGCCAGATGATTTTAGTGCAGAATTCTACCAGACTTTCAAAGAAGAGCTAATACTAGCACTACTCAAATTATTCTAGAAAATAGAAACAGAAGGAACATTAAAAAATTCTTTTTGTGAAGTCAAAATTAACCTCAGACACACACACAAAGACTCAAAAAATAAAGAACAAGAGACCAATTTTCCTCATGACCATTGATGCAAAATGAAACAACACACTGGCAAACCAAATCTAAGAACACATTGAAAAGATGATCCACCATGATCAAGTGGGCTTCATCTAGAGATGCAGGGATGGTTTTTGACACATGAATATCTGCCAATGTAATCCACCATAAAAACAAACTGAAAGAAAAAAAAAACATGACCATTTCATTAGATGCTGAAAAAACCTTTCATAAAATCAAAATCCCCTTCCCAATAAAAGTCTTGGAGACATCAGGGATCCAAGGAACATACATAAATACAATAAAAGCAATATACAGCAGGCCACAGCCAACTTCAAATTAAATGGAGAGAAACTCAAAGCAGTTTCATTAAAATCAGGAACAAGACAAGGTTGTCTGCTTTCTCCATATCTATTTAATACAGTACTCCAAGTTCTAGGTAGAACAATAAAATAACTAAAGAATATCAAGGGGACACAATTTGGAAAAGAAGTCAAATATTGTTATTTGCAGATGACATGATAATATACTTATGCAACCCCAAAACTTCTACCAAGGAACTCCCACAGGTGACAAACACCTTCAACAAAGTGGCTGGATACAAAATTAACAATTGATGAAAGATCCAAGAAAGAAATTAGGGAAATAACATCCTTTACAGTATGCACAAAAAATATAAAATATCTAGGGATAGCTCTAACTAAGCAAGTGAAAGACTTGTATGACAAGAAATTCAAGTCTTTGAGGAAAGAAATTGGAGAAGATATCATAAGATCCATACAGATCAGTAGGATTAAGATAGTAAAAATGGCCACTTTACCAAAAACAATCTACAGATTCAATGCAATCCCCATCAATATTCCAACACAATTTTTTACAGACATTGAAAAAATAATAATCAACTTCATATGGAAAAACAAAAGCCGTGGGATAGCTAAAACAATTTTGTACAACAAAAGAACTGCTGGAAATATCACTACATCCCTGATCTCAAACTCTATTACACAGGTTTAGTAATAAAATGAATATGGCATTGACATAAAAACAGACACAGTGACCAATGGAATCAAATCAAAGACCCAGACATAAATCCACATACCTTGGACACTTGATTGTTGACAAAAAGCCAAAACTAAACAATGAAGGACAGAAGGCATCTTCAAAAAATGGTGCTGGCATAACTAGTTGTCAGCATGTAGAAAATGCAAGCAGATCCATATCACCCTGAGCAAAACTCAAAAAGTCCAAGTGGAATCAAAGACCACAACGTAAGTGAAGATACACTGACCCTGGCAGATTAGAAAGGGAGAAGGAGCTTTGAACGCATTGGCACAGGAGACTACTTCCTGAATATAACACTAGGACCACAGACACCGAGACTGACAAAAAATGGGACCTCCTGAAACTGAGAAGCTTCTGTAAGGAAAAAAGTAAAGGTCAATAAGACAAAATGGCAGCCAACAGAGTGGGAAAACATCTTGACCAACTCCACATTAGACAGAGGGCTGATCTCCAAAATACATAAAGAACACAAAAAACTAGACATCAAAAGCAAAACAAAACTAAAACAAAAAACAAGTAATCTTAAAAATGGGGTACTAACCTAAGCAGAGAATTCTCAACAGAAGAATCTCAATTGGCCAAAAGCAACTTTGAATTATTCATCATCCTTAGCCATTAGGAAAATGCAAACCAAAATGACTCTGAGATTCCATCTTTCATTGTCAGAATGCCTAAGATAAAAAACACATATGACAGCTTATGCTGAAGAGGTATGGAGCAAGGGGAAAACTCCTCCATTGCTGGTGGCAGTGCCAACTTATACAGACAGTTTATGAATCTATAAGGTGGTTCCTCAGAAAATTGGGAACCGATCTACCTCAAGACCCAGAGATACCTAACTCTTGGGTATTTACGCAATGGATGCTCAATCATACCACAAGGATACTTGCTCAACTATGTTCATAGAAGCTTTATTTTGAATAGTCAGACCCTGGAAAAAATCCCAGATGCCCCTCAACAGAAGAATGGATAAAGACAATGTGCTACATTTATGCAGTGGAGTATTACTCAGCTGTTAAAAACAATGACATCGGGAAATTTGAAGGCAGATGGATGTAACTAGGAAAAATCATCCTGAGTGAAGTAACCCAGATCCAGAAAGACAAACATGATATTTACTCACTCATAAGTGGCTGTTAGCTGTAAAGTAAAGGATAACCACACTACAGTCCACAGACCCTGAGTGGTTAGGTAACAAGGAAGGCCCAAGTGGGGGATGCATTCCTGGGAAGGGGAAATAAAAGATATCTCATGGGTGGACTGGGGGTGGGGGGCATGGGAACTTGAGAGGTTGGGTTGGGGGTGAGTGGAGGGGGAGAGCACTGTAAGAAATGACTAGAATTGAGAGCCTTTTGAGGTCAGAAACCAGATGTAATCACAAATCTACAAGGATGACCCTAGCTAAGACTGCTAGCAATAGTGGATACATAGCCTGAACTGGCCATCTCCTGTGACCACATTAGTGATTACCCCAGCTGTGATCAAAGAGCCTTTGCCCAGTAACTGATGAAAACATATAGAGACCCACAGCCAAACATTATTCTGAGCTTGGAGAATCCAGTTGAAGAGAGGAAATAAGGATTGTAAGAGGCAGACGGGTCAAGGACATCACGAGAAAACCTAAAGACATAACTATGTTGGTTCATAGGAACTCACAGAGTCTGACCCAACAATAAAGAAACTTGCATGGTACCCACCTAAGCCATATGTGTGTGTGTGTGTGTGTGTGTGTGTGTGTGTGTGTGTGTGTGTGTGTGTGTGTGTGTGTGTGTGTGTGTGTGTGTTTATGTATATGACAGTTGCATAGCTTAGTCTTTTTGTGTGACTCCTAGCAATGTGATGTTCCTCATGCTTTGCCTGGCTCTTGCGAACCTATTCCTCATACTGGATTTGCTTGCCCAACCTTAATACAAGCAGAGCTGCTTAGTTTTATTACAACTTGATATGCTATGCTTTGCTGATACCCATGGGAGGCTTGCCAGTTTCTGAACAGAAACAGAGGAGGAATGGATTGAGGGGGAACAGAGAAGAGGAGGGAGGAGAGGATGGAGGGGAAACTGTGGTCAAGTAGTTAAATAAATAAACATATTAAATTTTTTAAAAATGAAAAGAACTTTTTAGAGTAGAAAACAACAACAAAAGAAGAAGCAGTCTCTCTGCTCATAAAGATGTTACTACAGAACAAATTATAATGTTAGATGAATGGACAAGCATCCTCAACTTGAGGAAACATCAGACCCCCAGTTCTTTCCCATCAAAAGTATTGTGAGCCAGCTGCTATGAGCAATTATACCCTGTTGACAACACCAAAGAGCATTGTGAGGTATGTTTTAAAACTTTAGATAGGTTTCAGTCACTGAACTTCATTTATTTCAAAAATTAGCTGGCCATAAATCTATCACTGATAACAAATCTTATATACTGCTTCATCAAAAGATAAGATTTTATTGCATCTCAATAGGGACACTTTTTGCTCTGTTATCTGATACTCAAGCAAACATATATCTCGTTTATTAGAATTAGAATCATACAGATTTTACTGACTTACTGTTGTCACTGGGGACAATTTGACACCCTCTGTTCTCCAAACACCTTGTGAGTATTCTTATGTCTTTAACATTTACAGGTTTTATATTAGAATAAGCATAAAGGAAAAAAAAACACTTCTGTTCAACAAAAGAGCAAGAAATTAGCATGCTGAATGATTTAAGGTTAAGTCGATAGGAATTAATTTTACCGAATTCATTAGACTATGAGGAAGTGAGTGGCAGCTTATAATCTTGTGCTCATGAATAGAAACTTCATTTGAAATATAAAGTGGGATTGCTGGTTAGACACAATCTACAATGGTGGTTTAGGTATTTCTTCAGTATTATGTAGCCAATCTTGCTTGGATAGATATAGATAGGTATATTACAGAAAGGTATGTAGGAGATAGATAGATAGATAGATAGATAGATAGATAGATAGATAGATAGATAGAAACTACATACATACATAGATGCATAGATGATAGGTACATAAAAATAGACAATAAACTTATCTATACATAGGTGATAGGCAGACACACATATATGTATGTGTACATGTACATATATAGTAGATGGATACATTTTTATATATAGATGATAGAGATATAATTACATTAATTAATGTGTTTAATATATATTTTGGGGTAGGAAGGTCATAAGAATCACTTTAAAATCTTCTTCAAGATCTAAGAATTTATGAGAAATTTGTCACAGCTGATTTCCTGAGGTCAATGAGAAGTTGCTGGCCATTTATTTTCTTATTAATTTAGCTGCATATTAAATGGTAAAGATAATGGTTTTAAAATTACTGCTGTCAGTGAGTATGTATAGTTTATTTGGAATTGAAAACTTCCCTATAGAAAATAATTGGCATAGAAGATACATTTTATAATTTATATATCTTACAGGTTTTGTTATAAATTGTATAGGCAGTATCATTCAGTTCCAACTAGCCTATGATCCAGATTAACAGTTCACAGAGCTCTCCACGTCAAGTAATACTCTCTATCAATGTACACAGTGGAAACAAAATCATCTGCGTCCTAAAGAAGGCAAAACTGTGAAGGTTCAAGTCATCAGTGTCTTTAGCTCTTGTTTCTACTCACAAGACAACATTGCTGATTTGAAGGCCATCCAGAACGGCTTAGCCATAGACACTCAATGCTCTTCACTTTAATAACATGAAGAGCTGGACCAATAGGATGCTCAGGGGGCAAAGGTGATTGTTTCCACACCTGACAACACACACACACACACACACACACACACACACACACACACACACACACAAAGACAGTGTAAGAAATCTGAAGAGTGTGGAAAGAGAATCTCTTTTCTCTTTTTTGTCAGAGAAGACATGCCACACACCACTGCTAGAGTATCAGTTGAGACTTTCAGAGGAGTGGGTGTCACACTTGATCAGAGTTAAAGGACAGCGTGTGGCCTCTTGAGTAGGAAACTCCTTTTCTGTTCATCTTAACTTACTCGAACATTTGTCTTTCTTTGCACCCACTTAGAATACCATTCACTTTCTCTTCTCTCCTTTAATTATATTTATCTCCTCATGTGTATGCAAGAGAGAAGTGATCATGCATGAGTATGCACATGCAAGTAGAGGTCAGAGGTTGATGTCAGGTATCTTCCTCTCTTGCTTTCCACATTTCCTTTCTGGAACAGACTCACCAACTGGCTAAACGACTTGGCCAGCTAGCTTCAGAAATACATCTGTAGCTACCAAACCCAGTTTCTTATATGGGTGACAAGAATTGATTGGAACTCAGGTCCCCATGCTTGTCTGGCTTGCACTTTCCAGACTGAGCTATCTCCTTTCCCTTTCTCCTCTTCAATAGTTCCTCTCCTCCTACTTACATGTCTATCCATGTATCAGAGAGTTCTTTGATGCTAGAGAAATCTTTGTAGTCTTTGGTTTAGCAGGACTAAAATGAACCTTGCATAGGATAAGGTATCAAATGCTAATATCTCCTTAGATGTGCATAGTGCTTTGAAGTTGAGAAAGTTTTAATTACATACATGAATATCTTTTGATCGCTTTAAATCTCCCCAAATCCTATGAGGCAGATGCTCTTAAAGATAACCAATGAGTCAAACTTCAGTAAAATCCTATATTCTTCAGTGAGAGAAAAGGAGTCATTTATACCAATAACACACAACAAAGGTGTGTGCTATGTGTGTGGAAACCAAAGGTCAAGGTTGGATATCTTCCTTGATCACTTTCTATCATATTCTTTAAGGAAGAGTCTTGCTGATACTGTAGCTTATGGATTGACTAGGCTGTGTAACTAGTGAGCATCAGGCATTGCCTGTCTCTGTTACACCTGATGCAAAAATTACAGGCATGTCACTATGACTGAAGTTTACAAGGGTCCTGGTGATCCAAACTTATGTCCTAATTTCTCCACTGATTGCACTGTTTATCAAGTATATTTTTGGTTTTGCCGTGTATACCTCCAGAACCACTACATCTGATACAGCAGTGACAACTGCCTGTCCTCTTTATATACAAGATGCCACTAGCCACGATTCTTGAGTTCATGTTTGCTCCCTCTCATTTGGGTTCTGAAACCATCCATTTCCAGTGCTCATCAATTATTGTTTTGGGGCATCTGCATTACACTTTATTCTTTAACCCCTCCCACAAGGAATTGTCCTCGAGGGATGCATGCAAACCTGTCTTCGGGGTCCCTAACTCATTGGTCCGGGTCGTTTTTGTATCTGTATACATGTGATACTAAGTTGAGATACTTAATTCACCTTTCAAACCCATCTTGCAAACATATTTTTTCATAGTCATGTGACCAGGTGACCAGTTTGGTAGGGAATAGGTAGATAGATGCCATAATTGAAATGGTTATTCTTTGAGTTGCCATATTGATGTCCATATCATATAAAAATGCATTCTAACATTCAAATTTCCACATGTAAAATGTTTATTCTGATATAATTTTTTCTCCAGAAGAAAGCATTCATTTTTAATCACACTGTCATCAACAAAAGGAAACACAGTTTGTCAGTGGACTATATCGAGTCTGATTTATAAATTTTCTTTCGTCTTTACTCACTCCTGTGTTTCTTTGTTTGTTCCTTCCTTCTTTCCTTCTTACTTATCTTCCTTCCTTCCTAGCTTCCCATTTCCCCTTTCTTTAGTTTATTTAATAAGCGATCTTTTAAAACTGATCCTGGAATATTTAACATTATATTCAGCATCACTAATACCTGATAATGGAGAAAAAATTTAAAAAGATCAAATAAATGTATATATTCATTTCTCAGGAGGCTACACATATACTTACTAGCATATACCAAATATAGATATCTGGATGTATACACACACACACACACACACACACACACACACACACACACACACAAACACAAACACACACACACTTAATTATTCAGTGTGGACACCAAAGTCAATGGGAAACTAACCAAGCACACTTACCTTTAAAAGTATCTATTTGGGCAACAATCATGTCTGTTTTTTAAAAGCTCAACTTGATGAAATGCAGGAAGAAATTTCATTTTAAAAATATTTTTAGACTTTAAACACCCACAGAGAACATTCACAGACCCTTTAAATCAGACAGAATGAAAATGTTCTGTCATAGCTGGACCTAATGTTACAGCAACCTCTCATATTTATGAAAGTAGCAATAAAATCAATAATGTGAGTAACTTCATTTAAGTGTCTATTTTGCTATTTTATCTTGGCCTGGGGTATATTTCAAGATTAATGTGATCTTTAAAGTCCATTATATTGTGTCCACAGCAACAGTCATCCCTTCAGTAATCATCACCTTTTAATGGTGCAGAGTGGTATAAATGTCAGTGCCCATCGCTACATCTCCATACATACTTGTAAATGGACAGTCAAATGGACCATCTTTCCTCCAACAATAATTAAGACATGTAGGTTCGTCCTACAGCAGATAGTGTTAATAAGTTTTTAGGCGAATAATGCTTTTCAAATGCTGACAGAGCAGGAAAGAAAAATATCTATGTTTATCATTCTTTTCAAACTAAATTCTAGAAATGCATTTAACACTTCACAAAATAAACATTTTGCAGGCCCCCTCTCTCTTTCTTGCTCTCTCTCTCTCTCTCTCTCTCTCTCTCTCTCTCTCTCTCTCTCTGTGTCTGTGTGTGTGTGTGTGTGTGTGTGTGTGTGTGTGTGTTTGCATGTGCATTTCCTGTACATATATATTTGTTTCAGGTAATTTTCAAGTCACAGATTTGGGAAGCACATCTTCAAAGACAACTGTATTAGTAATTAAATGCTATTTATGTATGTGCTCTCAGCCAATGCTTGGAAAAACAGAAAATAAACACCATGCTTTAGAATTACTGGTAGAAAATTAAGCTTTATTTGGCTCTATAAATTATATACTATGAAGTCTCTATTTCTCCAGATGCAAATGCTCAGTCAGGTGACTTCTCAATGGTGGCAGACAGCTGAACTGGTTCCTAACTTAAATCTTTCATCACATATAGCTTATTGAAAGAATGCTTAAGGTCAAAAGCTATTGTCTCAACCTTGATGTGTGAACCTTTTCAGACTTAAAAGTGAAACATATACATGTGGTTATATGCAAAATCATTAACAGAGTAATAAAATCTAAGAGATATTAATGGCTAGTGGTTAATTTCTAAATAGTGAAGAAAAACGACTTTTCTTAAAATTTGACTTAAAGAATGAAGAAATTTAATTCAACCCCTCACCTTTTATACACAAATAATAAACCAGCATTAGGGATAAAGCTGTCATCTAGTCTACTGGTTCTCAAGCTCGGGCCATGACCCCATAGGGGTGGCATATCAGCTATCCTGCATATCCAATATTTACATTATGTTTCATAACAGTATCACAATTACAGTTATAAAGTAGTAATGAAATAATTTTATGGTTGGAGTCACCATAACATGAGGAACTGCATTAACGGGTCACAACACTGAGAAGGTTCAGAACATAGCCAATAATTAAACCTATTTCAAAGTTCTTTTCTTATTTTTTAAATGGCAAGCTGAGGAAGCCACTTGACTTTACAATGATGTAAGCATACATATTCAATTAGTTTAATGAGACATAAGCTTAATACACAAGTATAAATTAATAACTCCAAATGTATTAAATTTATATAAACAGATGTAAATGTAAAATTTAAACAATTCTAATCTGTTTACATTGAAATGTGTTAATTAGGTTCATTGTTTGTTTATGTGATCTATATTAAGTATATGTATTTGTGTGCTTTTGATATGCAAATCACAGGCTATCATGAGATTTTTGTCCAATATTAGTGAAATTATGTCATGTGCTAACATAAGACAATATTTTACCTTCACCAATATTTCTATTTTAATTTCCATTCTCTTTACACTGATTTATTTGTTGCATCTGTGAATGTGTGGGGACACATGCTTGCCCTGGCACTTACATAGAGGTCAACAGACTACTAGAAAGATCTCTTTCCTTCCTTCACTAAGTTGGTTCTGGGGTCACCTTGAGGTCGTCTTGCTTGGCAGCAAGTACTCTTATCCACTGAGTCATCCCTCTGGCCTTATTTTGTTTTCCTGTAGTGAATATGTTGTTACTTTGCTGACAGGAAATACTAACAAATGAAGTACTAGATTGAATCTCAACTGCAGTTAAGCTGTTGAAACAGTTGATGCCTGACATCCCTAGATTCAGAGGCAGGGTCAGAACTCTGTGCTGCATAGGGAGTGTAACACCTGTGTAGGCCACATAGTGGGATCCTGTCTCAGATGCAAAATCAGACATATGCTGATAGTACCATGTATGTTTTTCTTAAGCTTTTACATTCTAATGTGAGCTTTCTGGAATATGATCTTAAGCCAGTTAATTAGACATGACTGTAGAATAATAATGAAAAAATGTAATTATTCAACACTTCTTTGTTCTTAAAATGAAATACATGTTAGCAATAATATTCTTTTTATGTGATAGTATTTGAATTCTTACGGTCTAAAATGTGTTCAGATTTGGAGACTGTTTCATAAAATTCTAAGTACCCTGAATGCTCAGTCTTTTACTTAAGCATATATTCATCCACTAATTCCGTAAATGTGATTATCCAAGGGGTTTTAAAGAGATGTTAAAAGATATTTTATTCGTATTCTTAAGCAGCAAGTCATCTTGCACTCGATAAAAGAGGTTTGATTCGTTTGTTTTATATTGTTTGAGGATATGCAATGTCATAATTTTTTCTAAATGAAGTAATTGTCTCACTGACTTCTTGTTGCTAGAAATTTACTACACTACTATCCCCTTTAGAAAGCACCATTATCTCCCCATTGACAAGCTCTTTCATAACATTCACTGCATATCATTTTTATTTTATTATTATTATTATTATTATTATTATTATTATTATTATTATTATTGGTTTTTCAAGACAGGGTTTCTCTGTGTAGCTTTGCGCCTTTCCTGGAACTCACTTTGGAGACCAGGCTGGCCTCGAACTCACGAAGATCCACCTGCCTCTGCCTCCCGAGTGCTGGGATTAAAGGCGTGCGCCACCAATGCCTGGCTTCACTGCGTATCTTGTTGGGTTTGGTTGCATGAATTACACTGTGTGGATACCATGCTCTAAGCAGTAAGTAGAGTGAATCCATTGTTACAGTTCGAACCTTCCTGTGCTCAAGCTACTTACCCTGAATGGATACACATCTGCATCTTCTTATCCATTAAGTAAATTGGATGCATTTATCTCTTTGATAACTAAAGAAATAAGAGGAAAGGCAAACAGAGAAGGGACATTTTCATATGCAGTGTTCTGAGCTCCGTCTCCTAGGTGATGTGTTGCTGTGGTTAGTTCTTCCCGTCCAAATGTAATCTATGCTTGGTTTATGGTTACAAACACAGCTATTTCACTGTTATTGGTACTACCCATATAGACATCTAAAGCTGATGCAGTTGCAAAAATTGACTCAATGCAGCTTTTATTAAAAGGAAAGCAGAATCCCTTGTGATGAGCCTGCTTCCTTGTTTTCATTCCACATGCTGTGGCTATGAGAACTGTTGCCTCTGCAGCATCACCTGCATGTTGTCTACTGATCCCTTTCCTAAGACCAGGACAGCAAACATCTCTGTCCTGCAATGTCAACTGTGGGATGATTTACCCCATGGAGATTAGACTTCTCATGAACAGAAGTTTTATACTGAGGGATGAATCCGTGGTTAAGAGCATTACTTAGTTCAGTTCTCAGCACCCTCATCAGACAGCTCATTATTATCTGTAACTATCTCCAGGCATAGCCAAAGACTCTGTCTGCTGAAGACATATACATTCACATTCATATTCCTACACCTAAACTACACATACACATTATTAAAAATAATAAAAATTAGTCTTAAAAATGTTTTGTTTATGCTTCATTCATTCTAAAGGCTTGTATTTAGAAGCCTAATGATCCCAATACGTGTAAGAACAGTCTTTGCTCTATATTTGTCTTATTTCAAATAAGCCATATATTTCTTGAAATTAATAATAATAACTGTAAAATATACTTATTTTTGGTGTCACATCTTGTCCTGCTACAGCTCTCCTACACTTTTGGGGTTATCATGAACTGAATGGCTCCACTCTGTCCCCTCCACAATGGACTGAAAACTCTGATACTATAAGCCAACACAAGTGTATTTCCCCTTAGGTTGTATCAGACATTCTGTCTATGATGAGACAGACAACTGACACGTACATAGCATAGGGTGATAAGGGAGTTCCCTATGTTGTTGACTTCAAAGTAAAGTTGACAGAATAGGCACAAACAATAAACTTCAGTCTTACTTCTTGCACTGACAATATCAAAAGGCAAAAGTGATACGAGAACAGAAACTAGGTTCACATAGATGCTTAAAAATATGCCTTTTTCAGAGCTCCGACTGTAGGTAATGCTTTCTAGGTTTGAGCGATGACATTTGACATTTCATCTCTAAATGGGACACACTATTAAAACTTCCCATCTATAATAAGGAGACAAAAAGAATTTCCTCAAGGAGTTTTTGTAATGATGAAGCTAAATAAGGTAATGCCTATACAGAGAAAAACCTGCCTAGCATCTTCTCATTGCTCAGTACTTGTTATCTGTATTTTCTTCAGAGTGTGGGAAGACGAGTAGGAAAAGAATTTTGAAACTTGGATAAAGAACTAACATGAGAACTGAATAGTAATGTCAACCTAGGTAAAGTACTTGATATTTTTCAAATATAACTTTCCTCACTTGTAACATAAACTTTCTGTGTCTGTACTCATTTCCTGTTACTGTTAAGAGCAGTTTCCAGAAATTAGCAGGGTAATTGTTTAGTGGAAACTTTGTTATATTTTCCAGCATCCCCGGGTCAGAAATCCAGCAATTGCATTCCATCTACTTAGCAGAGTCTTCCTGGAATTCCCATTAGGTTCTGTTGGACCTTGTTCTCAGTTCTTAGAAAACTCACTGGGGACCCAACTGCCTTTAGGTCTATTCTAGTCATGAGAAGAAGTCCTTTCCTTGTGGCTGTAATCCTGAGAAGTTGGCTTGTTAATGTCAGACACACGGAGGTGACAGAGCACACAGAAATCACTCACACACTCTGCTACCTGATTTTCCATCTAACTCAAGGGGACTGGAAGGTTCTCTTTTGTCAATCTGTGGAGGTAGTGTTTTAGATGAGCCCCTCCAATCATGGTGACATGGCGTCATTTTGATTTACAATGAAAGGCAGCTTTAAGCAGAAATCAGAATACTCTGAGCTTGACAGATGACCAAAGACCAGAAATTGTTGATCATTTGGTGATGAATTAATAGAAGTAAATGAAAGATTTTTAGAGCAATGATGAGAAATATCAAGAAATGAATTAAAGTGTCAGAAGGGATTTCTCAGAGGTGTGGAGTTCCAGCGTTTAATTGTAGAAACTCATGTTCCCCATGAAAGGAAAGGGACAGTAATAGTTTGGGAGTAAAAGAAGAACATTAGGGCTGGGGATTTATAATTCTTGACCTATAAGCTCAAGTCAGTCAAGACTGGGACTGTGAAGTAGAAGATGGAAACAAGATGCCTAAGTGTGTAAGTCAGAGATGTTATCAAGTTACTAGAACAGAAAAAAATTTAAACAAATGAAATTGTATTCTAGCATCTAAACTGACATGTTTATTCTGAATAAATGTTAAACTGATGAGAAAAACCTATCCTCAGGGAAACCAGAACAGCATATGTGGTCAACCTTAGCAATGAGAAAAGTGTATGAGCATTAAGAAGAAATGATGTTTTAATGATATGGGGAAAATGACTAGGAAGGCAAAGAGAAAAACAGAAATATAAGAAAAATTACGATTTCCACCCTAGATGAGGGTAAAAGAAAGGGAGAGAGAGATGATGTATGTGAGAGTAAGGGAGAAGCCATTGAAGTATGAGGCAAGGTTCAGGAGATGGAAATATTGGCACAAGAATGCTGTCAGGATTTAAAGACATTGAGTCTATTTGCAGGGGGTGACCTTCCTGCTATCTGTAGTAACCCCCATATGGCACATTTGCCAGCCTATCGTGTGTTTCTTGAGTGCTTTGTGAACTCCTTAAGCACAAGTCTTGGACAAATTCTCATTGTTGAATATCCAGAAGTAAGGACAGTGTGTAGTTCAACAATAGGCAACTAAAAGTGATGTTTAAAGTGGAGTTAGCAAAAGAATATACAAACATACACAAAACTAGACTTGTGTGCAATAAGAATATAGGCTATGGGAATGTATGGCTTTTTTTGAGATATAACTAAAAGTGTGTTTACCCTGATATAAAGTCCAAGAGAAATTACTCCAAACCAGTCCAACATGGCAAATCAAGGAGCTCACTGGAAATTCTTTCAGGAATATGGATAACCCAAAGGCAGATTCACCACTGAAGGGTCCATTGTAGCATGGTGTCCAACATTACTCTAACACCAGTACAAATTGTAGGCAACTGCCCCAAAATCTCTCCCCCTTTCATTAATTACTTACTGTTTTTATCTGAGCTTTGGCAAAGGACTTGTGTGTGGTGGGTATTGTATTCCCCAAAATATTGTGTGTTCCCTGAAATAAACATATCTGGGGTCAGAGAACAGACAGCCACTAGAACAAACCCAAAAATGGTGGCTAGAAAATGGGAAGAGTAAGCTATAGCAGAAGTTGGGCGGTGGTGGTACACACCTTTAATTCCAGCACTTGGGAGATAGAGCTAGCTGGATCTCTGAGTTCAAGGCCACTTTAGAAACAGCTAAGCATGGTGACCCATGCCTTTAATCCTAGGGAGTAGGGGCAGAAAGAGAAAAGTATATAAGGCTTGAGGACCAGGAACTAAAGAGAAAAGCATGTAGTTAAGCATAACTGGAGAAGCATTCAGGCTTTGGAGCAACACAGTTCAGCTGAGAGCCATTGGGATGAGGATTCAGAAACTTCCAGCCTGAGGAAACAAGACCAGCTGAGGAACTGGTGAGGTGAGAAAACTGTGGCTTGTTCTGTGTCTCTGATCTTCCAGCATTCACCCCAATAACTGGCCTCGGGTTTGACTTCATTAATAAGAACTCTTTAAGATTCCTACTACACTTGTGCCCCTTGTAGTGTTTTTTTTTTATGATTTTTCTTAGTTTCCTGAGCCTCTGAGCCCCCCTTTCTCTAGGACAGATAATATAGCTACCCAATAGGTAATAAGAAATGATTGGTGCCTGAAACAACCTACAGTAGAGGGATGAAGAATCTTTGAGATTCCTAAATGTGTAATAAATGAATATCAGGTACCAAAAAATGGAAAAAGAAAAAAAATACTGATAGTTCCCAAAGCAGTTAATTATTTTTAAGTTGATTATTTAAAAAAATACTTTGACTGGCTACCAAGCACAAACTATTATATTTTTTAAGGAAAACAACTTCTAAAGTCTGGTTTTACAGCCACATTTAGACATCTCATCTTTACCCAAACCAGAAAGCCATAACCCCAGAGTCATCCCTCTGAAGTTGTCAGATCCTTTAAAATGTGTGAACTAGGGCAACTGAGAGGACACAAGTGTGTGTATTTCCCACTCGGTTATTTGTACGGAGATGATTTTGTTATTGAAGTGTGTTTGCTGGGCAACTGACACTGGCCAGATAAAAAAAGACCAGCAGCCAGGTCTAAACATCTCAGTGGTGATGAGACTCCAGGGGTTTACAAAAAAAGAAAGAAAGAAAAAGAAAACAGAGCAGAAATGGATGCAAAGTAAGCAACCACCTAAACAACAATCAGGCAAATGGTGACTTGATTTTTGATGTCGCCTGGCCATTACCAAATCCTCTAGTACGCTTATGAGGAAATCTGCAATCTTGTGGCAGTTGTCGGTACATCTAGGATATTGCATGGCCAGGTCTCCTCTTCTGCACATGTATGCCCTTTCATTCACTCCGTCCTTTAGAAGAGTAACGGCTTTGGGAAACAAGAAACTTCTCTGCCCCATTGTGTTTGCATCCTGGCAGGGTAGAAATAAACGGAAAAGATAATTTCTTAAAGGAGCCACTGCCATGCAAAGAATAAATCAAGGAACTTTTATCGGAGACATTTGACAGGGAAAAGAATGCCTCTGTCTGTGCAGTGCAGAATGTGATGAAGATTGGCGGGCCAAGTACAAAATGTTAAATATGGTTTAGAAAAATGCAGACTCCCGGAAAAGAAAATCTCTCAAAGACTCAGCATTTTCTAAGAGTGGTACTTACGTATCCTTTAACGACCTGTTAAAGCCATAAATGCATGCTTTTTATGGTTTTAATTACAGAGTAAATTTCCTAATGTTATAAAGTCCTAAATGGCTATTGGGAGAAAAATCCTCCTGTTAGTTGGATGGTATTAAGATAATACACAGATTGGCTATTAATGGGTTCTGTGCAAACTGCATTTTTTTTTTTTTTTGACTACTTACCATCCTGCGGCAACTTGACTTGGAAATGAAATTAACTGAACTGGGATTTAATCCTCCCCTTTGCCCCAGCTACATGAGTGTGAACTAGTGAATGTGTTGAAGCATGAGGGCTGTGTGAGAAACTAGTTAAATAAAAAGAGATGCAAGGATACTGCCCAGCTTCTCTTCAGTGGTAGGGGTGGGGGATGCAAAGTAGAGCATGACTGTGATGTGGAGGAGATCTTGGCATTTCCGGGTTAATCAGAAAGGCACCAGTTGTCCGGGCTACCTAGTCTATGAGTAAACAAATGGTCCTGGACCTGAAGAGATGGCTCAGCAGTTAAGAGCACTTGTTTCTCTTGTAGAGGACCTTGCTTCAGTTCTGAGAACACAGGTGTTAGCTCACAACTTTCTGTAATTCCAGGTTCAGGGAATCAGATGCACTATTCTCATATTCACAGGCACACATGTGGTACACATACATACATTCAGGAAAACACTCATATACTTAAATAAATGTAAAAAAAAATACTAATAAAAATTAAAGATATATCAATATTTTTGAAATGGTCTTCAGGACAAGCAGGGGCTTGTGTAAGTATTAAGGCTCTTTACTGTGCTTTGTGGGGATATATGTTCCCAAACTTTATGCCATTCTAGTCACAATCTTTACCAAATCTTTCCTAGCCTCGATGGAGTTGCAGAAAAACTAATAAATTCTACTTCCTTTTGATCTAGGAACCCCTGTAATCTATTTGAATATTGATTCATGCAATTGAATCCTTAGAGATAATGTAGTGTGGCTACATTATCTCCTTCTGTAGTGATGTCCGTACAGAATGCCACCTGCTAGGTATCATTTAAGATAAAAAATGACAGTGATATGTAAAGGTGTAGTTGATGGGGCCAGTGGGTTCTTCAGTGTGGTATGGGACACAGTTAGAATGCGGACTCGCCAATTACTGTGAGGAACTCTTCCATTGTTCTGTTTCTCACTTGTTTGATTTAAAAGTCACTTTATTAATTTCCTGTCTTCCAAGTGTGAGAACTTTTCTCATTGTCACCAGAAGTTTTTAAAATAAAAACCATTTGCCACGTTTTTGTCCTCAAGTCTTTTTGCTGTTCAGTGTAAACCCATGGCACTCATTGCAAAGGTCCAGCTGTTCAGTTCACTGGGACTTCTTCTTCCTCAATAAACACTCATGCTATAGGCTCTAAACAAATCAAAGTCTATCAGTAGGTTTTGTGTATCATAGCATGACTGCTATATGAAATTATATTTTTAACATACTTGAGTGACATGCATGTCAGAGACCAGATTACTTTTTGCTGTTAGTCAGTGATATTCAGTCAAGGTTTTATGATGCCTGTGCCAGAGTATTCTATGGTAAGATACGTAATGACATGAGTTAATAAGCTTCTATAATTTGAGTCTGGAATAATCCACCAATGCCCATGCATTAGTGCCCTCATCTCTAGGTTCATAACTTTGATGCCTGATCTGCAATTAGCATTCTTCTTTTGGTATTGCTCTAAAATTCAAAGATACTACCACTTAAGAACAAATTCTAACTTTCAGCTAATACAGTATTATAGCCTTCCAGTGGACTGATTTGTATACTTGAACTTAGTGGAGCCAAGGAGATTATTGAAACTCCAAAAGGGTAGCCATTATTTTAGTATACAGACCTCACTCAGCATACCACACCCCAACACTGTTGGGAACATATTATTCAAATCACATCCTGTGCCACTGAGAAGAATATCCATAGGGTAACTATAGGCTGATTTTCATAACACATGAGTTCATATCCAAAAGGACATATTTACAACTGATTTAATAATGTATATCTAAGATAAGAATTTTTTTCATGCATATAATATTACCTGGTTTGTGATGGTTCCATATGTACTTTTAAACCTTAAATAATGTTTGGATGTACTTAAGCAAAAGAAACAATTCTATGTTTGAGTACAAGAAAAATTATAGACAAAATATTCTCAAATACTCTTCTCAAATAACGTTTTACTTTTCAAAGAAACACTTATATGGGATTAATATATGTATACCTATATACATAAATAACAAATTGAACTTAACAGTAACTTTTGTATTCTTGAGGGATCTCTACAAAATGCTTACATTGCTTTCAATTATAGTTAGGTGCATTACGTACCACAATAACAATTATGCTGGAGGCAGGTAAGCACTTACTCTTCCTGAAGGGATGTTTTGAACATTTTGAATATTTCTGTTGTTTCCTTTCAGTTAGAATAACAAACAATACCTAATTTTCATAACTACAGGTTGTATTTTGAAAAAAAAAAAGGAACCCTCAATAAATTTTAACTTGAACAGCCAGAAAATCACTTATCTTCTTAGTAGCAAATTTTACTTCATAATCTAAAAGTGAGATAGCCTATTTTTACTCGATACTTTGGATTTGATGAACAGCTGTCATTTCTCTCAAAAGATTCTGAACTTATAATCCTGAAACTACCTGATTAGCAAAACCTGACTAGGTAGAAAAAGTGACTAGGGAAGGGAAGGTGTGGTGTCTAAATGAGAAATGTGTCAGTCTTGCTGCTGCTGCTGCTGCCCAGTGGATTGCAACTTTAGAACCCAAATACCTGCTGTATTGACTACAATAGGTTAAGACAGTGAACTTTGAAATCAATAAAGTCTGTCCTTTGTCTGAAAAGCTTTTGAGTTCCTACCTAGAGTTCCTGGCTACACTCTCTCTGTCCTCAATTACCCCTAGTTGTTATTCTAGTGGTAAGTAAAAACAAAGATCAGTGCCACCAACTTATGATGACTCCTTCCTGAGCCTTAGTGTGTGCATGCTCACCTAGAGAGCAAAGTTAGCTCTTATGTGATTAGAGTGTTATAATTTTTTCTACCTCTTCCACATCCTGTAGTAAAACAAATGTCTTCACACTACAGTCAAGGAGATTTCTACCTCATTTGTGGAAATACAAGTAAAGGCATAAAATATCCTCCAATATGGCAGGGACTTAAAACACATAGGCAGCATAAAGGACAACTACATATGTAATTTATGCAGTGTTTGTGACTGTTATTAAACATGCTTTTCCAGATATTGAGCTAACTACCAGATGAGCTGTTTTCCATTTTTAAAAAAATATTTTGGTGATTTATAAATTATATATATGCATGTGTGTATATGTATGTATATATATGTGTGTGTATGTATGTATGTATGTATGTATATATATTAAAACATTTCAATTGAAATAATAGAGCATAAAACTAATTGATAAATCATCTTTCTGAATATTGACTCTGTGAAGGAATCTGCCTTTATCACACCTGCTTTACTTACTTTTCTTTTATTTTTTATTCATTTCAGGTATCAAACTGTAAGAATTAATCAAAATATTTGACAAAATAAAAAATCTTAAACATCACAGACACTGCCTATTTAAGATTAATAAGTGCCCATTTGGTGTGGTTAGAGAAAAATCAATACCATCAAAGGAGATAAAATTAAAAAGGTTAAGTATGAAAAAGACAGAAAATCCTGTTGATTAGAAATTATAAAAAGAAAATCAACTCTTTATATGTATAGAATATTTGAAAGTACGTCCATTTGGTTTCAGTCAAAGGAACAAGTTTCAGATTGATTTATCCTTTTTTCTGACTCTCTAATTCAACATGAAAGGATGACTTCCCCAATATGCATTTTACACCTAAACTAGAATACTAATTGCCCTGGTTAATTTTAACTGTATAGTAGTTATTCTCAAACTATCAGTTGTGGTGATCCCATTGGCAAGCCTCTATCCCCCAAATATTAATGGCACAATTCATAACAGGGGCAAAATTACAGTTATGAAATAGGATGACAATAATTTTATGGTTGAGGGTCACCACAATGTAAGGAACTATATTAAAGGATTGCAGCATTGGAAATGCTGAGAACCAATGGTGTAGAGTCATCTGAGAGGAGAAGCCTCAATCAAGGAATTTCCTTTATCTGACTGGCTTGTGGGCATGTCTTGATAGGTACTCGATGTGGAAAGGTCCATCCCATTGAGAAGGTACCACCCCTATCCAGGTGATGCTGAACTATATAAGAAAGCTATCTGAATGTAATCAGGACTGGGAATCCCTAAGCACAGGGCTGACCAGAAGTGTAAGAACAAAATGTCATCAGGGATGGCATTTCCAGGTATTTCCTGTCCTGATTTCTAGATAACCATCCTCTTGGGACTTCACATGGTTCCCTTTATTTCTATGTTCCTTGTGTTATAATTGGATCGCATATCTCTGATTAGGGCCCAGCCATGAGAACTTTTTCTGTTAACTGATTGTTTGGGGATTTATTTCCAAATATGGAAACATTCTGCATAGTGGTGGCTAAGACTCCAACAGAAAGACTTAGGGACTCCAACCTGTAGATGGATTTTTCTATGGGCCTCCAGCTAACAAAAACAGCATGGAGACTTATTGTTAATTATGAAAGCTCAGTCTGTAGCTTAAGCTTGTCCCATTAGCACTTATAACTTAAATTAGCCCATTTATATTAATCTTTGCGTGGTCTCATGCCTTTTACCTCTCTTCCGTCTTGTACCTCCTGTTTCCTCTCTGTGTCCTCTAGCATCTCTCCCATGCCTTGATTCATCTCATCTTCCTCTGACTGCCCAGAAGTCCCACCTACCACTTCCTCCCTAGTTATTGGCCATTCAGCTCTTTATTAAACCAATTAGAAGGTGTCTTGACAAAGTCGCATCTTCACGGTGAACATAAAGATAATTTCACAATATTAATCTTTAATGCTTAGCATATCTCCTTCTTTTCTTACTTTGCTCAAATACTTTGTGTCAGATTTCAGTGGAGTATTAAGGATAACAGAACTGTCCACATAGGTTTCCCATGCATGCTGATAGAATGTGTAGTTTCTGCTCAGATTTTGAACAGAATGATATAAAAAAGATGATAGACTCTCCTCCATCTTTCATGAAATATTAATTTAGAAAAGACAAGTACATTATCATTTACCAAAATATACTTTACCCATATGTTTTACCTCCAAGTGTTCTGAAAAAACACAAAAATTGTTCATTTTTGAATATTATTTTAAGATGTGTTACATTCACTTATGCTGTGGAATATTTATTTAATGATGCATAGATGTGCAACATTCTTTTATGTTGCATTGGTTTAGCTCTGTAAAACTGTGTTACTTTGTCTGTCTAAAACACCTGTTTGGTCTAATAAAGAGCTGAATGGCCAATAGCAAGGCAGTAGAAAGGATAGGCAGGGCTGGCAGGTAGAGATAATAAATAGGAGAAATCTGGGGAGAAGAGATCAGGGAGTGAGAAGAGAGAGGATATCAGAAGCCAGCCACCCTGCTACACAGCAAGCCATGGAGTAAGAAGAAAAGAAAGGTATCTAGAATAGAGAAAGATAAAAGCCCAGAGGCAAAAGGTAGATGGGATAACTTAAGAAAAACTGGCTAGAAACAAATCAAGCTAAGGCCAGACATTCATAAGTAAAAATAAGCCTTTGTGTGATTTATTTGAGAGCTGGGTGGTAGAACCCCCAAAAAGAGTTAAGAGCCAAAAAACATTAAAAAAAAACAAACTGACAGCATTCCTTCATAATCGTTAATGGAATTTTATGCCAAATATAACAAACTGTTGAAATAAATCACTCTAATTTTAATCTTTAACAGAAAAGCTATTGGGAGGAGAAGTTTACACAAATAGGAATTGCTTCCAATTGCAGGTGCCAAAAGAGGACCCTTAAGTAAGTTCACAAAGTGGAAAAATCCACAAATACTAATGTCAGGGTTGTGAAAAAAAAAATAGCCTCAAGAGCCAAATCGGTAATTATGTTCTCATGCAGCCTCTAGGGTAGGCAAGCACCAATTTTCATGTACAATCATCTATCCCAGTGTGCAGTGTTTAACCATCTGTAAATGTTTGCTAGAGGTGACTTTCATTATCTCCTCTCTCTCTCTCTGTCTCTCTGTCTGTCTCTGTCTTTCTGTCTGTCTCTCTCTCTCTCTCTCACACACACACATACACACACACACATACACACATACACACACACACACACACACACACACACACACACACACCTTTTCCCTAATCCATAGGAAATGCTATCTTAATATTCTGCCAGTAATCTGCGCAATAAAAGAAGATTGCAATAGCAGGAGTGAAACGAGAGACTAGCAAAGGAAGTGCAGCTATTTGCAATTTTAGCGAAAACCAAAATGTATTGATAAAGTGCCCTCCATGAGAATTCTTAACTCACTAGGGAAGTGCCTCTTTCAAACAACCAAACTGAATTTTTTTTGGTTTTTTGTTTTTCAAGACAGGGTTTCCCTGTGTAGCTTTGCGCATTTCCTGGAACTCACTTGGTAGCCCAGGCTGGCCTTGAACTCACAGAGGTCCTCCTGCCTCTCCCTCCCGAGTGCTGGGATTAAAGGCGTGTGCCACCACCGCCCGGCCCTGAACTGAATTTTATGAAGATTTGTTTTATTTTATTAATTCTCTCCTCCCTCTCTCTTTTCCTCTTGGCCTCCTCTTCCTTTCCTGATCCCTACCTCCCTCTCTAGATGTGTGTCTAGGTCTGTCTGTGTGTGAATACATGCAGGGGAGTGCAGATTCCCTTGAATAAGAAGTTGGATCCCCCAGAGCTGGAGTTAGAGGAGTTTGTGAGCCACCTGACTTGGGTGCTAGGAACCAAATTCAGGTCCTTTGGAAGAGAAAGAAGCAAGTGCTCTTTACTGCTGAACCACCTCTGTAGTTCTTAAACTGAATTTTAAAGATAACCTTTTTGGACTGGAAGTAGTTTATTAGTTTGTCAGAACAAAACCATGTTAAACATGAATCAATATGACAAAGCAAGTAACTCCATTCAGCGTCAGTAGGAGGACTAAAGGATGTTTATTTATAAATAATAGCAAACTACTTGAAACCTGGGAGACAAGCAAAGAGATGTTAAAATCCCTGCTATCATATGCTAGTCTGAGAAGCACATATTTTATTAAAAGTAAGAAAAAGAAACAAAAGGATGTGTCATGATTTTAAAAATACTTTGCCTCTTAAAAGTTTAGAAATGCATGGGTAAAGTAAAAATGGCCATTTTGCATCATTTTAAATAGAAAAACCGTTAGGGTTTTTGGCCATCTGATCACCAGACTAGGTAAGATCAGGCTTTCTCTCAATCATTGCCAGCAGTCTACAGAGGATGTATCATTGTGGATTTCTGGGGACCTCTCCAGCACTCTGCCTATTCCTGTTCTCATGTGGTCTTCATTTATCATGGTCTGTTATTCCTCGTTCTCCCTTTCTGTTCTTGATCCAGCTGGGATCTCCTGCTCCCCTAAGCTTTCTTTCCCTCAAATCTTGCCCTTCATTACTCCCACTGTCATCCAGGTTGTTCATGTAGATCCCATCCATTTCTCTGTCATTGGGCGATCCCTATGTCTTTCCTAGAGTCCCATTTTCTAGGTAGCCTCCCTGGAGTTGTGTAGCAGTCTAGTCATCTAATGGTCGTACTGGAACTCTCATCCAATAACTAATGGAAGTGGATGCAGAGATCCTCAGCCAGGCCCCAGGCGGAGCTCCAGGTGTCCAACTGTCGAGAAAGAGGAGGGACTGTAAGAGCACGAATTGTTGAGACCAAGATTGTAGAGGCACAGGGACAAATAGCCAAATGGATGGAAGCACATGAATTATGAACCAAAGGCTATGGAGCCCCCAGCTGGATCAGGCCCTCTGGATAAGTGAGACAGTTGAATAGCTTGAACTGTTTGGGAGGCATCCAGGCTGTGGAACAGGGACCTGTCCTTAGTGCATGAGCTGGCTCTTTGAAACGTTGGGCTTATACAGGGACACTTTGCTCAGCCTGGAAAGAGGGGACTGGAACTGCCTGTACTGAATCCACCAGGTTGAAATGAATCCCCAGGGGAGTTTTGGCCCTGGAGGAGATCAGAATGGAGGGGAGGGGATGGAGGGAAGGTGGGGGGAGGGGGCGGGAGGGGGGAGGACAGGGGAACCCATGGCTGATGTGTAAAATTAAAACACAAATATAATTAAAAAATAAATAAATAGAAAAACCACAAGGAGAAGACTAATTGCCTAGGAAAAACACAATGTTTTCTATCAATTTGGGAATGAATATAGCTTCTCTCCTCCAAACTCATGAAGAAGGATTTGTGGTAGATAAATGATTGATACCCTGAAGTAAATCCTTAAATAAATAAATTGATTGATTTGCTTCCTGGAAAAGGAATTCCATGTAGAACTGTTAGTATTTTAGTGACTAGAAGATCTGCAGGTGGCAATACAACAGGGTGTGTGGTGCTAACTGACTGAAATTTCATAACAAAACAAAAAACAACAACAACAACAAAAAAAAAAAAAACGAACAGTTTTTCCAAGTTTTCAGCTCTTAACTTCTAAGATAAATTTTCATTTTCCCAGAACCCAATGGCTGTCAGATTGATATATCCACAGCATTGTTCAATGTTAATATACTGTACTACTGAAACCAACCATTTCCCTGTGTGTTCCCAAGTTCTCGTGTATCTGGTCATGATGAGGAACCCTTTCTGATTTTCTTTTCTATGTGCCTTATTACTGTGATAAAGTCCATGACATATTGTATGACAATTGAACTCACCAAAGGGAAGATACGTGGCTTTTAATTTTGTTCTTACTTGGAGTATTTTGTGGTCCTATCAAACTTACCTACTTTCTTTTACAGAATAGTTCTAAACTGCAAGGAGTTTGGAGGGAAAGGGTCAGGGTGTAGGTGAGCATCCATGAAGAAAAGGTGAATGTATGTGATTTCCTGGATGGATAGATCCTTAAAGTGAGTTTTGGGGCTGGGCCTGGGAGCTTGTTCTGTAACCTTATATATACCTCCAAACTCATTATATTCAGTGGAGAGGAGCTGAGATGTTGCACATCTACAAATGGCTCCCCAGTGTGCTTGTCAGATATTATATAAATAAAAAAAAATCACAAATACAGAAACTTGGGTAGAAGAAAATTTCTTTCATCTTCAAAATGATCAGGTTACTTACAATAGATATCCAAGGAGACTTTCTCAATAGTTTTCATTACATTTTGGAAGCATTTTACCATATATATATATATATATACATATATATATAATTTACTTTCATATATAATTACTTTGCATGTTCTATCTTTTTTCCTATAAAATGTCAGCTATTCAACTTGGGCATTCAGGACGTGCCATCATATTTCTGTATCTATACATTGTGAGACATTTGCTTGCTTACTATAGAGAATGTTTTGAGGAAAAAAATTTTACACACCAACAAAAACAAAAACAAAAACAAAAAAAACAAACAAAAACCATAAACACATTAGCCAAGAGGCGGGCTTCAGAGTCAGAAGTTGAACAGGCAGTGTATAAAGATATGAAAATTCTATTCACATTCGTGTTTTTTGGATTGAGATCTTAGATGTCATGATGTGTTTGCCTTCTTTCCACTCCTGCTCCTAGATCTTACAATTACTGTCATCACAAATAATATTTGAAGTTTGTCTTTTAAATACACAGGTGAGCCACAGGTAATTTTCTCTCAAATGTAATTTAGAAGTGTGCAAATCTTTCCTAAACTCCAAGAGACCAGTGTATTTAGCATACAGAGATACTCCTTTCAGGGTAAAATAGTGACTCCTTTTCAGCTGCCCTGAATTCTATGACATTTGTAAAACCTTCATGTGAAATTATAAAGGTAATAAAGCCAGAGGCAAAGTCCTTTGACTTCTCGTACATACTGAAGGGTTACGTATGGGTATATATATATATATATATATATATATATATATATATATATATAAAATTTTCTTAATATAGTGTAAATAAATTAGGTGTAGGAAAATGCACATTCAAAGTACATTTTAAATATAAACCTTCATAATTGATTTCTGCCACTAAGACAATGTTCTGTCTTATTGCAACTCATAAAGAGATCGTCTTTCTACATATTTCTCATCAGGTTTTCTTTTAATGCTTGTGGGTCATTATAGGCTATTAGTCTAGTCTAGCTCTTTTAAAGGCCTCTCATTACTATGCTTAATTTGAAGCCCTTGTGTGTATTTACAAAACCATCTGCCAGTAAATTATGCTTTGGTGGCCCCAGATCATCTATGAGACTAGGAACTATATGAACAGCAAGTATGGTTTCCTCTTAATAGTTTCAAAGGTTTCCCAAAGGATTCCATTGTAGCTGAAGTTTTCCTGGTCCCACCTGTCTCCCACAGCTCCGTGGTCCCCCAAGTAAACACACAGAGGCTTATACTAATTAAAACTTCTCGGCCATCATCTCAGGCTTACTACTGACTAGCTCTTACACATAAACTCAGCCCATTCCTGTTAATCTATATGTTGCCATGTGTTCCATGGCTTTACGTGTGTGCCATTATATGCTGCTCCCTAGATGGTGGGCTGGTGTCACCTGACTCAGACTTCTTCTTCACAGAATTCTCCTTGTCCACTTACCCTGCCTATACTTCCTGCCTGACTACTGGCCAATCAGCATTTTATTTATCAACCAATCAGAGCAACACATCCACAGCATACAGAGCAACATCACCCATCATTTTCCATTTTCTGTCTATTTAAAAGGAAGGTTTTAACTTCAACAGAGTAAAATTACATATAATAAAACAGTTATCAAGCAAGAATTACAGTTATAATAGAGTCTATTTGTATTTGGCAAAATTAAAGAAAATATTTTATCATCTATCCTATATTTGTGAGTCTAAAGTTTTATATCTACCCTTTCTCTTATCATAATCAAGGAAAACCATAATTATAACTATCTAGTTTTCAACTACATCAAAGACCACAGAAGGATATAATATTATCTATGTAAACAGGAAGTGCATTGTAAACAACTCCCAAAAATCTATAATGACAGAGACAGCTTGCTGCCTGGACAGTCACCCAATGTTGGGGCACCCATTCTTCAGCCTACAGGCCTAGAGTCTCTCAGTCACTTTTCTCTGTGTCCTATAGAATGTTTGGCAGTCTCTTCTGTGAAGCAGGAATCTGAAGGACCATCTTGCCTTGCAAAATTCAGTGGTCACCTTCCTATGGGTCCTGCATGTCCAATCAATACAACATTTTGTCAAGCAGTCCAGACAAGAACAGTTTCTTGCCCAAATGGCTATTTTTGCCAAGAAGATAAACTCCATATAGAGTGTCTTCAACACCCATCTTTCTCTTTGAAATAAATTGGTGCTGCCAGGAGCAGACATGTCTCACTGACCAGAAAGTCTACGTTTTTAAAACATTTTAAATGCCATATTCTGTAGGTCTTTGAAGTATTTGAAGATTACCTACCTAATTGAATTATGTTTATGTATGCCTAGAAAAATTAACATGATTACAAGTTTGACTATCATAGAAGACTAATTATTAATCTATATTTCTTAATTATCCATTATAATTTAAATGAGTTACATAAACATAATACTTTAAGCAAGAGTAGAAATACACATATAGTATAACAAAATTTGTATCAATAATCTAAAATCTATAGCAACATAAAATATTTTTAAACGAGTTGTTGCTCTTTAAAAGTAGGTTCAACAATCCCCCCTTTATCCTATCATATCTATATTCTATAGTTCCATATCATATCCCCCTTTCTTCTTTTAGAAAGATAATGAATATGACCAATAACAATTTGTAACCAACAACCTAAACAAAAATAAAGATCCATAATCCATCTTTTGGGAATGTGGCATAGTTTTTTAGGCTACTTCCTGATAATAAAGGGTGCTGTATTCTTATGGGGATACAAAGAAAATTTTAGGATTATGGCAAAGTCCTGACTAGAGTAGTCTGTGAAGCTGTAAAATCTGAGCCAGTTGCCTTGAAGTTGATTTTGGATGTTGGATGATCTGGAACATCATGTTATTGGAGACCTTTCAGGGGGTCTTGGCTGGTCAAACCATATTAGCCTGCAAGCAATCTACAGGTTCTCATCTTCTGTGGAAACAAAAGCAGAACCTATTTTCCAAATCAATGTATCCTTAGACATAAATTTTAATATCAAAATACCTTTAAAATATACATATTGTTTTAACTCAATAGTTTTTACAATCAAATGTCTCTCTGCAGTTAAAAATCCCAAAGAAAATATAATCCAGACTCTCTGTGTAATATCCATCTTTACATGACTTATTTTTTATATTACCTTTACTGTCTCTTTAAAGATTTTACTTTTTAAAACTATTTATTTATGTAACTGTCTATATTCATTTTCTTCTCTCTTCTAAGCCTACACACATTTTCACACACACTGTAAACCATTTAAAGTCTTATTCCATCTGAATCTGCCTTATTGTGAACCTCTTGCTTTAAACTGCAGTGGTCAGTACTGAAGCATCAGCCTTGGCTGCTGACTTTGCCCATCTCAACTTTTCACTGTCAGCTCTGGGAGCCATGCTGTCCATTGACTCTGGGAGGCAGTGGGTCTATGCTTCCATCAAAGAAGCATGTAGCCCAGAAACTTTTTTTTGTCTGTACTAGCAAAGGCTAACTCCACCACACACAGCTTAATGTGCAGCTTGGAGACACCACGGTGTATATGCATTTCTAGTGGGTCTTATTAAACAAAAAACACAGAGCCAAATATAGAGGTGAAAGCCTTAGATCAGGGAAACAGGGAAAGCCACAAGCCAACCTTATATCAGTAACTCCTCAACTTCCAAAGAGAGCAATTCCTGTCTATTCAGACATAAATGCCTTGCTTTTCTGCCCTCTCATTGGCTCTTAGTCCAGCTACCTCTCTTCCTCCTCCTATACAGCTCTGTTACTGTCTGTCTGTACAGACTTCCAGGTCTCTGTGGTTGGTACTGGGTTAAAGGCATGTGTCACCATGCTTGGCTCTGTTCCCTAGTGTGGCCTTGAACACACAGAGATCCTGCCTGCTAAGGGATTAAGGACATGTGCTGCCTGACTTCTTGTTTGCTTAAAATGGCTGACCTTTTCCCCCTGATCTCCAGGGAAGCTTTATTTATTAATGCACAATTAAAATATCACCACATGCCATAAAGAACTTTAATGAAAAATAATAAATAAATAATTCCATGAAATATAATTAGAGAAGGAGTTTTCATAATTTCAAATTATTTTGTGAGTTCAGTTTGCAAATCAGAGACAGGTGTATACCAATTATCTTGTTCAATTTTTTTCCTTGATGAATAAGAAATTGCTATAATGACATTTACTATTTTATTAACTCATTACAGAGACATGTGCTAGGAATGTATAAGGGGTTCTTTGTAGTGTCTAATCATTAAATCTTTGCTTTCTGTATAGCTAAATGTATCTTCATACTTTATACTAGATAAGAAAGTATGCAAATGTAAATATGTTAGAGTCTGAACTCCCATTTAAGTTTAAATCTAGTTGCAACCTCAAAAAATATGAGAAGCCTTTCTCATTTGTAGCTACTAAATGCAATGAAAAAAAAAAAAACACCTCAGTTTCTCATGAGGTTTTCCTGTTGAAAAATGAAACTGTCAAAATCCCCAGCAGTTGGTAAGGACCACTTAGTATCAGAATTTCTTGACAGATGACAAGCAGGATACTGGAAAGGTCATGAGTCCAGGTTGCTGCAGGAGGATGCACACAACTTTCAAGTAGCTGATCTGTATTGAGTATAGTGAAGAACTGATCAGGTCAAAGGGAGGATGAAGAAGGAGAATGGTGTATAGTGATTAGGTTCACTCTAACAGGTAGCAGGCTGAAAATCAGAAATCCCAAGTCCCAGAACAACTTCATCAGTCGTTATAGAACTTGGGTAAGAAATGAGTCTCTGGAGCTCACATTTAAGAAATAAGTGACAGAGTTGAGGAAATGGCTCAGTGGGTAAGACATCAGCTGTGCAAGCATGGAGACCTGGGCTCAGATTTACATCACCTACATTAAAACCCAAGTGTGACAACATTGTGCATATACTCCCAGCACTGAGTATTTAGACCTATTTGTCAGCCAATCTAGATGAAATTGCGATATTTGGGTTCAGTGAGAGACCCTGTTTCAGAAAACAAGAGGGAGATTGGTAGATGTAAACATTTCAATGTCAACCTATGGCTTTCATATGCCACTGAATAAGTGAGTGCTGTAGCACACTCGTGTTCACATAAGGGCCACATACCACAAGACCCCAAACACACATGCACCACAAGGAGTGTGTGAGTTGAAACTATTATGTAAGAAAGATACTAAAATGCTTTGTAGACTGTCACATAAAAAGATACTAAAATGCTTTGTAGGCTGTCATGTACTCTGCATAAGGAATTATTCATAATTACAGGCTCTGTTAAGTGACTGTGTTCCAGGTTACAGATTCAAAAACAATGTTACTGTCTGGCTAACAGCTTACTTTATCTATGTCAACTGTACACTTACAAGATTTTGAATGAATATTTTACCTATTGTCTCTATAATATAATCATCATTGCATTGTATCTGCTTTCATTTGTCATTGAGGAGCCAGTTCATTGAGAATCCAAGAGTTTCACCCTCATTGTCATTATCTTTATGCTTATGATGATTTTAATAATGAACTGCATGCACAAAGCATTTTTAACTTGATAAAATTGGTTTGCGTTTTTTGTAACAGTTATTTTTTAAATGTTTTTATGTACTTTGAACACTCCAAAAACTTTTGAGCCAGTTTGCCACGCAGTAGAGAGGACAGTGTTGTGCTAAATGCTATCCTGTTGCCTCTGGTTCAGACTCACCTCTCAGTTGTGTAGAGTTCTGATGTTGTTGATGATAGTCTCTGATCAAGGGAAAATTAAGAGCAGAAGTAAATGGGTCAATGGGAGATGATAGCTGCCTCTTTTTTTCATAACAAAGAGTTAATATCATATATATATATATATATATATATATATATATATATATATATAACATGAATCTTAAATTATTAATAAAAATCTGGTGCTTGATATTGGGGTGAATCCTGAAAGATCAGAGAAGCAGAACAAGTCACAACTAACTTGCCTCACCGACTCCTCAGCTGGTCTTGTTTCCTCAAACTGGAAGCCTCTGAGTCCTCACCCAAATGGATCTCAGCTGAACTGCTGCTAAAAGCCTAAAAGTTTAAAAGCCTCTATTTCCTGGTGCTCACACCTTATATACCTTTCTCCTTACTGCCATCACTTCCTGCGATTAAAGGTGTGTGTCTTTCCCAAGCAAAGACATGAGATCTCAACTGCTGAGTTTAACAGTGTGTGTCACCATGCCTGGCTCTGTTTCTAGTGTGGCCTTGAAGTCACAGGGATCCAGATGGATCTCTGCCTCCTGAGTGATAGGATTAAAAGTGTGTGTGCCACCATGTTCTGGCCTCTATGTCTATCTAGTGGCTGTTCTGTTCTATGACCCCAGATAAGGTTATTAGGGTACACAATATATTGAGGGACACAGTATCACCACACATAGATAGATAGATAGATAGATAGATAGATAGATAGATAGATAGGGAAAAAACCCTGGGAATTGTCTGAGTGGAACATTAAAGATAACATTTTTTATTATCATAATGCCTAATAAAGATGTTATTTGAATCATCTTGTATTTACAAACACAGTGTCGCTTTACAACATGAAAACCAAAGTGTTATAGATTTTGATATAAATTTGGTAATTTCTTCTGACCTTTCTTTCTGTCTGTCTAAATACTAATCCTGCACTAAAAACACAAAGCTAGGTCATGTATTAATTTACCTAATAGATAAGTGGATCCCACTGCTGTAAACAAAGATCACAGTGAAAAAAGTCAGTTGGTTAAATCATTAGAGAATGCTGCAGACTTGAATAAATTATATCACTTGGAACACACTATTGATAAGCACTATTTTTTTTGTTAATTAAAATTTTTCTGTATAGCATATTTCAGTTATATTTACTTTCCTTCTCCCAACTCCTCTGAAATTCTCCCCACCTCCCTACCTACCAAATTTCATGATACTCTGCCTTTCCCTTTCCCACTCCTTTTAAAGTGTTTGCTATTCCATATAAGTTATAAAAACATTAGGATACTTAAATATAGAAAATCGTTCATAAATGGTAATCACATTTCAGATTAAAAGATCATGAGAGTGAGCATTAACATGAGAGAAATAATGAAAGTATCATACAATTAGTGGCTTTCAAATGGAATTGTCCCAATCTTCTTGGGATGGTCTGGGTCAAAGAATCATGGGTCTTGACTTTAGAGATCATGAATCAATATTGATGAGAGGTTCTAGAAATTTATATTTGAAATAGATATTTAGGGTGACAGAGGGTCCAGTGAGTCTCATCATGATCTGAGACACACTTATGTGTTAGATAAAATGATCTAATATCAATGAATTCTCAGTTGAATGGGTAGGTATTGTAAATGTACACATCTAAAATGATTGCTATAGATCATCCAGAAAAGCCAGAAAGGGGCTTAGATAATGGTTACTTGCCATTATTCTACACATTCTCAAAAATTATTACTATCTCTCACACAGTACTTATTAAGGGGTATTGAATATAACAAAGCTCTTTGCATTCTTTTTACAAGTTTATTGAGAGAATAAAGATAACATGTATCCCTCTCACAGAGACATTTTGATGACAACTATACGGTTTTCTATTGGGCATAATCTATGCTCATAGAGTTAAGATTTATCCCATTGTTTTCTGGAATGAGAAAGTGTAACTCACCATCAATTTCCCAATCATCTATAGTTCTTATTCCAGGGACGAGAGCAAAGGAGGACCGAATGGCAGCAGCTTTGAATGGAGGTTTACAATTGGAGCCTGAAGAGAGGGAAACCACACTCAGACTTCCTTCCACTATTCTACACCCCATAACTGATGCAACCAAGGTAGGGGGAGACAAGACAACTCTTCGTTAGACTGTCAGCGGTTGGCTATTGCTTCTGTAGTGAACTGGATATCTTCTTCCTGTAATTCATGTCCTGGAATCCTAACAGTACTATGGCATTAGTAACTGAGGACTCGGGGAAGTTATTAGGTTGTGGATGAAAATTAGGCCCTTATTAGCGGAGGCATTTGTCAACATTCTCTCTCTCTCTCTCTCTCTCTCTCTCTCTCTCTCTCTCTCTCTCTCTGTGTGTGTGTGTGTGTGTGTGTGTGTGTGTCTGTCTGTCTGTCTGTCTGTCTCCATGTGAGGACACCAGGAAAATGTCCACAAACAAGGAATTGTGACTCCACAGATCCCAGACATGATGGTACCCTTGTCGGCACCTGCCAGGCTCCAGAACTAACAGGCTGCTACCTGCGTATGGCAGTTTTGTATGGGAAATCTAAACAGATGAAGATGAAACTGCTGTCTCCACGGGGAGGAATGACAGTGGCACCTGCAGTGTGTGAACACGATTTGGGAATTGCTTTGTATTGAAAAACAGCCGTGAAGTGTGGGGTCATGGATCATGATCTATTCAGATTCAGGAGGCTGAGTCCAAAACTGAAAGTTCAAAGACAGCCTTGAGTATGTAGGAAGACCATGACTCAAGAGAGAAAAGAAACATTTGTGTGAAAATCAGTTTCAGATTTAAAGTACTTAAAGATAGATGAATTATATCTAACGTGTTTATAGATTAAGAAATAAAAAAAATTAAACATAGATATTTTAGGAACCCTAATTAATATATTGAGACTATATTAAGCATAGTAGACTTATTGTAACAGGGTAAAATGAGAGATTAAGTGTCACAAAGAAAACATGTATGGGCCTGTGCAGTGGCTCAGAGGTCACAGTGTTTGCTGTACATGTGTGAGGACATGGAATTTGAATCCCCAGAACTGACATGTATGCTTTGTTACTGTAATTTCAGTCTAAGAAATTGGATACAAGACAGAATCCCCAGAACAAGCTAACTAGCAAGACTAGCTGTATCTACAAGCTCTGGGTTTCATGGATATCACCTCAATGAATAGGGCATTTGAATAACCATAGAAAATGATTCCTGACATCAATCTCGTCCTGCAGTACACACACACATGCACACGCACACGCACACACACACACACACACACACTCATGCAAACATGCACACACATATGTACCACCACCCCTGAGATGTTGAAAATCGGATATATCATGTACACTGAACATCCAGAGGGTAATAATTCAGGTCACAGCGAGATTCACCAAGTTCTCTAACATCTCAAAGCATAAGAAAGATTACATGCCTTTGTGAGAAATAGAGAAAGCTACCTCTGGAGAAGAGAAATGTGGGTTCTGTACATGTTGCTGACAGGGAAGTTCTTTTACTCCAGAGGAAGAATGGCAAATCCAAACCTGGAAATGGAGTGAGTCAAGAATGCAGAGGTGATGATGTACTATATAGCATGAGGAACAATGGTTGAGAAGTCTAGCTGAAGTTTGTAGTACCGAATAATACATGCAAGCACCAATTTCCAAAATTCCCACAAAGGGTTCAGCACTGTGCCAACAGCAGTGGTCATCTGTACAATAACTCCCACCACATTACCAAGTACAGAGACAAGATCGTCCATTCTAGGGCTAGCATGTTCAGAACAAAGAATTTAACAGAGTGAGTGATTACATCTGGGAATTGGCCTGCACGTAGCTTGTAGCACTCTGCTAAGAAACTCATCATACTAAAACAGCTGGAATTTCTAAAAATGACAGATGTGAGTCTGGGTGTGCTTCTATTCTATATTTCTTAAATTGGTGCACACATGTACATACGCTCACATGCTCACACACAGATTGACAGTTTCTATCACTCGCAGATGAACAAGTGTCTCTGAACTTAAAATGACTTAAGTTTAAAATGATATAAAATGCATTGTGATTGTGTAATAAATTCATATATGTTCATGAACATAATATATATATATATGTGTGTGTGTGTGTGTGTGTGTGTGTGTGTGTGTGTGTTCATAATATATATAATAGTGCACGTTCTTCCATTTACCTCAACATGGCACTAACCACAGCATTAATATTGGAGCTCAAAGTGGACCATGTTTCTTGGACAGTGCTATTGGTTTATCTGCCTGTGAGTCTCTGATCTGATTTATCTGTATATATTTTATAAAATAAATCCTATTGGAGTAGATTAGGACATCTGGCTTTAGGCTTTTCTTAAGTCCATAGCTTCTGGGGTTTGGTGAGATGCCTCTGTATTAAGAACACCTACTGATCATGGAGATCACTTGTGTAAAGCACACAGCACCCATATGTCTCTATAACTCCATCTATAACTTCAAATCTTGGGGATCCAATGCCCTCTTTTTGCCTGTGGATGCCAGATACTCACAGGCTACACATACATACATGGAGGAAAAACATTTATGCACATAAAATAATACAATAAAATTTAAAAATTCAATAGCCACTCTTAATACTTGTTAATGCTGTGGCTGACCAGTGCATCTAATTACTATACAACTTTCATTCAATGTGTCCAGTCCTCTAAGAATGCAACAATGCACAATTGTCAGTTTTCTGCTAGCAGAAGTGTCTGTTTCTTCCTTGACTTGACAAAGGACAGACCTATAGCAGATTGCAGAGACATTGTCACTGAAGTCTCGAGTGTTCAAATTCTAAGGCCTTGGACTGCTCTGTTATCTTTGTTTCCAACCAGTCCAAACACCAATGTTCCCCTTATCTCAGCCCCCACAGAAATGGCCAAGCTTATGTAGAGGGTCCTTACACAACCCTGGCACATGTTGGAGGCACTGAATTCACGTAACAGTCACAACCTGAGCGTCAACCTTATGGTGAGGGTTAGCCGTGTTGGCCACAACTAAAAAGCAATTATTTTTATACTTAGAAGGTGATGATTAAAATGAAAAATAAAATTGCAAGAGAAATGGAAATTTTAGCTGACTCAAAAAGGCAGTGTCTCAGCTATGGGATCTTTTGTTTTCTCTTCAGTCCACCTGACAACATGCTGATTACTAAAAGTGGCAAGATTTTAGTTGTACTGAACACACTCTCAGGGGACATCGTTGTGCTCTGGTAAAAGGAATCAGAGTGAGCTTTCTTGGAGTCTAGGATTACAAAAATTGTGGCTAATTGGGATCTTTGAGAAAAGAGTTAAACCAAGAAGAGTACAACATGTGCCAAACAAGACACTAGATGCACCAGATTGCTACACTCTAGGCCCAGGAAGAGAATTAAAGAGAAGAATGTGCATTAACAAGGCACATGTTAATCCCCTGCATCATACTCAGTAGTGAACTTGCAAGCTCTCACTGTTGTCAGGCCATGGTGGCACATGCCTTTAAGCCTTTAATCCCAGCATTCGGGAGGCAGAGCCAGGCGGATCTTTGTGAGTTCGAGGCCAGCCTGGTCTACAGAGCGAGAGCCAGGAAAGGCGCAAAGCTACATAGAGAAACCCTGTCTTGAAAAACAAAAAAACAAACAAACAAAAAAAGCAAGCTCTCACTGAAAACTTTCTGTGTTTAGCATAAGATTTACATTTTAGGGGCTGGAGTGATGGTTCAGTGGTTAAGAGTGATCTTCCAGAGAATGGGAGTTCAGTCTCTAGCATCCCTGTTGGGAGTTCACTACCACTCTGGGGATCTGACATTCTCTTCTTGAATCGGCCAGCACTAAATTCCTATCTGTACACACACACACACACACACACACACACACACACACACACACACACACAAATACACACACAATTAAACTACAACAACTTTAAAGAAAAAGATTTTCATTGTATTGCTTCATTTTTATTTACAATGCAGATGTTTCAAAAAAACATCATGATTTGAAAATATCTTAAATTAATAATGCATTTATTGTACATAGCTGATAAGAAATTATGTAGCTAAGAAGTATAATACATGACAGGATATTGGTAGTTTACCACCACATCTGTGCAACAAACTGGGGCCAAGGGGCTGTCTGATACTGCTGAGCATCATGGGGCATATCCTATAATAGATACATAACCATGGGAAAGACCAGAAATCAAAATCAGGACTATACTTTCTATCTAATGTGTGTCTTTTTCACACTTCTCTCAAGCTAAAACCTAGTAAATCAAAGTATCATAAACTGGTCATAGTCTGTATGATTAATGTGTCCTGTTTGTCGGTGGTGTTGCTTGGATCTTAGGGTGAAGTACACACTGTTAAAGCAAGGTGAACGAACTTGTAAGGTCTCACTAAAAATTTATTGAAAGAATAAATCAGAAAATAAAATGATATTGCTATTGTCTCTTAGTTGGAAACCAAAACAAAGCAAAATGAGGCTGCCACAAAGGAGAAATTAAGACTCCAGTACACTTAATTCTGTATCTACAATACACTTCCATAAATTCCTCAGAATACGCTGAACTTTGTGTCAGCTATTTCAAAGTCTTTGTAGCACTGGTTTTAGGAAAGCTCTTAAAGATATTTAAATTTAATGTCTTTCTTCTGAGCAGCAAGATAAAGGATGAAGAAATTTCTGAGACCCTCTCCTGAACCAACATTCCAGGCTTCTTTTCAAATGATTATAAATGACTTACACCCTAGTCCTACCTGCCTTTGGGTTCCTTTAGGGAAGTGATTGACAGATGGGCTTTACCTTTGCTACACCCCCTCTGTGAGTAGGAAATGGTCATTATCTATTAATGTCACAGATAAATGATGCTTTGCTCTTGCTCTTTACACCTTTGAAATTACTGGAGGATTCAAAACAGTTAATATTGATGACAAGGTAAGAACCCACTTTTATCTTGATTAGGGCTGTCACATGGAGTTATATAGTTTTTGCCCTACATGACAGTGCTTGACCAAGAGAACATACAGGAGAAAGAAAATGTCAACAACCCCTGCTTGTCAATTCATGCACCATGATCAAATTAATTTATCCAACAGAGGTACCTTTTCTCAAAGGTACAAAGGTACCTTTTCTCAAAGGTACAAAGGTACCTTTATTCACACTTAGTCATTCCATTAAGAAGAACCAGTGATTGATAACTTCCAGCTCCAACTTCATTATGGAATTCACATTTGATAGAGTATTCTGAAGAAAACCCTATGATAGCTCATATTGTAACTTGATGACACCTTGAATCAACTAACACTTAAAGATCTGAGCCGACCTCTGAGAGATTATTCTTTTTGGAATTATTTGAGGTAGGAAGATGCATCCTAAGTCTTGGCTACATCTTCTAGCATCAACCCAGATAAAAGAGCATGGAAGAAGGAATCTGTGAAAGTGAAGTTTGAGTTGCTTTTTAGACCCCAAGATATAAGAAGTGCCAGAGCTATGGGATATGTGCTAAGAAAAGGTAAACATAATGAGTGGAACCAACCCAACAGAGAGGAAGATTAATGGTTAAGATATTGCCTTGAGTCTCAGAAGAGATTTTGAACTTTGGAATTTTTAACAGTGTTCAGACTGAAAGTCTATGAGTGACTTTTGAAGTTGGAATAAATGCATTTTGCCATGGCCACAATCATATGGGGGCCAAAGAACAGAATGTGGTAGTTTGAATGAGAATAGCCCCCATAGGCTCATGTCCCAAGTTGGTGGAACTGCTTGGGAAGGATTAGGAGGTAAGGCCTTATTGAAGGAGGTGTGTCACTGGGGTTGGGCTTTGAAGTTTCAAAAGACTCCAGTGATTCCTAGTGTTCTTCTTTCTGCCTGGCAGTTGTGGATCATAATGTGAGCCCTCAGCTGTACCTTAGCTCATCTATCATAGACTCACCCAGTGAAAACATAACCAAATTAAACATTCTCTTTTATCAGTTTCCTTGATCATGGTATTTTTTAACAGAAATAGAAAACTAACACAGATTATAATATAGTATCAATGGAAACATGTTTTTAACAATACTATTTTAACACCCCAAAATTTATGATTGATCAGAGAATTTCCTTTGTGAAGTGATGGTGAATAACATAGAAATGTATGATGACTGATTAAAACAGAGAGTAAATATCAGTGAAGGGCTCAGTCACAAATGGGCATCTATGTCACTTTCCTCAAAGATTCAGGGCTATCATGGAAGAGTGGTGGAAAAATCATAAGAGCCAGACATTGGTGAGGACCAGGGCAAAGCAGTGTCTTCTGGACATGGCGGGATTGCAGCAGCTATGGTTGCCTGACCAAGACCTGTACAAGATTAAGTCATTCAGCTTTCTGACCCATGGGCTCCCACTCTTCAAAGAGTAGCTATTGACAGTTGTTGGTATCTTGGAAAGGGGCACTATATTTTCTTTAAATTTGTGGCATGGTATGTCAATCATGTTTCTGTGGTTGTCCCAACATCCTACAGGAATATATGGACAGAACAAGTTGGACCTATTATATTATTTAAACTGGGGATGGGGGGGCAATGGAGGGTAGGGGAGAGATGAGAACATAAGGGAATGGGATAGGTGAGTTGGAACATGGACAGAGTGGGAGAGCAATGAAAGAGATATCATGATAGAGGGAGACATTATGATGATAGGGAGAAACTGGGAATTAGGGAAATTTCCAGGAATCCACAAGAATGACCCAGCTTAGACTACTAGCAATAGTGGACAGGGTGCCTGAACTGGCTTACCCCACTAACTAGATTGGTGAATACCATAACTGTCATAGAGTCTCCATCCAGTAACTGATGCAAGCAGATACAGAGATCCACAGCCAAGCACCAGGCCAACCTGCAGGAGTCCAGTCAAAGAGAAAAAGAGGGATTCTATGAGCAATGGGCATTAAGACCATGATGGGGAAACCAATAGAGACAACCAAACTAAACTAGTAAGAACTCATAAACTTTAGACCAACAACTCTGGAGCATCCACGGGACTGAACTAGGTCCTCTGCATAATCAAGATAGTTGTGTAACTTGATCTGCTTAAGTGCCCCCCTGGTAGTAGAATCATGATTCATTCCTGGTGCATGAGCTAGCTTTTTGCATTACCTATGGTGGGACACCTTGTACAGTTTTAATGCAGGGAGAGGGGCTTGGACCTGCCTCTACTGAATGCACCAGGCTCTATTGACTACCCATGGGAGACCTTACCTTGTTGGAGGAGGGAATGGGTGGCGGGTTAGGGGAAAAGTTGGAGGAGGGAATAGAGGGGGATCTGTGGTTGGCATGTAAAATAAATAAAAAATTCCTTAATAAAAAATTAAAATTTAAAAGTTGACTTAAAGTTAGGAGTGGGAAGAGAGATGGAGAGGGCATCTGGTAGGAGTTGGGAGAAGGAAGAGGGCTAAATATAATAATCAGAATACATTATATGAATGTCTCAAAGAATTTATAACAATATTATATTTAAAAAATTGAAAGTGTGTATGTGTGTACGTGTGTGTGTGAGAGAGAGAGAGAGAGACAGAGAGACAGGGAGAGAGAGACAGAGAGATGGTGTGCATTGTAGATAACAGAAGATAACTTGCAGGAGTCAGTTCTCGCCTTCCACCATGTGGGTCCCAGCAATTGAACGAAGGTTTTCACAGTGCCTTTACCCATTGATCCATCTTGCTAGCTTTGTATTCTTTTGCGACCTGTAGATATCTTCCAACCTTATCTAATTTTGTGTGTGTTTACTTCCTACTTTTATTATTGGCACATAGACTCTCAGTACATGTCTGTACCTGTGTATTGTAAAACTCAAACAGGACTTCTCGAATCATAACGTCAGAAGAACGAATAGAGGACAGGTGGATTCTGTACTATTTTAGGATTCCACCAGTTCAGCTATTAAATTGCTGTAAATAACGAGTATCCTTATTCCAGGTGCCTCCCAAACTTTGTCTGCTTGGTTAGGAGAAAAGAAGTATTTATTTCCGAACAAAGTACCTTGCAAGGTAAGTTCAACAATCCTGTAGACTGTGACCTGCTCATCAAAGCTTTCAGTATGGTCAAAGTAAATAAAGTCAAATAGAAAATGTTTAAAAATCACTGTAAAAACAATAAACAGTTCAGTCTTACCACAAATTTTATAGAAAATGAAACTTGGCCAGGAGTAGACACTAATTTGAGCTTACACAGTGCTGTTAGTAATGGGGAAATCAATTTTAACAACAGCAGATTTCCCCTGCCCCAGAGCCTGTTCTAAGTCAATCTGGTATAGTGGGTGGGAGCAAGACCTTGGCATTCCAAATTTACATCTGGGGTTTGACTACAGCAAGTGTTGCACTCTTAGGCTGGACCATGTACCTTGTCTGAGCCTTTGCATTGTGCTCTGAGAACTGGAAGAAACAACAGCTTCCCCACTTATACAGACTCAATTCATTCACTTTTTTTCTCAAAGACATTTTTAGCAATTAATTTTATGTTATGCCTATGAGTATTTTTCCTGTGTGTACGTATTTGTGCCACATGCATGCTTGGTACCTAACCAGGTAAAATATGGGCAGGATCCCATGGAACTGGAGTTACAGACAGTTTTTAGCCACCATGTAGGTGCTGGGAAGTGAACTGAGTCCTGAGTCCTTTGCCAGAGCTGGCCATGCTCTTAGCCACCAGGTCTTCTCTCCAGCTCTAGTTTTATTTTATATTTTATCTGTGTAAATGTGTGTTTATGTGTACATACACCCGCATGTACCCACAAAGGCCAAAAGAGGTCATTGGATCACTTGGTGTTGAAAGAACCTTTATAGGTGCTGGGTACTGAACTTGGTCCTCTGAAAGAATATTGTACACTTTTGACCATCCAGCCTTCTCTTCAGCACTGCATTAAATTTTACGATGTGATTAGACTAAGGCCTGCCACACAATAATCAGAAACACTAAATTATAATGATAATGATGATTTGGAATTTGTGTGACCAAATGAGATTATTTTTATAATCCTTCAGTATTTCCACATCCACTTCAGTGAGTTGTTTCAGTGTAAATCAACAGGTACCATCAGCGCTTATCTGCATTTTCATCTGATGGAGCTAAAATTTTGTAAATTTATTCAAAATGTATATTTTGTAAATGAACAATAGAGTTCTCACATAGTGTTTCTAATTGTAATCTTCTAAACACTGTATCTAAAAATAGCCCTTAAGGTTTTGGGTAGCCAACTCATGCTCTAATACAATAACAGAAAGGGACATTGTCTGTGAAACTAATACAAAGAACTATTCCTAGGTGAGTTTCCAGGGTCTTTTTCACTTAAAACAAGATATACTGTTATGTCACTATAAATGTTGTAAAGAAGAGCAAAAACAGACTTTTCTTGATCAATGTATATACTTTTCTTTGACAATAAGCTCTCTTTCACCCTTTATTATATATGCATTTTTATGAGAATGACATAACTCATGAGGAAAATAATTTGTAAATTTGATTGAATTGAATTATCTTTGACGGTTTGGCATCCCAATTTTGCAGAAAGTTGCTGTACTATATTACACAGACCTTGTTGGTTGTGGTTGTCTCTACAACCAAACACACAAGAAATGATTATGATATTTTGTTTGATAACTACTTAACAGGCGTTCAAATTTTGTGAGAAACACAAAGGACCATGTCAGTGAGCTATGCTATGTTCACGCATGCATTTATTCTTCAGTAGATTCATCATCTCCCACACTTCACAACAGTCTCAACATGTTCCAGTCTCAGGAAATGCCACTGAAAAGTTTTTTTCCTGTCTCATTTCCTTCTATACATCATCGTGCTTTTCATGACAAAATACTTTTTCTGTTTGCAAGTATGTTCTACATATGACCTTTCTATTATATATCTAGTGTCTTACATAGCAGGATTGTCAATATTTCCTCAACAGGTATTTGCTTTAATTTTTAGTCATATTTGTGCATACATACAAGAACATGTGTGTGCATGTGTGTGTGTCTGTGTGTGTGTGTGCGCGCGCGCGCGCACACCCACTTACATGCAAAGGCACATCTGTGGAAGTCATAGGAAAACCTATAGATATCAATGTTTTACCTTTACTATGTGGGTACCTCCAAAAACTCAACCCAAGTGGTCAGGCTTGATACCAAGTCCCTTAGCACTCTCTTTTGCCCCTTAATGAGGTATTTCTTTTCTTTTCCTCTTTGAGATTTTTAAAAATTTTTATTTATTTATTTAACATCCTATTTACAATTTCCCTTCCCTCCTCTCCTCCCAGTCCCTCCCCCTCTTACCCCTCTCTGTTCCCACCTCCCCCAAACCACTCCTCCTCTCTTTCTGTTTAGGAAAAGGGATAAAGTATTTCTATGGTGACTCAATTTGTGTTCCTTTCTAAGGTTACTTTTCAGCATTATTACTTTTTATTTCTTTGCTGTGCTTTTATCTTTGTTGACCAATCTCATCTTTCAATTTCCTGTTCATACACCTTCTCATGAGGATGATGTGGAAATGGGGAGACCCCAGTACTGTGTTTTTCTCTGTCTGCATATGAATTATTTATAGTGCAAGCAGACACAAAAGCTAATTGCTGGTCACTGCTCACTAGACATGCTGCATATCTGCTATTTATGCTGCAGTGGATGGGTCAAAGACCTAAAAGTCAAGTGTTGGTGTCATACAATTAGTTTCCATTGTTAAACTGTGGTGACCTAGATCAAAGTATGTTATTACGATCTGGTATCACTTTACCAAACCATAGAACTTGAATTCTGAGGACTAAGCAAGAATAATTTGGGTCGCAGAGTTTTCTGTTTGTCAAGCCTCAAGCCCTCGCTGAATTCATAACAAATGTGTAAAGAGGATCCAGAGTGTAACAGGGAGTGTGTAAACTATAGATGCTGAGTATGTGACCTATTATCACAAACTTCTAGAAGGAAGCCAAATTCCTTTGTTTGTTTGTTGTTGAGACAGGGTTTCTCTGTGTAGCTTTGTGCCTATCCTGGAACTCACTTGGTAGTCCAGACTGGCCTCGAACTCACAGAGATCCACCTGGCTCTGCCTCCTGAGTGCTGGGATTAAAGGCGTGCACCACCACTGCCTGGCCGGCAAATTCCTTTTTTATGTATAGACATAATTGCAACTCCTCTCTGTAATCTGCTTTTTTTTTCTTTTTAAATGTCTTTTAATTGTGATATTGAATTGGTTGAACTTTCATGTGCCCTATCAGCTTTCCTTGTTCCCAACCTTAGAAAACAATATATTACTAATGAGGATATTAATTATCAACTAAGACAGATATGTTCCACAGACACAGTTTTACTTCTACGGATAGTGTTCTGTGACTTTGGAACCATGAATAGATCCTGGATGTTGCCAGATGCCTTCCTGTGTCTAAGATGGTTATATCAGTGTACTTCCTTCTTTAGTTTCCTAACTGGTAGCTTTGCATTCAAATATACAAGTCTTGTATTTTCAAGACTAATTCAGTACAAGTTCTTTTATTTTATATCATTATGTTATATCTGCTGTGATGATATTTTGTTATACCCTAATAAAATTTGCCTGAAGATCAGAGGACAGAGGCAGCCACTAGATTAATCATAGAGACCAGGCAGTGGTGGCCCACACCTTTAATCCTAGCACTCAGGAGGCAGATATCTGTCTGGATCTCTGTGAGTTCAAAGCCACTCTGGACTACATGAGATTGATTCAGTCTAGGAGAGAAATGGAGCCAGGCAGTGGTGGCACACACCTTTAATCCCAGCTCTAGGAAGGAAGTGAAATGGCTGGGCTAAGAAAGGCACATAAGGCACGAGGAGACAGGAACTAGAGACTTTTGGCTAAGGAGGCCTTTGTGAGGAGGACTCAGAGGCTTTCAGTCAGAGGATTCATGGAGATAGGACCTTGCCTTCCACTGGGCTTAAGGATTTGGTAGTTGTGAGAAGTTTTTCTAGTGGCTTGCTCTTTTGTCTCCCTGATCTTTCAGCATTTACCCCAAAACCTCAGGATATATTTTTTTTTAATTATAAGACTGTTTAGGAATTCGTTCAATGATCTGTCTGTGTCATTTTGGATCCAAGTACATGTTTGCATATGTACTGTGTGGATGCATATTGGAGAACAAATTCCAGGATTCAGTTCACATCATTAGGCTTGTACATAAAGGTTTTTTTTTTTTTTTTTTTAAACCAAGAAACTATTTTCCTAGCACCAAAAGTCTTCTCACTTGTTTCTGGTATTAATTTTGCAAATATTTTAAGGCATTTTGGATGTATACTTAAAAAGTAAGTTAAATTAGGGTTTTAATTTTTTTTCAAATATATTTTGCCTGATTGGATTCCCAATGAGAGACCCTTATGAAATGAGTGGACAAAGTCCCCATACTCTACAAATTACTACAGAAGTGTAGCTTGTATATTTATTGTTTCTAATACTATTTACTTTGAACTTCTATCATTTGTTTTATTTCAATGGTAGGAAAAATACAATTTCTAAGACAGATTCAGAAATAATGTATTTTTCTCCTGACAGTGAGCTCTTATGCTTGAGGACATACAGCAAATTAATCCAGTTCATATAAGGGGTAAAATGTATCCTTTAATCTTAAATCCTCCCACTGTATTACTGTATTCGTAATTTTGTTTTCTAACTTTTTAAATGGTGAGTCTAGTTGAACGATGTTATAGATCTCTTTAAAGAAATAACTTTGTCCTTCCTTTTATTGTCTGTATCTAATATGAAAATTATTTCATTTTTTTATTCTGCTAAAATAACTTGTGTACATTCTTATATTGTTCACAGGAAATACGTCAATTACAGACCAAATTTTTGAGGATGTGTTTGGTTTTCTTTAGCAGGAATGATTTTCTGTTTAGTTATTGCTGAGAAAAAAAAATGCTGGTCTTCAATAATGGCTGTAAATGTTTCTATTTTCTTTCAGCCAATTCTTATATTTTCTGCTGCTTGCATTTAAAATTTTCTTTCAAAGTCTATAAAGCACCTTATATTTATTTAACAACTTGGTATTTTTGTTATTCTGATATATTTATCATTAAAAATGTTTCTTGTTTGAAGCCTACCTTATCTGATGTTGGAACAGCCATACCTTCACTCTCAATTATTATTTGAAATTAATCATCTCTCTATTGATCATGCTTTTTATACAGAATATAATTTAGTCTTCATCTGATATCGAATATAATATCTGTCTTTTATATTTGTTTTAGACCCAGGATTGTCAAGCTACAGTCAATGTCTCTAACTCAGCCTCCTCTGGACAACCCAGGTCAAACACATTAACACATTCTTCAGAGCTGAATAAACCTTGTGATCATAAAACTGAACATGTACATCTGAGACCATTTGTTCCACAATCTCAAATATATTTATCTTCACATAATTTGCAGATAAAGTTAGCCAATTGATATGCTTATTCTATTTACTTCAATTAAGAAGGTAAGTAAATCAATTTATGCCCAACTAGGACTGAGTCTTCCTGTTCATATTCCTTCATTGTTGAAGGTTTGGATTTTCCTCTGGAATAATCTCCGTTTAGCTGAAATTCTGCACTAGCATTTCCCTTGGAGAAAAGTTGGTGATAAATCATATCCTTAGTTTTCTGTCATTTGACAATGCATTTATGCAAACTTAATTCTCAATGGATATTTCAGTAGCAGAATTCTGAGTGAAGGTTTTTGTTTGTCGATTTGTTCTCTTTTAATCTACATTTTATAATGTGGTGGTCCCAGTGTCTTCCAGTCCTTGTTGCACTGAATGTGAACTATTCATTCACATATTTAGAAACTACGATGTTTCTGTGTAGCAGATTTCAAGTTAGAGGAATGTGAACACTAAGAGTGGGGAATGGTATATGATAATACAGGACTGAAGATAATCAGAATATAATACACATGAATGCCATAATGAAACCCATCCATTCATATAATTAATAAATGCTATTAAAAGTGACAAAATTAAAACAATGTTTGATGGATTCAAACATTCAAGACTCCTAACAGAGGGAGCAGGGGCTGTCTCTGACTCTGTTGTATGCTTCAGGGACACATTCCTCCTGCCAGAGTCCCTCATTCAGCCTCAATAGAAGAGGAGGTGCCAAGTCTCACTGCTGCTTGATATACCATGGCTGGTTGATATCCATGGGATGCCTGCTTACTTGCTATAGCTAATTTCCATCTGGCTTTGCACTTGTTCCAATCAAACACAGCTGTGATAACTTCTGTGAATCCTTTGTCTAAACTCCCCAAACTTCTGTCATCTAGAGTTCTTACCCATCGATCAACTATATTTTTTCCTTTTTTTTTTTTTTTTGTTGTTGTTGTTTCGTGTTTAGTTTTGTTTGCAAACAGAGTTTCTCTGTATAACAGTCTTGGATGTCCTGGGACTGATTTTGTAGACCAGCCTAGCCTTGAACTTACAGAGAGCAGCATGCCTCTGCCTCCTCAGTGCCGGGACTAACGGGTAGGTGTCATCAATGCCTTTCTTCTAGAGAAGTGATCATGGTTTGTTTGTTTTTTTTCCTTCTGTGAAGAGTAATATTGAACCAGGTTTCCCTGGTCCTTTGATAATTGCACTGTTTAGGATCCTGAGAGAAATGCTCACCCACCTTCTAACTGGTACTGTTCTGTTTTAAGATCCATCAGAACATTTTAACAAAGCTTTACCCTCAGCATTTTGGGAACAGTAATTCCCATCTTACTTAGCTGTTTTAACCCTTTGGAGTGCTGCTCTAGTCTAGCACAAACTGACAGACACAGGATCTCAGATGTCTAACGATCTTACTTCACTTCTCAAAGCTCTCTCTGTGATATAGCTTATAGTCTTCCTCATGAATGCTTGAATGCAAGGCTTGTAATTGTCTGCAGGAGGGGTGCTTGCTTCTTTCCTACACTCATCTCCTCACTCTTGATCTTATTCCTTATATTCTAACAACTTTTCTCCCAGTTGACTCTACCTAAAAGAAGGGGTTTGTTTTAAAGATGCAGTCAGATGAGCTATTGTCACAACAAGCTCTGTGACTTGTGCCTTTTTTTGGGAAGTGTGATAAAGAAGGAAGGGAAAGGTGGAGAGGTAGGGTGTTGGGTTCTTCCCATTAGAAAATTACATATTCTACTCTGTCCAGAAAATGCCTTATTGCCTGGTGTCTGTCCAGAAATAAAAAGTTTCTCAAAGGCCTTGGGCTCTAATGTCATCATTATTGCTTATATGCATAACTAGGCACACATTTCTGGAAAAAAAAGTTGAAAGAAGAAAAATAATTTTCACTCTCTGCATATGCTCTGTGTTAGCTGCCTTTCTGTTATTGAAATAGGTGACTAAGATACATCAATTCATAAAGAAGAAAGATTTATTTAGACTCCATTGCTTGTGGGCCTAGAATGAGATACAGCAGTGATATCCAAGAGAAAGCTGCACACCTGCATGTGGCCATGTCAGAGGAGCAGAAGGTGGCAATTTAAGTTCAAGGTGTCAGCCCACCAGGAGGAAATTCTCTGATGGGTCAATTTCAGTTAGGCAAGGCCCCAAGACCACAAACCCCAGAATGTCTTTTCTTTCTGCTGTGCCTTTACATGTTGGCTACTGCTATTTTTCTATGTTATCTGGCATGACGTGAATGGGTGTGGGGAGATCCCCAATGCCTGTAATGTAGTGTGTTTATGTCATGGATACAACCAGTTCTACTGGGCATTTTTACCTATGCATTATTATGAAGATGATTCTTTTCTAAGCTGTACTGTCTAATTGATAATAATAATAATATTAGTTTTTTACAGAGTTTTGATGAGTAAAAATAAATACAAGGAGGCGTTACACAGCTAGAACATAGGAGTTTCTATTGAGGAGCCCTATAGACTGTGGCTTAGGTTAATTATTAAGAAAACAATTGAGTCCCAGTTAGCCCAGCTAGCTTAAATTCTTTTAACTTTAATGTTGGGAGATGTGTTCACAGGTTTCAGTGTGTATCACACTTGATACAAAGACTTTCACCTGGGTCAGGCTCTAAAGCTTTTGTCTGGTCCAACTATGAGTTTATGAGCAAAGACCAGTGTATTTAAACAAACAAACAAACAAACAAACAAACTAGCAACTTCAGTTTCCTCCTCTTTGGTTGTAGCCTGAGACTGCTTGAATACAAACACTTCCTACCCAAAATTATCTAACTTCTCACTCTGTGCTGTACCTGACAAATGCATGAAGAAGATTCTAGGTTGTTGAGGTTGTTTATTTTACTTCATCAGAATGCACACAGCCCACTAGGCCTCGGATTTCCTGTGTTTATGTGTTTTCTTTCTCCCTCCCTCCCTATTACCCAAGGCAATTTTCCACCCTCAAGCTGTTGCAGGTCGTGATATACCACATATTCTAAGCATTTACAACTTGTTAATATGTACTGCCAGTTCTCTGGAAGACAGCTGTGAATGAGAGCATTTATTGGTTTTTAAAATTATTTCCAGTAAATGGCCAATACCACACAAATATACTATATACATTGGGAAACATGATCTACTAGATAAACAAGATATAACTATTACCTTAACCCAGACATTTTCTTCCTGTACTCATTTATGTTCAGAGTAAATATGAAGTTGAGTACAACATGAAAAAATGAATTTAAACCTCTTTGTATTAAGCAGGTAGTGCTGTGGGATGTTCTGTATGTCAAATGTGTTGATCTGATTGGTTAAAATAAATAAAGTGCTGATTGGCCAGTAGCCAGGCAGGAAGGATAGGGTAGGTGTGACAAAGAGGAGGAGAAGTCTGGAAAGTGAAGGCTGGGGCAGGGAGATACTGCCAGCCACTGCCATGACAAGAAAGAGATAAGGTACTGGTAAGCCATGAGCCACATGGCAAAGTATAGATTAATAAAAATGGGCTAAATATAAGAGTAAGAGCTAGACAATGGTAGGCCTGAGCTAATGGCCAATCAGTTTAAATAATATAAATGTCTGTGTGTTTATTTTACAAATGGGTTGTTGGACTAACAGGGCTTGGTGGCACCTGGAGAGAAACTCTCCAACTACAAATGGCGCCCAACATGTTGGCAAGAGTTTCCACCTAAAACCTGACAAAAAAAGATTCTAAAATGGAGTTAAAAACAGCTTCCTAGTTGTCTTTCTTAAGTTAGCAGCAGCCTGCTGGTTTGAGCTTCTATGGCAGGTTCCTGGCATGTGTGTCTGACCTACAGTGTGGCAGGAATAAGGAATCTACAAGTGGCACTTTCCTATGCTGCATGGTGGATGTAGCCTTTGCTAGTTTAATTTAAAAAAAAAAAAAAGGTTTTGGGGCTATGCACTACTTTGACAGAACTGCTTCTGGATAGTTGATGGTACACATAGCTCCAGACCCAGATCTGGTGGTAAACTGTACCACTGCCACTTTGGGAAGCTGAGGTGGGCGGAGCCAGCAGCCACAGTGGCATTTCAGTCTTATAAAGATGGATATTACACAGAGAATCTGGTTAGTGTTGTCTTTGGAATTTTTAACTACAAAAAAAGATTTGATCATAAAAGCTGTTGAGTTAAATAAATATGTAAATTTTAAAGGTATCTTGACTTCAAAATTTGGATATAAGGATATGTTGCTTTGGAAAAGAGTCTCTGCTTTTGTTTCCACAGAAAGCCAGAGGCTATGGATTTGTTTCAGATTAAGATACATCAGGTTTGATCAGCCAAGACCACGTGAAAGGTCTCTGATGACACTACGACCCAGATGATCCAACATCCACAATAGTTTCAAGGCAACTGGCTCAGAGGTTTACCCTCACGGACTACTCCATAATCCTAAAATTTTCTGTGTCCCCATAAGATACAGCGCTCCCCTCCAGCAGGAAGTAGTAAGAGAAACTATGCCCAATTTCCCAAAATTATCAAGCTGGCTTTGGAGATGGAATTGGCTCACTCCTTCTCTAAACCCAGACATACTGCTAAAAGAAAAGGTTAAGAGATTTTTGTGTCCCAAATCAGAAAAGCCCTCTTGTGTGGGATAGAAAAAAAAACACTATTTTTATTTAAAGCAGGTTGATTATAAATGTGATCTCCTTCTAAAGAATAAAAGGGGATATGATATAGATAAAATAGGAAGAAAGGGTAGATTAAGGAACTTACTTCTAAAGAGCAACAACTTGTTTAAAATGTTTTACATTGGTATAAATTTTAGTCTATTGATACAAACTTAACGTTAATTTTGTTATACTGTGTGTATATTTCTACTCTTGTTTAAGGTATTATGTTTGTACAGCTCATTTAAAATTGTAATGGATAATTAAAAATAGACCAATAATTAGTCATCTATTATAATCATACTCGTAGCGATATTAGTTAAGTCTTCTAGGTATACATAGAGATATTTCAGATAGATAGGTAATCTTCAAATACTTCAAAGACCTACAGAATATGGCACTTAAAATACTTTTAAAATTTAGACTTTCTGGACAGTAAGACATGTCTGCTCCTGACAACACTGATTTACTTCAGAGAGGAGGATGGGCATTGAAGACACTTCATATCTTATCTTCATCTGGGCAAAAATAGCCATTTGGGAAGAAACTGTTCTTGCCTGGACTGCTTGATCGACAGGATATAGAGGACCCATAGAAAGGTGACCACTAAACTTTGCTTGACAAAATGGTCCTTCAGGTTCCTGCTTCACAGAGGAAACTGATAGACATTCTACAGGACACTGAGAGAAGTGACCAAGAGAATCTAGCCCTGTGGGCTGAAGACAAATGCCCCAACTTTACAAAGGAACATTAGGTGACTGTCCAGGCTGTCAGCTGTCTCTGTCTACCCTGCAAGACTCCCGAAAGTTGCTTGCATCCTTCTCCCGGTTCTCAGGTAATATTATATCCTTCTGAGGTCTTTGATGTGGTTGAAGACTAGATAGTTATAATTTCCTCAATTATGATAAAAGATAGGTTAGATGTAAAACCTTAGACTCGCAAATATAAGATAGATAGGATATCTTCTTTAATATTGTAACTGTGATTCTTGCTTGATAATTGTTTTGTTATCTGAAATTTTACTATATAAAAGTTAAAACCTTGCTTTTTGAAAAAAAAAAGAGAAGGGGAAGTGCTGTGGGATGTTCTGTATGTCAAATGTGTTGATCTGATTGGCTAAAATAAATAAAGTGCTGATTGGCCAGTAGCCAGGCAGGAAGGATAAAGTAGGCGGGACAAGGAGGAGGAGAATTCTGGAAAGCGAATGCTGGGGCAGGGAGATTCTGCCAGCCGCTGCCATGACAAGAAAAAGATAAGGTACTGGTAAGCCACAAGCCATGTGGCTTGTATAGATTAATAAAAATGGGCTAAATATAAGAGTAAGAGTTAGACAATGGTAGGCCTGAGCTAATGGCCAAGCAGTTTAAATAATATAAATGTCTGTATGTTTATTTTACAAGAGGGGTTGTTGGACTACCAAGGCTTGGTGGCACCTGGAGAGAAGCTCTCCAACTACAAGGTAGACCATATTACAGTTACTTAGGGATTAATTTAAGAAAATACCTGGAGATTACTGAGCACATCTAATAGATATAGTAAGTGAGTTACAAGAAAAAAGAATAAAGGCAAAAACAAAACAAAGCAAAAAACAAACAAACAAACAAAAAACACCAGAGCATTCTAGCTATATATAAAATCAGAGATGAGGTTTGGGGAAGATTTGAGTCAAGTCTCAGCTGCAGTGGACCTGTAATTTGAACTTTAAAAGATCTGGAAAGGTCATGAGATCCAGAAGTCAGATCAGTCCCTAGGGCAGAAACTTCTTAAAGCATGCCTAAACCAGCTCCAACCACATTAAGTTGAAATGCTTACACTGGTGAATAAATATTTTGCTCAGCAAAATTATCACACTTCATTGAGCATGTTTATCTTAAAAGATTTCTTCACCAGCTTCTGCAACATATTTTTCCCCTGAAAATGTTAGCTTCTTGAAGAAGCCCAGTTTTACAAAAATGTGATAATGACCAATGACTAATTTAGAAAAAAGAAACAGATAAAGCCAAAATATGAAATAAACAGTATGTGTTAACCTAAATCAGAATAGAAATTATTTTTCTTTTACCTTATGTATTTTCTACCATATGTCAGAAGACAAGGATAGACACTGGAAAATTAGGGTGAGGTGCTGAGACCAAGATCCATACAACCTGATAAAGAAAGAAATTAAATGAGCAGACAGGACTATAATTATGTGTGTATGCATAGTTATATAAAGAAACATAACTTAGAAAAAAAATGTTCTCATACAGTACTAATAGCAAAAATACTTAGTCTGAGGAGGATCCATGTAGCAAATCCCAGGCAAATTCCTGTGAATTTCATTCATATAAAGTACAAAGAAAGTCAATTATAGAAAAGTAACCAAATTATGTTGCATTCCTAAAAGAAGTTAAGGATGATGATGATGATGATGATGATGATGATGATGATGATTTTATCAACTTTTTGAGATAATTCTCACATTTTGCCATGGTTGACTTAGAAACTGGGATGTGTCCCTCCAACTTGTGATCCTCTTGTATCAGACTCATAAGTCCTTAGATTATAGGTGCATGTCACCACATTGAGTATTTATTTATGATTTGTTTGTGTAGTATGTGAATACATGCATATGTATGAGCCAAGATATTGGATATCTTTATTGTGTCAGGGTCCTGTGCAGTTCCTTTTGGGGGAGGGGCTGACTAGGCACAGAGTCAATGACCCAGACTCTGGAAGGATGTTGAAACAACAAGCTCAGTTTATTCAGGAAGAGGCAAGCCTTATATACCCTGCATCCTTGCCTGGGGGAATGATCTGATAAATATGCATTTGCTGGTGTGACATGGCTGCCTCTCATTGGTCCAGGTCCTCTCCAGATTATGTCTCTGCTGCTGCTGCTGCTAAGGCCCTTGGGCAGACCCTGGTTGGCTCTCAGAATGTATCTTATTACTGGTTTAGGCTGGCGGGCCCTCAAGCCTGTTAGGGCTGAATCACCCTACAATCTATAGTCTCTTATTCTCTTATCTTATTTCTTTAAGACAAAGTCTCACATTAAGCCTGAAACTCACCAGTTCAACTCAGTTCAGTGGCTAGTGAACTCCCAGGATCCTCCTGTATCTATCCAATAACACTGGAGCCACAGAATTACATATACGACATAATCAGAACAATGAGGCAAAACACATCTTTTCTCTTCATATTATTTTGAGTATTTTATTACAGTAAATAGAACATAACTAATATATTCTCCCATATGTATATTCTATACAGACTAGGAGAGTGTCCAAGTGACATCCTTAGACCTTTTTGTTGTTGTTTTAAGTATTTTTAGCTCAAAATGATCCTATTCCAAAGAGACAAACTCTCTAGTGCCTGATGCTGCAAAATGTCCCCTTTTTCACTCTTGTGATTCTAGAACTATGGAAGAAACTCCACCATATGGAAGCTAGATGTGATGGATAAGGGTCAGCAAAAAAACATGGAATCTGAGAGAGAGAAAGAGAGAGAAAGAGAGAGAGAGAGAGAGAGAGAGAGAGAGAGAGAGAGAGAGAGAGAGAGAGAGCAACTCCTCACACTGGCACAGTCTCTAGGTAGTAAGAAGTGATGGAAACAAAAGAAGAATAAACAGAGGATTAGACAGATGTAATAGCAAGCAGGAAAGTCCTAGAATGAAGAATACAGAAAATATCCTGAACACATCCCAGAATACAGAAATTGTCCTGAACACCAGTTCTTTCTTGCTATAAAGGCTTCTAAGGATATTAGAAGGAGAAGTATGGATTACATGACTCAGAGGTAGGAGATTAAACATACATTATATATACTTTAATCAATAGACATTTTAAGGCAGTGTTTCTTAACCTATGAGTCATACTTCCTTTGGCAAATCTCTATCTCCAAAAATATTTACGTTATGATTCATAGCAGTAGCAACATTACAGTCACAATGATAATAATATTATGGCTGGGGATCACCACAACATGAGGAATTGTATTAAAGGGTCACAGCATAAGGAAGGTTGAGAACCACTTCTTTAAGACTTGCCACAGATACTGAAGCTTTAGAGAGGCAATGGAAGCGATGTGAACACTTGGTAAAGCCTATTTTCAGTTGCAAGGATTTTTCAAACTTTCAATGTTTTGCTCTAACTTCTGTTAATAGTTCCTAAAACATCACACAATTATAAAATGAAATGAGCTGTGCTTATTTTGAAGAATGATTGAAGAGGCAGAGCTGACACCTAACTACTAAGCAAGCATGTCAGCGTACAGAGGGAAATTCTAAAGATTTATGTGACCTATGAGAAATAAATAATCAAAGCAAATCTTAGGAGTTCAGAGAAAATCATAACACAGTCTGCAAGAAACAAATATAGAATACAGTAGTATCAGGCTTCCACCAGGGAGACACAAACACCTTGGTTTTGTGATCCTGAAGAAGTAATTCACACTCTGGTTATAATACTCTCTGTACATAGTTGAATCTCCTGTCCATGCTTTATGGCCAGGAGCATTTTATTCCCTTCAGTGTCTGGGAGTACAGACCGGAAATAACACTGTCTCCAGGCACTATGCTGTCATTGTTCTGAAATAAAGGCTGAACTATTGTTCATGATTCATTATTTGCCACTACATCAGAAGATTTTTCACTGACATTGAGCAGAAAGAAAACAGTGATGAATGACCATGAAACCATACTGAAAGGATGTGATAAAATACCATGAGGTCAGGTCAGAAGGAACTAAAGAGAGGGTGAAGGGTGGAGGTCAGTTCAGAAGGAACTAAAGAGATGGTGAAGGGTTTTGGGGTAAAGCAATATTTGTTATGAAAAGTGATGGCCTTTGTTATGTGATTTTATTTCAAACTACAGGTATGTCAATAACAAATAAAACTCAATATATATTGTACATAATATATATGTACATATGCATGAGTTAGATGTATTTTTACATTTATCGATTGATTTGTGTATATGTGTGCATGTGTATATATGTATATACGTATATAAATAAATGAGTTTAAGTTACATTTTTACATTTACTGATTTAATTGAGTGCATGTGTGTGTGTGTGTGTGTGTGCACATTGGCATATATGGCATGTGGGGAAGCCAGGGAACAACTTTCCAGAGCTGGTTCTCTCCTTCTCCCACATGAGTTCTGAGTACTGAATTCTGGTCTCCAGTGGCTGTGAGTAGCTTTACCAGCTGAGACATTTCAACAGCCATGAATGGCATTTTTTATAACTACACTGCATCTTCCTATATCTTAGGAATGTTGGCTGCAGCAAAAAATGATTTTTTATGTTATGAATAGAATAGCAAAAGCCTCATCTTCTGATATTACTTTAAAAATTATATGGCATTGAGGAGTAAGTAAATCAATGCTTCCTGGATATGATGGAACAAGAAACATATTTGGGTTGAAATGAATATATTAAATGTAGATAAAAGGTACTTGCTACTGAAAAATTCAGGTACCATTTCTTTATCTCTTTTACAGGCTGCATTCAATGGCAAATACACATGTAATCCATGAAATATGAAATATGATGATTTAACAGAATGTTTTGTTTCTTTTTTTTTTTTTTTTTTTTTAGCTGAGGACCAAACCCAGGGCCTTGGGCTTGCCAGGCAAGCGATCTACCACTGAGCTAAATCCCCAACCCTTTTTTTGTTTGTTTCTTTAAAAACATAAAGGGACACACTAGAAATTATAGAGGGAAATAACCCTCACAAAACAGAAGATGGTTTGGAAAGTTTTCTTCCTTGACTTGGTTTAAGGAATTTTGAAAGTTTATATATGTCATTCCAATAGGAGAACCAATCACATGTAATATAAGGAAGGTTACATCTGTTAGATGATACTAATATGCACATAATAAAATGTAAAGGTTTTATTATTCAATTTTTAAAGATCTATTTTTCAAATCAACCACAGTTTCTTCTCTCTCCTATCCTTCTATAACTTCCTCCCACCTCCTTTCCACTCCCCCAACCACACCTCAGAAAGGGAAAGACCGCCAATGGAGGTCAACAACTCATGTCATATCAACTTGACCCTGGACCAAGTTCTTTCCCCCTGCATCAAGGCTAAGCAATGCATCCCATTCTAGGATGGGACAGATCTTGACCAAGCTACATAATTGTCTCCCTGTAGTGGTAAGTTTCTCTGGTCCTTCCTAGCCCTGTGGTTGGGATGAATGCCTCCACCTGCAACCTGCAGCTGCTTGGCCTTAAGTAAACACACAAAGACTTGCATTATTTATAACTGCTTGACCATTAGCTCAGGCTTATTACTGACTAGCTCTTACACTTAAATTAACCCATAATTCTTACTTATGTTTAGCCATATGGCTTGGTATCTTTTCTCAGTTCTGCCCTTGCTTCCTCTGTGTCTGGCTGGCAACTCCTGACTCTGCCCTTCCTCTTCTCAGAATTTTATCTACTTGCCCCACCTGTACTTCCTGCCTGACTACTGGCCAATCAGAGTTTTCTTAAACTAGCTTACAAGAGCTTTATCCCATAGCATTTCCCACGTGCAGTTGGCTGCATGCAGGCTCCCTAGCTGTCGATTTAGAGTCCATGAGCTCCCACGATCTTGGGTCAGCTCTTTCTATGGGTTTCCCTGTCATGATCTTGACCACCCTCACCCCCCAGCTCCTAAAATGTAGGGTTTTTAATATCTTACTTTGTAACAAAGATTAAATTTGTCCAAAAACAGTAAGAAGAACCTGACCCAGATAATCCCTATGGTATATCTTTGCAAGCAAACAAATACTTGAGGATCCAAGTTGATGACAATCTCTGAAGTAGAGGATGCTCAGAAGCACCACTGTGTTTTACTAAAAGAGACAGCAAAAGCTTGTTTAAAGTTTCCAGTTGAAAGTAGTTCAAATTTAATTTGAGAACAGCAGTAGAGAGGAGAGAGACTTCCTGGCCTGGGTATTTTCCAGGGTAGAATCACACCTCATGTTCTCATCATTTGCTGATTTTCATTGTTGTTTGACTTTTGTTAGATGTTTAGGAGATGTATGGGTAAATTATGCTCTTTAACATTCTGGTGGTTGTGCTGCTGAAGCTATACATCTTTGAAACTCTCTTAGCCAGGTGTCTCTCCACTACTCCTATAAAAGAATCTTGCCAGCACAATAACAAAGTCTCGTGGTGCTGGATCTCTACCTTTCCATATAGAGGGAATCTAGTCCTGCAGAGAAATGGGCATTCTTATGCCTAATTAGACTCACATTTGGCAAGAAGCACCTACATACAAAGACACCTTCTCTTCAGAAATGGGCAATCAAATTCTCTCACCCTGTACTTTCTGGAACAATTCATCAAGATAAAATTCCAGTGAGGCATATTAGCTTTTAAGCTTCCATATTTATTTACAGTTTGCAAAAAGAAATCACCTTGAGAATTTGAAGAGACATATTTCTTGCACTTCAGAATGAAAGATGTATTCTTGGGCCTTGCTGAGTCGGGCTGCAATATTATAAATAATTTTATAATAGGCTTGGCAAGAATTGCAATCCAGTGTGCACTTGTAGTCCTGTTCTGGAGCTTACTCTAGTAACTCCCCTGTGTATTTCCTGTTTAGTCACTAAAATAAAATATAAAACTGTATAATATTGTATTAGGATCATTTAGAAGAACAGAATCAATAGGAGATATATATATATATATTATATTCTAAAGAGATAGATAAATGAAATCTGCACACAGATATGTATTATTATATATGTTTATATGAATGTATGCATGTATATGTACAAAAATGTGTGTAAATTGAGAAAGAGACAGACATAAAGAGAGAAATGAGAGAGAGAGAGACAGAGAGAGAGACAGAGAGAGACAGAGAGAGACTTAAGAAAATCATGCAATCATGGGAGCTGATAATTCTGAAATCTGCAGGGTAGACTGGGAAACCTCTACCCATGAGAATTGATGGTGAGACTAAAGGAGCATTAGATAGAAATTTTTATACTGGGAAAGCAAAAGTAGGCTTCCTAGGATGGCTGCTTTTTGTTCCCAGAAAACATTTTGAGGAGACGTGAAAGGATGGCAGGTGTGTAAACAGAAACAATAATGGGTCCTATTGAGTTAATAATTGGCAGGTTAGACTACATACTACATGATAACATCATAACCTAATCATTCAACATAGGAAGTCACCATACCAAGTCACAACATGCTTCATAAAAAGAGAGTAGTTACCTGCAAAGGGCACAGGGCACAGCTGTTGTGATGATTAATCTTTTTTGACAAGTTAAGTAGATTTAGCATTATCAAAGAAACTCATATTTTGGCATGTCCAGAGAGATTTAACTGACGAAGGAAATATTGACCCTAAACATGGGCTGGCTGCCCAGACTGTATAAAAGAGGGAATGGAGCAAGAAAGCATCATGAGATGTGGCATTCATTGTCCTCTGCTTCTGGCTACAAACACAATGTGACCAGCTGCCTGGTATTCCTGTGTTCACCTTTCCCACCATGATGAATGGTACCCTCAAGCAAGGATCCAAGTGAGCTCTTCCTCCCATAAGTTTCTTCTTGTTAGATATCGCTCATAGCAACAACAATGGTAACTAATAAACTCTGAAAACCTAGGGGCCTGCACTGCTACTCAGCCGAAGACCTGGCCAAGACTCCAATCTACTTTCCTGCTATTAAAGGCACACAATCTGTTGGATTGCGCAGATGCGTAGCAGAGATCTTGTACAGCTGTCTGGAGCTGTTGCACTGGGTCTCCTCATGCCACTCAAAACTAGCGGCTTTTGAAATCACTCACGGAAAAAAGCTGGAGTGGTACACCTACTGATTTTTTTGCTTCCCAATTCTAAATGAAGTCAATACATATCATAGCTCTTGTTTTCTGTCATAGAAGGGACCTGATACAAAATTTACCCTTCCCCTTTGGTACATCTTGATCAGCCGAAATGTTTCTCTAAAGTAGAGGGTCTTGGATTCTAGTAAGATTCATGCCTCACACTTTAACTTACCCAGAGTTGTGGATACTTCTTACTCACTTCATCTCACAAAAGCAGAGCGTATCTTACAACAAGGAAAGGTGATCAAGTTCACTGCCAAAGAACTCATGATATCAGGTTAGAAAATGATATCCCCAAGGTAGGAGAGTGAAGGTATTTCAATGTCTATACTGGTGGAAAGAAAATTACTTCAGATAATGCTTGCAGACACACATAGAGAAAGGGGTGTATTTACTGCTCAATAGTGCAATGCTCCACCAGGTAGCAGGGACTGTGATAATTTGATCAAACAATGCAGTTGCATTACAGTCAGTGACTGCTGCTGTTCAGCATTATACAGTATATTACACCATCAATTAAAAAATATGTTCTCTGCATAGAGCATGCTGAATGGAGATATATTGGTAATTACCACATACACATCTTTAGTGGCTTCTGTAATGACATGAATAATCTCTGAATATCCTCCATGTATGTGGAATCATTATTGCTTTACTGTTTTCCTGAATATGGTACTACAAAAGGCTCCCATTTGTCATTTTCCCACTACTAAACCATTCCTCCCCTCTATCATGGAAATACATGAAATTCTGCTAGCTTTGAGTTTATCCACTGTAATTAAGCAATCAAGACTTGAATGAGTAATCATAGAATGTGTTTAAAGACCCACTGTGTCCCCAGGTGCAATGGCCTCAATATCTAATTACCATCTGGCTTCTCTCAGTTCTTACTTAGACTGGTAAACTATAGTGAAACTTTGAATTTCCTATAGTTAACATCAGCTCAGAGTCACTGTTGAGCAGTTGTCAAAAAGCCATTATTTATTTCCTTTTTCCCAATATACATTATTTCTATCAAAAGTCTGTAGATCCCTTTGCAGAAGGCTGTAAGAAGCAAGAGTATATTTTGTGAGCTCCTGGAATTGTCCTTCTTTTGAACCTGACTTACTTTTCACCCTTGTTCTGTGTCTCTAACCTGGCTCCATTATGTTCAGTATAAAAACTGTTGAAGGCTGTAGCTCTCATTCTTGTTGTTATTGTTATGGTTATTCTGTTTTCTTTTGATGATTTAGATTTGCATTTTATTTATATTACCCAAATCCTTTGTACTTATAATAATTTATTATTCCTATCTACTTGTATTACTCTGGGTTCTCTAGAGAAACAGAAATTACAGAAAGACCTCTCTCTCTCTCTCTCTCTCTCTCCAGCTCCAATTAGCAGAGGCAGAAAGCTGGCCTTGGCCAGTAGGTGAATTCATCAGGAATTAGGGGATTTATTAGAATGGCTTCCAGGCTGTGGTCCCGCTAGTCCAACAATGGCTGCCTATGAAGGGAAGATCCAAGAATCCAGTTGTTGCTTACCCCATGAGTCTGGATGTCTCAACTGGTCTTCAGAACATGTAGGAATCCTGAAGAAGTAAGCACTAATACCAGTGAAGGAATGGACTTGCTACAGAGGGCAAAGCAGACAAAGAGAGAGACTTCCTTCTTTTGTGTCCTTTATACAGGTGGCCAACAGAAGGTGTGGTCCAGATTATAGCTGGGTCTTCCCATCTCAAAAGATTAGGATTAATGGTTTATCTTCTCACCTTAATGATCCATACTTATTATGAAAAAAATTCCCTTACAGATGTGTCCAGTCTTTTGGGTTTTAGTTAATTCCAGTTGTAGTCAAGAATATCACCCACACTTCTTTACCAGAGAAACAATGATTAACTTCCCAGAGCCACAACTGTTCTTGAGTCAGACTTTGCTGATATCTACTTTGATAGCTTTAGAGTTCAGTGCCATGACCCACTTTGCTGCTGGAGATTGAGTGCTGCCAATTAACTTCTGCCACCCTGAGGTCCAATTACATTTAGATTTGCTAACTTAGGATCTGACATTTCCATTGTAAGTTCTTACTTGGAAAAAAATTGAATCACACATCTGTCCAAGAATGTTGGTGCTCCACTCAAAAGATTATTTCTTATAGCCTAGGTGAAAGCATCTTAGGCCTCTCCAAATAAGTCTCATGTGACTTATCTACTCGCTAGCAATTCATTTTCCCAAAGTCTTTGAGCTTCTGACTCTACAGAAAACCAATGCAGGTCTAGCATTTTTCAGTCACTTACTTTGGGTCATCTCTTAGTATATGTCATAGTCAGCTAGCTATTTAAGCCAATAGAAGTCTCTAGCCCTGCGGCACATGGTGCTCAAGCTTTTTAGGGTCTCCTATGTGAATTCATCCTGCCTCAGCTTTATACTCCTTCTACCACTGTTCCACACTCCCAATATTCCTTCCCCATGATGTCCTCCAGCTCTCACTCTGCTTTATGTGGATTTGGGGGGATTTGAACCCATGGGCTCTTGAACTCAGGTCCTCACATTCGCATGGCAAACACTTTACCAATAGAGCCATCTCTCCAGCCCATCTTCTGGTACACACACACACACACACACACACACACACACACACACACACACACACAAACACACACATAATCTTTAGGTAGCTGTGCTAGAATTTGCATATAGTCATAAATCCAGAATAAAAACATGAATTGTGGAGGTGGCTCCTAAGGCCTTTTTATCACATCACAGTCACCTCTGGGAAGCCACTGTCATTTCCATAGCTCATTCACTTAATCCCATTAGCTGAGGCAGAAAGCTAGCCTCTGCCAGCAGGTGATTAATCAGGATTTAGGGGATTCAGTTCATATCTGCAGCTTATCAGGATCTCTCTGTATATCATTTCACTTTTCAGAATCTTTCCCCCCTATGCAATGCCCTCACTTTACCAGGAGACAACCCTCTCATACCAAGAATAAATTTGCATTACAAATTACCATCCATTGGCATGGCAAGATCTGGCTTTCCTTTCATTGTGTGTGATCTCAGCCTTGCCTTTACAAAGAGAGAAGTTTCTCTCAGGGCAACACAGACACATTCAGGTCATTGCTATATACATGCTATGTCAGAACCAAGGGCACATTTGTGTCTTTCCACAAAATTAGAATACCTAACAGTGAATACACACAAGCCACCTTAATTTTGTTGGCTTTAATACATGGGCTACTGTTAATTTACAACCAAAATTTCTCTTATTTTTGTCTTAATGTAAAATTCTCAATTTATATATTGCTATAGGTTATAGAATGGCTAAGAAAGGGTTAAAGTAGTTGTAGTATTCAAAGGTGCTTCATTGAAGAAAGAACAGAGGGGGAACAGATAAGAAGCTGTTTGAACCCAGGGCACAGAGTTATCAAAATCAGATCCTGATGGCAGGCTCTTTCCAGTGTCAGTTTGAAGGTAGAGGGGTACTGCTCTTGATCTGGAGCACATGGGAAGAGGCCTATGTCCTTTGTTGTGGCAATTTCCCTGGGTAACACTCCTGAGGAGTGACCAAGTGTGCCTGTCACATAAGGGTGTTTTATCTTTGAGGCTCAAGAGAGGAATACACGGGGTATGGTTGATAAGCTTACTGACCTAGTTATACTGACATGGAATTGATATGCCTGTAATGTCATGTGCTCTTAATTTAATTTGGTAAATTCATAAGTGGTGATATTTTGTTTAATAAGTGATTTTTTTGGTATCTTTATCTCATGGTTTGTGATGGACAGGTAGGCATTGCTCATGTATACTGAAACAGTGCAGAGTAAGTCTGACACAGAGTTTGAGCTCAAAATCAAGCCAAATGGTACTTTATAAATTGGAATCTGGTCTGAAAAATCACTGTTTTACACAACATGAAACAATGTAAGATAGGGTATAGCCTAACAAACGTAGTCACTTATGCAATTCTTGAGATGAGAGTTCTCTAAATCCACCCGTTTCTTTGTCAGATCTATTCAAAAAGATTTAAAATTCCAAAAGGAAAACTTTGGGCCATTTCTATTCAAGTTTTCAGAGTTTACTTGACCATTCAGTGACCCATCAATTTGGCTAGACTCGAGGGGCTTAGCATACAAAGGGAGTGGACAGAGAAGTGTTTGTAAGATGGTCACAGAAGGAAGACAGACATTTATTGAAGCACCTACCTGTAGCCCCTACTCTCAGAAGGCAGAGTATCCTTGGAACAAGATGGATAGCTAGACTACTCACAACAGTGAGCTCTGGGTTCAATTGAGAGACCTTGTCTCAATGAAGAAATTGGAAAGTGACTGAGAAAGACTCTGGGCAACAACCTCTAGCTTTCACACACTTGCATATGGGACCATGGACCTGTTCTCTTCCACATGCCACACACATTTAACACAGACAGGATGTAGCAGAAGGAAGGGTGATCGGTGAAAGGGAGAAGAAAATTGTGTGGTTATAATTGAAAGTTCCTAGCTGACGTTAGAGTTGTGACCTTCTGATTGCTTAAGCTCATGCATGTTTTACTGGTGACTTTGGATGTTTTATTTGTGCAAGAAGCTACTATTACAACCATGTCATCACACTAGCTTTACATGGAAAAGCAAAATGAATTTTTTGTTTGTTTTGTCTTGTTTTTTAACAGAAATAACCACAAATCGCACTAATTCATCTGACAATATTTGAATGAATCCAATATATTTTATGTGTCACTGATTTTTATAGGTGTGATTAGGATAATCAGTTGGTAATATTTTGCATATTTCTACTACTAAAGCATGCCACAGGCTGCCTGTACTCTTTTTACTGTCGAAAAGGGAGTTTCTTGATGTTTGATTGTCAGTAAATTATTTCTTCTTTCTACAAAATAGATAAATCTGCTTCATGAGAATTTTTTAGCTAGCAGGTAAGTGACACTTAACACAATAGCTGGACCCAAATAGTCACATAGAAAGGTCAGTTCTTTCCAACACTGTCTCCTTTTTACTGCTTCAAAAAGTAGAAACATCTTTCAAGGTACAGAATATTTCTGATCTCGTCTCCCCTAACCTCTTCAACTACATTCTCTGTAGCACTTTTAACAAATTTCTTTTTATATTGTTTATTATTATATTTTGCTGCTAGTTTACTTTTCCAAATTGAATCTCAATTATTTCAGGAGAAAGGTTTATACAAGACATGCCATGTCATCTACTAACTAGTCCCACATTTTATCAACAAATGAGTATTTGTTATTGGTTAAATAAAACTAACTACCTTTCACTCACACTAGATATTTGACTAGAATCTACATAGCCATAAATTGACACTTGAATATACATATTTGAAATACTTTCAGTTGTTTTTCTTGCTTTCAATCATTTCTGGGTTGTCAGTCAGCTCATTGCCTATGAAAGTTATTCATCAAAATTGGATAACTATTGTAATAAATGTCCTGATTCTTCTAACTACTGTATATTTAATTCTATCACTGTGTCTACCGTGAGCTGTCATAAACTGCTCTACCCTCCTTCACCCTCCACAGCAATCTTTCCTCATTTTGTGATAGCATTAAAAGGACTTTTGTCCTGCTTTTCAATCTCAAAATTTTCTGTGGATGCCTACAAACTTTTTAATAGGAAAGCGATTGTCTAGGAGTGGCCTTTTACACACTGAGTAGGGCTATAATGTTTTACATTTTTATAAGGTTAAAAGTATCTATATGGCACTTTAAACTCCTCAAAATAATTCCAAGTAATAATTCACATGGTTCTAATGTCAATTCTCTAAAGCAATATTGAGTGATTTTTATTTATTTGTTTTTTGAAAATATAAAGAAATGGAACCCCTCAGAGGCTCTGGCATGAAAAATTTCCAAGTCCAAGACCAGAAATTTTTGTTGTTGTGTGTGTTCTTGGTTTTATCAACGGCAAAGGAATCATAATGAAGAGATCCCTTTTTCAACTGTTCCTCTCAAGCAAGTGTTTCTGCATCTTACAGGTGACGAGGAAAGACTCAAGTATCATGGCTTTATTATATAAGGCTTCATCAGTCTTACTGATACTGGAACCAGACAATGCAAATCCAGTAGTCTGGATGCAGCTGTGCATCTGACTGAAGATAGGGATCAATAAATGTCCAAAACAAATTCTTTTCTTACAATGAAAAATCATTTAATTTGTCTTTATGGAGTCATCATCTGTGAGCTCAGTTGAATAACTCCACTAAGATGCTCAGGACATTTCCCCTCTTCATCCCCATCATACCACTTGTCATGACCTTGTATTCACTAAAAACCCGATGATTACCTTTCAGATGAAGAAGCAGCCATTTTCTGTATGCACATCTAAGAACTCCTCAACAGATGTTTAACATTTGAAATTATTAAAAGTGAGCAAGGAGTTCCTACATAACTGTAAGCATGGTTTAAGCATAAATGTGTTCAATCATGTCCTCATCTTTGTGCCTGTCTCTTTCAGAGTGGAATGCCCCTGACTAGTTATTAAAATTCATAGTTTTTTATAAATGTTTGGTTCAAACTCTAGTCCTTTCACCTTTCCTGAAGTGATATTTCATTGAAAACTATAATGGACTTTAGTGATTATAGACAAATGTTCTATTGCTTCAGTTAAAGATAAAAATAATATTTTTGGAAAATTTCAGGAATTATTCAACACAGTTTTACTTCTTTTTGAGAGAATTGTTAATGAATATATAAATGTTTTTCTTATGGAGAGAAATCAATATTAATCTAGCAGGCAATCCCTTCCTATGCCTGGGTGTCTCTTTTTATATTTGAGTAGCTAGGGTGTTTCTGACACCCATGCTCATAACTGTACAAGTTTTTTTGTTCTCTCTATCATTTCAACTTACTGTGAAATAGTCTTCTTTATATTGATTTCTGACAGTTTAGTTTCTTTAACTGAACATATAGCAAGTTTTTACATCTTTATTTAATTATGGCTCTCAAATCACTTCTTTCATTATTTCTTAATTATCCCAAGACAGTTCACGATTTTACTATGATTAGTTTCAGCTGGCCTCAATCTTTATTCAATTTCATGTTGTGAAACTAAATAAGTGGGGGAGACAAACATTGATAAAAAGTTCAAACAATAGCTTGAAATTATCTGTGGTGAAAAGTTAGTGAGATTTGTCTTGCTAATTGATGTGAATTGAACTGATACTTTATGGAGAAATATGTTAATTAGCTAACTGCCCATTGATTGTAAGTTCATTTAACAGTTCAGGTATATGGAAATCACATTTTACAAATACTTGGACTTTTACTACAGTTGATACCATGGGCATTCAAACAGACATTATTTTGGCATGTAAGATATGGGGAAATGTGGCTTGCCTTGTGTGATTTAAGCCATATATTTTGTCCTTTATGGTTTTCCTTTTGTTTCCTGGCCCTGACCAATGCTTTGTGAAGACCAGATTCTACTGGCACTTCCAAAATATTCACTGACAGTCCATTTTAAAACCATGCCCACTCTTCAAGGGCTGGTGAATCAGTGATTCAACCAATCTTTTGTTATCATCTATGGTAGACAGATGATCATTACTTTGAACTCTGAAGCTGAACATTGGAAGTACTTACTATGTTCTAGCTAGCAATTGAGAGCATTTTAAAACCAATATATACATAAGCACCAAAGACAGAATCTCTATCATAATTTATAATAAGACCTAATATTGAAATTCTTAAATATACCTTGAATGAGCGAATAAATGATTGGCTTAAAAGGTGTTTCATAGTTCTCAAAATTATTAATGTACAGTTTGATTATTGGACTAGAAATGACTATTCTCCAAGTTAACTACATTAGAGTTACAGCAAATTTAGATTTTCATTAAATCTCCTGTTTCACATTTGTCATTGCTCAGATTGAGAACACAGTTTACAAAATCAAAAGATGAGGAAAATGAAAACAATGTGAAAGTCCTTTTATCGTAGTCTTTATCCCTATAGTGTACAAACACAAAAAGCCAAAGAACAGAGAATGGATCAATCTATTTAAATGGTTCTATTGTAAATTGCATTATTACATATATGGTTACATTATGAAGCTTTTTAGAGAAAAATTTAGTGTCAAGATTGTCCCACTATATTTCTCAAAATGTATATGCAAACAAAAATTTACACATAAATTATATTTATACATATATGTATAAATATGTAAACATGTAAATATGCAAATGTGTTTACATATGTGTATATATACCTTGATCCCTCTAACTATCATCAGCTAGACAGCTAGCTAGTTGTCTTCTATTAGACATCAGTCTATACAGGAGCCTCATTAGCTATGTGTAGTAGGATGAGGGCTGTCAGATGATTAAATGTCATTTCTGCTGTTTGAGATCTCAGTTATGTTCTCTGTAAGAGCTCACTCCATACCATTCCTTCATCCTTGAGTTCCATTTTGCAGGATCAATTTTTGATCTAGACAGAACTTTGCCTGACTTGTCCAGGGTGATCTCTATGCAGTTCATAGAGTTCTACAAGGAAGTGGTAAGGACATCACTTCAACACCCCTGTGTGCCTACGATGTGGGGCAGGCACCTGCTGGTGGTCAAATTCAAGACCAGGTCATTCATTCTTTTCATTTCATTCACACCTCTCACTGCCATTTCGCTTAACTTACTCCACAGCTCAATTCACTTCAATTCTCCTCCTACCAACTATCCTCAGAAAAGTAATCCATTTCTCTTTCACCTTATACATTTTACAATTACAAATTTTCCATGCGTTTCTCCCCTACCTACTGCACTGTATCTAAACTGTCAGTGGGGATGGGTCAAGTGTCTGATGACTTTATTATCGATGCATGGAAGCTGGCTCTTCAAATAAGTTGTGTGGAGGTCCCTGCTATTCACTGCTTCTCAAATATCATTAGCATCTCTGAAATTTGAAGTATCTCATAAGAAGAGCATTCATTTATTTCTGAAGATCTTTATTCCTTTACATAAGAAGCCCATATATTTACTCATTCATTTCAGTCCTGTGTACCAATTACCATGCTAAAGACTCATGCTACTGAAAAAAAAAAAATCCCTAAATTTGGATATTCTTTAAAATGTCATAAGCAAGAAATACACTAATCAGTTAATTACCAAGTGTTTTCTAAAGTATAACTGCAATAGTATTGTTGACGAGAAATAAATGTTAGGGGAGTAGAGAGTGCTGCTTTAGATTGGATGCATATGTCAGTGAAGGGATCTCTAAAGATGTACTGCATCAGTAAAATGGATTTATGTACCCAACTTACTCCTCCTGTGTGGTAATATTTTGTTTGTGCTCTAACAAATAAAGCTTGCCTGGAGATCAGAGGGCAGAGCTAGCCACTAGTTAACTATGGAGGCCAGGCTTCGATGGTACACACCTTTAATCCCAGCACAGGAGAGGAGCAAACAGGAAGTCATATGGCTGGGCAGAGAGAGAGAAAGTGATAAGGCAGGGTGGAGGCAGGAGCTCAGTCCCTGTCAGGATGAGGAGTTGGTGAGAGAAGAGGTGGCTGTGGCTTGCTCCTTTGTCTCTCTCACCTTTCAGTATTTATCCTGATATCTGGCTCTGGGTTTTCACTAAGACCAACTAGAATTTGTGTGACACTCCTGGCCCCAAAGGCTAAGAGGGGAAGAGACAATTTCAATGAAGACAAATAAATGCTAATGACATGGTAAGGCAGTGGTTGAGAGTGCTAATTGTTCTTGCACAGCACCAGCATTCAATTCCAAGCACTCCATGTCTGGCATGTCTGGTAGCTCATAATGGCTATAACTACAGCTCCAGAAGAACTGACACTACCTTCTGGCCTCTACCTACACAAGCACATACCAAACATAGACAAACATGTATCCATAATTCAAAGGAAAAATCGCTTAAAAACAATGCAATGTCAGGATCCTACAGCAGAGGCCATGGCAGTTTGAGAAGAAGGCAGAGGATACTGTAGCATAAGATTGATCATGGAGGGGAAGGTGGGTACTTACAAGAAAGAAGCTAGATTGAGTCAAGGAGTCTGTCTCATATCTCAGAAAACAATCTCATCTTCAGTGCTTAAACTACAGTGGACATAGAGGAGATTTGTGTTTACCAGGATAATTTGTATTTTGCAGCATAAAGTTATTGGTACTAAGAGACTAAATGTCAAGAGGACTAATTAAAGATGGTTAAGAGGACTAATTAAAGGTGTTTAAATAGGAAAATGGTATGACGAAAGCATTAAGTTGATGGTGGTATGGAATAGTTTCTCATTTATCATTATCTGCTACAAATAAGATATGAGAGGATTATAACTAATTAAAATTCTAGGCAAGTCAGGTATCAGTTAATTGAGTTTTTATTGCACTTGCACCATCAATTTTCAATGCTTTTAAAGAAACAGAATGGGATCTCTTTGGAATTCAAATGTATCTGTTGTATTTCAAACTGTATCATCATCTATTTTTCCTTCAGATTGCCATCTGTAAAGCTGCTATAAATATTCTAAAAATAACCAATAATCTGTGTATCATTTGTTATTTTTCTCCCTGTGAAGAAGCTGTCAGGGTATTTTTGTTATTGTTTTCATAAGTAGAAAAAATCTTGAAACAAAAGAAAATGGAAAAAAGAGGCTTTGTTTTTAATGAATGATAAAGGCTAAAACACATACACACACATGTATGTATGTATGTATGTATGTATGTATGTATGTATGTATGTATTAGGACATGATGGCACCTGCCTATAATCCTAGCACTCAGTGGACAGAGATAAGAGGATCCCAAGTTCAGAGCCACCCTCTGATCTACAAAATGACTCTGGACTAATCCATCCTACTTAGGAGACCCCGTCTCAATCCTTATTCCACTTCTAAAATACTTCCTATAGCTTTATTAATTATCATAATATGACATGAACAATATTTTGTGGATTTCTCCATCATTTCTGATGATCAAATATGAATTAAAACTGGGGCAATAAAATGCATTTTCTATTGTTTTTATTTTCTTCACATTTAAAAAAAAATCCCCAAACTTATAGACCAATTATCTCCATTTTCTTTTGAATGAAAATCTACAGGATTTGTTCTTAGACTGACAGAGCTTTTCCTTTCCTTGAAAATCCATGGCTAAACAAGCTGCTTTGTTTCATTTTGTTTTTCCTGATTTGAAATAAAAAATGGAACATTGCTATAGAAATAAACTAAAGGTTTTTAGCTGAGAGTTAAGGTCAAGTTGAATAAATGGCAGAACACTCCTGAGAAGTGGAGCACTCATAGATCCAGGAAGGGGAAAGTCAACTCTGTCTGCAGTTGCCTGATTTCTTCAAGCCTGAGCTCTGGCAGCACTAACAAGCTATGCTCTACTACCCAGTTAAAAAGAGAAGTAATCGTTTTTTTAAGAGTGGCCATATTAAGATAAGGAAAAATTAATGAGCGTGGTTCAGTTATCACCCAGAGTCCATTTTCCATGTGCTGACATGAGGTTCAGGTTTAAACCAAGAGCTGGATATGAATGCAACTAAGCAGTCCCTGGTTAATGTGATTTTCCCCATCCTTATCCCAACTTTGTTTGAAATCCCTTTGTCCTACAAGGTGGTCTGATAAGGTAAATGTCTAGGAGACAAGTTCCTACCTGTCTGGCAGTAAGGTTTCCAGCCTTTTCCCCCACTTTCATGAAATTCCAGAGCAAATTCCTATTCTCTGGCATCCACTGTTTCAGAATTCTGATAGCCAAATAGAGAGGCATCTTCCCTCGTACCAGGAAGGTTACATAAATACCAAGAGGTTGCCTTCAAAATGCCCAAATATCTTTGCAATTCAGAAAATTATTTCTAGTTTATGAATGTCTTTCTTTCTTATGTAACATTGAATGTTGTAGAATATTAGTTTAAAATGTGTTGCGTTCTTTTATGTTGCATTTGCTTAACTCTGTGAAGCTGTGTTACTTTGCCTGTCTAAAATACCTGATGGGTCTAATGAAGAGATGAACAGCCAATAGCAAGGCAAGAGAAAGTATAGATGTGGCTGGCCGGTAGAGAGAATACATAGAAGGGGAAAAAAGGAGAAAGAGAGAGATGGAGAAGAAAGAGAAGAAGGAGGAGGTTGCCAGGGGCCAGCCACCCAGCCACATGGCCAGATATAAAATAAGAAGGAAAGAAAAGATATACAGAAATAGAGAAAGGTAAAAGCCCAGAGGCAAAAAGGTAGATGGGATAATTTAAGTTAAGAGAAGCTGGATAGAAACAAGCCAAGCTAAGAGTGGGGATTCATAAGAAAGAATAATCATCCATGCATGATTTTTTGGTGGGAGCTGGGTGGTGGGCCCCCAAATGAGTAAAGTGCAAAGAGTAAGAAAACAATCAACAACAAGTGAATGCCATTTTTTCTACCTGAAACTGTTCATAAAGATTCTTATTATTTATATAGTAACAAATATTTATTCTTTTTTCCTGCTCAATGCATTGTAGTTTCATTACACATTGGTCATTATATCTACTCTCAGACAGAGGTACTGAATCTTAAAACAATTTTGCATCTTTTCCCCAACACATCAGTATCTAATACATAAGGGTAATTTTATTTTGCTACCAGAGAATAAAGCAAAGCATACTAAAGAAGAGGATGCTGTCTTTTATTGTGTGAGTGGGAACCCTGAGTCTTTTCTTTCATGTGTTATTTTATGACATTTAGTGGATACTACAAGCTACTGTTACAGAAATACATCAATTAGTATATTCCTTTGTGCAGATCTCAAATGATTCTGTGCTCTTTGGAGCAAAAAGAAAATTAAATTATATCTGACCAGTAAATAGCACAAAGCTTCATAATAGCAAGAACACACAGAATTTGTTTATATTTATCAACTGGCAACTGTATATCCTGTGGCTGAATAAATCTGTTAGTATCTGTACTACAGCAATACAGAGTTTATATAAAATAAGATTATATTTATACATTAAAGATTTGCTTTCTGGGCTACAAAAGCTTACAAGTAGTATAATCAATCTTTAGAAGATGATAGAAAAAACATCCTCAAATAAGATATTGTTGTGCACAGGGAACATAGTTGTGCTGTAAATAATGACTCTGAAATTGTTAGCGTACAACAGGAAAAAGGAAATATTTTTGGAACTAAAAGCAGTGTAAGCAATACTTCGGTGTATTCTATGGATCCCCTCGGCTAAGATATCTTTCCAGACATTTAGTCAAATACTATTGGAGAACTGACTGTGAACCTCTGTATTTTGGCAGATAATTATCATGTACATCAGTAAACTGCATAAACTGGCTTGTATTCAAATGACAGATAAGACTTCTTCAATTAGTTGCAAGTCTTAAGGAAAAAGGCCTAAGGACCTCCACCAGAGAAGACAATTTGTCTAGAGGATGCAGCAGATTTGGGACTCCAGCACTGGTTCCTCCTGGGTCTTCAGCCTGACCATCTGCTCTGTAGACTTTATATATGCCAGACCCCTACATTCTTAATATATAAACTAATTCTTAACTCTCTCTCTCTCTCTCTCTCTCTCTCTCTCTCTCTCTCTCTCTCCCTCTCCTCCTGTTCTTCCTTCCTTGTAGACAAATTTCTAAACAGTCTTATTAAACAAGAAACACAGACCCAAACACAGAGGTAATAACCGAAGAGATCAGAGCAAAAGCCACAACTAGCTTTAGCTTACCAGGAGAGAGAGCTTCTTCTTGTCTGACCTGTCTTTTTATTGCTTTTCTGTTCTGCCTTCTCATTGACTCTAAACCCAACCACATGACTTCCTCATCACTGCCTGTCTATACAAACATCCAGGTCTCTATGGTTAGTAATGAGATTAAAGCTTTGCGTCCTCATGCTTGGCTGTGTCCTTGACCACACAGACTCTGCCTGCCATGTAACTGGATTAAGGGTGTGTGCTACCACCACCTGACTCTGCTTATAGCTCACTTTGATCTCTGATCTCCAGGCAACTTTATTTATTAACATACAAATAAAACCACATTTCAGCACAAATAAAATATCACCATACTCCCTCATTCTGGATATGTGGCTTCCAGATTTTTAATAGTAAATCAAAAACATTCAAGAGAAAAATTGCATTTCTCCTGAATTTATATATTTTCTTTCCACTCTCACCTGAGCAACACAGTAGACAGATGAAACCTGTAGATATCATGTGCAATTGGATTAGGTATTAATGGAAACTCAAATGTAATCAGAAGTCCATAGAATATATAGGAAAATGTACATACATCATACACATATACTATGTCATTTTTCATCAGGATGTTGAGCATCTGCAGATGGCATCAAAGGAGGTAGGTTATGTTATCACACATTCTAACTAGCAATTCATGTGTGTGTGTGTGTGTGTGTGTGTGTGTGTGTAATTACTTGCACATGCATGAGAGAATACACACACATTTGTGTATAAATGTATACACATACATCCTTTTGGTCTACATTCTCTGAATTAAGGAAGTTTATAAAAATATATCAGTAAACCTTGTTGCAGTGTTTCCTTTGATTGGTATCCTCTTGCTTATTCCAAATATATCTCAATTTGGTGGATAAATCCTATGAATAAGTGTAGAATACAAGAAGTGTATAAATGAAATTGAACATTTAAAATTAGAGGTAGTCTAATATAGGAGAATATATATGTGAGGTCCTACGGAAAATGAAGAGAAATGAGTCACAGTTTTCTTGTTTAAGCTTTACTTTGTCGTTTGGCTTGTTGTTGCTGCTGGGGTTTTTGTGCTTGTCTTCTCTCTCTCTCTCTCTCTCTCTCTCTCTCTCTCTCTCTCTCTCTTTATCTCTTTTTTTCTTTTTTCTTATTCATTTATCATGGGAGAAGGAATATGTGGAAGTCAAGGGACAATTTGTGGGAATCTGCTTTTTTTTTTATTTTTAATTTTTTTTTTTTTTTTGCCTTCCACTCTACGGGTCCCTGGAATTGAACTAATGCTTATCAAGCTTGGTGGCAAGAACCCTTACTAGCTGCAACATCCTACTGGCTCTCTACTTCTTCCTTTTAAAAAATAAAATAGAAACTAGGAATTCAGAGGAAAGTGTTTAATTTAGGAAGTGTATTAAGGTCAAGTTATAATGGAGCTCACAAACACAATATATATAAAGAGGAGAACTCAAATGTGAGGTAAGTATAGGGAATAACCCATATGTAGCTAATGATTCAATTCAGTGGAATTACACAAAGCTATCCATACAGTATATTGGAGTAAAGTAAGTAGTGAATGAAAAGGTCTGTTAAAATAAGAGTTAAAAACAAATGATTGGTGAGCTGGAGAGATGGCTCAACAATTACAAGTTCTGGCTGTTATTCCAAAGAACCTACATCTGATTCTCAGTACCCAGTTGGTAGCTTACAACCATCTGGAACTCCAGTTCCAGGGAATCCAACACCCACTCTGGTTATCCTGGGTACCTGGGCACATATGTTATACACGGATATACATGGAAGCAAAACCATATACATAAAATAAGTTTTGAATTCAAAATAAATAAACACAGGAGATCCTGAGCTGTTTGAATCATTTCTGGAGAAATGTGAAACATGAAAGGTAAATTTCGTCTCCTAAGCCAGGAAAAAAAACTCATTATCAGCATGTAAGATTTTGAACTTTGTGCAATTTCATCCAACCATATTCAACTATGTATTCCAAAAGTGATACAAGAAGATAGTTCATCATGAATAAGATTTTCAGTTTTAGACTCAGGAGAATTCTAGGCAAACAGTGATGGCTGGTTCAGACTATAAGGGAAGTATAATTGCATCCATGTAAGAGGAAATACATTTGAAGGAGTAATCAGGAAAAAATACCATTCTTCTTCCCTTTTATTAGTATTAAAGGTTCTTTGTGTGTACAAAATGAAAGAATGGACCTTATCCAATCATTCAGTGTTTGTGAGGACCTTGGTGCCCTAAGGGCAGAGAAAGACTTCATTTAATGAAACAAGTAGAGAACACAAGTGAACAATCAGATGCTGTGTGTTATATTTTGTTTTGCTTAGTTTTTAGTGGGTTTTTTTTTTTTCCAGATGGCTCAGTGAAATTGGTTGGCAATGGAGTCTCTACTAACATTAGAGGGAAGGAGCAGTTTGGGGCAAAAGTACAGTAGAGGCAGATGACATGTATGGCTTGATGTAGAGAAAGTTGTCTTTGGATGACTGATATGAGAGACAACACACCAACTGCTGTAGCTAAATGCAATAAAATTGAATTTTCATGCAGTGATAGACTGTTAACCTAAAGACAGAGATTAACATAATTATCAATGTTTGTGTATTTCCTATTAATAACATACCATTAGGGTTTCATATAAACTATCTGTTAAAAAATAAACAACTAGCTATGGTTCTCCAACAACAAAAAATATAATCAAAACATAACAGCCATTAAAATCAAGTATCTGTCACTTATGTTGGTGAAGTTCATGTAGGACCCAACCTTTGACATCAGTACAATTCAGTGTCAGGTAACATTTGGCATATAGAGGATATTTGACTATGATGAACAATAGCTCAAAAGCAGCAAGTTCAAAGCCTTAGTTTTATAAAGAACCTATCATGACATAGAGCTTATTCTGACTTTGGCAGAGGGCATTAGTAATACACTTAGCACACAGACAATCAGCTGAGAGACTGTCATAATGGTGTTATATATGGAAGTGAAGGTAATCTCAGATTTAAACCTCAGCCAACTTTAGACCAAATATAGATCACCTAAATGAAAGAGATTTTTAGCTTTTGTGTTGATTCAACATCCTTATTGCTTTACTCTTCACCCATCATCATTTTAAGCTGTCCATAATGTTAGGCCTGTGTTTAACTTCTTACTTGGAGTATTCACTGTTGCCTTGAGCATTTCATTTTCATAAATAAGTCATTTTTTTCTCTTCCAAGATTTCAAAAAAAGAAAAAGATTTCTTCTGCTTTTCTTTTTGCCATTTGCATTTCTTGGCTTATTTCCTAGTATTTAGCCAAGATAATCCCATGAATTTTTTTCTCCCTCAATAAGGACAATGCTACAAATTCAACAAAATGTCTTCTTCTTGTACATGGGTAAAATATCTCACTCTTATAAATCTGTAATTATATTCCTTCAGTCATAACAGCAATAAAGTTGAACACAAGATTAGTAATGATTATGGGAGACTGTATGGAAACATTTTTGCCATATTTTCTATAAATATGAACAGGCAAGTCTCCTTGAATAATTCCTGATCTATCATTCTTTTGTTAGATATATGATATATATATAACAGATGCATACACATACACACACACACACACACACACACACGCATATATATATATATATATATATATATATATATATATATATATAATATCTAGCTTAGGTTTCATTTGCTGTATGTAATGAAACACCATGACAAAATCAACTTGAGAGGGAAATGGTTTACCTGGCTTATACTTCGATATCACTGTTCATCATTGAAGGAAGTCAGGACAGGAACTTACACAGAGTAGGAATCTGTAGGTAGGAGCTGATGCAGAGGCCATGGAGGAATATTGCTTACTGGCTTGCTCATTATGGCTTGCTTTGCTTGCTTTCTTCTAGAATCCAAGACTACCAGCCCAGATATAGAATCACCTACAATGAGCTTGGCCATCCCCCATCCATCAGTAATTAAGTAAATACCCTACAGATGGGTACTATGGTGGTATTTTCTCAATTTAGGTTCCTTTCCTTCGGATGACTCCAGCTTGTGTCAAGCTGACATAAAACTAGCCAGCACAGATACATAGATAGAAACTAAGATGGATAGGTGACAGCTCTGCAATTAATTAGAAATAACAAATCAGTCAAAACTGGTGATTTAAAAGGAATATAGTCAATCAACCATATATAAAAGTTCATTTCTCATTTTACATATGTATGACTTGAATTTGGGCATAGTTAGTTTTATAAAATTGCTCTTTTCTTTTATAAGACATTACTCTTTAATAAGACACACAGAGATGAATTTGAGAGATGCAGTATGGAGAAAAGCATGTCAAGAGAATTGAAATAATTATTTGCAACTAATTTCCATGGAATCTGATTCAAAGTTAACAATTCACTAAAACTGACCATGAATAGAAAAGAGAGAGAGAGAGAAAGTGAGAGAGAGAGAGAGAGAGAGAGAGAGAGAGAGAGAGAGAGAGAGAGAACATAGAAGTGCTGAAGCTGAGGTCCATAGGCTATGTTATCTGAATTGCATATGTCTATGTTGGGCAATTCATGACCAGAAATGGAAAAATAGCACAACCAAGCACTATTGTCTAAAGTCTATGTTTTCTCAAATTTCATGGGTTGAAAACTGATCCCCAGTGTGAGGGCATTTAAAGATGAGGCATGTAGGGAAGTAATCTGTAATTTCGTATTGAATCAAGCCCCTAGAAGAGGTTCTACAGAGATAGCTGGAACACGATCATATGAAGGAAGGAGACCTTCCCTGGCCCCGACCATGCTGAAATCATAATTCTGGCCCTTCTAGCCTCCAGAACTCTGAGAATAGAATTTTTCCTTTATATAAACTGTTTAGTTTAGGACATTTAGTAACAGCACCTCAGAGTAAAAGGAAAATCACCTATAAGCACATGTTTTCCTGTAGGTGACAGTCTGGAAAACTGTTGGACCATTCTTACAAACAAGAATAGAGAGAGATCGCTGTCATAACTCATTGAAGGAGCTGAATTGTCACATGAGATGCTTCAGTTCTCCTATCAATATGACCAACTCCATCAGGAGGAAAGAATACAAGATTCAGTAGTATTTTGCTGGTGTATCTGCAAGGTATGCAAAGGTTTTCTACAAATATCGGAGAAGACATCCACTTACTATTTATTTCATGACAGGATCTGCAAGTCTTCAAAATATAATTAGAGAACCCAGATTTGGGAGAGCTAACCAGTAGGGTCTGCTTAAACTCAAGTGTACATATTTTGTATATTTTGTTGCTACACAAATTGCCAAATGGTCTTATTAATAAAAAAAAAAAAAAAAAACAGAGCCAGATATTGCCGTGAAAACTGAGAGATCAGGGGAATAGAACAAGTCAAGTCACACGTTCTGACCGATAAGAAATCCTCAGCCCACGAGAGAGCTAATTCCTGTATACTTATGCCTGTATACATTTCTGTATCCTGCATCTACTTTCTCTCTCCACTCAGCTACATCACTTCCTCTTTCTGCCCAGCCCTGTAGCTTCCTGTCTGTCTGTACAGACCTCCAGACCTTTATGAGTAACTAGAGCTGGGATTAAAGGCATGTTCCACCACATCTGGCTCTGTTCCCAATATGGCCTTGAATTCAGTGCTACCACCTCCTGGCCTCTATGATTAATATAGTGGCTGGCTTTTTCCTCGGATCTGCAGGCAAAATATCACCACATTTTGTCTCATTGAAAGGAAAGGAGTGAAGTGTATTTTATTCAGAGATAGTGATGGACCTGAGACTTCCATCAACCCCAGGTTTTTCACTAAACATCTGAAAAACCTAAAGTGGCAGAACATAGGAAGGCCAGAAGAATGATCACAATTCACAAATATGACTAGTAAGATGGATCATTGGCAAGGAACTTGATGTCCAGCTATCCACCAGAGCTGGTCCATCCTCAGGATCCATGTGAAGAGAAGTGACTTTAGAATTTTCCTTTAACATATACACATGGTCAGTGGCATGTACACATGCACACACAGAAAATAAATAATATTTATTTTAATTTTTACAATGTAGATCTTTTTTATAAGGAAGTTTAGTGATGATAGGTAAATAGATAAATAGATAGACAGATAGACAGATAGACAGATAGATAGATAGATAGATAGATAGATAGATAGATAGATAGATAAAGTCCCCTTCTTTTAGGAACTAAAACTTCCTAAACAGAATGTGAAACATTAGCAAAACCAAATAAACTGCTATGCAGGAATCTCAGAACCTAGGTGTACAGCACTCCCTAGACTTTCTGCTAGAGATGAATTTGCATAAATCTATAGTTTACTGAAGACAATTACCAGCCTTAACTGCATGTATCACCATCAACAGGCCTGGAAAAGGCCGCAATGGCTCAGCTCATTGATCATTTCCTCTGCTATTGAATATATATATAGCCTGCATACACAAATGTTAATATTAGTATTCACATTTAATAACTGAAAAAAGCTCCAATATCCTCAGCTCCCTTAACATATATTATTTAACCTTTATTATAAATCATACGTTGTACCTTTGTTAGAACACATTTCTTATATTTAGGAGGTAGTGAGAAAAGAAACTCTAGGAACATTGAATTAAAATAATTAATCATTCCAAAAGAAGGATTGTATGAAATATCATATTGGTAAATGAGATAATCTGTTCTAAGTGGCAGGCTAAAATACTGAGCTATATACTAAGAGGCTTGCTAACCACAAAAGTCCAGCTTTACTCCATCATCCCCATAATTCTTTGCAATCTACCCCCACTCTCTGTACTTTCCACACAATGCACACTCCTCTTTTCCTGAGAAAATGCTCCTATCTCAGTGTTAGGATGTATTAGACTGTGGTTCCACAACCCTCAATTCAGTTTCATAGTTCATTTCCCCCTTTGTAGATACTATTCACTAACTTTGACATTTCTTACCTTGTCCCTCTATCTAGTAGAACTTTCATTTACTTGAACAATGAGTAGTACTTAGTCAAAGTTCTCAGATGTGAGTCTCTGGGATTTGCGTTGACTTTTCAGAAGTGAAAAGTGCTGTGAATGTCTTCTGTTCTACAATAAATAATACCACTCACAGAATAAATGGCAGTCATAATTGGAAAGAAAGCCCTTACCTCGCCATTCCATATCTTTGTACTGATTTACTATATAATTAAGAGTCCCTAAGTGCAATTCCTCACAGGAAACCTGGAAACAGAGCTCATATATTTGTCAATGAGTAATACATGGTGTATCCAATTCCTTTGTAGTTAAAAATTAGGCTGGTCTTCCTCCCCTAAAGTACAATAGACACTAGACTACAAGTCATCTCTTGGAAACAAATGTGGCCTCTACATGATTCAACCCTTAGGAGGTTTGTTGAGTACAATATGAAATATTTAAGCAGGGACTATTTATTTTAGAGTAGATATAGAGTTTTCTTATGTACTGTGATTTGAATGATGGTATCTTCAAATGTCATGTGAAAAATTTATAACATAACAGTGTTGAGAGATGTTGCTTGCAGAGAGTGACTAAGTTACAATAGTGATAGCTTCATGAATGCATTGGCCCCACTATTAAATGTCCTGAGGGTTCAGGGTTCAATCCCTTGTCCTTCTGCCATCTAGAGTTTGAGGACACAGATAATCTGCATTATCTCAAAGGCAAAGAGCTGCCCTCACAAGACCAATATCAGTGCCTTTCTCTAAGACTTCCCGGAGTCTAGCACGTCATTAATTAATTTCTGGTTTTTTTAATGAATTATTTAAACTGAGGTATTCTGTTACAGTAGCAGGAAGAGATCATGTTTTCCAGATCCAATGGTCGAAGGAAGCCCAAACTGACTTTCTCTGGTGATCTGGATGGCCAAACACCCTAACTGTCATGGTAGAACTCTCATCCAATGACTGATGGAAGCGGATATAGAGAGCCACAGCCAGGCCTCAGGTGGAGCTCTGCGAGTCCAATCAGCGAGAAAGAGGAGGAATTCTGTGCGTGAGAATTGTTGAGACCATGATTGGAAAAAGCACGGGGACAAATAGCCAAACTAATAGAAACACATGAACTGTGAACCAATAGCTGAGGAGCGCCCAATTGGATCAGGCCCTGTGGATAAGTGAGACAGTTGATTAGCTTAAACTATTTAGGAGGCCCCCAGGCAGTGGGACCGGGACCTGTCCTTAGTGCATGAGCTGGCTGTTTGGAACCTGGGGCCTATGCAGGGACACTTTGCTCAGCCTGGGTGAAGGGAGGAGGGGGCTGGACCTGCCTCTGCCTCTACTGAATCTACCAGGCTGAGCTGAATCCCCAGGGGAGTCCTTGCCCTGGAGGAGATGGGAATTGGGGAGGGGCCTGGGGGGAGAGGAGGGAGGAGAAGGGAATCCCTGGCTGATATGTAAAACTAAATTAAATCATAAAATTTTTAAAAAGGAAAAAAAAATGACAAAAAAGAACACAAGTAAATTCCAATATTTTTTAATTGTGGCAAGTGAAGGCACAGTGTTGATGAAAACCTAAGCTGGGCCTGGCTGGTGAGATGACTCAGTAGATAAAAGGTACTTGCTATACAAGCCTGGTAGCCTGGACTAAACACCTGGAACACACTCCAGAAAGAAGCAGACAGCTCCTGAAAGTTGTCTTAACACGCGTGCGTGAGCGCATGCACCTGCACACAAACACACACACACATGCACATACATACTCAAATAATAATAATAGTAATAATAATAATATATTTTAAATATTTTTTCCTTTTTTATTCATTTATTATATTTGTGTCTTAATTTTACATATCAGCCATGGGTTCCCCTGTCCTCCCCTCTCCTGCCTCTGCCCCTACTATCCCCCCAGCCCCTCCCCTCCATTCCCATCTCCTCCAGGGCCAAGACTCCCCTGGGGATTCAATTCAACCTGGTGGATTCAGTTACAGGCAGGTTCAGTCTCCTCCTTCCAGGCTGAGCAAAGTGTCCCTGTATAAGCCCAAGGTTCTAAACAGCGAGCTCATGCACTAAGGACAGGTGCAGGCCCTGTGGATAAGTGAGACAATTGAATAGCTTGAACTGTTTGGGAGGCACCCAGGCAGTGGGACCCAGATATTTTTATTTTTTATTTAAACTTTTTGACAGTGAATGCCTGCATGTACATCTATATGTATACTACTTGAATGCCTGGTACTGATGAAGGTCAGAAGACAGCGTTGGATCCCCTACAACTGGAGGTCCAGACAGTTGTGAGACACTCTGTGGGTGCTGAGAATTGAATGCAGATCTATTGGAAGATCAGATAGTGTTTTTAACTGCAGATCCATCCATCCAGGTCCCAAATGTTTTGACATATACATAATTTTCCTACATGCTATTTTTTAATTGTGGTCAATTACTGTAGGCTTAAGCTTGAAAAAAGAAAACTTTATAATACTTGTTTTTCATTAAAAGTTGCTGTTCCAGGTCAACTTTGAGCAACTATCTGAAATTCATGTCAGCTTGTCAAAATCCTCAGGCTATAGTACGATGTGGAGGAGACAAAAATGTAAGATAAACAACTCAAAATTCAAAGTAGACTTGGCCTCACACAGACACTTAAGGCAGTATACTCCTTCATGCACCAGCTTGAAGGGCCTAAATTAACCCTTCGTGAAAATGTCAAGGTCAAAGCTACATGCAATACCCGTCACTTGCCTTATTCCTTCAAGATTTCTTCATAAGAACAAATACAAATATCCCTGCCGTTTGTTACTTTTAGTTTTTATTATTTTCTCCCCAAATCTCTTTAAACTATTTTCTTATTTTTGCAGGAATTTCTCTGAAAAGTTGAAGTTATATCATTCCTTTGCCCCAAAGCATATTAATGAAATTACTGTGAAAATTGATATTCCTACCTGTACAGCAATATGTCCAGAACATATATGTCTTTCTATTGTATCTTTCTGAGAACTATGGAAATTTAAGGTGCATGGCACTCTTTGTGATTCTGAGGATACCACAAAAAGATATCATTCTATTTTAAAGACTTTGTTGAAGACAATTGTGTTAGGGAGCTTGATTTCTTTCCAGTAAACAAATATCAAAAATGTTTGCTGTGGTAAGACAGAGAAGTTAGGACATTGAGACCCTAAGGATTAGGTTAATCCTTGTGAATAACTATCTGCTCACAGAATGACACTTTCAGAAATTGGGCTCCTGTTTGCTTACAAAGACTGGAATCTAGGGGTTTTTGTTTGTTTGTTTGTTTGTTTTTAATTATTTACTGTATTTCAAAGAGATGGCTTCTGGATCTCTGGGGGACATTTCCAGAATAACACTTGCAAGAGCTGAGGGGAAAAAAGTGTGTGCATTCACCACAATACAGGGATCAATGAATCATGGGGAACCCAACCCCAGAGGATAGATACCTTTCCATCAGAGCTCTTGCATCCATGGTTCAGGGAACATCTCAGAATGGGGAGAAGAAAGACTGTTCAAGTCAGGGTTCCAGGAAGTCTGCTGTGAGTCAGCCTTTCCTAGAAATGGCCATGTAAACAAGAGATGAACAAATGTCAATGCCAATAGTACACATGTTAGTGAAGAAGGCAGAAAATTTCTCGGGCACCCCTCTCTAGACAAAGAACCACAACAGCTAATGACTGTTGAAGATAGAAAATTAGCCTCTCACAGGAATGAGACCCCTCTGGTTGTTTAAGATAAATGGATCAGCCTTAAAATTATATCTACACAAACATACTCAGTAGGTTGTATTTATGTACATATGTATGTATGCACGTATGTATGTGTGTATTATGTTTCTATGTGTGTATTATGTATGTGTGTGTATATATGCATGTAGCAATACTAATCAAAGTGAAAGAAGATATCAACATGAAATGGTGAATGGGTATGGAAAGGACTGGAGAGAAGAGACTTAGAAGGGAATGGAGGGAAGTAAGGGAAAGAGGAAAGTTGTGTCACTCCATGTTAATTAAATATGTATAAAAAATCTAAAAGTATGTGTATATGTGTGAATAGATAGATAGATATAAGATAGATAGATAGATAGATCACACACATACATACACATACACACACACACACACACACACACACACACACACACACACACACACATCTTATATGTATGGCCTGAAAGAGAACACACAATCTGAATTTTCTTATGTAAATAATACAAAAAGGCAGATAGACCAGTAGCTATTGTAACTATTGTAAGATGGAACCTATCTCCAGCTACCGCAGACCCTCAGTACTTACTTCAGCAAAGCTGCAACTGTGTTCCGCTCTGCCCTTTCCTGGTGTAAATCTTGGTGAGGAATATCAGCCTGGGGAGATTACTGCCTATTGCCAAAATTTCCCTTCTGTGGGGTTGTAATTCTGGGCATATAATTCTGGGGCAGAGCCAAGACACAACACCATGAAGCTGACATTATATACAAGCAGAAGTCCATCTTTCCCTGGCTTTATCTGCCACCTGAACAGCACAGAACACACACACAGAGACACAGAGAGGGGAAAGGGAGGCACATAAATTTTCTTCAGAAAAAGTGAAAGTGCAGATGGCCTGTTGTACATGTGAAAACCCTGTTGTGTGCCTGATGCTGGTCCTAGCCAGACAATATCCTTGAAACAGTTTTACTATTGTTGTGTGGAGTAAGATCCTGGAGGATTTAGAAAGAGAAATACCTAATTTGGTCTTAATTATCTCCCTTTTAATTAGAAATTTTCAGTGCTCACTCAGGAAAATTTAGGTAATTATCATCTGGAGAATCTCTATATTCTGTAACTGGAAAAGAACTAACAAGTCTGGCCCAGTCAGTCCATTTTACAGGAGAAATAACTTATGCAACAAAACAGATCTGTTTAATACTCTCTCCTCCTGCTCCCCCTCCCCAAAAGTCACAGGAAACTTCAAATTTCTGTAACCCCAAATGTCATTACAATGCTATGTCTCATCAAGATCATTTTACAGGACCTTATTCTTTTGTGATTTATGCTTACATACTACTTAAGATAGGCAGATTGTATTTTGCATGAGGTAGAAATTAGAATAAATACTTAATGAAAATACTCTCAACATTAACATTTTAAAGGTTAATTAAATATTTGAAACTATTCCTCAGTTACCAGGACTTATTTTGTATAGAAAGAATAGAATCCCTAGCTGATTTCATTTTCATTCAGTTAATATGAGCTTTGTGCTTTGGCCGATGAGGAATGGAATTCTCAAACTGCTCATTTTCAAATATTCTTCTAATGAATTAATCCATCTTTGAAAAAAAACAAATGTGTTTTTTTTTTTCAAAACTCAGCCCGCATTTACATTTTTAGGAACAATAGCAGTCTCACATCTTTTCTTTACATAATTTTTTGTATTGTGTTTGTGTGTGTGTGTGTGTGTGTGTGTGTGTGTGTGTGTGTGTGTGTGTGTGTGTGTGTGTGTGTGTATTGGATACAGGCATGTGGCAAATGTGTGTACTGATCAATGTACATATTTGTGCATGAATGTGTGGAGGCCAAAGGACAACGTCCAGTATCCCTCCTCAGACTCATTCCTTTTTTATGTATATATGTAATTTTGAGGCAAGGTCTCTCACTGGCTTTGGACTTACCAAGCTGCTTGTCTGGTTGGCCAGAAAGCACCAGTTATCTAAATGGCTACCTGCTTCTCCCTACCCAGCAGTGGACCACACATTCCCTGTCACAACCAGCTTCTTCTTGTGGGTTATGAGGCTCAAGTACAGGTCTGGAGGCTCCAGGGCAAGCCTTTTATTGGCTGAGATATCTCCTAAGCTCCAAGAACCAACCAGTCCCTTCTAGACGAATAGACTATTTACTCAATGTTTTAAATTTACAAACACTGGCCTGTATTTTCATAATTATGACATGTTTGGGGCTGCGGGTTATGTCCCCCTCCTCCCAGTTCACTTACGAAATGCCCTCATGTAATGACTGCAGAGACAACAAGAACAGGAAGTGTCCGCACAAGGGCCAAAAGGGCCTAGTTGCCCTTCCTGACCTCCACCAAGAGAGGACAAAGCAGGAAAGTGTAAATCTTGGTGAGATGGGAGTGTCCCTTCCAGACACTGTGTCTCCTCCTGTTTCAATCTTGGGTTTTTAAGCCTCTAAAACTATGTGAAGTTAATACTTCTCAAGGCCTTAGATCTGTGGCAATCTCTATGGCAACTAAAACTGACTAAGAAAACAGCTAGAACTGTGAGGAAAAGTTGTATCTTATTAACTTCCCCTTGATGTCTCCTGTTTATCAGTATTTCCCATCTCGTGTGAACCCTGGCAAACACAGAGTTGCTTTCTCTCCCTGTAAGTAGGAGGGTTTCTAGGTGGCACATGGATGTAATCACAATATATTGTCCTAGCATTTAGGATTCTTAGCTGAACAAAATCCATTCAGAAGCTCGATATGGTGGATCACACCTCTAATCTCTGTACTCTCAGGGCTTGGGAGGTGAGGGGGATTTCTATGAGTTCAAGATCAGCCTGGACTACATAGCTAGTTCCAAGGTGGCCTGAATTGCAGAGCAAAACTCAGCCTCAAAACAACGCACGCGCATGCGCGCACACACACACATACACACACACACACACACACACACACACACACAACCACACCATTTGAAAGTAATTGAGTGAATCAACAACTCTAGGTTTCTCTTGTTTCATTTAGTGGATTGCAAACATGTGTGCATTCTCTCTCTCTCTCTCTCTCTCTCTCTCTCTGTCTCTCTCTCTCTCTCTGTGTGTGTGTGTGTGTGTGTGTGTGTGTCTATGTCTATGTATGTGTGAGCAAAAGTGTCTGTGTCTCTTTCTCTGTGTACGTGTTTGTATGTGTATATTTGTGTGTATGTGTTTATATGTAACCTTCTGTAAGGCTCTTTCCTTCTGTCTTTCTTTCCTTCCTTCCTGCCACTCATCCTACTGTGTGTGTGTGTGTGTGTATGTGTGTGTGTGTGTGTGTGTTAAGTTTCAAGAGGCATTAAACTGTATTGATGAAGCAGTTTGATTATTTAGAACATATTCAGGAATATCTTGGATGTTTCCAGATTTGAATGACTCTGATGATAGCCAAATGTACAATCATAATGTACTGCTGAAAAGTTTTCATGTGATTCTGAGATTCCTTGTTTACTCCAGTAGACACCCCAGAATTAGGATTACTAAATTATATAAAGGTATATTTGTAGTTGGAGTTTTCCTGCCTGGCCCAGTCAGGACAAATCTCTCTACCTGCCAGTCTCACAGTCGCTCAGACCCAACCAAGAAAGCACATAGAAACTTACATTGCTTACAAACTGTATGGTCATGGCAGGCTGCTTGTTATCTACTTCTTCTATCTTAAATTAACCCATTTCTGTTAATCTATACTTTGCCACATGGCTCGTGGCTTCCCAGTGTCTTTACATCTTGTCATGGCGGCAGCTGGCGGTGTCTTTCTCCACCCAGCCTTCCACCTCCCAGAATTCTCTTCTCTCTTGTCCCGCCTATACTTCCTGCCTAGCCACTGGCCAAACAGCATTTTATTTGTACAGAGCAATATCCACAGCACTTTCCCTTTTCTTTTTTTTTTTTTAAGGAAGGTTTCCAGATATTGGTGAAATGATTAAGGCCACTCCACGTAGTTAAAAGGGAGGTTTATTTTGTGGGGTAACTTACAAATGAAGGGGTAGGTTATAGGGTCTGGCAAGGGTATAGCGCAGTCCGGCAGTGTTCTCTGGAGAACTCTGTTTGGTCTACCTCCAGCGTCCAGAGTCCAGGAACCAAGAGACAGAGCTCTTCCCGATCCTTCGTCTTTCGCTTCCTCCTCTGCCCCGCCTTGTGGGCGTGACCATTACCAAAGCCTCAGTGGGGGTTGGAACTTCCAGGCCAATGCTGGGATGGCTACCCACTACATATATTTGTAAGAATACTACACATTGTTTTAGAAAGTGATAAACGGTGTTCTACCCCTACCAACCAACAATAACTGAGGTTTTTGTCTTTTCCTCATCATTGCCATAATTTGATATTTCTTATTGCAAAAATTATTCTGACATTTTAAGCAGTGAAAAATGGTGGCAAAATTCTATAATCCCAGCTATCAGGATGACACAGAACAGTCTTCAGTTCAAAGCTTGCCTAGGCTACACAATGAGACCCTGTCTCAATAAAACAGACAAAATTAGATGTTCTGGGCCAGTGTGGTGGCTCAGTGGGTTGCCACAATGATCTGGTCACCTGTGTTTCATCCTAGGGACCTATGTGAAACATATACATGTTAAAGCAGCACTCCATCTGGTGAGAGAGGAAGCCAAGACAGGAGAATCCCAAAAACCTCACCAGTCAGCTAGCCAAGAGTACAGAGTATGATGAAAAATAACAAGAGAGACCCTGCCTCAAAAAAAAAAAGGAGAAAGAGAATAGATTCCCAAAAGTTGTCCTCTGTCCTTTACACAGGCACTATAATGAGCACATGCCAGCACTCAACACATGCACACACACACACACACACACACACACACACACACACACACACACTACGTGCACAGGCACACAGAGATACATACATACAACACACAGATACACACATACACACACTCACATACACATTCTCACACATAGATACACATATATACAAACACAGCTACACATGCATACAAACTAATAATTAAAAAATTAGACAAAGTGATAGTTTTTAAAGAAATGATTGTTGGGAGGCCTTGATGGTCAGAGGTTGTAGTCTATCATGGTCTGGTAGCTCTCCAAAAATTGGCAACATGAGAGACTCCCTGCTGTCTACCTGCCTTTATCTGGAGAATGTCCCTAGGCCTGGAGGACTGACCCTATCTGAAAGCTATCTTTAAGCCTAGATGCCTGACTTATCTAGGGTGACCCTTGGTATAGTTTCCTGCTAAAAATCTTTCCTCCTGCTGCACATACGGTAACTAAGATTTGTCCTAGAAGCTTTGCTATAGGACCCTGCTGCCACATACAGAGCCTTATGATAGGAGTGTGCCACTTAATACAAATTAGCATTTGTCCCAAGGCTCCCCAATCCTATATATTTCTTATATTCTGGAATAAAATTGAGCTGATTCACTGAAGTCATCTCCCAGAGGGCTATCACCATGTATCTACAGCCATCCAAACTCTGTTCCCCACTTCAGCTCCCTCCCCGCTCATGGACCAGCAGTAGATGATCCTGAGGAAGGAGAACCACAAATAATCTGAAATATTGTTTTGAGTTCTTGAACATGACATATATATCTTATCTTATGTAGTGTAATGTTTACATCAACTGTTGGAACAAAGTCTAAGAATAGAGTCTTGAGAGATTTCTTAGTGCTTGTGAGGAAACTCCAAGAAAACAAGATAAGAATCTTGTAATCCCAGTTTCTTCAAAACCACAGACTCATTCTTGGAATGTGTTTTCATGCTCCTCCCAGGTGTAGTAGATAGGAGTGAGTTGACTTCAGCTGTTATTATTCTTGTGCCTCAATGTCTAAATTGCCGGATGCTCTGAATAAAGTTACCTGTTGTGTGAGACTTCAGTCTGTCTCATTTTGAGGCCCTGCTCTCCCACATTCATGATGACAGCCAGAACAGTAAACAATAGACAAATGGTCTGCTTTTAATTATTTTTGTCTTGAAAGTCATGTTTCACTTGAAAGTAGCTCCAGAAAAGAAAGTTTTTGTCTTCACTAAACACATTGTTTTCTTAAATATTGTGATTTTTTTTATGTTTTATTTAAAACCACTCTTTTCCTAAAGAAAGGCCAGGTAAAATTGTCTTTATATGTTTTCTAAAATGCTTTATAGGTTTTGTTTCCTACTTGGGCCTATGCTGCCCTTTCATCTTAAAATTTATGTATGGGAAGCTTGTATTGAAGTTCTTAAGATATTTTGTATATTAGACTGTAATTATCCTCATAACTTGTGTTGAGAATGTTTTGTTTCTTTAACAACCTTTCTACATATCTACGTCACAAGTCAGGCATCCACTGCTATGGGGATCTGTTTCTTGGCTTGTTGTTTTCTGTTGACCCATGTCAGCTGTTATTGCCTTGTACTCAGTGTGAGATCTGGCACAAAAAGCTTCACTTGTGAACCTGTTCCAAATTCAGACTTCCAGACTCCCCTTGAGGCTTCATGGTCACAGATCATCTTTTCACAACAACCTTACCCTTATCCTGGATTTAGTCTTGTTACGCCATCCAGATTAGTTCAGCTCGACATTCAGGTTTCTGGTCTCGTCTTAGCCATCAGCAGGCAGATGACACACTATGGCCTTGGACTTGGTATGTTCTCTGTTCTTACCTTTCTCTTTATTGGGCAATCAAACTCCCATTATAGCATTGGAGTGTACAGAGTGGGAAAAGGTTTTCTTGTACTAACCCCCAGTTAAAATGGTGCCTTTGTTACTTTTCTGTTGTTACGATAAGGCACCTTGATCACTGGCAAGGTAAAAAAGAAAATATTTAATTTGCTTTATGGTTTCAAACTGTTAGAGTCCAGGGAGGGCCTGGCTGAGAGCTCCCATCTTGATCTACCATCATGAGGCACAGAGAAAGCATAGGAAATCACATGAGTCTTTTCCTCCCCATGTGACACACCATCTCAACAAGGCCACACCTCCTTACACTTCTCACACAGTTCTACCAACTGGAGACCAAGTATTCCCAGGTATGAGCCTATGGGGACCATTCTCACTCAAACAGGTTTCTGTTCTGCATTTCAGTAAGTCACGAGCCCAAGAATCCTACCTTCCTGTTGGAGGATTTTACATTCTTTTTTTCCACCAAAACAATAGAGCAGGGAGAACTTGTCTAAAAGGAAGAGTTTCCTATCCTGCTCCCTGAGTCTAATAGATATTTCCATACCATTTTTTGGGAAATTAGTTCCCTAAAGTTTTTTTGGATACTGAGCCATAGGGGGAAAGAAGCTAACAACGCCTCTTCTAAATTTATTTATGGCTTTTATTTCTAAGGAAAGATAATATATTGACAACTACACCTGTACACATAGAGATCCCACCAAAAAAAGAACTGCCATTTCATGAAATGTATACTAGGTTGTCAGTATTTCAAATGATACTAGGTTAGTTTAAACAATGTCTTAGGTATTTTGATGATGATTCAGTGGTCAGATTCAACTGTGTCTTTATTTTCCCTGCAGTTGAAATACTCAGCAGACTATCTTAATTAAACTCCGACTGTATAAGCTGATCAGAAAATGGAATTATATTGCAAACAATAAGCTTTCAATTACACACCACAAATGCTTCCATTTGTTCCATGGTTCATTTCCTACAAGATGCTAACTACAAATAAGAAGAGCAATGAGATTTCCTGTTACATAGAAGTGAATTTTATCTTGACAAGTAGTTCATGAATCTTCTGTAACTTGAAAATATAATTCAGTTAAACAAATATTAATTTCAAAAGTTTATTCTTCCCTTGCTCAGAGTAAATTTCTTCCTTCTTATTTAGAAAATGGTGTCAAATTCACCTACCTAATTCCACATCGAAGTTAAACAGCATCTTCTTCTTACACATTAATCTGTTCTGATTCACATTAATGCACACTCGTGCAGCTCTAACACCTGTGATCCTAGTGAAAGAACACCGTAGTGTATATTCCTTATGCCTTGTTCTCTATGATTTCCCTGTGGGAATAGAAGCAAGGCAACAATGTGAAAGGTAACCCCCCTTTGGAAATTGCTTAAGCAGTCAGTGTCCAGGGAAAAGAACCTATCCTAACACTTAAAAATAATATGGCAAATTCTGATCTTATTAAGAAACAGAACAAGTTTAATCCAAGCACTCAGGAGGTGGAGCCAGGTGGATCTCTGTGAGTTCAAGGCCAGCTAGGTCTACATAAAGAGTTCTAGGACAGGCTCCAAAGCTACACAGGGAAACCCTGTCTCAAAAAACTAAAACCAAACCAAACCAAAGCAAACAAACAAACAAACAAAAAGGAAATAAAACAGAATGCAACTTTTACCAAAAAACAAAACAAACAAACAAAAAAGAACAAGACAAACTCAAAGCCCATTTGGTACACAATGATGGATGTTTTACTTTCTGTTTTATTCTTAGTGATATTATAAAAGAGGAAAGTGATACATGAAGGTAGACTTGCCTGGTATAAATTAAGAATGTTTTCCTAGACTTCCCTGGTGCTAAATATGTCTAGCATTAATTTCCCCATAAACTTCAGTCTGACTGGATTCTTAAACACTACAGGATTATGTAGCAATAAGGAGAATGTATCTGCATAACCCATGTCATAGGACTTAGTTTCCATTTTTACACATGAGTTATATGTGTTGTATTCTCATTACCACTAATGATGTACTTGATTGATAACAACCCAGATTACACCTCTACTTTCAGAAATAGAGAGAAAGAATTCAACAGTTAGCATAATGTGGTCAGAAACAACTTGGCGGAACAGCCCCTCAAAATTAGCTAAAAATCAAACATTACACATTTTGGTATCATTGGAAAGGTGAGTCTCAAATGCTGTCACAAAGTAGGAGATGTCAAATATTTTTTATTCCAAGTGCTGGGGAGGTGGAATAAAAAAGATCACACTGGTTTTCTGTCCAGCTAGTCTTGCCAGTCCATGAGGAAGACATCTGATGTCAACCCCAGTCCCCTAGATGCATATGTATACGTATGTCCACACATACAGGAAACACACACAGCAGAAGTCACTGAAGGGATATGTGATGCCAAAATAGAATACAATGCCAAGAATAAAATCATGTGGACAGGAAAACAAGGGCTCTCCACAAAAAAAATTCTGGGATTTTACAAGGATGAGAACACTGATTATAGAACAGCAGCTATGTACAGACCCAGAGAAAATCATCTTAAGAAGGGAATGCCCAGAGAGATGTTATCAAGAAAAATAAAACAAGAAAGGAATATAATTTATGTATAATTTTATGTATTTGAAAATACTGAAAAATATATTTTTTGGAGGAGAAAAACAACCTATTCAAAAAATGAGCAAATGAATGACATAATTTATTTGATGTCATAATTGTATAATAATCTACTAAATTATGGCTGTCTAAAATAAATATAATGTAAGTGTAAAAGAGTATATTAATTATTGTGGAGCACATTTCTCATCTTCCATGGTGAAGATGGTCCTAATCACTAAGGAATAAAGCTACAAAGGAACTCTAAGGAAATATGTAGTAGTAATAGAATGTGGTCACTTCTGGGAGGTCTACTTTACATATTTTCTTTCTATTTACACCTGAATACATGAGATTGGATGTAACCAATGACAGCGCACAGTGAAGAAAAAAATATAAATTCATTCTTTGGCCTAATTCTTAAATGACCTTCACAATTATTCAGGATTACATGAGGTCAAATCCATTTGTTTGCTGTTATTGTTTGACATATCACTTAGGCTGGCCTAGAACTTACCATATAGAGCAAGCTAGCTGGAACTCACTACTTAATTCACATTGGCCTGTGCTGGTATTGTGTTCCCCAAAATATTGTGCACCCTAATAAACTTATCTGGGGTCAGAGAACAGGACAGCCACTATATTAAACATAGAGGATAGGCAGTGGTAGCACACACCTTTAATCCTAGCATTCCAGAGGCAGCAATCTCTCTGGATCTCTTGAGTTCAAGGCCACACTGGAAACAGCCAGGCTGGGTGACTCACGCCTTTAATCCCAGAAAGTGAGCCTTTAATCCCAGGGAGTGATGACAGAAAACAGAAAGATATATAAGGCTTGAGGACCAGAAACTAGAAGCATTTGGCTGGTTAAGCTTTTAGGCTTTTGAGCAGCAGTTCAGATGAGATTGATTCTGGATGAGGACTCAGAAGCTTCCAGTCTGAGGAAATAGGATCAGCTGAGGAACTGTCTAGGTGAGGAAGCTTTGGCTTGTTCTGTGTCTCTGATCTTCCAGCATTCATCCCAATACCTGGCTCCAGGTTTGATTTTATTAACACGAACATTTAAGATTCCTGATACATTGGCCTATAACTTGCTACAATTCACCTGCTTTGGCCTCGGCCATGGAAGTTATGAAACCTGTATGTATTCAGTCATGAATGGACCCTTGACAACCATCTATCTACATCAGCGGACAACAGTGAACTGTTGACAGACATTAGATATGCAAATGCTACTAAAATGAATCTAAACACAGGAGCAAACCATTTTGTTCATTAGGAGACCTCATTTCTGAGTCTCAAGAAAGCTTTGTTGTGAGCCAGGCCTCTTCTCAAGAAGAATATTCAAATTCTTTGTGATTTTTTCATACTCATGTTTACAAGTGTAATTGAAAGCTAGAATTATAAAAAAAAATGTTTTATGAAAAAATATCACAAGCCTAAAAATGTCTGTATCTCACCCATCTGTCAGTCAGTGGGTCATGTAAATTCCTGATATTTATTGGGTATTCTATAGCATGCACTAAGCAATTATGAGATGCATCATTTCTTTGTGAAAAGTTATTAAAGTTGTTTGAGAGATATGATATATTTTCTACTATTTGTAAAGACATATTTACTAGGTTTTGTACTCTCACCTATTTGAAATATGTCTCCCTGTTTGCCATTTCAGTGGAGGATTGGCTTTGCATTCCTTGGAGCAGGCAAACCAATGAGAAATGGGCACTGTAAGGAAAAAATGCTTTGGTAAATATCATGGGAAAATCTCATATGTTTCTGGCAAAAATATTAAGTGATTTCATAACTTATTATAGTTTTTAAGTAATATGCTTTTTCCATCAGTGTTAGACTGAGTGTTTTTAGATGAGAATGTGTATCCAAATAACTATGATAAAAAAATAACAAAAGTGATTGACAGAATAATTATACCTTACACCCAATGTACTCAGCCTGTGAGCCCTTTGTTATTCTGTCATGGTTTTTATTCTAGTATTAGATTCATGATTCATGTTTGTTGAAATATGAAGAACACACAAAATATAAAAGGCAATCAAATAAAATTGCAATGATGAGTAGAATGTAAGGCATTTTATAAGGAGGGCTTCACAGCATTATAAAACCCCAGGAGTAAACACTTGCATGACAGATGAAAAAAGAAGATTATCAGGACAGAAAGTGTGGAAGATAATTCTAAATATTTTGACCATTGCACTCCCAAAAAAGAATAAACAATCTTGAATATTTGCTCTTTTTTCTTCTAAAATTTTATATACATTGTCATAGAGGCTTGTTATCTCATGCTTTCAAATTCTATATTTAAAAACAAAAATCATACAGATATAATCAGAGCCACAGCCAAAACAGTTAGTCCCTTTTTCACAAAAAAGGCCATGAATTCTGACTAAACTAGAAATAGTATTATAAATTATAAAAGTAGAGAACAATTAAGAATATGTTTTAACTTTCTTTAAGAAATGATCATTGTATAGATGCTAATTATATACAAATTTTCTTTCCCTTTAGAGAAACTCTTGAGATAACTCTTCTTGATCACTTTGTGCATGCTTATTTTCTAGAGAAAAGAGTTAAATCTGAAAAAAGAGTAAGTAATGTTCTTAGAAACTAGGACACAGAACAATTTACCTAGGGCCCTGTTTCTCAGCATAGATTTAGGCATCATATGCAGATTAAATTTTAGAACTATAAAAACACAGGGATTATTCTACATAATACTCGATGACTAAACTGTCAACCTTATGCAAAGTCATTTGTGTCCATCCATATTTATGGATTGAAAGAGATAAGAGCTGGATCTATAATATTACCTTTTATTGAAGAGAAAATAATACAGATACACTCTATATTTCAATACGAGATAATAACATTTTAATGACTTTAAGAGCTGGTAATGAAGAATAGAGAAATGTAGAAGGGGCAGTTAAGTAGATGCATTGACAGCTCCTCAGTAACGAGGGAGGTCACAGAAGCACAGAAATGCCAGTGTAATTGAGATCTACATAGGAGAATGGGAAGCTCTGGGACTCCACCATTAGAATGTAAATGACTATAAATGCCTTACATAATGATGCACATTTCTATTTGAAGGCAATGTGAGCAACTGAAGAGTTTTGAAGAGAGGGGGCAAGATCATATTTGAAGTAAGAAGCATTCTAGTCATTGGCATCATTGGGCAAGTTTGAGAAGGTGTAAAGGCAGAGAAGTTAAGAATTATGAAGGACTGTTAAAGTGTCTCAAACAAGGTACAAGAAATATCCAAACTGGTACAGTAGGTGCTAGACAGAATCTGGTAGAAAGACTTGATGTTGAACAATGAGGAATCAAGCTCATTCATGAATTGATTTCTAATGTAAGTGAAATAAAGTGACTCTGTTCATCCATTATTATTTACAAGTTAGATGAATTCATGTGACCATTATGAATGTAGACTATAGCTGCTGCTGGAACACGTATCAACTCTGATGGAGTATTTAATTTGATAGGAGGCATTTAAGCTTTTGAATCTTCCAGAATATTAGTATGGGATCTTAGGTTAAAAAAAAAAAAAAGCATATCCACCAAAACAGACTAAGACATAGTCAGAAGCAAATCAAGTAAATGGAAAAGAAAATTATCTCAGGAATCAAGTGAGGAGAGAGTAATGTGGGAAGTAAATTGGTCAGTGGGGACAGATGTTTGCATGGAACAAAGAAGACTGAAAACTGACAGTGACTCACTGGAGTGCCTGATGGGAAACTTAGCAAGATACTTTTAACAAGATGATAATGCAAACATTCAAATTAAAGTGAATTATCAGCGAGCAGTACACACCAGATTCGGGGTGGAGCACAGGCTATTCATTCATATTAAAAAAAAAAAATGATAGGATGGCATGTAGCAGCAACTCCATGCCAATGTGTAATTCATTGTAGGAAGGATTTCCCATATCCTCATATGCAGAATAAAAGGAACCCCAATAGGAATGCACTAAATGGAAATGTTAGTGGGAATTTAATAAAATAAGATGGTAGGTTTCTGGAAAAAGGGTAAGAAAAACAGTTTTCTCCAATGCAGTCTTACTGGGGATACAAAAACAACACTTACAGGCCGGCCACATTCCAGCAGGACATGGCCATCACAAAGCAAGCTGGGCTTTTGTTTCATTTTGTCTTTATCTTTTTACCAGACAGGTTTCTTCCTTATATAATATGGTTTCCAATTTTATATCATTATAGGATTTGTGTGTGTGTGTGTAATTCGTGTGTCTCTGAGTCTACGTGTTTTATGTAGGCTTTTTTTTTTCTATTTGTTTGCTTTGTCCTATTTAGGTTTGTTTGTATTTTATTTTAATGTTTTTCCTATGTTTTGATGCCTGATTGTTTTCTAATGACAGAGCAAGAAAGGGTATGGATTTGTTTGGGCAGAGGAACTGGGAGGAATAGAGAGAGGGGAAACCATAATCAGAACATATTAAATGGAAAAAAATCTATTTTCGATAAAAAAGGAAAGAAACAAAATTGTTCCAGCTATCCTAGGGCCATTTAACTTAGGCAATTTTGCACAGACAATTTATTGTTTCAGCCTTGCAATGCTGATATAGAAGATTTAGATAAGAAGAAACAAACAAAAATAAAAGCAAAACATCTAGTAAACTATTTAAAATATTATACTACGGTAACCTTTATAAAACCAGGCTTCGAGTGTTTGGGGAGACCAAATCACATCCTCAATGTCTTTAAACTCAGGTGTACATACTGCAACTTAAATGTGTTATAACATCATCAGAAAGAACTTTAAATGTCTTGAATTTAACAGATGTCCAATAACAGAAAACACTGAATTCACTGGTAAATATGATTATGGAAGGAAATGTTTCCTAAAGGCATCAGCTTTTTCCCCTGTTACAGGTAAAATCTACAAAATCCAAGCTAATTATTACTTTCTTACAAAATGCAATCATAATTTTTTGTGTTCATAAAAGGCAAATGTCAACTTCAGATTTTGTGAAGGTCAATGTATTTTAAGTTAAGAAGAACACACTTTAGAAGGATTTGACATACACAGACAAATGTAGAACATGTCTTCTAGTAACCTGAAGTTCAATAGTAAATTAAAGTGGTCAGCAAGGCAGAGATGTTCTTAGAAAGGAAAAGGTAAGAATGCTAGTCAGGGGACTTGGGAATCAGTAGAATATGAATATTAGTTAAACTTGTCCTAGTTTGCTCTCTTTGTCAGTGATGATAAGCATATATTAATAATAGGACTATACTAATTCTAAAAATAGAGACAGGCAGAACTTTGATGTAACATTTTTTGTTTGTCTATGAGACACAGTCTCACCACACAGACCTGGCTGGTATAGAATTCACTATGTAGACAAGGAGGGCCTCAAACTCATGGGGATCCATGTAGATTCTCCTGCCTCTACCTTCTAAGTTTTGTGATTGATATTGTGTGCTGCTATGCCTTACTTGCCTAAAGTTTTGAAGACTTTCCAACTAATAGGGTTCCATAAGTTCTTTACATAAACTATTGTCATGAGACTTCATGATAGATAGAAGAGGAAGCATTTTTATTGTTGTATCTTTTTATAGCCATGAAAAATATTTATTTCAAGAGGAGAAATATAACCCAATAATGTATGAAACTTTCCAAATTAGCTTTAGAGCTATTAATTATAATGCCTATTATATCTGTTGATCAAATAGTGACAGTGTAGGCTTAACACTGTAAAAAAACTGATGAGAATTATAATGAAGTAGTATAAACAGAGAAATTTATATTATATGAATATATTATATATACATATATATTATATAATATATCTACATAATAGTAAGTATGTGTGTGCTATGGCAAACTGTGTGTGTATAGTGTAGCATATTATATTACTATATATATGCTATAGCATACTCTGTTTCTGTATGTGTATATGTGTATATGCATTGTAGACTGGGAAATATATTTGAAACACAAGAGGAAACATTACAACACAATTATTTTATTTTACTAAGTTGTTAATACTTTTCCAAAAAGTTTAAGCCTAAATATTTTTACAAAACAAGATGATTGATAACAGGCTCATTCTTTTGACTTAGGCTTATATAAATTATAAAACAGAATTTTACCTTTCAGTTCATTTTTTAAAGGTTTATTTTATTTTTAATTTTATGTATAGACATGGGTTTGTGTGTGGGTATGTATATGTGAGATTAGTTGCCTATGAGGTAAGGAGAGGTTTTGGATCCACTACAGTTGAAATTATAAGCTGCTATGAACTATCTGATATAGGTGCTTAGGAACTGGACTTCAGTCCTCTGGGACCACAGTATGTGTTAGTTACCTCTACAGGTGGTGAAGAAGTAATTGAAGGAGGGGCCTATGTTCCAAACCCAGTAAACAACAGAACTTGGCATCATTGGACACATGGTTCTGGCTTTAGAGTTAAGGACAGAAGAAACAGGTTATGGACTTTGCTTCCACACCTAAAGAAAGCTGCGGAGGCCAGCCATGCATCAGAGGTATCTCTGAATGACAGCCTAGTAGAGAGGCCATTATGTAAAGCTACTGAAGTTGAAAACTGGATTACCTTGGAGAACCCAAGATGGTAGAGATGCCAGAATCCTGGGATACCAGCTGAGGAAGAGCTGCTGACAGGAAGTTGAAGCAGCCTAGAGAAAGTAGTGTGTTGCAGTCAACCAAGTTGAATGGAGTTGGAAATGTAGAGAGTGTTTTGACATCAAACATAGAGATGTAGATTTTGGAGTTTGCACCACTGATTTTGAGAATGCGGTGATTTGAAAGATAATGGCACCTGAAGGAAGTGGCACTATTTGGAGGCGTGGCATTGTTGGAGGAAGTGTGGCCTTGTTGAATTCAAGCTTCCCTCAGTATGACAGTTGGCTGGCTGTTGCCTGAAAGAGGTAGCACTCTAAGCTCCAGCACCACCTCTGCTGTATGCCACCATGCTCCCCATCATGACCATTATGGACTGAACCTCTGAAACTGTAAGCAAGCCACCCCAATTAAAAATTTTATTTTTTCAAGTTGCCATGGTAATGGTGTCTCTTCATAGCAATAGAAATCTAACAAGACACTCCAATGTTTTGGCAAACACACCATCTTAAAACACTATTTCCTGACCAAATGACTGACAGGTCTATCTGAATTAACTCAAGTGAGTTGACGATAGTCTGTCTTTGTTCTTAATTAGACAGCTCCTTTTCTGGGTACTAAAAATAATAGAATGGTCTTCTGGGCTGTCTGGAATGTCTACTCTCCAACCACAACTAGAGATACAACTCAAATACTATTATGTTTTTTACTAAAAATCATTCAGCAAAATATCAGCAAAATAAATGAAAAAGAATTGATGAAAGGAAACAGAAGTCTACAAGGAGACTTAGTGACTCATGCATCCTCTTCTTTCATCTTTTTTCATTCAAATACAAAGCAGAAGCATTTGTGATGCTACCCTCCCTCCTGTCTTTGAATTTAATAGACACTATTACTTGCCCTGTATACATAGGAGATGGGGCCCAAAGCTGATTATAATGGAAAAATCCATTCCCACTGACCTTCAAGTCTCCTGGTTTTTAACTGGCTACCTAACAGTGTTCATGGTAACATTCATGTTAAATCTGTGTCAGAACCAAGTAAGTAGAACTAAGTAGCACGTTTGTGTGTGTTTTCTATAATCATCAAGTTAGGCATCTAGGTCATAGGAAGTCTTCAGTATCCAGACAATCTCTAATATCTTACTTTCTAAAAGGAAACACAAAATATATGCATATTAATTCAGAAGAAAAGTAAAGATAAGCTGAATATGTTTAGTCAGATCTGTGCAATATTCAGAGAACCACACAGAGATATAAAAATTGTAATTTGCTTGATTCATTATCAGATGCTGCTAATTAAGTTAGGCTTCAGAATAAGTAATGAAACAAGAATAAAATTATGTAAATGTAGCAAGGAATACAAAATGTGTTAAGATAGTCACTAAATTCTAGGCTATAAGTACCACTAAACTTTTTCCCATGTATGAACTTTTTCAGTAGTTGTGAAGGAATCATACATGAATACATTTTTTGTTCATCTTTGTTTTGTTTTGTTTTTACTTTAAAAGGTGTTTTTTGAGAAGACACAGCTCCACCTCAGTCCTCCCTGACTTCTGGCTCTTGCAATCTTTCCATCCTTTCTTTTGCAATATTCCCTGAGCCATGGGTGGAAGGTAGAAAATATAGATGTACCATTTATATCTGAGCACTACACAGACATTTTATCCTTTGCACTTTGACCTGTTGTGATTCACTACATTAACTGCCATCCATTGTACAAAAAAGGATGCTACTCTAACAAGGACTAAGAACCACACTAAACTATCTGTATAGAAATATGTGTGTAGAAGAGAGTTCGATACTATGTTCATTGAACAAAATAATAATAATAGATTTTCCCCTAAAGCTTATGAGCACCCTGGCCATGGCTTCCTGGTCAGATTTACAGCACCTGCCGAGATTTCTCCTATGGAGAGGGCCATAAATTCAATCAAGAAGTGGCTGGTTCACTGCAACATTCATGCAATTATTGCATCAATGAGCATATTTTGCGAGGATGGTCATTATTTTAGTTTGCAGAAATCACAGTTACGTAAGATACTGATGTCTCTTCTAGTAACTGGCATAGCATATTTCAGCACTATGAAAGCTACCAGCACAAAGGCAACTTATAAATTAACATCAGATTGATTTCTCCAAGTCCTATGATCAAAGCACATGGTGCCTTCAGCAGTGCAGGCTTACTATATAGGCAACCAAGGCTGTATGCATTGTTTGAATTTGTGGGACACAATGGCTAACAACATGTGGACAGGACTATTGTACTCAAGAACTCACCCCATCTATGGTTGCCTGTACAAGATCAGGCCAGTCAACATTCCACTCCGGATGGGCAAAGAAGCACATATGCCACCACCTCCCCCTGCAACCCCCACTTAGGTGAGGAGCTGCAGACAGTTGATGACTGTTCAAGGAAGGAGAATCAGTTTTCTTTAGGGGAGTGACTTCTGGTAGATTGACCTTACTCTAGAGGATGACAGCACATATAGGCAACACTAAGAAAATCAGGGTGTTTTCTGCAAGAGTGTGTCTCCTAGTAATGTCAGAAGCCACACCCATAAAGTCTCACCTATATCACTGCCTACGCTTGAACTGAACAAAGCAGGCACCAATCCACAAGGCCTCAACCCCTACACAAAGAACTACAGGCAATTAAGGATTGCTGAAAGCAGGAGGTGTAGTCTTTCTTGGGAAAGAACACAGCATTTGGTTATCCAACGCCAAATGATCAGCCTGAAAATACACATACAAGTAATTATATACAATGAGCAGATTATATTTAGGAATAAATGTGAATATACATATATGTATGTAATACCCATTAATGAAAAAGAGGCCATAAATTTGAAAGAGAGCAAAGAAGGATATATGGGAGGGTTTAGCGGCAGGAAAGGGGAGGGAGAAAAGTAATTATAATCCTATACCAAAAGAAACATGGGAAAATTTTAAATAAGAAAAGGAGAACCAAAGAACACAGGAAGTTAGGGGAGGGATGTCGGCGGGATCCAAGAGGAGTTAGAGGTGACACTAAAGGAGTACATATGTTCAAACTGCTTTGTGTATTGCATAAAATCTACCTCCCAAATATGTAGGCTGTTCTCAGTCCTGAAACAATGTCTAAGTTTTCTTATACTTTGGAAACATCTTAAGATGACTCACTATATAATCATAAATAAACTCTGAAGCATTTCTCTAGCTTCCAACATCATAGATGATTGGTAAACTCTTGGCTGCTCTGTCCTTATTCCTGTCAAAAGAAAAAAATCTTGTCCAGATATTTTAATCTTTCCCACAGAGGGGGGAAATTTTTTTATCTATATGAGACAAAGTTTTCCAAATATATTGTATTATTTTTCAACACATTTTTTAATATCCAATGCTTTACTGTCTGTAAGTAAAGGGGACATAAGATTCTCTACATTCTCTAGGCACTAATTCATTTCTTAGGTAAGAAAACAACATACCAAATCAACTAATTGTTCTACAGAGTGACTGCTTATGTCTAATGAGTGAATCTTTGGGAATAGAGATCACTGCCTTTTCTTCAAGGTTTCTTAGTTCTATCTGGTTTCTGGAATATATCTGTAGCAACACTCTTGTCACTAACACAAGCAGTGTTATATTCCCTTCTAAAAGTTTAATGCACATTTTCCAGATGTTACTTTCTTTGTCCTCCATTGAACATATCCTCCTGATGAAAACTCTCCTCGGTCCAACCTTCCTGACCTTCTGCTGTTTCTATGTAATACCTCTCCTAATCTTTTTCATTCAGCAAGTCTCTCTCCTCTCCAAGATCTTTATTCTAAATTATTTCTGAGAAGAAAATTATTTTTTAATGTATTAAATTTGCTATTATTTGTGTTTTGTAATTTTTTCAATTTATTTTTTAAAAATTAATTTCCAGACAGCTTCAAAAGTATAAACAATGATATAATTAATTTACAGACAGTTTCAAAATATAAACAATGATATAATTCATAAACATGTGGCATGATCATAAATTTCATATGTCTAATCCCTATCCTCTGTTTCTTCTCTAACTGAACACACACTGTGGTTTCGGCTTCTTGTACTTCCTCACAGAAATATTTTGGCTAGCTGATTTGTGATTGTATCCTGGTTGCCAGTATTTGTCAACCATCCTATGTTACCAACCATAGTAAATAGGGTGAACAGTACCATTGAAATCATTATGGCTATAAACACCAGAGGCTTGAGCGAACCCACCCTTTTGTATGTCTATGAAATTAGCTTATTTTATCAAGCATTAGAAACATATAATTTTCATATAAAACCTACATATGCTTAATTTTAAAAGATGAAGATCAACTTTGGTAATGTCTGTCTACATATACCAGGGTAGTAGTTGTTAGTTAATCATAGCAGAGATCAGCTTCTGTCCAAGAATTTGCAGGCTGCAAAATCTCATATGTCACACCATCAAAGTAGATCTAACTTTGCTGAAGGGCAGACATAGTAAGTTGTGTACAGACACTAATGCATCAATGCTGGAATACCAATATATCAATTTACATTGAGAATGATATTTCTGAGAAGGAGATAGTTTCGAGAGTTCTCCAAGAATGCATCCTGTCTCTTAGACAAGATATATGGAAGATAAAAATTTAATAGGCAGGTTGCTTAGTGAGCCAACATCTAAAATAGAAGGATTAATTTTACTTTTAATGTTTAATGCCACCAGCCAAGAATGTCTGCAAAGTTTATCTCTATCATAACAATGTATTTGCCTGGTGCTAGTAAAATATTCAGTTCAACGTGTCTTCTTCCTTGAACATAATTAGCTCGGAGCACTTTAGTGTTCCAATTTCCTTTTTTATTTTTTCCAGGACATCGCCAACCATCAACCTCTTTTATATGCGTATTTCACTTTTCACCTGCTTTTTAGACCATTCACTTCTCCAACAAGAACCTTTTCAATATTTTTTATTGTTTTGATTAGTTCATTTACATATTGAATTATTTAATTCTAAATAATGTCCCAGCTTTTCTTATATTAATATAACCATGTTCTTCATGGGTTTTACACACTTTAATCAAAATTAGTGTTTTATTGACCTCTGAGCTTAGATGTGCTTCACTGAATACAACATCTAAGACAATCATGGCATAAAATTCTGAATATCATGGCATATAACTGACATAATTTCCTTTAGCATCACAATGTGTGCCTAGATTTCAAGTAAATTGTTTACACTGTAAGCAATCACAGCCTGGTCAGCAAGATATCTCAAAGACCAAACAAAGGACAAAGAATAACTTCCCATGTCACCAAACTTGATCTATTTTCAAAACCTGGTACCCACATAGTAAAAGGAAAAAAAAACCTCAAATTATCATCTGATCACCACCGAGGCATATATGTGAACACATATGAGTGAAAGAAAGATAGAGAGAGCAAATAAATAAATGGTAATAGAATAAATATAATCAAATTACACTTTTCTTTCCATAAAATCATTGTGACTTTCTTCAAATTTCTATAAGCTTGCTCATATATTCTTCATAGAAAAAATTTATAAGGTTTTATCACCCATAACATTCATGGAATTATGTTGTTTACTTTAATAATTTTTTAAATTTTATATAACATCCATTAGTGAAGACATTAATCCTTGACTGAGGAAATACAGCATTGTGGCATAGTAATGCTTTAAAATATTCCCTATTGCTCTAAAGTTCTAAACTTTTCTTTTATGTGACTATTTCCTGTGATATTGATCCTAACCAATCACCCAAACACCATTCATCTGAGCTGCTCTTCTCTTTCTACTAGGTAGAAAATAAGATCAAAATATGTTTTCCTTTTTTCTTCTTTGATAGAGGGTAATAAATGTGTGATTACACTACTATCACATCCTGTATTTGGGCACTAAATATTGCATTAACTTTTGAGGGGTGTGTGAACAAATGTTACTCATCTCAGGCATGTATCAAACAGAGACCAAAAAAAAAAAAAAAAAGTCTAAAGATTTACAGAAGCATAGGCAATGCATGGACAGCATACCACCGAAGGTCTCTCCTCAATATACCATGAATGACTCACGCATTCTCTGAGAAGAACAGGACCATGCAAGCCTTTCTGTCCCCTACCCGACCACTATTTGGTTGCTTGTGTATATGTGGAAAGCAGGTGTGTGAGCCACTACTCCATATAATGGAAATTTGGGGGGCCTATGTGAGAATTTGTTGAGCCTCTGAAAATTTAAAAGAATTCAAGATCCACCAAATTTATTCTTTATGAGTCTTTCACCTTGTTTATTTTTTTGATACCCTCTGAATTTCCAGAGGAACGTCTTCCATGATAGATCTAAACAGCAATGTCCTGTCTTTTGCCATTATGTAAGGACTGAAAGTAAGTTACATCCCACTATTGCATTAAATATATTTATCTCTCTCTAGCTTAAATTAGATATTACCACATTCATGCTTATGTTGACAAAGGGTTTCATGTTGCCAATTGTCTTTCTTTTGAATTAATTATTTTTTAATTTTATTTTTATTTTTCCTTTATTAATAATTTTTTTATTCATTTTTACATACCAATCACAGATCACCCTCTCTTCCCTCCTCCTCTCCCCCCTCAGCCTTCCCCCTCAACCCACCCCTCATTTCCTCCTCCAAAAAGTTAAGGCCTCCCACAGGGAGTCAGCAGAGCCTGGTACATTCAGTTGAGGCAGAGTCAAGCCTCTCCCCCTGCCTCAAGGCTGTGCATGGTGTCTCACCATAGGTAGTGGACTCCAAAAAGCCAGCTCATGCACCAGAGATAGATTCTGATCCTACTGCCAGAGGGCCCCTTAAGTAGACCAAGCTACACAACTGTTTTGCTTATGTGGAGGGCCTAGTCCAGTCCCATGCAAGCTCCACAGCTGTTGGTCTAATATTCACAAAAAAGACAGGATAATTAATTATTTTTTAATACCATACCAAAATACCAGAAACTTAACCTTTCTTGACTGTAATTGAAAACTTGAGAAAAACAAGTTAAAGGAGAGGGGATTTACTTTTCTCATAGTTCCTGAGCGCTTACTCTACAGACAGCTAGCATCATGATTTTGCCTGTGTCAAGACAGAAATGTGAAGGAATGGTGTGGTGGACAGATACTGCTGAGCTCATAGCAGCCAGAAAGCAATCAGGCAAGACTAGAGACACAGTGGAGACTTCCCCAGCCCACCTCCCAGTTCTTCTCACCAGGCCTTTGCCTCCACATGGCTTATAAATCTACCCAGTCAACTCTCAGGAGTCCTGCCCTGTACCCATTGAGGATCAAGTTTAAACATGAGCCTACAGGTCATTTTGCGTAAAATCATAATACTGAATGATAATCATAAAGAAGAGAAATTTATCTTCTCATAGCCCTGTAGCCAAGGAAATAAAAACAAAATCAAACTATCAACTGTTTATTTTTTTAAACATCAGATAAATGTACATTCCTTGTAGATGCTGCTAAGTGTTTTCACAGAGAAGAAATGGAACAGCAGGAAAGGGGTAAAAGTATTGGAAAAGGGAGGGAGAGAGCAAAACCACTCCCCCAAACACTGCATAATAATCTGAATGCTATTTATTCCTCAAGCCCAGTGCCCAATGTTTAATCATTTCTTAAGGAGTATCCATGTCTGAAGGTTGTCACAATGATATTTAAGTTCAATGCATTGAGTTTGAGTTTGGGATGGTTTAGGTCTTAATGTCTGCAAACTCTGAATGCTCAGGAGGCTTTGTGAAAGGTGATGGAACATGAAGAGCTACAACCCACAGGGAGTTGTTTAGATAATTGAGAATAGTCCTCGAAGGGGATGCTACAACCCCTAACTCATGAACACTCTCTCCTCCTTTCCGCGGATAAGAGGAGGTTGATCTGCTCCATCACACTTGCCTATGATACACTGCCCTGCCTGGACCAATGGAATCAACTAGTCCTTAACTAGACACACCAAATTTACTCTTTATGTATCTTTTAACTTGTTTATTTTTGAAAATAAAAAAAAATCTGAATATCCACATCCCAGCGCAGGGCTCATAGTTTAAGTCATGCAACATGGAATGTTTTCCCTTTGTGTCTACTGTCTACATCAGTGTCTACCATTCTCCTTTCACATTGCATCATACTTCCCAGTTTACACTGTCCCTGTAACTCCAAGTATCCACTTCCTATGCAAATAAGATATTTTTCTCTTTTGTACATACCAAATGCTGATAATCAAGTATGTATATTTTAAAGATGTGTATTATTTTTAAGTGTGTGTGTGTGTGTGTGTGTGTGTGTGTGTGTGTGTGTGTGTTTGAACTGGAGGGAGGTTGTACATATGAGTGAAGTCCTCATAAGGGTCAGTAGAAGACCCACTGAAGCTGACATTATAGATGCTTGTGAGTTACCCCATGTTAATGGTAAGAATGAACTTAGGCCCTCTGAAAGAACATTATGTGCTTTTAATCACCAAGCCATAATTCCAGCCCAATATATGAACTTTTATTCAAACACATAGTTACATACTGTCCTAATTTTTTTTTACATAGATTAGTAAATAGAAAAAAAAATTTACATAGGTTAGTATGTTTGCTTGAGTGTTATCTCAGTTTTACAGACTAAGTAATTATAACTAATAAATCTATAAAACACAGGTTTGAACCTAGGCAGAGTAGTTGTACTTTCAGTCAATACAGAAAAAGAAAGTATACCAATCACTTGGCAAGACAAAATTTGCAAGTACAGTATCTTAGAATTTCAGTACTATCTTTTAAAAGTCAGAAACAAGGAAAGAATGATCCCAGTGGAGATGGTGGAGATAATTAACATGTGAACTGGTGATTAAATGAAAAAAATAATTGCAAAAATTAATAAAATTATATAATTCAATATAGGATTTATGAAATGACTTAAATCTATAGAATATTGTTACATTAAGGGCAAATCTACATTACAAAGAAAGGATGCTTAGAGAGATTAATAATAACTATTATGCAAGAAAATTGGGGTGCTGAAAGATGTCTCTATTTCTTACAACTTTAAAGTTCAGCTAAACTTCTATACTAGATAATAGTAATAATAAAAAAACTTAAAAAGCCTGAGAATGAATAGCTAAGATAGATGACCTTTGAGAAACCATCAGGGCATGGAATGTAAATAAAAATAATTTTCTTTCTTACTGAAATCTCACCATGGTATTTATAGCTCAATAAAGCTTAAGTACTTTTTCCAAAACATGATGGTATATATTTTATTACATTTGAGGAGGTATGAAAATTACCTTAGTCCCACTGGCATAGGGCCTTTGAGATATTTAGGGCTAAAATTGAGAAGTCCTTGCCATTCATAAATCACAGGTATTAGCTGGTGTATCCCCTGCGTGGCTTGAGAGTGCATTAAAGAACAAATTCTTTTCATCATAATTTATTTTTAAGTACCCATCATTAACCTTATTTTGCATTTCACAGAGAGGATAGAAATACCGATGGGTGTGCTGTTAACAATATCAGATACATCTAGTGCTTGGTGCTACATTGACTTGTAATTTCAGGAAAGAGCATCCTAGGGCCTGCTGGATGCCTGTAGGCAATGGGGGTTCTTAAGACAAAGAAAAGAGGGTCCTGTGTGGCCTTGCACTTTCAACCTGTTTCTTTGGATTCAGCTAATGCACACACAGTTTCCCCTGTTTTCAGTTGTTCTTTGCATTTTTCTTTTTCTCAGGCTTATTCCCACCTTAAGAACTTAAGGAATTTAATTTTGGCTTTGATTTTAGGTCTTTTGTTTGTTTTTCTTCTTCTGTTAACTATCTATCATTTATATCTATATCTATCTATCATCTATATTATCTTTTTATCTGTCTATCTAACTATCTATCGATCAATCTATCATTTCTGTAAAATGTCAGACCAAACAGCTACTTGTAATTTGTTCTCTGGTCCACTTCCATTACCTGCTTGGTGCTGTGTGATAATGCTCTTGTAAACTGATTTAATAAAACGCTGATTGCCCAGTAACCAGACAGAAAGTATAGTCGGGGTGAGCAACTAGAAGAATTCTGGAAGAGGAAGGGCAGAGTCAGGAGTTACCAGCTAAACACAGAGAAAGCAAGATGACAAGGCAGAACTGAAAAAAGCCAAGCCACATGGCTAAACATAAATAAAAATTATGGGTTAATTTAGCTGTAAGAGCTAGTCAGTAATAAGCTTGAACTAATGACCAAACAGTTGTAATTAATAAAAGCCTCTGTGCTTACTTGGAGGACATGAATGGGAGAGATTTGTCCCAACTGCTGTTCAGCTGGGACACAGGAAAACTTCCAGCTACAGATTTTTTTTTTCCCTTTCTCATTGCCATGAAGGTCAGAGAATTCATTCCTTTCCTCCCTAGCCTCTCAGAGAAAGGATCTTTCAGTGTAAATTTGAAATCATATAATGTTATTACCACTAAACAAGGGAATATGGATAATTTATTTATAGAATTGACACAGAGATGAAATTGGACCAAAAGAGTTGACCTAAAAATGGAAACAACTCCTATGTATTTGGTTAGTAATGATTTATCTATAATTAGAATTAAATAATATCTACCGTTCTACCCCATTCTACCAAGTTCTCATTATGCTTTTAAATCCAGTGACCAGTTACAATGGGTTTTCTCTCTCTCTTCCTCCCTCCTTCCGTTTCTCCCTCCCTCCCCTCCTCTCTCCCTCTCTCTCTCCTTTCCTCCCTCTCCTTCTCTTCCTCTCTTTCTCCCTCCTCCCTCCTCTTCTCTCTCTTTCTCCTGTGTGTGTGTGTGTGTGTGTGTGTGTGTGTGTGTGTGTATGTGTGTATGTATTTTAGGTCTGAATGTGCATTCACTTGTCTATGTACGTGAATATGGGGACCAAAAGTTGTCATTAGGATGTTTTCTTCAGTTGCTTCTCCAACTTAATTTTTGAAATAATACATCTCACTGAACCTGGAGCTTACCATTTAAGCTATTAAGCTGGTTGACCAGTGAGCTCTGGAAATCCGTCTGGCTCTGGGGTTACAGATGCCAACCACCATGACTGGTGTGTATATGTGTGCCAGGAATCATAAGTTCAGTCCTCATGCTTGCACGGCAAGAGCTTTAACCACAGAGCCATCTCTCTCGTTCTATAACAGTATTGTTAATCTCTGACTTCTTTTTCTGATACAATTAAAATATTTGGTTATAGTTCTACACTGAGCCTAGTGTAGTCATAGTAATCTATCCAGCTGCTTCTACAGGAAACATTATCTGGTGCTGGATGCATTGTAATTATGTTAATCAGTAAAAATATAGTGGTGAAGTCTCTATGTCCATTGGAGAAGCATATGTTCCATGCCTATTTCCAAGACTTTTTCACTTAGCTTTCCCATGAAAAGAATTGTGAAGTAGGTAAGATGTTATTAGTATTGCTTGTTTGTGGAATTAATATTGCAATATTCTCTGTGCCATGATTTACATAATCAGCTAGAAACACTTCTTAGGTGTCACCACTGTTTGATTATATGTACTTTCTTCTTTCCTTAACTCCTTCTACCCAGAAGATACCCACTTTTCTTTCTCTCAAAAGCCTTACCTCTTTGTTTATTGCTTTCCCAGCATCATTTCTAAACTACCAACTCTTACTATTGAAATAATTGTTGTAGTTTCCATTAGAGATTTCTTACTTCTTCAACATTCCACAGCCCTTTAAATCCCTTTCTGTCTACAGCTTTGACTCTATAAATGATGATATTTGCTTCTGTCTATTTCATTGATGCTATAACAGTTGTCATCTGCCTCCTTCTGCAACTGTGATACTCTTGGCTTACCTGGTACTCTTGATTCCTCTGGATCAGATTTAGGAAACAGCAGAGTAAATGACAAGGTCAGACTTGATAGGAACACCAGGGTCTCTTCTTTGGACTATGAATAGTTCGCTTTTGTGGAAGCTGTAATTTTGAGCCCTTTCTTGTTGTCTGAGGATATATTTTCTCTTCTAATATCTTCCTGCTTGATTTAAGTGAGAAATGCCTACCAATAACATTGTGTTGATCCCATTTCTGAGAGAACCAAAACTATGAATTCATTTCATTAAAAGAGCTTTCTTCCTATTTTTCCCTTGAATTGTATTATAAAATCTTCTCAGTGATATGCTGTGGGATAATGCTACAGTGATACATGTTGCATCGTAAGAGCAGAAGGTGAACTGTAACATGAAATCTCTACATCTGGACCTGGTACAGAGACTCCATGTGATTTTGTTCAGAGAGCACAAACTCCTCAAGGGAAAGAATGAAGAGACATGGTCCTTACTCCTTGTACTTCAAAACATGGCATTTCCATCTGTGAGTCCTCAAGGCCAACTCAGTTAAAGTACAGGAGAACCAGGCACAACATTTTATGGCGATACATCAGTTTCAAGTGCAGCAGAGGATACAGGGTGGGAGATAGTAATGCAGAGGACACAGAGCACCACCGGTGGATAGAGTCTATCCAAATTTCTAGTCCAGAGAGTCCATGAACATAGCAAAGTGATCGTTGTTTATAGCACTGAGCCTTTAGTGGAGTCATAGTAATAGATAAGCAGAAGAACAGGCCATGAGGCAATTAAAATTGCTATGGCAGGCAGGCTATCCTCACAGCCTATACTTGGTGAGATGCCAACATGGATGCTCTAACTCAGTGGTTCTCAATCTTACTAACACTGCAACCCTTCAATATGGCTACTCATGTTGTGGTGACGCACAATCATAAAAATTGTTTTCGTTGTTATCTCATAACTGTATTTTTCTACTGTTATGAGTCATAAAGTAAATAGCTATTTCTTCTGATGGTCTTAAGTGACCCCAGTGAAACGTCAGTCAGCCCCAAAGGGGTTGTGACCCACAAAGCTATAGGTTGAGAACTACTATTCTAAGTGGCAAATGAAATACAGACTTTTCTTTTCTATTCTTTTCTTTTTAAAAAAATGTTCTTTAAGGACAATGTCAGGGAAATCAACAGGTGCCTTCAAAACCTTTTAGAATCTTACACTCAGGCTCTCACAGGCCTCCACTGTGTTCTGTGTTGTACCCTCCTCTGTAAATGCTACCTACCTGCAACCTTCGTCTAGAGAAACAGTCTACAAAGACCTCTGAGCACAGTGGTTCTGACCTTTGCCTTTGACATCTTCTACCCTTATAGTTTCCCAATGATAAAATTGGACAGTAATTTGAGAAAAGTTCCTATCTGCCGGGCTCCATCATTCCCTCCAACTTGCTACTTTCCTTTATATTTATCAGCACTGGGGAAACCTGGTCTTCTGATGTTCATGTTGAAAGCCACATGCTAACTGAAATTTCAGGACCTGTCCCAGCATCTCCTACCACAGAAACAAATTAACTTCTTGCTCTGAAATTCACTAGGAATCTACCTATATAACTGAGTTAAACATGCAGAGTACATGGCAGAAGCACATAAGGACACATGTATCTGTACACATGCTTATAGGTGGGAAAGTGAATGTAGGTAGGACAAAATTAAATGTAGAAAGATGTTATAGCTAAATGTAGCTATGATATCAACATATCAAAGTATGCACATGGAAAATTAGCATGTCCACATACCTATGAACTATTTTTCCTTAAGATTTTTTTCTTCTTCTAAATTAAAATTTATGTTTATTCCTGTGAACCTGCATTCTTTCTTATTATTCAGAGTCTGTCTGTGGAAAATCGATCTGCCCCTGTGCACTTCTTAAATCAAGATTCTGGTCATGAATATCCTGAACTACGAGGAATTGAAGGAGACATGTTTCAGCTCCAGAGGGTTTGGGAATTCAGCTTCAGATTCTTTGATGCTCCGGCGTCTGGCTGTGCCGCACTTTCTACTGTGGCTCTATGTTCTCACTGACTACAGAGAACCTGGGGAAATGAGAAGGAAGCCTTCCAGCTTTCAGTAAATTTTATAAATCCACATAGAAAACATGGACTTTTACTAGTTTGCCATCCTTCAAAATTCCTGAGGCAATGTTTCAAGCATTTGTTGCTATGCATGGGTAATATATTAGTATACAATAACATGCTACATTACCTGGTTCAGAAAGAACATATTTGTATGAAATCAAATGTATGTAATTAGAAAACTTAATATATAACTGATACACTGTCTATAAAACTACCTACAATACTCCCAAAGTTACCTTTGCTGCCAGCTAAAGAATGTTGTGCCTACTGCCCATTATTAATAATTACATAAGTACTCCACTGGTTTTAATAGTGATATAGTGTGGCACTCAATAACCTCATACTGCATTAAAAAAAAAATCTACCTCTACCTAATGTTGCTTTTGATATAACATTAGGGAGGCTAATTAACCCTGGCAATTTTAATTTCCTTCTCTGTAAAATAGTGATGTAGTTGTTCTGATGATCAAGAGTAAATGTAAAGTGAACAATGAGAATTAAAGAAATTAATCTGGTACCAAGTACACTGTAAACGCTCAGAAAGGACAATCATAGCAATTAATATTACCATCCATAGAGAGAGATGTCATAGTTTCAATAACCACTCATATAATGCCTGTACTATTCAGCCTTGTCCTGCTCTAACCCTACTGTGGTGTTGGGTTATTTTTATTGTTGTTTTATTTTATGTGTTTTGCATGCATGCATGTCTGTGTACATGAACGTCTAATGTTTGCTGAGACAAAAAGAAGGCATTACATCCCCTGCAATTGGAATTATAGATGGTTGTGGGCTGCCATTTGTATTTGACTTAAACCTGGGTTCCTCTAGAACAGCCAGTGTTCTTAACTGCTAACCCTCTTTCCCAACCTAGATGAGCATGCTTTTTTTTTTTTTTTTTTTTTTTTTTTTTTTTTCCGAGACAGGGTTTCTCTGTGTAGCTTTGTGCTTTTCTGCTTTTCCTGGATCTTGCTTTGTAGACCAGGCTAGCCTCAAACTCACAGAGATCCAGCTACCTCTGCCTCCTGAGTGCTGGGATTAAAGGTGTGTGCCACCACCACCTGGTTATGAGCATGTTTTTATGCATGTCCTTTCCATTTATGTCCTTGGTATTTTTTCTTTGAAGTAGAATTTTACAGTCAAATACAGACATTTTGAAGACATTTGAACCTTCTGGTCAAATTGACATCAAACTTTTCTTTGACTAGTAGTCAGAGACTAGGAAATAGAAGTATAATATTTTAATTTCTAGGCCCTATGGAAATGGTTCTGTAGGAGGAGCTGAATTGGAAATTCCAACACCCATAGAGAAAGACAGGCATTCTGTATGTGTCTATAACCCCAGCATTGGAGACTGGAAACAGTGTCCCTAGACTTTGCTCCCCAACCACTTTAGCTGAAATAGTGAACTTCTGGTTTAGTGTGATTCGCTCTTCTAGGTAATAAGGCAGAAACTAATATAAAACAATGCCTGACTTCCTGTCTCTTCTTATCTCCCCCTTTTCAGTTCTAATTCTGTTAATTTGGATATTCTTTCTCCACCTTTCAGTTAATTTTGATAAGGGTTTGCCAGTTCTATTGATTTTTCTCAAATAACCCTTTGTTTCATTGATTCATTGTATTATTTTTGTTTGTTTCTAATTAATTATTCCAGCCCTGAGTTTGATTATTTCTTGCCATCTACACTTTTGGGTGTGAATTTTTTTGTTTGTTTGTTTTAGAGCTTTCAAGTGTGCTGTTAAGTTACTAGTATGAGACTCTTTCTCTTTCTCTTTTTCTCTCTCACCCTCTCTCTCTCTCTCTCCCTCTCTGTTTCTCTGCAGCCATATCTGATGGGAATGGCAAAAGTCACAAAGACAGCAGAGCTGCTTGAGAAAGATCTAGCAAAGTTAAGCTGCATAATGGCTGCCTTGCCATTTTTGGTTTTGATCTCCACGTGTTGCATACTTGGAGTTCCTTTATTATTTATACAATTTGGTGATATTGGATTGATGGGAAATTCCATATGAATTATTCATGCCTTCTCCCAGGAGTAGTATATCTAAGCCTCCCAGAAAACTCCTGAGCATACTATCCTTCCTGCTTTTAGGGAGATATTCTTATCTACTTGAAGGTCTTCCTTTTAGGTCTTGGAGGTTGTGACGCACATAAAGAAGTCAAAGGCCTCTTTCTGAGCTATGCAATATTCTCAAAACATCTGTCTCTGTACTTTCTCAGGAACAAGATAATCAAAACAAAATAAATTTTAAAGGTCTAGGCTAGAACAGTTGGCCACAGATCAGACTGCAAGCCTCTCCTAGTATACACTCAAGCAAATATGTGGCAAATACAGCAACAAAGCTAGATTAGCTGAAGTTACCCCTGCCCTACACAGGGATTTATATTGATAGGCAAAGAATGATGCAGAAGGATGATAAAAGAATGAGGTGACATGACATCCCTTTCTTAGAAAAGTTAACTCATGCAGAGTCAATGTTGTATCTTATGACCAAGGAGGAAAGGAATGCCAGCATTAGACATATAAACAAATTCTACAAAGATACAAAATGTAAACGTATTATTATGCCAAAAGTTAAAAAAACAACTGCAGAAGCTTTGGCCTGAGGATTTTTCTTGGGCACTCTGACCAATTAAAAGTTAATAATACACTGCTCAGGACATGGCAAACTACTTGGGCTGGCTTGGAAATTTTCTTTCTCTCTATTATTCATGAAGACACAAAAGCTGGCAGCCTGAGAATGGATTATCATATGACTCTAGATTATTAAAAATTGGGTTATGGAGTTAATGAGTAAAATTGATTGTAAAATACAACTCAATATGACTAAACTTGAGGAAAAATGATTGTAAAAGACAACTATTAACAAGGACTGAAAAATATGCAAGAGGAAGTGAAACCAAAATGATACGATCTATGTTCTGGAACAACATGAATCTGTCCATGCTTACCAAATTCTGTATAAACAAAAAAGTATTCTGACTGCTAGTTAGTCAAGCTGCAAGATTCTCCTGACCATCATGCCAACCATCATGTCTGGTTCATCCTTCACTCACCAACCCTTTGTCTCCTCTCTGGGACATGGCCACCACTGGGACTGGCCTGGCCTCCTGGTTCTCTCTCTCTCTCTCTCTCTCTCTCTCTCTCTCTCTCTCTCTCTCTCTCTCTCTCTCATGTAGGTATATAGTGCTGTAAATTTGCCTCTTAGATCTATCTTCATTGTGTTCCATAAGTTTGGGTATATTAATTTTTATTCAATCCTGGAAACTCTTTAATTTCTTTCTTAATTCTTGTCTTGGCCTATTTTTCATTCAGTAGAAGGTTGTTCCGTGTCCATGATTTTCTAAGCTTTCTTTTGTTTCTGTTGCTGTTGATAACCAGTTTTAATCCACAGTGGTCAAATGGAATGGAGGAAGTTTTTAAATTTAATTTTTTGTGTTTGTTGAGACTTGCTTTGTGCCTGAGTATATGGTCAATTTTGGAGAAAGTTCCATGAGGGGCTGAGAGAAAGAAATATGTATGTGTGTTGGGGTGATATATTCTGTAAATATCTGTTAGTACCATTTGGTTTATAAGGTCATTTAGCTCCAGCATTTCTATGTTTAGTTTTTGTCTGGATGACTTGTGTATTGGTGAGAGTGTGGTCTTAAAGTCTCCTATTATCAGTGTGTAATGGTCAATATATGAACATGTGATTAAGCTGTAGCAGTGTTTTCCTTTTTACAAACTTGGGTGCCTTTGTGTTTGATGAATAATGTTAAGAATTGCAATGTCAGGGTTGGAGAGATGGCTTAGTTTTCAAGACCACTAGAGAGTCTTTCAAAGGACACAGGTTCAATTCCAGGCACCCAAATGGGGCTTACAACCATCTGTAATTCCAGTCCCAGGGACTCTCTCACTCTCTTCTGACTTCCTTTAGCACCAGGCACATATGTGGTATGTATACATACATGCAGGCAAAGCACTCATATATAAAATATAAAAATAAATGAACTTAGAAAAGATTCATAGTGTCCTCTTTGTGGATTTTTCCTTTGATATGTACATAGTGTTCTTTTCTGATCAGTTTTGCTTTTAAATATATTTTGACAGATATCAAAATGGCTGCACCAGTTTGCTCCTTAGGTTAATTTGCTTGGAATATCTTTTTCCATCCTTTAACCCTGAAGTGATACCTGGCCTTGATATTGTGGTGTGTTTTGGATGCAGCAGAAGATCCATCAATCTAGGAAGGTTGGTAGCTGTGGGGTCCCTAGTAAAGAGTGCTTCTGTGGGTCTGCAGGTGAAACAAAGGAATGGAAATGATCTAGGAGGAAAGGCTTAGAGGGACATCAAGAAAGGGATAGAGGGACCAGGGTCTGCACTAGGAGGTAGACTCTCCAGGCATCAGAGGTAAGTTGGGAGGAGGGACATCTGCTGTGAGGATGCTACCTGACTAATAATTATGGAGAGAGATCAGAACGGAGGGCAGTGTAGCCGTTAAGTGCCACCTGCCACGTTGTAGAAAGCCTTTCTGTGGGTTGGCAGCTCTCTCTCTCTCTCTCTCTCTCTCTCTCTCTCTCTCTCTCTCTCTCTCTCTCATTTGTCCTTGGTATTTTCCTTACCTCTTACCTGTCTCTCTTCTCTTTTTCCTTCTTTCTTTCATGAAGAATGAAAATCCCAATGAGTCTTCCTTGTAATGTAGCCTCGAATAGTTATCTAAATAAAGTTGTACGAACATAAATTGTTTCATTTTCTTAAATGATAATATTTGTCAGCCCAGGATAAAGTAACTTCTCATATGTTATAAGTAAAATCTATTTGAACTGCCTGCAATGCATTCACACTTCTTTTTAACATATAAAAATGATCGAAGTGGGCCTTGCCACCTGGTAGACAGCCATCAACACCCATTGTCTTCTCTTCCGCCGCCTCCAGGCTCAGCCGCCCTAATAATGAGCATCATTTTAATGAATCACTGACTATCTTATTGACTGACCTCAAACCCTGGTCAATTCTTACCAAATTGAAGTCATTAATTTAGGATGTGTAGATTGCATCTCAGTCTGAGTCAGGTTCCAAACATTAATAAGGACAGTAACACCATCTCTGCCCTCATTAGATTCTGTCATGTCTGAGTTGCTTAATAAGGCTCTATTAGTAAAAGTCAGGAGAAAAAAATAGCATCTCCAGCCTAAGGAAAGGAGAAATTGTGCCGGAGTATTTCAGTAATATTCGATGTTATGACAAAGCAGAGAGGAAAAAGGCCAGCTCCACAGGTCACCCAGTGAAAAACAGGGCACGACACCTAACAAGCCACAGAAGTGTTCTGCTCTAAAGAAGGACATGTGACCTTAGGTTATCTGTGCTTAAGTAGCTCCTAGGTTAATGAAAATTTAAAAATAAAACACAGCTTCTCAGCTCCTTTCAGACGTTCGTAGCATTTCTGTGCAATAACGTTTGTTAAACTACCGCCGATGAGTTCCAGTCAAGCAGACATTTCAATGGGAAGGGATGTACAACTTACAATGCTCGGAATGAGACTGAAACCTAGCAATGACTCTATACCTTGGGAAGAAAAATAAATCTGAAAGAGGTTTGACTGCTTTTATTATGGCAACATGAAATATACATATATATATGTAGGAAAGCCAGAAACAGCGTACTTACAAACAGTACAGAGAGAAGTTAGTTATTCCCCTTTCCCTCGGCGTGCTAACATAGATCTGAGAGGTTTGATGTGACCCTGTAGTCTTACATGAGAAGGAGTTGTAAGAAGCACATACGTTTTATAAGGTAGCTCTAGTTCTAATAGCTTTCTGAGAAACATGGAGAAGTGTAGGCATGTAGCTCTTTTATTTCAGCTACTTCTGACATAAGCTTTAAGGAATGACTTGCTGAAGACATGTGTATATATTTTGTCTTGTGAACTAAAACTCATATCCTTTGCATTCAGTTTAAGGTGCCACTGAGCCCTTAGCATGCTACATAGTGAAAACTCTAGCTTTACTGCTTGATAGCTCAGCATAATTCAAAGTCTAACCATATTTTAATTGTGATGTAATGCTGAAAATAGTGTCAAAATTAACCTATAATCATATTTTGCTGTAAATGGTTATACTGAATATATATTATTTAAAAATTCAATTTGTTCTAGATGGAAAAATAGAGGGAGGGAGACACTCCTGAATTCTCAGGGACTTCACTAACCACAGTATTTCTGGAATTGTTTTCCCAGTTATAGACATCAAGGAATAGGATTAACTATTGTATCCGAGCTGACACAGTATAGGAGGTATAACTCAAGCATAGCTTATGTGAAGTTAATGTTTATTTAATTGTCTTGAGAATGTCAGACATCAGTACTGTAATTACATAATTCTAACACTCCCTCCTTACTCCAACTCTTTAATGCCTCAACTATCCACACCCTCGGAAACTCATAGCCCCTTCTTTATCACTGTTATGCTTATAAAAATTACACACACACACACACCTGAGTCTATTTAGTGTTCCTTCTGTGTGCACGTATTTAGGACCAGCCACTTGGGACATGATAACCTATCAGAGAGCTCATCCTTGCAGAAAACTGACTCTCCCTTATCTCAACAGTTGCTAATTGTTTGTAGCCCTTTACTGGGAGTAGGACTGTGTAAAATTTCCCATCTATGTTAGCATTTCAAAAGGTGTTGGCATTATGCAGGTTGTTTCAGCAACCAAATTGTTGATATTTCAGGGGCACAGCATACTTGTCAGGCCTAGAAAACACTATCTTGTCCTGGCCTCAGGCTCTAACACCTTTTCCATCCTCTTTTGCATGTTTTTCTCCAAGAGTTGGGTGTAGAGATTACGTTGTAAATGTTCCAGTTGAATTGTGTGTGTATGTATTTGTCTGTGTATGTAGCTATGAGTACGTGCAGTATCTGAAAAATAAGTTTTTGCCTGTGTTGGGAAAGAAGTTAAAAGTGAGGACTTTTGAGAAGATAAGGACACATTCAACTACAAATTTCAAGAAAGAATCCAAGGTAAAGAGATTATCTAGGATTGGGGACTCAAAGCTTATTCTTACAAACTGCCCAAGAAGCTACATAGCAATTTGGGAGAGAGAGAGAGAGAGAGAGAGAGAGAGAGAGAGAGAGAGAGAATGTGTATGTGTAATATATATGTATTATATATGTGACTATGTGTGTGTGTGTGTGTTCCTGCTTTTATAACGCTAAAACGTATTAACAAGGATGGAGATCCCAGTGTGGCCAAAATGATGGGAAGGGTTCTCAATTTTTTTTTTTTTTTATTTGTCTCACATTCTTTTAAAAGTGACAGGTCCTTCGTGTCCACTTTTGTAGAAAGAGAATTGTATTTGCTTACCAAAATTGAATGCAAATTGGCTTTATTTCCAAGTCGTGTAATTAAAATCAAAACAAAACCAAACCTTCAAATAAACAAAAAATTTTGGATCTGAAGATGTTATATCTTTCCTCACTTAGCTGGCAGTGAGACAGTAATCTATTATATAGTAAATTTCCACTGTTGGGTTTCATGTAAAGGAAAGGATTTTGTGTAAAATAGAAATACATTTGCTTCCTCATATGCTCTGCAATAAATAGGGTAAATATGCATTATCAACAGAGAAACTCTGGGAGTAAGCAGAATGCAAAAAAAATTAATTAAAACTCTATTTTACAATTTTTGTCTCACACATTACCATATTTATAGATCTATTTATAGTTTGTTTCATTTTATTTTCATAACTACATTTTCTAAAAATTGGCATAATAGTTATCTTTGCAAATTGTATAAAATAATTTATGCTGATTCTAAATATTTAAACATTAATAATGATTCCCAATGGCATACAAATATTATATATATATATATATATATATAGATAGAGAGAGAGAGAGAGAGAGAGAAAGAGAGAGAGAGATAGTATCATTGGCTCTATATTTTTAAGAAGTATGTGTTTTTCCATGGGGATATATATTCTATTTTTGTTTATTACAGTGTCTTTGATTTTTTATATTAATAAATTGAAATTATTTCCATTTGCAATTATTATAACACTTTATATCTAAAAATAATCTTAGTTACTGAGATATCTGTCAAATTTAGAAAAATTCTATCGAATATATTGTTTCATTTTTTATCATAATCATTAAATATTTAAGCTTGAAATTGAAAAGGTACCATAACACTAATATATTTTTGTTTGTTTGCTTAATATGACTTTCTAAAACCTATTTTAGTATGTAAAATTATATAAGAATAAAAACTTGACAAAATATATATGCTCATCAATTTCATATAATTAAGAATAATGGAATTTAGATGATGTGACAGTATGTACCTCTGAAACGTATTTCCATTATGGTATAGAATAAAAATTCATTTAAAAATCAGAGCTCCCTCAAAAATTTCTTATAGCAGTAGGTAGCAATGCTTCAAAAATAGGTATAGTCATTCAAAATTATAATGTGGGTAACATTAAGAACCACATGTTGTAGTCTGTACCATTGTTTTGCTTTTGTAGAGACACAAGACAGATTCTCTTTGAGAGCATTTTTATTTAATAATTACTATTTGATAAAAGCTTCAATAGCTGAAGATTTTATTTTATTTTTTAATTCTTTGTTTTTCTGCCAATGAAAGTCTTGATTGAAGATTTCCAAAGACTGAGAATAAATTGCAAATATTATTTTAAAAGTTCATTTGTGAAGAAGTTCAATGGAATTGTAACATCATTTGCTTTGACTTAGGAAAGGGTATTTCTCAAGCTGAAATATTTCTAAAATACAATTATGGAAGTCTGTGTTGAAAGGATTTGCTGTCTGCTGTCTTGTAAGATGATTTATCTGTTCAGTATCCGTATTTCTAACTGTGTGCTCGTAAAAGCATTCATGTTTTGACAACTAACATTTCTCCTTGGATTAGTAGAACATTGTGGCTTGACTTCCATTAATTAAAATTGTATCTGCACCTCAACCAAATCAGAGAGCACTTCTGCATGCAAGGTTCCTTAATTTGGCAAGAACATTGTTTGCAAGAGTGAATGAAATTTCCTCAAAAGATGTTGGGCACTGTAGTACCAATCTTTAATCCTAGCACTTGGGAGACAGAGGCAGGCAGGCAGGCAGATCTCATCTCCATAGTTCTAAGACAGTCAGAACTATGTGAGAGACCATGTCGTCAAAAAGTACAAAACAAAACTCCTGGAAGGGGCTTGTGTCTGAAGAGAATGGTAGACCAATTTGAATTTCAGTACTGTGGAAAGACTGGGATTTTGTAGGTCCAAAATTAATTACTTTATCTCCTGCTAATGTTAGCCTTCTGGAACAGCCATTCTTTGTTCCACATTGGATCTGAACTAACACCTTATGATAATAAACAAAGACCTCTTAGAAGCTATTGACTTAGCAGAACACTCGCTTCCACCAATCCAAGGCCTAAGAACATCCTCAGTGGAGGGCTCTAATAGGACTGGGTATAGCAAAGATGGCGGCTTCTCCCCTTTGCTAAAATCCATTAGATTACACTCCTAAAGCTAGCCCCCAAGGTTCATTCCCTCCTTTGGTTATTGTCTTGTTCCTGAGACAAAACACCCCCAGGTCTAACAATAAAAATGTATTATTTGGCTAATATGTCCCACCTCAACCTGGAACACAGAATCCCCCTTTTCCTCCTTAAAATCTCACCCCTGAAAAAACAAAAAACAAAAAAACAAAAAAACACCTGTTTTCTTGCTTGGTACTGCTTACTGTCTGCCTTTACAACTTTCACCCATCTCCCAAGGTGGGCCCCCACCAATGGGCCATCCTCTCCCACAATCTGATAGTATCTTGGGCCCATAAAACAGCTCTCCCCATCTTGCTGCACCTGCCTTTCTGGTGTATTCACCAATGAATTTTAAAGTTTTCTTGATTTATGACTTTATTTGTTCTGTAAAACTATAAAACCCCTGTAAAACTGTTTCCATGGTGCAACATAGATTTTGGGGTAACCTAAATCTGTGATCCCTGGCCATGGTCATTCAAAATAGCTTCAGAATTACAGTTCTTATGTTGACATAACTCAATGTATTGCTCCATCAAAATTTAAATTTATATCCTTACCTGGCCAAGTTATTATTATTATTATTATTATTATTATTATTATTATTATTATTATGGCTTTTCAAGATGAGGTTTCTCTGTGTAGCTTTGCACCTTTCCTGGAATCTACTTTGAAGACCAGGCTGGCCTCAAACTCACAGAGATCTGCCTGTCTCTGCTTCCTGAGTTCTGGGATTAAAGGTGTGGGCCACCACTACCCGCCATCAAGTTATTTTTAATACTCAACTTTTAATTAGAATTTATAGAAGTTTTGATGATGACTCATGGTATCAAAAGTTTAATAGGACATTCATATGAATTTTTTACTTACAAATTGAATTTTTAAAACAGGAAGCAAATTGTTCCCTGAAGTCTCTATGATTCTCGTAGATCTCCATTGATGACCTTAGCACTCACAGCCCAAATATCATGATTTATCTGTACACACAGGGAAAACCAACTTTTTCAAACTAAGGGGGAAATGTTAAATATTTTTGTGTATACTATTTGTGTGTGCACAGTTATCAATGTACAGCCATGTAGAGGAGCATGTAGAAGCCGGAGGTCAATGGTGTGTGTCTTCTTCAGCTGCTTTCCAACCTTTATTTTTGAAACAGGATCTCTCACTCAATAGTAGGATTACTAGATCAGATTGGCAACTCCAGGGATCCTCTGTCTCTATCTCCCCAATACTGGTATTACAGGAATGTCAGCACTCCTGGCTTTTTACATGAGTGCTTGAGATCAATTTCAGGCCTTCAGGTTTGCCCAGCAGGCATTTTACTGACCTGGCCATCTTATAAGCCCCTAGTTTTTTTTTTTTTTTTTCCTTAAGGAAATAGTCATGCTTCATGTAAGAGTTGTAAACTTCTCTTTGAGGCCAAGAGTGTGAACGAGTAACCCTCATATTCAGTCTTCTAAATGCTGGCACCATGCAGAAAGAAGCTGGACATAGATGCAGAGGTTTCTGCCCACCTATGTCTTTACTTCCACATGTGAGTGACATCCATGTAGTCCCCATCACAGAAGAAATATACCAACCAACATTTTGCTCCAGGTGCATATTTATCACCATCTTTTTAAAAATACACAATTTGGTACATAATTTTCTCATTGGACACATATTTGTGTTTTTGGCTTGATAGAGGCTCATTGCAAACACGCAAATAAAAAAATGCAACAAAATAAACATTCAAAAAATATAGTTCTGTGTAGTTTAAAGATGGCTAACTCAGCTATCTCAATTCCCATTCTTAATTTACCTCTTTTCCAATGACCTCCTGTGCTATTAGCCTGAAGGCCCAAGACATTTTCCAGTCACAGTATGGGACACACAAGTTCACTGGGGAGGTACCCCAAATGGCCATCAGGAGAAGCATCATATATTTCCTTACCATGGGGAACAGGAGCAAGCTGGCACTAGTCATCAGTGTCCCAAAGTCCCAGAGCATTCTATTCATTCAGCAAAGACCTTATTTCTGTCCTTGAAAGAAACTGTTAGTTATACTTCAGCTAAAAAAGCATCAGGTTATTGCTGGTCATCTGCCTGATTTAACCACTTCTGCATCCAAAATCTGCTGAGCATGTATGTTTCAAAGACGACTAAACAAGAACATGGAGGAACCTAGAACAGCTGGAGGTCAAATGCTTTGTGGCATTCTTTAACACAACTGTTATTTAAAGTATTGCATTAGAACAATAAAGCCAAAACATAGAACAACCATACAGAATATGATAAACTGGAACTGTATGGTAACCCTATCAATGGAGTATGTGTGTGCATGTGTGTGTGCATGTGTATACATGCATGTACGTGCGTGTATGTGTGTGTGTGTGTGTGTGTGTGTGTGTGTGTGTGTGAGTGAATTTTTGTATATGTGTCTTGAGGATGCACTTGCCCATGAATATACAGAAGAAAGAAGTCAACATTTTGCATCATCTACTTGCTCTTATGTTTTGAGACACAGACTCTCACTGAGGCCAAGGCTCATAGATTAGCTAGGCTGGCTGTCCAGAGAGACCCCTAAACAACCTTGTCAATGCCTACTTAGCCCCCAGTTACAAGCGCACATTGGCTTTTACGTGGGCACACGGAATGCAGACTCGATTTCTCATGCTTGTGCAACAAGCATATTACTCTCAGAACCATCTTGTTTTCCTTTCTGACTCTAAGACATTGGCAAGTTAAGGGAATAATTTTCTTTGAAGCAGCTAAGCTATTAGAAGGAAAGCTAAGAAACTTTCTCCCTAAAAGATTGACACAGGTACAAGCAAAAAAGCCCAATAGCTTGAGATGGAAGATTACGGCTATGAAGACAGAGATACATCTCTTGAATCACTGTCAGCAAATGAGACACTGATTTCTGTAGTTGTAGTATATATTCTTACAGCTGTGCTTGAGTGAAGGAAACAACAGAAATGTGTGTGGGTTATTAATCAGCTGAGCACTGATATCACCCTCTGTAACAAAATAAGCTGAAGAAAAGACGTATTTTGAAATAGATCAAATTTTTAAAAGCACAAAGGATTGAAAGTGGCCACTATTCCAACAAGTATGATAATAGCGATGAGAGTGGAAAACGTACCAGGATTTAGAATGCTAAGTATAAAAATATTATAAATAGTAACATTTTAGGCAAATTGTCCTAGTTAACATACAGTATCATATATAGATGGTTCATACTCTTTATATTGTAATTAGACCTCATAAAATTAGATCAATGTACTTTCTAAGAACAGATTAATTATAACTGTATATGATTCAGAGTACCTTACAACTCATTAATTTATTTGTAGGTACATACAAGCATAAATTTAAAATCACATATATTTAAATGTAATGTGAAATTATGTTCATTCAGGTAGTACATTTACATATATATATATATATATATATATATATATATATATATTACTACACACACACACACGTGTGTGTGTGTGTGTGTATATATATAGTCTATAAATAATATCCAAGAGTAATAATATCTTTTCAGTCTGATACAGACTGAAAGTAAGTCAGGAAAATTATATGAAGACACTAAAGTTGCATCAGGACTCAGAAATTATGAGTTTTGAACATTATTAGGGAAGTTTCAGAGGTTCTCAAATTAGTAACATCCTATCACTGCTACAGAGAATCATGAATATGTGCATGTGACTTTATATTCTTTGCAATCTAGCTTCTAATGAAAGCTGGGTCTCTTTCTGACAGTTCCTGAAATTTCTTGGATAGCTGAAGACTACCTATCTAGATCAACTCTTCTCTCCCCTTCTTTCTATGAAATACACATGCAGATGGTGAGTACAAAAACATTTGACTCCAATAAGGCCAAAATTTAGAGTCCAGAAAAAATTCCTATAATTATTCCTAGAGAATAAAACTAGCTACTCTGAATACACCAAGAGCAATCCATGTTTATCCAACACTACCAAGTGTGTTCCTTAAATAAATATACAGAATTTATCCATTATTATCATATGAGGGTATGTCAAGAATTATGGACTAGAAATAATTTCTTCATACTGAAATTATGTACATTCTGATAGTCTTAATATATGTGTATTACATTAGTTATTTTGCTTTTAATTGGGATCAAATACCTAACATGAAAGTAACATAAGAAAGGAAAGGCTTAGTTAGACTTATGATTCAGGAGGCTGAGTCCATCCTGGTGGGGGAGGCATAGTTTCAGGACTATGAAGTAGATGTTCTCATTATATCCACGGTCAGTGAGCAGAAAGAGATGGAACACTCCTTTTCCCCTTTTTACCTAGTTCAGAATCCCATTCTCTGGGATGGTGCCATTCATATTTAGGTTGGGAATTTCCTAATGTCCTCAGTTAAATCTTTGTGTTACCGGATACTCATAACATCGTGCATCCTAGATGACTCCGAATCCAGTCAAACTGACTTGGAAGAGTAGCAATTGCCTGAATATATATCAAAAAGTTTAAATACTTAGGGCATAAAATGAGATATAGAACTCTTTGTGTATGACATGTATACACATTTGTTCACATGTATAATGTGCTTCCTTAAAAGACATTGGAAGTTTAATGCCACTTCATCTTCACCATGTAATCCTGAGTATAGAATGAAACAAATATCTGCAGAACTGTGAATCAAACATCCTTCTTATTTTGAACCAGCTACACAGATTGATAAGCCAATATGGGAATCTTAGTTGTTGTCATCTTTAGAGGAGAACGTGTCAACATGAGGAGCAGGCATGCTTGAAGTCTACCACAGAAAGAAAAATCTTGACTCAATAGCTGTTTCAGGTTTCTGTTAAAACAGGAAGGCTCATTTTACATAAAAATGGTAGCAGTTGGGGATGGGAACAGGAGGGATCAGGCAGAGGAGGGAAGGTGATAGGGAGGGAGTGCTGGGAAATGACTGGATTGTAGGGGAGGATTTGGTGAGTGATGTAGAAATCTAGTGCAGTTGAAACTTCCTGGAACCTTGGAGGGTGACCCTAGTAATGCAGTATACAGAGCCTGAGTCAGCCATCTTCTGTAAAAAGGCAAGGTTTCCAATGGTGGTACTTGGACCCCAATCCAGCCACAAAACCTTCAACCTATAACATGTCCTGCCTGCAAGATATGCTGGGCCAATGGTAGCTCAGAGCTTATTGGAATTGGCCAACCAATGATTGGTCTATATTGAGGCCCAGGCCAGGGATGCCATGCCCAGCACTGCCTAGAAGGCCAGGAAGTAAAAGTGAAATATCCCAGAGACCTAGGGTAGAACCAAACACAACTGACAAAGACAAAAAAGTCATTGATTACTAATGATATTCTGCTATACTCTGCTGTATTCATTGACTGGTGCTTAGCCCAGTCTTCATCAGAGAGGCTTCCTAAAGCAGCTGATGGGAGCAGATACAGAGACCCACAGTCAACCATTAGTCATATCTTGGGGAACTCTGGAAAAGAGGGATTGTAGGAGCCAGAGGTGTACAGTAGACAATAACACAGTCCATAGAATCAACAAAAGAGGGTTTATATAAGCTCACAGAGACTGAATCTGCAGTCATGGAGCCTGCACGGGTCAGCGCTAGGTCCTCTGCAGGTATGTTGTAGTTATTCAGCTTGGGGTTTCTGTTGGACTGCTAGGAGTAGGACCCTTTTCCTTCTACTGGTTTGCCTCATCTAGGCTTGATATGAGGGTTTATGCCTAGTCTCATTGCATCTTGTTATACTGTGTTTGTTATGTTGATATCCCTGGGAGGCTTTCTCTTTTCTGAACAAAACACAGGATCTGTGAGAGAGAAGAGGTGAGTGGGGGGTCTGGGGGTAGTGGAGGATGAGGTCAGAGTATATTGTATGAAAGAATAATAAATGAAAAGAACAAAGATAAAAAATTGGGAAGGCTCTCAGAAAACGTAGCTGATGACCTGCCACTGAAACTCCAAGCCTTCAAAATGTCACCATGACAAGTTGACCTTTGAAAGTAGTCAGCTGTCCTAAACACAGACACAGAAGTTGTGCGCATATTGATTAGATACACTGAGGAACCTGTCTATCACCACAGATGGGACTGATGGTTATCAGTTCTCCTGGAAGGAGTTTAACTCAGTGTCTAGCACTTTTAAGTTTTTAGTTCAAACCTTCAAAACCAATTAGTTTGTACCTCAAAAGAGCTTTGAAAGGTTTGAAAATTCATGTTAGAGACTCAAGTGCGTTTTCTTGCCATTTAAGAACCCACTGATGCAACGTCCTATCTCTAGATGATTTGTTTATGCTTTGTCAATGAATTTAATTACATGTGATCCTTCAAATGAGTTTCAAAGACTTTCAACTTTTGGCTTCAGGCTTATGTTTGATGTTTGGTCTACAATTTTAGTTACAGTGTATATCTAAATGCTGAGCAAAACCCACATCCCTGAACTCTTTCATATCTTCAAAATTCACTAAAAATTATAATTTGTAGTTTTTATAACATTGTAACATGGTTATATATACATATATTTACATTCACATTTGCATATTTAAATTTCAGTGAATTTCACCACATGAAAAGAGTTATATAACTCATATTACTGTAATCATGAAGGGAAATCAGAATTGACATACTATCACAATGACACTGAAAGAAAACTTACCGATATGTTCTCAAATGTTGGCATTCAAATTCATTACATCTATGGAGCTGAGTAAGTGTCTGTGACCAGTTTAGAAGAAATCTAAAAAGAGAAAGAGATATCGACTCATTCTTATTCTCTATCACTGGTTTGGTAGCGTAACTGATCCAAATGACCATTCATCAAACAATACCCTGTCGTTGCACCATTACAAAGTAATTTAGACCATTGTTCAATTTTCTTAGTGCTGTCAATCACATTAACTTTAATTTTTGAAAGACATAGTAATAAGCACAACTTATAAACACACACATATTCTCTTTTGCTCTTTAATCTCACTATAAACTTGGTTAAAGTTATGCAGTAATATCCGTGTCACATTCTCAAGGTTTTATTTCTTTAAAATGAACTTAATTATTCTGTGGTTTAATTTCACACAGCCAAAATGTTTACCATGGTCTTCTAATGAATGTCTCAGGTCCATTACCAAATTTGAACCTTGCCTTAGTTGTGTTACTATTGGCTGTGATGAAACACCATAACCAAAAGCAACTTGGAAGAAAAGAATTTATTTGACTTACAAATCCTGAATCACAGTCCAATGACAAAAGGTAAGACAGGAACTAAAACAGGGCAGGAATTGGAGGCAAGAACTGATACAGAAGCGATGGAGGAGCGCTGCTTACTGGCGTTCTCCTCATGGTTTCCTCAGCCTGCTTTTCTATAGAACCCAGGACCACCAATCCAAGACGACACCACCCATAATGAGTTTGCTTCTCACCATCAGCCAAAATCACTATAGACCCCACTGACTCAATGATAACTACAATTAGATAGGTTTCCATCCATGAGCTGATAATGACAAATTAGATGGTTACTCTTTTGCCCTCTTAACAAATTCCAATGAGGGAATCAAACTTTTAATACTATAAGTAGAAAAAAAAAAAAAAAAGGAGGTGGAGGGAATCACAGTTTCTCTTAACTTTCTGATGTTCAATCTAAGTAAATGTTATCTATTCATGAAGGCACAAGAACACAATTTTATTATATACACAAATATCATCTTTATAGAAATAGTCTACCATCTAAATTAAAAGTAAACAGCGAAGTAACATATTATCAGTTTTTAAACATTTATATTTTATTCATGTGTATATGAGTGTTTTTTTCTGCACACAGAGGCCAGTTCTCTTCTTTGTATTATAGTGTTTGTTAACAATAATCTTAAGAGTTGGACAATTTTTTAAAAACAGTATCTTTTATGAGTGTGACAATATAAAACAAACCAGACTCAGCCTGCTTTTCCCGGAAGACAACTAATCCTGATGAACTGAGGCAGGGGTTCATTTCTGTTAACTTATTCTAACTGTTTTAGACGTGAACTACTTACTGCCAAAAGGCTAGTGGCTAGTCTTGCCTCTGAGTTTGTGGAGTCTTTGAACTGTGGGGGCTAGTAAAGATTTTAGAATGTTGCAGTGAGTATTTAAAGAAAATTCTATTACTCTGGTTTCTTCCTCTATTTCATCCCTAAAATGAGGGGAATGGGTTTCCTCCACTACATTATACTGTAAGATTGCCTTTCTCCTTAAGCTCTAAAGCAGCAGGGCCAATTGGCAATGGGCTTGCAATTCCAAAACTGTGAACCAAAATATTTTTCTTCTATTTTAGGCTGATTAGCTTAGTTTTTTATTGTAGGAATGAAAGCTAATTAATATAATAATGAAAAGGAAGAGACATTATTATCATCACATATGATTTATTTTAAATGAATATCTTAGCAATTAGATATTTGTTATCAAATTGTGAACTTTTAGTAGGAGCATTTAAACAATGAAGAAGTTCACTTCATTCTTTAATGACCTTATTTATAAGATATATACTATCTAACCTGTCTTCTCCTAGATGTCAAGAACAGGACAAGTAACAAACTGCAGTTTCTGCCCTCATACACTTGCATTCCAAAGGAGAAAATAGCCATAAATACACAGTTTAAATACAGGCTCTGCAGAAGTTAATAAATGGTTAGTGCTGTGAAGAAAAAAAAAAAAAGAATGATTCTTGGCTATAACTGATAAAATGTGTTGCTATTTGGCATAGTAATGAGGCAACCCTTAATTTGGATTTGAATAAATTACTTTGAAAGAAGAAAATTTCATTTGGTTACATGGGGGAGAATTCATGGTAGAGAAAACAAGAAAGTAGAAAGCTGAGTTAAATAAATAATGAGGAATCTGGGTTGAGCAGAATGAGGTGGAGAACAGGCACAAAAAGAATGAGTTAATCACATTTAGCTTCAGAAATGACTGCCAGGGATTATATGTATTAGAAATCAAAAGCAAAAGAAAAACCATTAAGAGTTGCCTGCAGCAATCCAGGTAACCTTTGTTGGATGTTTCTAATGAGTAAAACTTATAAATACCATTGGTACCATGAAACCACAGAGGACAAATAAGAAAATCCCATAGTCGGGTAGAGGCTTTCAAATATAACCAACACAGTGGATAATAGAAAATTCTGTTTGCACACATCTGATTACTTCCATTTATAATCTATAATTAGTCTACTTGCATAGCTGACTTCTTGCCATCTACCAATATTCCTGGAATGCACCTGGGTAGAATTCAGGAGAATTAGGTCAAGAGGTAGATTCTGCTCTCAAGGAATTCACAGTGCAGTGGAGGAGAGTGGCATATTACTAAGTCATTGAGTGAAGAACCTAAGAACCCACAAGGGCCTAATAGAGTTCTTAGTGTGACTAAAGAACAATCTCTTAGTAAGATTCTTATAATAACTGGAAATGAACCAAGGTGCTTGTGTTCTTCACCATGTCTTATCAAAGGCTAATACTCTCAACCATATAAATTTACTTGGGAATTTACTTAGTAGGATTTCATTTATGAATGATCATAAGCTAAATTATAAGTCTCTTCTTAATTATATTTAATTGGCACAGGAGAAATGGCTAAGGGAAAAATTACTGCTCCTGCAGAGGACCTGCTTTCAATTGCCAGCACCCATATGGCGGCTTGAAACAAACAGTAACTCCATCTTCAGGAGAACCAATACCATCTTCCAACCTCTACTGGCATCTCCATGCTCATGCTCAATATATATATATATATATATATATATATATATATATATATATATATATATATATATATATTCATATGTATATATGTATATGTATATGTATGTATGTATATGTATATGTATGTATGTGTATATATATATATATATGATAGATACAGATGAGCATTGTGGAAAATATTCTTTATATTAATGTGAAAAACATTCTTTATATTGATTCATTTATTCAAATAATCAATTAGTTCTTTGTTAACCTAGGTTTTTTTATTTTTATTTTTTTAGAAACTATGTATTCTGGAGTAAATTATTTTCTCTTTTATTTGGTTAAGGAAATTCTCATTTTCCTTCCTTTTTACTTGGAACCTTATGCAACAAGAGCTCAATCTTTAACTCCTGTTAACATAATTTAAAATTATTATGTTTAGCCTTAATAACTGTTGTGATCATAATAATTTTCCTTTTCCATATTTCATTGAGAAAGGGCATTTTTAATTATTTCCTTTACTTGTTTATATCAATAATTTCCTTTCTAAGATTACATATTCCGCCATACTCATGCTATCATTTTCTATGCAAACTAACAGCTGCAGAGACTAATTTGTCTCTGACAGTTTATTTTCCCAGAAGTTACTCTGAACTTCTTGAAGGAAGAAAAATAACCCAGGGGCAATTGAATGCTTCACTTAGCCATGTGCTTTTCCATTATTCAACATGTTTGAGACTTGTCATTTTATTTTATCTCAAAAGGGTTGCACACATATATGCACATCTAGATATTAGACATATATTATTTTAAAATTAGGATTTAGAGAAGGGTTAGCATATTTAACATGCTTTAATTACATTTTTAATTTATTTTCTTGTGTGTGCTTGTGTGTATATACATCCTTGAATATGTGTGTATTCATTCCAGTTACAGTACCCTATAGATATCAGAGGACAATCTATAGGAGTCAGCTCTCTTCTCCCACCAAGTTGTTCTTAGAGATCAAACTCAGATCATTAAGACTGGCAGCAAATTTCTTTTCTTCTGAGTCATCTCACTGGCCCAAGAGCTATGATCTTGATACTCTGTACTTACCCTTGAAAACTGTCATTTGACCATAGATTCAACAATTCTACCCCAAAGTATGTAGTACATTTCTAATGGAAGCAGCCTCGTCATTCAAAATTACTAGCCATTTTTATAACACATTTCTCAGGTGCACTTTTTGTTATATTTTGTTATATTATGCCCTTCTCTATGAAGAAAAGCTGGCCTTGTTCTGAAGAAAAACATGGAAATAGCTACACAACATAAGAATCAAATGAAGATCAAAGTTGTGGGTAGAAAATTCATATATCAAGAAATGCAATATATAAGTGTGGAATCATAATGAATAGCAAAATAATTAAACAAAGAAAGAATTTACTTTAGTTAAAAATTATATCATCAGCCATGATGAGGTGAAATAATAATTTCCAAATTTCTAATCTAAGATTAAAAACTGTACAGTTCCAAGTAGAATACTTTGGTAGCAAGCTCAAGAGTGTTCTGTGGTAATTGCTTGATAACTGACAGACTTTTAAGCATGTGATTAATGAAGTGACTCACATCATTTCTACCACACTAATTATGTTTTAGGCATTCTTAATGATATTTACAAAAATTATAATTAAAGGTTTTGACATTTGAAGTGTTTAAACTTGCATAATTTAAAAATAATTTATTTATTTATATTTATTTTATGTATAGAAATGATTCTCCTGCATATATGGATATGCATCACATCCATACTTGATGCCTGGGGAAGTCACAAGTGAGCATCAGATCCTCTGGAACTAGAGTTACAGATGGTGGCTAGCCATCTCTGTAAACTTGTGATTTAACAACTACCATGAAACAGATCTTCCTGAAATAAAAATCATAATTATAATTATATTATGAAATACAAGGCACATAATACCAATTTTATAATATAATATTAAATATTACCTAGTAATATAAAAGTCCATAAGGTGTGTAATATGCAGGATGGTTATGTTTTCTATGTCAAATTATAAGTGGTATTTTTTCCTCTTTAAAGATTTTTAAATCACTAAATTGAAAATACCATATGGCCAGTGACACATGTCTGAAATATGAGGTCAAGAGAGTTGACTCAGCAGGTAAAAGTGCTTGTTGCTCAAACATGAAGACCTGAGATCAATCCACATATCCCAAGGCAGAAGAAGAGAACCTTCCAACACACACACACACACACACACACACACACACACACACACACACACACACACAAAACCACCACCACCACTGATAATGATAATGACTGACAACAATAATAACTGTGATGAAGACCCACTTTTAATTTCCCTGAGCTATTTCTAAGTGGGGAAGAGCCCTTTATGCTTTCTTTTTTTGAACAGAGCATATTAAGTGATCAATATGTGTACATTTGAAATGTCACTAGTATCTCCGTATTAGTAAGTAAGCTATTAGTATTATATATTGAGTGCTCCATATTCATTCACAGTCCAGATTCATCTGCCTTGGCTTGTTAACATAGTGATTAAAATATCATATTCCAAATCTTGCTTATTTTTCAAACACAGTATCATTGAAAAACTCATGTCTAACCTGCAGCATTCCTCAGGTCTCTTGAGGATCAACACAAAACACAAAACAAAGCCAGCTCAGCATAGTGGACCATGGCTATATAACTCCAGCAGTTTGAGATCAAGGCAAGAGGATGACTGTGAGTTTGAAGCTGCACAGGGTTGTATAAATTCTGACTCCCATCCCCACCCCGCGCCATGCACACAATGAGTTGGGGAGATGGCTTAATGGTCAAGAATGCATGTTACTTTTGCAGATGACAGAAGGATGGTTCTGAGCGCCCAATCAGGCAGCTCATAACTCAGCTTCTGAGCTTTAGGTGAAACATCACTTCTGGCCTCTGTGGCCAACTGTACATACCTGTACAACCTGCCACCCCAACACACACACACACACACACACACACACACACACACACACACACCCACACACCACACGTACAACTTAGTACAATTTAAATCTTTGTATATCTATGAAGTGTCCTGGAAATCAATTGTGGTGGCTCATAGCTGTAATCAATGCACTCAGGATACTGAGGTAGGAGAATTCTCTAGAGTATGGTGCCCCTTGGACAAACCAGCATGGTACTGTCATAAAATCAAAGTCATTGTTTTCCTAACTCAATAGGAATTTCTCAGCTGTCATTTTGATGACCTAGTTTATTGGTTCTGGTCATAGGATGTATTATAATAATTTTGTGTGTATGATGAGATAAAGGGGGACTGGAATAGAGAGAGGGAGAGAGAAAGAGAGTGAAAGAGAGAGAGAGACAGATATATCAGAGACAGAGAGACAGACAGACAGAGACAGAGAAAATGTGAGTTACATTGTGTATATGTATGAAGGCCAGAGGACAACCTCAGTATTTGTTGGTCCTTACCTTCTGCCATGTTTAAGACAGGTTATCTTTATTTCCACTGTCAAACCAGGCCAGCTTGCCTGCAAGGTACTTGGGATTCTCCTTTCTCAGCCTCCAATTGCCTTATTCAGGTGAGCTGGGATTTTAGATACATGCTAGCATACCTGGAATTGTGCATGTGTTTTAGGGATCTTCACTCAGTCCCTCACTTGTTTGGTGTGTATCCACTGAGTCATCTCCCAGCAGTATGACTGGTTAAGTGACAGAGAGCAGGTCATAGAAGGTCTAGTTTACACAGAAACTCATCTCATCCCTGCATGCCTCCAGGTTCCTCACAGGCCTGTTTTGGTAAAATAGATAATGTCTACAACAGCATTAATAGAATTTTGTCTGAAAAATCTTAGGATGGCAATTTGAATCTGTGCAAAATTAAAGCTCTGAAATTCCAGGAGTGCATTCTTTGACATGTACAATTGTCAGAGCTGTGAAGATTGAGATTTGTCATGGTTCTAATTTCCTTATGGAAAAAAAAGAAAGAAAAGAAAAAAACACTAACTGTAAAAGCCTTTTCCAAAAAGCTTGTACAAAAGTGAAAGAAATGATTATTTAATAAGGGACATAAAAATAAAAGACAAATATCATTCTGTTTCACATACTCAAATCTGTTTCTTCAGTCATCTGACTTTCTGGTTCTGAGTTTAGGAACCCAGTGGTCCCCATTCCATTACCCAACAGTGCCTTGTGTTAATTTCTAATTTGGATTCTGCAATCGATTGCCTTGGGCTTACTTTTCACAGAATAAAGCCTAGGTAAAGTCATCAGTCACTTTCCTCCTTGCAGACTTACAAACATAAGGAACTGGTGATTTGTGGAGTTAGTGCTGCATTCTTAATCATAGATGTCATTCAATGTTACACATTTTGTGGTTCATCTAACAGAGCTAGAATCTGGGAAAGTATTGGGACAAATATGCAAAATAAGAACTAAAACAAGAAAGAGATATTGTTAAGGCAATATACAATACAAATACAATGGTTTCTGCATGAGATAAAGGGAAAGTGGAGAAGTAGAAGCCTTCAGAAAGATCGGGACAGTGTTGCAGTGACCCTCTGTTAATCAAAATAAGCAGGAAAGGAGCTAGAGTGGTTGAGCATGGGTAAGAGTACATACTTGATCTTGTTGAGGACTGGAGTTCTATTCTTAGTACCCACAGCCACCTGTGAAGGCAGCCCCAGTGGAATCTAATGCCCTCTGTCTTCTGGCATGGCCTATATGTGCACAAGCCCACATAGACATACAATTAAACATAAAAATAAATCTATGAGAAATAGACAGGAACATGAATGTGTGGTTACTCCTCTTACAAGACTCTTAAGAAGGACCAAAGGGCAAGATAGACCCCCGAAGAATCTACACAGATGGCCCTAGCTAACTAAGACTCCTAGCAATAGCAGATGCATAGCCTGAACTGCCGTCTCCTGTGACCAGGCATGACTTCCAGTGGAGAGATTGGGACACTAGTCCAGCCACATAATCTTCAACCAACAGTCTGTTTTGCCTATGGGATGTGCTGGGGGTAAGGGTGGTGCAGAAATTGTGGCAGTGACCAACCAATGACTGGTCCAGCCTGAGACCCACACCACAAAAGTAAACCCATCCCTGACACTGCCTGGAGTTCCGGAACTCAGAGACTGGATGGCCCAGAGACCTAGGATAGAACCAAGCATGAATGAAGAAAAAAATGTCAATGTAATGATGCCTAGCAATGTTCTGCTGTACTCATAGATTACTGTCTAGCCCAGTTGTCATCAGAGAGGTGTCATCCAGCAACAGATGGAAACAAATGCAGAGACCCACAGGCAAACAATAGTCTGAATCTGGAAAATCTTACTGAAGAGACAGGAGAATGATTGTAGGAGCCAAAAGGTTCAAGGACATCACAAGAAAATCCACAGAATCACCTAATCTGGGCTCATAGGAACTCACAGAGACTGAATGATAATCAGGGCACCTGCATGGAACTGACCGACATGCATGTATGCGACAGCTCTGTAGCTTGGTCTTCTTATGGGACTCCTAATAGTTGGAGCAGGAGCTGTCTATGACTCTTAATGCCTTTTGGGACCCTATTCCTCATACTGAGTTTCCTTGGCCAGATTTAACACAAGGGGAGGTGCTGAAACTTGATATGCCCTTGCTTTGTTGATACCCATGGGAGGTCTGCCCTTTTCTGAATAGAAATGGAGGAGGAGTGGATGGGGCAGGCAGAGGGAGAGGTAGGGGTTCGGACTGGAGGTGGAGAGGGAGGGGAAACTCCCTCTGTCAGTCTGTTAATCTCTCTCTCTGTCTCTCTGTCTCTCTGTCTCTCTGTCTCTCTCTCTCTGTCTCTCTCTCTCTCTCTCTCTCTCTCTCTCTCTCTCTCTCTCTGTCTGTGTGTGTGTGTGTGTGTGTGTGTGTGTGTGTGTGTGTACTTTTAGAGCAGGATATTGTACATGCTCAGTCTGAAAATGTGTTCAGTGCAGGCATCCTGAGTTGAGAGTGGAAATTGTTACATACTTTAGCTGTTAACACTTGGTAAGTGAAGGAGAGAGTTCTCTGGATATTATGTTAACAGGTAAGAAGGAAAGAATGAAAATCAGAAATCAGATTCTGAAACACAGGTGCTTTTCTATCTACTTCAAATAAGTAATTACTTTCTTTGCATTCTCATGAAAGTAAGTGGCTAATTTGGGTCAGAAATAACATTAAGTCAGAGTTTCTGCTTAGGAATTATTTGATATACCTGAAAGCTAATGTTGGTGGCAGTCAAAGAATGAATTGCTTTCAAGCACTCAAAAGTACATTACTCATAACTCCTTATGCTTCATATCCTGGAGTTAAAAGAAGGAGGTTGTCATCATCTTTTTTTTTCTTATTTATTTATAGGTAGAGAAACTGCGTCACTTAAAAATCAAATATTTTGGACCAACCCCCAGCTCCGGTCCACCCCAGGAACTCCCATCTGGACCAGAGGTGAGTGCCTGGGTCGTAGGCAGAGAGGCAACTGTGCCTGGGTCCCACCGCTGGACATAGGCCACCCCAGGAGGACCTGACCAACTTGGCCCCAATTTCCTGCCAATCAGCAGACCCTGCGGAAAGGTTCCCCTTTTCCAAGACTGCAGGCAGACACTGCAGTCTCCACACCCTGCCCCCACACATATTTGCCCTAGACCCCAGACACTTCCTGAGACTCAGAGACCAGCCCCCAGCATCCATCCTGCCCTGGAACTCCCATCTGGAGCAGAGACCAGAGGAACTCCCATCTTGACAAGAGGAGCTCCCATCTTGATGAAATAAGGAGACCCCAGGGTCTTCCCAAGACTTAGAGTCCAGCACCCCAGCTCCTATCCGGCCAGCACTCTCATCTGGACCAGTGCTCCCATCTGTCCCAGAGCTTCCATCTGGACCAGAGAGAGGCTCCCTGAATCTGTCAACTCTCTCTGGACCAAGTACACTGATAAGACCAAGAACAAACCCAAGAGGAGATGGGCAGACATCAAGGCAGAAGTACATACAACAGAATTAAGAGCAATACAGCATCACCAGAACCTAGCCCTTCTCCAACAGCTAGACCTGAACATCACAGAAAGGAAGAAGAAGAAGAAAACAACCTTATAAGTAACATCATGAAGAGGCTAGAGCCTTATATAGAAGAAATCAACAATAAAGTAGAGGAACAGACAAACAAAAAGTGGGAAGAACGCTACAAAAAACTAGAGGAAAGGACAATTAAAGCGGAAGAAAACAATAAATCCTTGAATGAAAATCATGAAAAAGCAAGGGAGACAATCCAAGACCTGAAGAGGGAAATAGAATAAATGAAGAAGACACTAGCAGAAGGTGTGTTGGAAATAGAAAATCTGAGTAAACAAACAGAAACTTCAGATGCAAGTATAACCAACAGAATGCAAGAGATGGAAGAGAGGATCTCTGGTGTTGAACATACAGTAGAAGAAATACATTCATCAGTCAAAGAAAACACTAAAACCAGAAAGTCATGACCCAAAATGTCCAAGAAATTTGGGACACCATGAAAAGACCAAACCTACAAAAAATAGGGATAGAGGAATGAGAAGAATACCAACTCAAAGGCACAGAAAATATATTTAACAAGATCATAGAAGAAAACTCTCCCAACTTAAAGAAGGAAATGCCTATGAAGATTCTAGAAGCCTATAGAACACCAAACAGACTACACCCCCCCAAAAAAAGTCCGCTTGCCACATAATAATTAAACAACTAAACATACAGAATAAAGAAAGAATATTAAGGGCAGCAAAGGAAAAAGGCCAAGTGACTTATAGAGGCAAACCCATCAGAATAATACCCGATTTTTCAATGGAGACTTTGAAAGCCAGAAGGACCTGGACAGATATAATGCAGACACTAAGAGACCATGGATGCCAGCCTAGAATAATATACCCAGCAAAACTTTCAATCATCATAGATGGAGTGAACAAGACCTTCCAAGACAAAACCAGATTTAAACAATACTTATCCACAAAACCAGCCCTACAAAAAGCACTAGAAGGAAAATTCCAACCTAAGGAAGGCAGATACACCCAAGAAAACACAGGCAATAGATAACATCACAGCAGTAAACACCGAAGAAGAGAAGTACACACACACTACCACCAAAAAAATAAAATAAAATAACAACAGGAATGAACAATCACTGGTCATTAATATCCCTTAATATCAATGGACTTAATTCACCTATAAAAAGACACAGACTAACAGAATGGATATGAAAACAGGACCCATCTTTCTGCTGCTTACAAGAAACACACCTCAGATTCAAAGACAGACACCTCCTAAGAATAAAAGGCTGGGAAAAGACTTTCCAATCAAATGGTCTTAAGAAGCAAGCTGGTGTAGCTATCCTAATATCCAGCAAAATAGACTTCAAACTAAAATCAATCAAAACAGATGATGGACATTCTATACTCATCGCAGGAAAGATCCACCAAGATGAATTTTCAATTCTGAACATTTATGTCCCAAACACAAGGGCACCCACATATGTAAAAGAAACATTACTAAAGCTTAAATCACATATAAATCCCCACACATTAAAAGTGGGAGACTTCAACACCCCACTTTCACCTCTGGACAGATTGGCCAAATTGAAACTTAACAGAGACATAATGGACTTAACAGATGTTATGGCACAAATGGACTTAATCAATATCTACAGAACATTCCACCCAAACAAAAAAGAATATACCTTCTTCTCAGCACCCTATGGAACCTTCTCTAAAATCGACCACATACTTGGTCACAAAGCAAATCTCAACAGATACAAAACAATTGGAATAACCTCCTGTGTTCTATCAGACCACCATGGTTTAAAGTTAGATTTCAACAACAGAAAAAACTACAGAAATCCTACAATCTCATGGAAAGTGAATAATGCTCAACTGAATCACCAATGGGTTAAGGAAGAAATAAAGAAAGAAATTAAAGACTTCCTAGAGATCAATGAAAATGAATACACCACATACCCAAACTTATGGGATACTATGAAAGCAGTGCTAAGAGGGAAATTCATAGCACTGAATGCCCACATAAAGAAGCTGGAGAAATCTCAGGCTAGTGAATGAGAGCACACCTGAAAGCCCTTGAACAGGAAGAAGCAAAGTTTCCCAGGAGGAACAGATGCCAGGAAATTATCAAATTGAGAGCTGAAATCAATAAAATAGAAATAAAGAGAACAATACAAATGAGTTGGTTCTTTGAGAAGATCAACAAGATAGACAAGCCCTTATCCAAACTAACCAAAAGACAGAGAGAGCATCCAAATTAACAAAATCAGAAATGAAAAGGGGGACATAACAACAGACAATGAGGAAATCCAGAGAATCATCAGGTCATACTTCAAAACCCTCTACTCCACAAAACTGGAAAATCTAAAAGAAATGGATAATTTTCTGGATAGGTACCACACACCTAAGTTGAATCAAGACCAGATAAACCATTTAAATAGTCCAATAACCACCAAGGAAATAGAATCAGTCATTAAAAGTCTCCCAACCAAAAACAGCCCTGGACCTGTTGGTTTCACTGCAGAATTCTACCAGATCTTCAAAGAAGACTCAATACCAATACTCTTTAAATTGTTCCACATAATAGAAGCAGAAGGTATATTACCAAACTCCTTCTATGAGGCTACAATTACCCTGATTCCTAAACCAAACAAAGATGCAACAAAGAAAGAGAACTACAGACCGATCTCCCTCATGAACATTGATGCAAAAATACTCAATAAAATTCGGGCAAAAAGACTCCAAGAACACATCAAAATAATTATCCACCATGATCAAGTAGGCTTCATCCCAGGGATGCAAGTGTGGTTCAACATACAAAAGTCCGTCAATGTAATACATGTTATAAAACTCAAAGAAAAAAACCACATGATCATCTCACTAGATGCAGAAAAGGCATTTGACAAAATCCAATACCCCTTCATGACAAAGGTCTTGGAGCAATTAGGAATACAGGGAATATACCTAACTATAATAAAGGTAATCTACAGCAAGCCAACAGCCAACATCAAATTAAATGGAGAGAAACTCAAAGCAATACCACTAAAATCAGGAACAAGGCAAGGATGTCCCCTCTCCTCCTACATATTCAATATAGTACTTGAAGTTCTAGCCAGAGCTATAAGACAACATACAGAGATTAAGGGGATACAAATTGGAAAGGAAGAAGTCAAGCTCTCCCTATTTGCAGAAGACATGTTAGTATACATGAGTGACCCCAAAAATTCAACCAAGGAACTGATACAGCTAATAAAAACCTTCCGCAACATTGCAGGATACAAGATCAACTCAAAAAAATCAGTAGCCCTTCTATATACAGTAGACAAACAGGCTGAGAAGGAAATCAGAGATACATCACCCTTTACAATAGCCACAAATGATATAAAATACCTTGGGGTTACACTAACTAAGCATGTGAAGGACCTATATGACAAGAACTTTAAGTCCCTGAAAAAAGAAATTGAAGAAGATGTCAGAAAATGGAAAGATCTCCCATGCTCATGGATAGGCAGGATTAACATAGTAAAAATGTCCATCTTACCAAAAGCAATCTACAGATTCAATGCAATCCCCATCAAATTACCAACACAATTCTTCACAGATCTGGAAAGAATAATACTCAACTTCATATGGAAAAACAAAAAAACCCAGGATAGCAAAAAGAATACTGTACAATCAAACAACCTCTGGAGGCATCACAATCCCCAACCTCAAGCTCTACTATAGAGCTACTGTAATAAAAACAGCTTGGTACTGGTATAAAAACCAACATGTGGACCAATGGAATTGAACTGAAGACCCTGATATTAACCCGCACACCTATGAATATATAATTTTTGACAAAGAAGCCAAAAATGTACAATGGAAAAAAGAAAGCATCTTCAACAAATGGTGCTGGCATAACTGGATGTCAACGTATAGAAGGCTGCAAATAGATCCATATCTTTCACCATGCACAAAACTTAAGTCCAAGTGGACCAAATACCTCAACTGAAATCAAGTTACTCTGAACCTGATAGAAGAGAAAGTAGGAAGTAGTCTTGAACACATTGGCACCGGAGAGCACTTTCTAAATATAAAACCAGTAGCACAGACACTTAGAAAAACAATCAATCAATGGGACCTGTTGAAACTGAGAATCTTTTATAGAGCAAATCACATGGTCAACAAGACAAAGCAACAGCCTATGGAATGGGAAAAGGTCTTCACCAACCCCACATCTGACAGAGGGCTGATATCCAGATTATGTAAAGAACTCAATAAATTAGACATCAAAATGCCCAACAGTCCAATTAAGAAATGGGCTATAGAACTAAACAGAGAATTCTCCATATTGGAAATTCAAATGGCTGAAAGACATTTAAGGAATTGTTCAACATCGCTAATTATCTGGGAAATGCAAATCAAAACAACTCTGAGATACCACCTTACACCTGTCAGAATGGCTAAGATCAAAACCACAGAAGACAGCTTATGCTGGAGAGGATGTGGAGCAAGGGGAACTCTCCTCCACTGTTGGTGGGAATGCAAGCTTGTACAGACACTTTGGAAATCAGTATGACGCTTCCTTAGAAAATTGGGAATCCATGTCCCCCAAGACCCAGCTATAGCACTCTTGGGCATATACCCAAGGAATACTCACTCATACCACAAGGGCATTTGCTCAGCTATGTTAGTATCAGCATTGTTTGTAATAGCCAGAACCTGGAAAGAACCTAGATGCCCTTCAACTGAAGAATAGATAAAGAAAATATGGTACATATACACAATGGAGTACTACTCAGCAGAGAAAATCAATGACATCATGAGGTTTGCAGGCAAATGGATGGATCTAGAAAAAATCATCCTGAGTGAGGTAACCCAGACTCAGAAGGACAAACACAGTATGTACTCACTCATAGGAGGATACTAGATGTAAAACAAAGATGACTAGACTGCTACACAACTCCAGGGAGGCTACCTAGAAAATGGGACCCTAGGAAAGACATAGGGATAACCCAATGACAGAGAAATGGATGATATCTACATGAACAACCTGGATGACAGTGGGAGTAATGAAGGGCAAGATTTGAGGGAAAGAAAGCTTAGGGGAGCAGGAGATCCGAGCTGGATCAAGAACAGAAAGGGAAAATGAGGAATAACAGACCATGATAAATGAAGACCACATGAGAACAGGAATAGGCAGAGTGCTCAAGAGGTCCCCAGAAATCCACAATGATATATCCTCAGTAGTCTGCTGGCAATGGTCGAGAGAAAGCCTGATCTGACCTAGTCTGGTGATCAGATGACTAAACACCCTAACAGTCGTCTTGGAACTCTCATCCAATAACTGATGGAGGTGGATGCAGAAATCCTCAGCCAGGCCCCAGGTGGAGCTCCAGGTGTCCAACTGTTGAGAAAGAGGAGGGTCTGCAAGAGTGTGAATTGTTGAATCCAAGATTGGAAAAAGCACAGGGGCAAATAGCCAAACTGAATGGAAGCACATGAATTATGAACCAAAGGTTGTGGAGCCCCCAGCTGGATCAGGCCCTCTGGATAAGTGAGAAAATTGAATAGCTTGAACTGTTTGGGAGGCACCCAGTCTGTGGGACCAGGATCTGTCCTTAGTGCATGAGCTGGCTGTTTGAAACCTTGGGCTTACACAGGGACACTTTGCTCAGCCTGGAAAGAGGGGACAGGACCTGCCTGTACTGAATCCACCAGGTTTAAATGAATCCCCAGGGGAGTCTTGGTCCTGGAGGACATGGGGATGGAGGGGAGGGGCTAGGAAGAAGTTGGGAGTGTGTGGTGGGAGGGGGGAGGACAGGCTAACCCATGGCTGACGTATAAAATTTAAAACACATAATAATAAAGAAAAAAAGAAGAAAAAAATCAAATATTTTTACATGTTAAATTGGAGAGGAATAACATCAAGTGTTTTCCATGATCTAAGATCACGGTTCTATCTTTTGCCCCAAACCTCTTGTCACCATACCACGAAAAGTGGTATATTTCCTAGACGGTTTGAAGATGAAACTTATTAGGAGATATAGGAAGCTAAAAATCTGGGGGTAGAGAGATACAGCTCAATAGGCAAAGTGCTTGTTGTACAAATATGATGATCTGAGTTTGATCCACAGCAGCTGAAATAGTATCCATTGTAATACCATCTGTTGGGAGGTGAAGAAGTGCAGATCGTTGGAGCTCACTGGAAGCCAGCCTAGTCCAGTAAGCTAATCCCACGTTCAGCAAGAGATGGCATCTCATAAGTAATGGAAACAGAGACTGGCACATAAGGTTTGCACACATAACACACATAAATAGATAAATAAAAAAGTAAGTCAACAAACCTCTTTTAGAAAATAAGCCTACAGTGGTTGTCCAGGTTCTGTAACATAAAGATAGAAAGCCTATGTTCAGCCACGCCTGCTTAATGGCCTCTAGGAAGAAGCAAACAGTGCCTTTCTGTGGTCTGTATTCAATACACAACCTAACTGGCTTTCTGTAACCTGGTGCTACTTCGTAGCAATGTCATTGTCATTCTGAAGTCTTCTAAACTTTCATCTTTCCCTTTTTCTCATGAAAAAAAAAAGTCATTGTATCTCCCTTTGGTATTGTTATAATAATACCTCATTTCCTGTTTTTTTTTTTTTCTTTTACATGCTTATTTCAACATTTTTGCTGATGATTCTGGCTCTGTATAAAAGAGCCAAAAAAAATGTAATATTGAAAGACATTCGTCATTGGTCATTGTGTTCTGATTTGGACATTACCCAACATCTCTGGACAATTCCATACCTTTCTTGTTTCTCTGTGTCTAAGATTTATTTACTCTTACTTGAGGTGTATTATTGTTTGCCTAATAGGTATGCATACAACGCAATGTGCATAGTGTGCCACAGAGGCCAGAAGAGGAAACTGGAGCCCCCAGAAGTGAAGTCATAGGTGGTTGTGAGTCACCATGAAGGCACTGGGAACGAAAGCGAATGCTCAGAAAGAGTGTCAAGTGATACTAACCACGGAGCTACCTCTTCAGCTCCTGTTTCTGTACTGAAGTTTCCCTTCAGAAAGGCCAAATAGTCTTGCCAGAAATAGCCGTCCTCTTATATTAATGTAACCCGTGGAAATCTCATTTTTTTTCTATTTTTCTTGACATAATTATTGCCCATGTGTTATTTTATTTTGTTAATTTTGATCCAGCCTAGAAAATTAACTAGTAACCCATTGAGTATTTAAGAGATACCCTAGAAGCAAACAAGTCTGCAATATTATATAATATGGTCCAAAGTTTTAAATAATTTTGTGATGTGAACATAATACATAGGTTACCACAAATAGAAATCACCTCTGATAACTGTTCAAAAATTACTAAGTTTATTAGGAATCTTTACAAATAAAATTGCCAGTGTGAGGAAGTCTAGGAATGAAAAACATGGAAACAAATCTGTGTATTGTTTATGTGACAACAGGATAAATTTTATTAACATATTCTATTAAAGTCATCTGATCCACAAAATATACTTTGCAGGTTAGAATGAATGGAAAATCATTAAGTTCAAGATAATATTTTGAAGTACAGAATAACTCAATGAAGACTTGAATCAACCCTCTAATACTCAGCATATTGACTGGCACAATCAATTATGATTTTTAATTTCCATTTCTTTATGTGAAGAACAAACATTGAACATCTGTATTGCGTATCTCACAAACCCAACTATCCATTGCAGAAAAACAGTGAGGTTACTAAAATTGAAGTTCCCCTACTTTATTAATTAATAAAAAATTCCTAATGCTAATTTTAAATAAAGACCTCTATTCTAATATCACTTTATCTCTAAGTTTTGTGTTCAATTATGTTGGTCTTTAGCCTTTAGTTGTAGCTTTTCATGTTTAAGTTCTACAGAATGCTGTTAGCCTCCTAAAGACTCATCCAACATTTCTCAGTATGAACTCACTATTATTCTGATTCTCCAAAAACACTACACTTCTAGGTTCTAGAGATACTCATTTATCTTAACCATGCCATGCCTTCCCAATGTTGTTGTACCTTTAGATTCTTTCGTGAAATAACTCTTAATATCTGCCTTTAGATTTCTGTATATTTCATGTGGATCTAATCTGGCATGTATGTTTTCATTTAATTGCTTCAAGTTGCTCATTTCAATTTGTCATTTTCAAATCTGCTAATTCTGTGTGTGTGTGTGTATGTGTGTGTGTGTGTATGTGTGTGTGTGTGTGTGTGTCTGTCATTTTGTTTGTCTATTTCTGTGTGTCTGTGTGTCTACATGCATGCATGCATAGTACAGAGGTTAACACTATTTCTTCTTCAATCACTATCTGTCTAATTTTTTTAATGTAGGATCTCTCACTGAGCATAGAACTCAATTTGGCTAGCATAGTGGGACAACAAGTCCTAAGTATCCTTTCATATCTGCCTCCTCAATGCTGGATTACAAATGCACACTGTTGGTTAGCCAACTACCTGGGGCTAGTGAGGTTAGTGTTCTTAGAGGAGAACCTACTACCACCAATTTACTAGACCAGCATAATTCCTAATTGCATTCTAAACCATATCATTATGCCTACAGATAAGTGTTGTTCTGACCATACATCAGAGAATCTTGTCTCTTAAACAACTGGAGACAATCACAGAAAACCACAACTGGTCATAATGCAGACATCAATTGAATGTGAGGTGTGCATGGCTAGTGGAGACAACTATAGCGTAATCCCTGCACTTAAGGCTCAGGGAGTATCACAGAAGAGGGAGAAGAAAGATTTAAGAGCCAGAAGACCAGGAAATCTGCAAGAATGTGTCTTGTAGATATGACAGGCAAGCTACACCCATGACACCTCATCAAGACCTGAACAAAGACAATATTAGTAGATGTGCCTAGTCAGAAAAAGAGACTCTCATAGAACCCTATTCACAGACAAAGAACTACAGAAAAGTTGTGACTGCTAAGAAAGCAGAAAATATTCTCTCCCGGGGATAAGGGTAGTAATTGGTTGTCCAACACAAAGTAGTCAGGCTTGTAATTGTATCCACATAAGCAATGCTAAATACTCTCAGCAGGTGGTATTTACATATTTATGCAAAATATATGTCACAATAATAATTAAAGAAAAAGAGGTCATCATTTTGAGAGAGAGTGAGGGAGACTTAAAGACAGACTGAAGAAAGGGAATGTGAGAGGGTGGGATGGAAGACAGAGGAATGGAAACTGATGTAATTATATTTTAATTATAATAAAAACATGTATATCATGAAGGAACAAATGTACACTGTTGTGCCTGGCTTTTTTTTAAATATGGATGCTGAGAACTGAATTAAATTAGAATCTTTATGCTTGACAACAAACACTTTATTGACTAAATTATCTCCCCTTCTCTCTGCTTGTTTTTTAAAGGAAGGGTTTTTTTTTTTCTTCTTTTAGATGGATTTAATTTATCATGTCAGTTCATTTTATTATTATAAAGGGTTGCAGGGGTATCACAGGGGTGAGCTAGAAACCTAGTGTAATGGAAACTCCTAGGAATCTCCAAGAATATCCCTAGTTAAGACTCCTAGCAGTGGGGCATAAGGATCCTGAACTAGGCATCTCCTGTGACCAGGCAAGACTTCTGGTTGAGGGATGGAATGGTACACCAACCCAGCCACAAAAACTTAGACCTACAATTTTTCCTGCCTTCAAGACATGCTAGGATAAAGGTGGCCAACAAATAACTGTTCTAGCTTGAGGTCCATGCCATGAGAGGGAACCTACCCTTGACACTGCCTATACGGACAGGAATAAGAAACAGGATATCCCAGAGACAAATACTAAAAGCAAAAGAAATTTTCAAACACAGCATTTTAAAAAAACTACCTTAGAAGTTATCAGCGATATAGAATACGCAGCTAAAAATAATGATGACTATGTGATTGATAACAGGAAGAAAGAAGGATAACATTAAATAATCAAAATAGTAGACTTGATGTCTCAGCGATTTAGAGCACATTCTGTCCTTCCAGAGGACCCAAGTTCTTCTCCCTGTAACTCAGCTACAGGGTGTCAAATGCTCTCTTCTGGAATCCATGGATACACACGCACCATATGGTCACACATAAATATAAATAAAATTTGAAGTAAAATCAAAACATGAATATATTTACATTATATGTGGATAGCTCATTAGCTAATTAGATAGATAGATAGATAGATAGATAGATAGATAGATAGATAGATAGATAGATAGATAGATAGATGGGTTTGTGGGGATTCTCTGTACAATTTGGTTTGTAAAATTTGATAGGCTAACAACAACCAATCATTCTCTACTAGTGTGTATGTGTGTGTGTGTGTGTGTGTGTGTGTGTGTGTGTGTGTGTGTGTATACAAGCTAGGAGTTTCCACTTTAAATTAGCAGATAGAAACTAGGAACTATTTTTTAATGCATACCTAAGTGCTGGTAAAGTCGTCATGCAAATAACAGTTAATATGTGACTGAAATGTTTAATATGGTGAAATAATGATCATAATTAATTTTAAAAGATAAGACAGAGAAAGCAATGAAGGTAAAAAAATAGGAAAAGTTAAGGTTTGATTATAATTCTCCAGGCAAGATCCACTGCGGTGGTGGCAGTGCACATAAACATTCAGCTTTGACTGAAGGGATTGGAGGCAGGAGCAGTGCAAAGAGGAAGGCGTGGAAACTGGATGGGAGATGAGGGGAAATGAAAACGCTTAGCTGTTAGGTTTTGTTTTCTTTCAGCGAATGACAAGACCAGTATAAAATGCAACTAATGGGAGAAACCTTGTATTCTATTGGGACTTCAAGTTTAAAATTTCTCCCAGGAACTGCATTGGAGTAGAAATCCTCACTCAAAATAAGTGTAGGGAATATTCAGTATACAAAAAAAAAAAAAAAAAGATGAATAGTTATGAATAGGTCAGAGTCCAGGATGAGGTGGGAAGTGTAAAAATGACAAGAAAAGAAAGAACAAACATGGAGCTTGAATGGTCAGAAGCATATTCCAGACAATTTGAAATGAGCCAGGTTCTCTGATCATATCTTATAGTTATGTAGCTCGGTGTTTTTATGGGACTCCCAACAATGAGATGGGGGGGGGCATGTCTCTGACTCTTTTGATTGAACTTGGGACCCTTTTCCTCCTACTGGGTTTCCATGCCCAGCCTTTCATATGAGGGTTTGTTCTCAGTCTTATTGTAACTTGTTAGACCACAGCCACCACGTTCAGTAGATATCCCTAACAGGCCAGCTTCTCTGTCTCTGTCTCTCTTTGACTCTGTCTCTGTCTCTAAGGGAGATAGGAGGAGTTGGTATGTGGGACAGGGAAGTTGGGGGAGGAGATTGGGAGGAGTGGAGGAAGGGGAGATGGTGGTCAGGATGTAATGTATGAGAGGAGAATAAAAGTTAAAAAAAAAAATCAACCAATTAAGAAAAACTGTCAAAAAAGAAAGGCCTAAGAAACAGTTCCATCCTACAAGAAGGTAAGACAGTTTAAAGATATCAGGGTCAACTGAAATGATAAACCACTTGGTTTATAGCCACTTCTAAACTGAGGGGGTTCATCAAACATCCTTTTGATCCCACAGGTGGAATGTTGATGTTGATATGAGCTAACAGAAGGAATTTTCCGAAGCTGGGTGCGAGCTCACTTCCAAGAATCAAAATACAGCTCTTGTGGGACAAGAGATCTATGTTAGTCCAAAATGCAGAAGATTAAAACTTTTACAAATTTAAGGAATAGAGCTGATGATCACAAATAGACTCATATACAGGTATATCTTATATATAAATAACAAATAAGACTTATTTAGTCATGTAAATTGATTTAAGTAGGAGGATTGGGCAAATGGCTAATTTTATATTTGAATAGTAGTGATTATAGGTAACAGAAAGGTCTAAACAATTTTGGTCACAATTCCATATGTTGAACATCCAGAATCCTAGCAGGGTGCACCAAATAAAAGAATTCACTGGCCATTTTCATGTATTCAAATTACATGCCTTTAGCTACGAATGTTTTATATAGTATTTAGATAGGATCTAGACACACAGCCCTACCTGGTTTTAGCCACAGATGCATAAGGTACAGGTACACTAGCATCAAATTAAGATAGTAGTTGTTTCTAACGTGACCATTTAAAAGACTTCAGAATAAACTGATACATTACAGATAAGCACGGAGAGAGGATGGGAGGACACCAAGGGTGTCAATCACTCTGGAGCTTAGTCCAATCCCTCTGGTCAGGTGGTCAGCCGTGTTTCTAAGACTTGTAATGTTTTCACTTCTTCCTTATTTATTATTATCTGGATATTTGTAATCAGACCTTTCCTTAAATGCTGAGTCCAGGTAGTGTCTCCTAGTATCAACCTTCTAGTCCTTCAGAAGTATTGAAGATGGGATGGAGTTAGTCAGAACAAGCAATTAACTGTGCATGTGTGTGTGTTATTAAAACAGGTACATGCGGATTCATATTTTAAAAATGGACTGTAAGTATGTCTTTAACACAGAAAATAAAAGTGTCCCTATTAGTCCCTCTGCCTCCTGTCACTTCTTCCACTTTCTTCTTTTTGTCTGAACCTTTGTGGTCTTTCACATAGCATTTTAAGGCTTGGAGAGGGTCAGTTGTGAGGTTTTCACACCTGATTTTTCAGATACTTTCTGCATGATATATCAAATTCAAAAGAGAGCCAATTAAAATACTTTCTTCCTTCGTAAAACTAGCGTGCTAACAGGGACACAGGAGGCATGGCCCAACACTGATTATAAATGAGGAATCCATCTTCAACAACCTTTATGTCTGAACTTTTCAAACTAGTTTCCTAACAATATGTACACAGGAAATAGTTTGGTGGTTATATTCAGTTGTTTTCTTTCTACACTGCAATATACATGAGGGTCTTTAACTCTAGCTTTGAAAATAAGGGTTCATTATCACCATCATCAAAGCAAAGATTGATCACATGTGATTGATTAAGATTCTTATAATGAATCATATTCAAGAACAGTGGCTTTAGTATTGTAAATAGTAACTAGTGGGGAATTCTGAGTTAATATTCTGCAGTGTGCAGAAAGTATTGTGGGCAATTAATTTTCCATTGAAAATTTTTTTTTCATACAGTATACTCTGATAACAGTTTCCCTTTCCTCAACTCCTCCCAGATCCCATCCCTGCTCCAACTCACTCAGCTCAACACCATTTCTTTCTCTCTTAAGGGAGATTTTTTTAAGTGAAGCTAAAATAGGTAAGAAGTCCACTGAGGTTTCAGGAAATGTAAACCACCTTGATTTAACATTCCCCCCTTTCAAAAGAGCCCGTTTGAAGTCAGTTCAAAGAGAAACAGGCATCAATTGACAGAAAATGCTCCACTGATGGTTAGCAAAGCAGTCATTTTCATCACTAACCCCTGCAACTTAGCATTCTCGTGTTGGTGATTGTGCCAATCACATGCAATGAATCTCCTTCCAATTTAGCATAAAATGTGAGTTTTAAACCACTGCTTCCTATTCATCTCTATGAGTTTCCTTTTCCTTTTGAAATCCAGGGAGGGGTGAATTTAGTTTGGCAGCTGATGATGAAATGTTTATAAACTATTGGAATCAGCTTAATCAAAATTTAATTTGATATAGCAAGATTCCAAAGTAATAAAGCCAGAGCATGATAATAATTTTATATCATAAAACAGCCAAATTAAAATGTTTAAATTCTAAACCTTCACATATCTTCCTTTTTTATTATTGCTTTTGTATTTTTTAACTATAATACATCATTTCTTCTTTCCCTTTTCACCCTCTTACACCTCCCATTTACCTCTCCTAGTTCTTTTGAATTCATGGCCTCTTTTTTCACTGATTGCTAATACATGTGTGTGTGTGTATTATATTTCTAAATACAGTCACCTCAGTCTGGATAATGTATGTTTTGAGGGCTGACCATTTGTTATTGGATAACCAATCAGTGTGCTCCTCCCTAGGTAAGTCTGTTTCTCCCACTTTCAACATTCCTTAGTTGACTGTAGTTTTTTGTGTGCAGTTAAGGCCTCATGGGCTTTCCTCATCCACTTTGGCATGTCTATTGGAGTCATCCTTATTCAGATAATGTTTACACAATCATGTTGGTGAGACTTTATGAGTATAGCTTCAGACATCACTAGGAGACACAATCTCACACTGCTCAATATTTATTCAGTATTCCCTGCCAGTTACTATTAGTGGTACCAAAGCCACTGTTCTTGAATATGATTCATTGTGATAAGAGTATTCTCGGTCACACATCATCAGTCTGTTTTGATGATGGTGATAATGAACCTTTACCTTCAAAGCTAGAGTTAAAGACCCTCCCATACATTGCAATGAAGAAAGAAAACAACAGACAATAGCCACAAACCTGTTTCCTGTGTACATATTGCTAGGAAGCTGGTCTGAAAAGATCAGACTTAAATGTTAGACGTTACATGAGTTTAGTAAAGTGGTGGTTGCAGGTTCTCCTCTAAAATCGGTGATTTCACTAGTCAAGGGTAGTTAGCTAAGTTTCAACTATCAGTCATGGTTTCCCTCTTGTTGAGTATATTAAGTCCAATTATAGAGCTGTTGGTTATCAAGAAGGCATGTGTAACGCGACTGTACCCTTAGAGTTATCACGCCATGCTGATCATTGTTGCAGTTCATAAGTGGCATAGCTGAATGGGACAGTTGGTTGCTGTCTTCCTTTAGAACTTTGCTTGATGTCTTCTGGTACCCACAAAGTTAGTTCTCAGGGAACGGACTTTCAAGTCAATTCCAGTTTAGAAATGTCTGGTCCCTGTGTCTGAAATCCATGATGCCTTCAGCAGTAAGACCTTACCTTTCACATCTGGGATATAACCAAGGAAATATTTTTTTCCCAAAAGAATTAATTTACTTTCCAAAATAGATATTTTTAGAGCTTTAAAAATTATTTCATCTTACATACAATGACAATTCCAAATGCTAATTGTGTCAATTCAAATGGTTTTCTCCAACTAAAACTAAAATCAGTGTTAAAGAAAAGAGAGGCTGGGGTGTATGGATACTGGGAACCCAATTCCAGTCCTTGCAAGAACAGCAACGTTCTTAACAACCCCTAAACCATTTTCTCCAGTGTTCTGCAGTAAATGCATGCTGTCTGTTATTTGACTGTGGTAATGACTGTAACAGGACATGCATAGTCTTGCTCCTCTCTTCATAGAGGCTACAGAGATGATTCAGGGATTAGGAACATTGCTACGCATGCAAAAGTCTGGAACTTGGTCTTCAGCCCCCAGATTGGACAGCTCAAATCACATGTAGCTCTAGCTCCAGGCAAGGTGATGCCATCCTCTGGCCCCTATGGGTTCCCGTGTACATGGGGCATATAGAAACACGGACATATATATGTAAATAAAAATAAATTAATAAATAAAAATAACTAACTTTGTTTATCCTGTCAACATTGCAAGATTGCCATGCTCAGCAAAAACTTGGACTAGGTCCTTTATTAAATGTAAATATCCTTTAAGCATTGTTATATTCAAAGAATAGATTGGGCTAATATGGTTGACAACTTTGGAACACTAGATATTGATCATCTCAATTGTACTAAGGATTTACAACTTCAAAGCCAGTTTTCAAGGACAATCTATGTGCCAAAATTTGGTTGATCTACCAATTTTCCAAAATGGAAATCCACAGAGCTTTTTTATCTGAGTCGGTTACTACTCTCTCTTGATGGTTTCCTTCTTTATTCTTCTCTTGTGTTTTATATTCTCCTTTCTTCTGTCTATCCAGAAATGTCCTTTCTACCTCTCTTGATGTTTTCCTTCTCCTCTCTTAATTTTTCCTCCTAATTCTCTCACTCTTGATGTTCTCTTCTAACTCCTAACTCTCTCTTTCTGGATGTTTTCATTCTTACTCATTTTTCCACTCTTTATTCTTTCCTTTATAGCTTATGTACCCCAGCAAAACAATGAATACAAGTAAAACAGCAACATGCTTTCCATATCCCTTACATGATTAAACATTTTACATATTACAGGTGAAAAACAAATTATCTCGAGAACCCACATACATTCACAGCCAAGGAACTTGTTGTAGATTATCAGAGTGTAAACAAGCAAGATATTCTTTTACTGACAGGCTGTGTTTCACGGTTACAAAGAAAGGACCAATCACTTTATTACTTATCTTGAAAGGTAATGTTAGAAGAAATGTGAAAAAAATCATAAATCTAAACTTTTTATATGAAAGAGAATCAGACACTTCTACTTTAAATCTCCAGATTGCATACCCACTCATCAATAGTTCTTAATATCAGGAGATTGAGGACAAAAATGGGTAGACAGAATTAATTATCACTATGGTCATCAACTAATCCTAGGAAGAAAGGCACATTAGCCAATGCTAATTGGGCTGCTTGGTTCTTGTTCCCTGACTTTAATTCAACATGTGACTTTCTAAAACTTTAGATTTTCTTCTTAAGCTTTTCACCTCAAAGCTATTTGACAAAAACATCTTAGTCTTCCTTTAACTTATTTTCAAAGCTTTTTTGTTTGTTTGTTTCAGCTATGATGCATTCCAAAACCTGTGAATATAGATTTCCCAACATTAAGGTTAAAAGAATTAAAGTTACCTGGGCTACTTGGACACATTTTTTTCTTAATAATTAACCTAAGCCACAGTCTATATGGCTCCTCAATAGAAACTCATGTGTTCTAGCTCTGTGACACTTCCTTGTTATATTTTTATCATCAAAACTCTGTAAAAACTAACATTATTATTGTTATCAATTAGACAGCCTTAAGACAGCTTAAGACTTAATCATCTTCATTGTAATCCACAGGTAAAAATCCTCAGTAGAACTGGATGTTTTCATGAGATAAACACACTACATTACAGGCAGTGGGAATCTTCTCACACCCATTCACACCATACCAGACACCAGTGAAAGATGCCTATAGCTAGAGATGGTTATAGTTATAGCTAACATGTGAAGGCACAACAGAAGCAACAGATATGCTTCAGTCTATGGTCGTAGGGCCTTGCCTATCTGAGATTCACTGATCAGGGATTTTCCTCCTGGTGTGCTGCTACCTGAATTTGAAATGCCACCTGCTTCTCCTCATTTTTCTCTTCCCCCTTATTTGTAACCTACTAAAAACTAAAAATATTTATTTCTAAAAACTGACTGACACTGGGTTACATACTAGTGCATATTCATGTGTATTTTGGCTAGTTGGTCATGCAGTAGTCCTTTTGATTCTTACTCATCCAAGACCTGAGAAAGAGATAATTTAACACTTACTGATTTTTAAACATATTTTATTTGGGCTGGAGAGATGGCTCAGTGATTAACAGCATTTATTAGTCTTGCAGAGGAACTAGGTTCAATTCCCAGCATCCATATGGCTACTTACAACCATCTATAATTCCAGTTACAGAGGATCCAATACACTCTTCTGACCTCTGAGGGCACACAGACCTATATTCAATTAAAACATTTATACACATAAAATAAAATAAATAAATCTATTTTTGTTGTATGCGTGTGTTTGGAGGAAGTGTATATATCCTATGGTATACTCATAAAGGACAGGGGATAACTAACAGGAGTCCATTATTTACTTCTATTATGTGTGTCCTAACAGGCACCTTGGCCAGACGAGCCATATTGCCTTGATGATTCATTCACTGATGTTGAAAATAATGACATATTCTTACAAAGCAGTTGATACTTCCAGCTTTAAGTAGTCAATGCATGATCTGCTATTTGACTTTGGTGATGACTGTTAACAGAACATGCATATTCTTACAGTGATGTCATCACTCGACATATCTCTAGAGCCACACATATCATTAAGAAACAACAATAAAGACTATTCAAATTTAAGCCATTTTATTACTATGGTTGAGAAGTAGGGAAGTCTCTGAGAGTGAGAGACAGACCTGATAAAGACCGCTACCCAGAATTCAGAGACTAGACAAAATAAAAAAAATAGTGAGGAAGTTTTACTACAGAGAGATGGGCATGAGATATGTCCATCCATGTCTTTTGATATTGTATTTTATAGATCAGCTTAATGGGAGAGATGGAAATGCTGATGGTGATGATGACTATTCCAAGCTGAGGTGGGAGAGAGGGTAGAGAGTACCTAGAATAAGTTTTGTTTCCCTTGTCTGTCCTTCTATAAATGCTGTGGCTATCATCTCATTAGATTCATGGTGGGGCTAGCCAAGACTAATGGTGTGGAGATGCCTTACAGCAAGATATCATGGAGGTGTTTCCTCAACGGAGGCTCTTTCTTCTCTGATGACTCTAGCTAGTGTCAGGTTGACACACAACACCAGCCTTAAATCATGGGCTTATGATTAAGGATAATAATATTTTTATTTACATACCTGCTATTGCAATCAAACAAAAAGACCAAAACCTACATTTTTATAATGTATAAGGCACCTTCTCTAGTGCCCTCTGTAGCCAAGATTTTTTGTTAGGCAGTAGGCCTGAAATTGGTATTTTTTCCCAAAACTTAAGCTTCTCTGAGTATAAATTGCTTTTTGTAACCAAGATATCAATTTATTATTTATTCATTCATTTTTATTCATTTTACATAACAACCATAGACCTCCAGTCTCCCACCCCCAACCCATCTCCTATCCCGTTCTCCAAAAGGGTAAAGCCTCCCATGGGAATCACCAAATCCTGGTACATTCAGTTGAGGCAGAACTTAACCCCCTAATATCAAGGCTGAGCAAGGCACCCCAACATAGGTAATGGGCTCCAGAAAGCCAGCTCATGAACCAGGGAGATCCTGATCCCATTGCCAGGGCCCTTCAAACAGATGAAGCTACACAACTGTTTCCCATATGCAGAGGGACAATTCTGATCCCATGCAGCTTCCACAGTTATTGGTCTAAAGTTCGCTAATTCCTATGAGCTTGGTTCATTTGTCTCTGTAGATTTCCCCATCATGATCTTGACCCCCCCCCACCTTGCTCATATAATCCCTCTCCCCTCTTTGACTGGACTACCAGAGCTCAGCCTGGTGCTTGGTTATAGGTCTCTGTATCTGTTTCCATCATTTACTGGATGAAGACTCTATGATGACAGGATATTCACCAATCTGATCACCAGGACAGGCCAGTTCAGGCACTCTCTCTCTACTATTACTAGTAGTCTAATCTGGGGTAGTCCTTGTGGAGTCCTGAGAATTTCCCTAGCACTCTTTACCCCATAATGTCTCCCTCTATCAAGATATCTCTTCCAATGCTCTCCCACTCTGTCCCTCCCCAACTCAACCATTCTGTTCCCTCATGTTCTCATCCCTCATCTCCTCCCCTCTACTGCTCCTGCTCATCCCCAGTTTACTCATGGAGATCACATATGTTTCCCCTTCCAAGTGTGATGCATACATCCTCCTTAGGGTCCCCCTTGTTTCCTAGCTTCTTTGGAGCTGTGTGTTGTAGTGTGATTATTCTTTGCTTAACATCTAGTATCCACTTATGAGTGAGTACATACCATATTTGTCTTTTTGAGTCTGGGTTACCTCACTCAGGATGATTATTTTCTAGTTCCATCTATTTTCCTACAAATGTCATGATATCATTTTTTGTTACAGCTGAGTAATACTCCATTGTGTATATGTGCCACATTTTATTTATACATTTTTTGGTTGAGGGGTATCTAGGTTATTTCTAGGTTTTGGCTATTACAAATAATGGTGTTATGAACATAGCTGAGCAAGTATCCTTGTAGTATAATTAAGCATCACTTGGGTATATGCCCAAGAGAGTTATCATTGGTTCTTGAGGTAGATAAATTTCCAATTTTTTGAGAAACCTCCATACTCATTTCCAGAGTGGCTGTACAAGTTTGCACTCCCACCAACAGTGGAGGAGTGCTCCCCTTACTCCACATCCTCTCCAACATAGGCCATCATAAGTATTTTTTGATCTTAGCCATTCTGATAGAAGTAAGGCATTATTTCAGAGTCATTTTGATTTGCATTTCAATGATGGCTAAGGATGTTGAGCAATTTCTTTTGGTCATTTGGGATTCTTCTGTTGTGAATTCTCTGTTTAGAACTATAGCACATTCTTTAATTGGATTGTTTGATATTTTGGTGTCTAGTTTCTTGAGTTCTTTATGTATTTTGGAGATCAGCTCTCTGTCAGATATGGGGTTGGTGAAGAACTTTCCCCATTCTGTAGGCTGTCTATTGGTCTTATTTACCAGGTCCTTTGCATTACAGAAGCTTCTCAGTTTCAGGAGGTTCCATTTAATAATTGTTGTTCTCAGTGTCTGTGCTACTAGTGTTAGGTTTAGGAAGTGGTCTCCTGTGCCAATGCATTCTAAGCTACTTCCTACTTTCTCTTCTATCAGGTTCAGTGTAGTTGGATTTATGTTGAGGTCTTTAATCCACTTGGACTTGAATTTTTTGTGTGGCAAAAGATATGAATCTATTTGCAATCACCTACATGTTGACATCCAGTTATGGCAATATGTAGAAGACTGCAAATAGATCCACATCTATCACCATGCACAAAGATTCTTTAAAAAGTCTTTTGCAATACATTTGCTTATTTGAGTGTGTGTGTGTGTGTGTGTGTGTGTGTGTGTGTGTGTGTGTGTGTAGAGTTTGACACACATGCACTACAACATTCATGTGGAAGTCATAGGCAATATTCAGAAATTGGTTGTGTTCCTCCATTAAGTGGGTCCCTGGGATAGAGCTCTGCTCTTCTGCCTTGATTGTAAGTGCCTTTATCCACTGAGCCATCTCCACAGTCTACTTTTTTATGTTTCATCATGACCTGAATGTTTGGATATTTAGGTCAAACAGCTGTGAAAGACCAAATGACATACTAAGGTGAGAAAAAAAATGGTATTTGAAATCAAATGGATTGAAGAATAAATTTTAATAATTCCTAATGGATGAGTGGATACAAATGTTTTAGATTATCTGTTTTAATTTAGTTTCTTCATGCACTGAATGGGGATAAAATATTCTTTAAAGCAACCTCTACCCACTGCCATGATCATCTGGCTGCTTTTTCATCATGAAAATCACTTCTATCATACCTCAAATAGCAAAGCTTTTTTTCTCTATTCTTCCCCTTCAGGAAGAGTCTGATATTTACAGCTTGCCTTCCCTGGGGTATTTTTTATATTAAATACTAATACAATTATTCTGAAGATTCATTCACTTTCATTCTGTTCTTAGATTATTTTATTAATGAAACTAGCAACCCCAGGTGGGGACCCCAAAATCCACAGTGTTGTTTAGCAACCATAAAGGAACTCCCCACCATTCTGGCAAAACAAAAATAAAATTAAACTCAATGTAACAAGAATTATGGCTACAAGTAAAGATCATTTATTAGTTATTTCTGTTTGCTTGTTTGAGATATCTTTAGGAAGAATGAGCATTATTTCTGAAGACAATTTTGGCTTTATCAGTTGTATATAAATTTCTTGACTCACAACAAACAGGAACTGCAAACTGGATGCCAGGGTGAGAGGTTTGTTTTCCTTCCAATCTCCATTTAATTTTTCTGCCTTTTTCTTCTGCCTCACAAAGCAGTTTCACTTGAGAAGAAAAGAAATACACATGCATAGAAAATCAGATTCACACACACACACACACACACACACACACACACACACACACATACACACATATTTAAAGTCATTGGCAAAGCATTATTTACAAAACAAAATAATGAAATTTATACATTTCTGTGAAAAATATGCATAATATGTATGTAAAACTTAACAGGATATGTTCAGCAAGAGGTCGGTTTTTGGGGGAGAGAAGGTCTCAACATAAAAAGCAAGTTAACTCTGCCTAGATGTAGCAGAAGAATCTGTAATCCTCAAATCATGGAGAATGAGGCTGGACGATCATGAGTAATAAGTGATTTTTTTCAGGTCAGCCTGGACTACAGATGAAGACTCTGTCTGTCTTTGTTAGGGTTGTTATCACTATGATAAAACATTATGACTAGAAATAACTTGGGCAGGGAAGGGTTTATTTGGCTTATATATCCGAAGTCTCAGACCACTGAGGGAAACCAAGAAGTAAGTCAAACCCAGTGGGAACCTAGAGGCAGAAGCTGATGCAGAGGCTAAGGAGGAGTGCTGCTTACTGGCTGCCCTCCATGGCTTACCCAGTCTGCTTTCTTACAGAACCTAGGACTACCATACTAGTTCAAGGTTTACAGCACCCAAAATGGGATAAACCCATCCCCATCAGTAACTAAGAAAATGCCTATAGGCTTGCCTATAGCTTGCTCTTTGGGAGGCATATTTTTAATTTAGGTTTCCTCTTCTCAAATGATTCTCTAGCCTTTGTCAACTGAACATGAAAATAGCCAGGCAGGCCACTATCTAAACATACACACACACACACACACACACACACACACACACACACACACACACACGAGCATAAAATTCCTACAAATTTTAAAGAACCCACTAAGTCAATTTTTACAAATCTAGAGTGTTGTTCTATCTTTGGCATGACAGCTACACCTTAATCTACTGTTCTTTCAACCAGCAATTGAGATTTGCAGTTACTGGTCTGCTTGTCTGGTAGTGGCCTGGCTGCTTAGACCCATCCTGGCAAGAAATGTTTTCCTGCAGGCACTGGCTCTGTCACTGCCACTAAAGGTAGCTTTAACTAAATTGCTATCATTTTATTTATAAATAAGACTCGTGATTGAAAGTCTGGGGTGAAAACCTGCTAGCTCAGAGAGGTTGAGTAGCACCGAGCTAACCTTGCTGGTGTCTCCCAAAGAGCTCTTCCTTCAGCTCCACCAATCAAACTAACAAAAAAGCCTCACCAATCCAAATCCCTCCCTACTACTTCTGGCGTATATCTCTATCTCTTCCAAGTGTCTTCAGATACTCTATGATTTCTTTCTGTTAACTAGTTGCTAGCTCAGCATCCTGACTGAAGGTTATTTTTATTTAATTAATGCAAATGCAAACTCGGGGTTCACAGTGTGATTGAATATCCTCCAACAGTAGAGACCTCTTACATGAGTTTTTCACATAGTTTGATAAGCTGATCATGTATTACTTGGGAAGATAAACTTTAAAAAGCATAAGTTGGTTAGAGTTCTCTTAATTTATTGTCAAAGATAAATTTCTATAGACAAAGTTAAAAAGGCCAGGGAGAAATTCTTTAAGACTATTGCAAGGGAATAGGGAAGCAAGGCTTGAACTCAGTCTGTGTTCAGTTTCCATAAAACAATGGACTTAGTGTTCTAAGAGCTAGACTGCAAGGGACCATAAACCACTAGTGTTTACTAATTGCCTTTACCCAAAGGAAAATTAAACCTCATTCCATCTTCCTGTCAAGAGGTAGGATTTCACAATGTAGAGTTAGCAACTAAAGAAGGAAGTCTCTACCATCCCACAGAGAATAGGAATGGTTTCTTTGTCTTCAATGATTACATTTCAAATAATTGGCTCCCAGGTCCTTGAGTAAAACATTCCTGACTTGTAAAACAAACGCTTCCAAAAAGCTTTGCAAAAATATACCTCAGAGGGGAAGAAGCAGAGTTTTAATTATAAATTTTCTAAAGCAAGTGGTCTATGGAAAGAGAGATCAGGAGGCTAGAGTCAAGAAAAAGCCCATTCACTCCAGAGGAGCAAGACAGCTACTGTCCAGAGACCAAAAGAAAGTCACAGAGTGACATACTGTGGTGATGGTGTATCTTGGTGATGGTTGTTTCCATGGTTGAAGGACAGCTTAGGCGTATGGGGTTATGATAGGGTAGAAAGGTGATTGACAGTTCCCTGGGGACATCTCTCACTCCCCACTGCCAAGACCTTTAACCCTTTAGACCCCCTTCTTTATCTCTTCCTAGCCCTCCCTCACTACAAGTCCAGGTGATTCTCCCATTCATGAGAGCTTCACTCTCTTTTTGTGATTTAGCTCAGTGGTAGAGTGCTTGCCTAGCAAGCACAAGGCCCTGGGTTCGATCCTAAGCTCAAAAAAAAAAAAAAAAAAGAGCTTCAGACTTAGCTAGCATGTTTTATCCTTTTGTTCAGTTTTGGAGTCTCCCTTTGCCATAAGGTTTGATAGGTGAATGAGCTTCTCTAGCATCAGTTTCCTCCTCACAGTCAAAGAAAGAGGGTAGGGGCCCTATTGTGTGATTTAAGGCTAGTTTTGCCTGGCGAGGGCCAAAAATTCCCTGGGAAAATAATGGAATGTGGAAGAAATCAATAAACTCATACCAAATAAAGAAACAAAAAGAAAAGCCCAAGGCTTAGTCAAGGGAGATCATTAAGGTCTTCTAGGACAGTATTTCATTTAAAAAAAATACTCTCACAAATTATTTAATAAGTAGCTAGTTTGATGTTACTAAATTTGCAAGACATTGATGTTGGACCCCTCTCTCACAATCAATAGCCCACAAAACAAAGCTTCTGTTCAGAGTAACAGAAATTGGATCATAACTCCAGTACTGGAAAGAGAGGCAACATTTTGAACTGACAAGAAGGTCATTAATGGATAAATAACTATACTTAGCTTCAGAATCCCTAATCTTTATAAGATTATATAGTTCATCAGGAGTCTTTCTGATAAAGATGTACTATTCATCTCTCCAATAAGATTGAATCTAAATAGGTCTGCCAATCATCTGCAGAAGACAAAGTCCCTCTTGGAAAAGGTTCTTGGTCCAGAGGTACCTTAGACAATAGTATAATACTCACTTAAAATGTAGCTCTAGTCAATAGTCTCCAGCTGCTGTCTAGTTTCACTTTTTGATTGTATGTTCTACTTGCTTTGTAATAAATTCTGCCTATTTACTACAGATTTCCTTGTGTCTCATATCAACTATAGCCCAGCCTGTACTTGACTTTGACTTATAGATAAGAATGACCTTAAACTTCTAATTTTATTGTTTCTACCTACTGAGCACTGGGATAATAGACATGGACCACCATGCCTAGAAGTGTTGTTGGCAACTAAACTCAAAGCTTTATGCATGTTAGATAAGCAGTCTACCTACTGATCTGTATCTCCAATCTTTGTATGAATCCTTTCAATGAAGATCATGGGATCATAGAAGCAAGGAGTCAAGCCCAAGTACCAGGGGACAGTTTTACATTTACATTGTAATTATAGTTAAAATAATTGCTAATTACTAATGGGCAATAGTTCTCAGCCTATTTTCCTAGGTGAATAGAATCTTAAGCCAATATTACAGCTGAAAATTTTATTTGGCAATGTCAATTTCAGGAAAAATGAAGAAAAGAGTAAAGAGAGGCAGAAAGGACAGGTGAGCCAGTCTACAGGAATACACAGATTTCTCCATAGCCTTAGATTGACTCAGTAGCTCAGTATTATGGTGGAGTCTAAGGGGACTACATGAAATGCTGAGTTTGGGAATAATTTCTATGAAAGAATAAAGAGGCAACTTAGAGGCAGTCCCTGTTGACTTCAGTTTGCCACTGGCAAAAGTTATAGTTACATCTCTAGATTTCATCTGGTAGACCACACAAGCTCAGTAAGACATAAGGATAAACATAGTGATCTTTGGGCCAGTCAGTGGTATGAGTTGTAGTGGCAGGAAGATTATCCAAATTATTTCTGTAAGCAATCTCTCTCTATACAGACACACACACACACACACACACACACACACACACACAAAAAAAAAAAAAAAAAAACAAAAAAAAAAAAAACAGGTGCCATTGTTTGGAAAGACCCAGTTGCCATGAGGACTAAATTAAGAAAAGAGAAGTTGGAGTTGTAACAAGTATCCTAGGGATAACTGAGCAACTGAGCAGCCATATGGAAACATGTAAAGTTAGATTCATTCTTTACATTGTAGAACAGGTGAGTTTCAAACATAGTAAGAAGTGTAAGTTTAAAAAGTATAGAATAAATCATGAATAAATTATTTTTAAACAAAGAAAACTCATTTCACATAACTTCAATCCTGAAAGTAAAAAAATGTGTACAATACTTAATTTATAGCAAAAAAATTCAATGATGAATAACAAAGTTAAGAAAAATAAAGATACATAAAAACCGATTATTTTTCTTAAGGGACACTGGCAAAAATGCAAAATGATTCAGGCCAAAGCAATTCATACCATTATTTTCAATATAGGCAAAGACAAGGAAGCATCTCAAGGTCTCTCATTGGTGTACAGACTGAAAATCACATTATGTCCAAATAAGAAGGCATACCAGTGACAAAGCTAGATGCTATCTCTATAGTATTCTGCACACAGCCTAGACATAGAGGAGCACAAACAATGCAATAATTTATATAGACATAGGAGCAGAATCTGCACATACATTTTGAGTTTGTATTTTAAAGGTAATAACAGGAATCTAATAATGATGAATATCCATTTTCTGAAACAGCCATGTAAAGAATAATTCTAATAACTCAATGGCACTTTCTTTCTCCATATACAGCGATGATTGTGATAATTATGAGCGTGGAATATAAAACTGTATGACTGTATTCATAAATCTTACTTTTAACAGTAGTGTGCAATTTAATGCTAATGTCCCCCACTCTATCAAATATGATGATTTGCAGTGTAATAGGTAAAGAGAAACTTCCTTTGAATGAAAAATGATAAAAATCTCTCTTATTGAATAAAAAGGGAAAAGAGAGATCCAGAGTGTATACATTCTTTCTCTGCTGCCTCAGGTACTGATTGGAGATACTGCAGCTTCATGCCCCTGCCATGACAACTGACAGCCACTCCCTTCACCATGCCTTTCTCACCATGGTGGACTTCCACCTCAAACACTAGACAAAGTAAACTGCTCTTCCTTTAAGTTACTTGTTCTCAGGTATTTGGTCAATGAAATGAGAAGAGTCCCAAATACACCATTGACTTAGTTAGGGTTTCTATTTCTGTGAAGAGACATCATGACCATAGCAACTTTTTTTTTTTTAAAGATTTATTTTATCATGTATATGGTGTTCTGCCTGCATGTATGCCTGTAGGTCAGAAGAGGGTGCCAGATCTCATTACAGATGGTTGTGGGCCACCAAGTGTTTGCTGGGAATTGAACTCAGGACCTCTGGAAGAGCAGCCAGTGCTCTTAACCGCGGAGCCATCTCTCCAGCCCCCATAGCAACTCTTATAAAGGAAAACATTTAATTGGGGCAGCTTACAATTTCAGAGGTTTAGTCCATTATCATCATAGTGTGACAGGATGGTGTGCAGGCAGACATGGTGCTGGAGAAGGAACTGAGGGTCCTACCTGTTGACCCACAGGCAATAGGAAGTAGTCTGAGTCATGGTGTGGTTAGAACATATACATGACCCCAAATCCCACCTCCACAGTGACACACTTCCTCCAATAAGGCCATACCTACTCACTCCAACAAAGCCACACTTCTTGAGAGTGTCATTTCCTATAAGCTCATGGGGGCTGATTGCATTCAAACTACTACAACCATAAGCCTTTCCCCTGTATGCTTGATACTTTTCAAAGAGATGTAAGAGACCAGGGAAAGAAAGTCATAGAAGTGATGATTGACAGGAGTGACCTTGATTTCCCTACCTGTCACCATTCACCTTATTCCTGACAGAGAATGAAGTCTTAAAAACATCTGGACACAGCCACTGCATTAGTAGCTTTCTTAAACTAAGCCAGTAGGCTGACAGGAAGACTTGCTCAATTGCACCCTGGGAGAAGATTTGTGTGTGTCCTGCCTGCTGCTCTTTGCCCTTCAGTTTGCTTCTGGTGCTTATTCACAGACTCCCTTAGACTCAAAAGATAGGTTCACCAGCACATTTGAGTCATGAAGCAGAATCCTAGTCCAACGGTTAATCTTCCTTTATTAATGAAGCAGTTACAACTATTTCTTCTGCTTTGAGGCTGAGAGGTTTCATTGTGAAAGAGAAAAAAAAATGAGGAGACAGAAGGATGGCTATAATAATTATTTGCCTATAATAGAATTCCACTTTAAAAAGAATACACTAACATTTTCTGAGGGCTACTTGCTTAGAAAATGTGTACTTACTTTTCCATTAACACAATTCAATTAATTTTTATAAGTCTAAAGTTTTTTATCATAGAGGAAGATAAAATTATCATTGAATCTGTGTGGTTCCATGCCTCCCAAGAGCATAAAATCATCCCCTCATTTCTTATTGTCCCTGCTGTTTTGTTATCTCACAGCAGCATCCTGTACTTCCAGAACCTTCCAATGTAGCCATAATGAAAGCCAGGCAAAATATGCAGTTTTTCTGTTTTTCAAAATATCCATCTACACTACTGTTCTTTTATTTATTCAGAAAATAGAAAGCACAAGATTCAACATGCAAAAAAAAAAAAAAAAGCTCAGAGTTTTCCTGAATTCAAAATTTTTCTCTTCCTCTCCTTGTTAGTTTCTTTTTTCTTTCTGCAAAAACCTTCATGTAAATGAATATGCTTTTAATTACAGAGGGTATTTATCCCCCAATAGCTTGTGTCAAGAATTTTACCCAAGATCATATATTAAAAAAAATAAGAGAAATCAAATGCCACCTTTCTTGAACATTTTTCCCTAGGTGTGTTAAAACTGTGGCTAATGGTTACTGCTTTCTAGAGTTTCCTGCTATGTGATAATTAGCTCCCTCTGCTATTACCATTGTCAATAAAGGGGTCCCGGAGAGCTATTTACAGAAGCTAAGTGAATGAATGAACCATTCAGCAATGTTTTTGCTAGATTTCAATTATAGGAAAAGGCATGGGAAGGAGGTTATGAGGAGAATCAGCCTGAACATGTCCAAAAGCAGTTGAGATTGGTTTGCATCTCGATTCTCAAGTCAAAACTCAGGATTTGTTGACTGGAATGTATGTCCTTTCCTTGTTGTGACTTAAAACTGACAACAGTAGAGGCAGAATATCTAGAGACTAAAGCCTATGTGTGCTAAATATGTGCTAAGTTCTTAGTTATGCAAGGTGCTAGGTGAACTGGATTAGATGTTGAAAAGATCTCAGAATCTGCTAGAAGGGTTTGAAATGACCACTGAAGACATACTAGTTTATGAACAATTTCAGCTTTGTGTCCAACTTAAAAAAAAAAAAATCAAGACTAACTTTGGCTGTTTCCCATACTGTAGTGTGTATGGTCATCTACTATAGCTTGCCACACTTTCAAAGATAACTGGCTCTCATCATCTCATGATATCTCATCTGGATCTCACATCAGGCATCAATTGCCATTTGCTCCTCAGATGGGTGGTGGGACTTCATGTCTACCTCTCTCCTTTGTACTGGGATTTTAACCTGGCTTAGGTTTATGCAGTTCATGTGCATGCTGCCACAACTGTTGGAAAGTGAGGTCAGATCTGGTATGTGTTGGGAGAGGAGTGTGAATATTATCAAAATACATTGTGTAAAATTCTCAAAACACTAGTGAAATAAAACTTAAAGTAAATACTCTGTGTGTGTGTGTGTGTGTGTGTGTGTGTGTGTGTGTGTGTGTGTGCGCGCACGCATATATGCCTGCCCTTACTTTTTCAGCTTGTTTTTAACTATTGTACGACTTATGTTCCAGATACTGTATGAATATTACAGGGTTTTCTCAATTGAATTAGGATGAATGATAATGCATGCAAAGCAGAGACTGCATCTGCAAATCCAGACAGGGCAAGTAGACAATTTGCCACTACTATAGGAGGAGAGACAGACTGGAACTAAGTCTGAATTGGTCTCTGCTATGGGAGGTAGGAGTAAAGATGGACTTGGTGGGTGAGTTGGCAAGACAGTTTCTTGGGGATTTGGTCAGTAAAGTACTTGCCTTACAAGCATGAAGACCTGAGTTTGATTTCCAGAATTCACATAAAACAAAAATAGATGGATGTGATGACATACTTGGAATAATATGCCTAGAGTAGTAGAGACAGGTAGACCCTTCAGGCTTGCTATCCAGCCAACCTAGGTCCTAAAAAGAAACTTGCTTCAAAAGCAAGACTGACAGATGCTAAGAAATGATACTCCAGGTTGTATCTTAACCTTCTCCCTACCACTCGGTCTGTCTCTTTCTCTGTCTGTCTGTCTGTCTGTCTGTCTGTCTCTCTCTCTCTCTCTCTCTCTCTCTCTCTCTCTCTCTCTCTCTCTCTCTCACACACACACACACACACACACACACACACACACACACACGTACCTACACAAACATGTACACATATATGTACACACATACACACACATTAAACAAACACCAATGCAGAGGTCATCTGGATTTGGTAATTGACCTTACAACACAAGCAGGCTTTGCTGCTTGGAGTAAGGCACTCAGCTCCCTAGAAACCTTCAGGTAAGCAACTACATTTCCACAGAAACAGAGACTACATCACCATATTGGCCAGATGAAATGCTATTTTAAAGATAGACACACCTTGGCAGAAATGAAAACACAGTAGAGACATCTGTGTCTCTACTTTTGTCTATCAGGCTATGAAACCGTTTTTCTCCTAAGAACTTGAGATTTTCCTAAAATGCTCGGGTTATTAGAAGGGAAAGACTGAGTCTTGTCTCCAAAAGGAGCTTTCAGGGTTCTGAGGATTTGTCAGATTACCTTGTAAGACAAACTGGAGCTGAGAAAATATTGGGTCAATTGATGTACAAGACCATACCTTGATAAATATCCCCAGATATACATTCCACTCATCTATCTAAATGTAAACTTCATGCCAGTAGCCCTAAAATTGACTTGGGGCACACCAAGCCTCTCTAATCCTCTTGCTGATAGGGCCAAATTGAATGTCATTTCTGGTTTTCAGTGTACTAATCCCTTTGATGGGTATCAGGATGGATGGCTTAGCCTGGATTGTTGGGAGTGGCATGTGTGCTATGGTGTACTTATGGAGATCAGAGGACAACTTTCAGGAGTTGGTTCTCTCCTTCCACACTGTGGGATGCAGTCATTGAGTGTAGGTCATCAGGCTCAACAGCGAGCACTTTTGTCCACTGAGCCATCTCACCAGCCTCATCTGTGGTTTCATTCCACAGTAAGAATTCATCAGTATTGTCTCCTTTAACCAGTATTGTTGGCTTTCCCAGATTTGCAGACAAGAAGCTTAGGCTCAAAGACATTAAAGCTTGTGAGGAGACAGCATAATAGGAGAATTATCTCCCTCAACATCAACTCCCTTAATTGCACAATCCTGTCCCCACCTTCCATTTCTCACATGTAAGAACTGACTTCTCCATGCAGCATCTGACCCTCCTTCTTCAGTGACAACAGAACTGAATTCCATGCAGTCACATTTCCAAGTCATGCTTCTTATTTCTGAATATATCATTCATCTCAAATAGTAGATTGCTGTTCATCTGTATAAACTTTCAAAGGAATTAAATTCTGCTTTATGACTCACCAACTGAAAAGGTTTCTTGGACCACATCAGGAGAAAAATTGAGCACAAATTGAAAATGACAATTGAACCTCACCGCTTTATGGGCATAGACTACTAAGACTGTATGCTACTCTCAGTATAAGAACATTATAAATATTCAATTCAAAGAATTCTAACATTTAGATCCTTTCTGGAAGATATGCATAAAGGTGGATAAATTAGCATATGATCCAGACACTCTAACCTTTTTACACTAGTGCTGGTAAAGTCTTCTAGGCAACACTCACAAGCTCTGTTGATGTTTCTTGCCTGTACCAGTACAGCACCAGTAGATATAGTTAAACGTCATTCAGAGCCAAGAATTGCTTTTGGAGCCAAAACCCCACTTCCAATTTGCTGAATGGAATATAGTTGATGTCTTATTGGCTGACATGAATAAATGAAATGATAGGCTAAAACAGAGAAACTTCTGAGAACTACTAGGCATTTTGAAATGCTTCTTGTCACTTATTTAGTGGCCCAGTACTCTACAACATGCGTATGTTAGTCAGTAACTCAGTAGTCTGTCTGGGAAGAGCATTTCATATTACATGCAACAATTAGCAATTATGTTTTTGGATAAATACATTATGTACATGTAACATGATGAGTTTTAGTTTTTAACTTAACCAAAACTAAAATCATCTAAGAGGCGTAGAGAGGGATTGTCTAGATATGTTTGGCTTTTGGACAGGCCTGAGGAAGTTGTCTTGGTTGCTTTAACTGATATGAAAAGGCTAAGCCTAAAAGTGGATGGTACCATTACCTGGGTTTGGGTCCTGAAGTGAGAATGCAAGCTGAACCACAAGCATGCACACATGTATTCATTCCTCTTTACTGTTGACTCTGGATCTCACTCACTACCTCATGCTCCCGCTCCTGTCAATTCCCTCTGGTGTTGAACTAGAACCTGAACTGTGGGCTGAAATAAACTCCTCTCCCACACATTGCTATTTATCATAGGGTTTCATCACAGCAACTAGAACATATCCCTTCTAAATTAAACAACTCATTGAGGTAGATTGTGTAAGCCATAGAAAACGAATTGAATATAAACAGGTAGACTGTGTTTTGTGAATTAGGGCTATCCACGTGCTTGACAGGCTGTTTGAATTTTAGGTTGCTGAGCTTAGACTGTCAGAATTCTCATTGAGAAGGTAGCTTTATTAGCAACTAAGCACATTTGATTGGACTTGAATGTATCTGTGTAAGGTTTTACCTCTAAGCCTTAGCAATTCCCCCCCCCCTTTAAACAAGAAAACAATAATCATTGAAATATTACTTTGAGACCTAAACAAGATGATGTGTTGGAAGTACATTCCATAGTACCTAATATACTGTTGTCAGCAAATATTAGCTCATACTCTATATAGTTGAGATGATAGCAATCTTTGTCTCAGTATTTAATAATTATTTGCCTAAATTTATTTTATATGTTTTCTATTACTGTTCTTTATTTTGTAGCCTTGAAATTGAATTTAGGGACTTGTACATGCCAATCAAGTGTTCTACCAATTGAGCTACATCCAGAGCCCCAGTTTGGATAAATCTAATAATAAATGTACTTTAATCTGACCTATATTATTAAGAAAGATACAGTGTAAAATAATTTTAGAATCATCACTCTTTATGAATATACTTAATTAATATTGCTGTAAGTACAGTTTATTTAATTTTTTTCTGTTTGAATTTGTTTTTAGAGACAGACTTTCATGTAGCCTAGGCTAACCTCAAGTCACTATGTACCTAGGGATCAGCATGAACTTGTTTCTCTGAACTTCGACTCCCAAGTGCTAGGATTATTCTCTTTTTGGGGTATATACTGATTTATTATAATGACATGGTGTACATGGCTAAATTAAAAATGATGCTTTTCTCATCACCTCATTTTAATGCTTTAGTCAATGTAGCTCCTCTAATTAATAGTTGTTTTCCCTCTTTTTATGAAGTATTTCTTCTGTGGCAGTCAGCATTAACAACTCTGATTAGAACATTTACATGGAATATCATTTTGATACTATTTGAGTTTAAATAGCTCATATACCTCATATGGAGAAGCAAATTCTTTATGATGATAACTACTTAGTTTCACTTTCATTTATATCCTCAGATGAAATATTCACAAGAGGAATAACACAAAAGGAAACAATTCTGCTGAAAGATATATAACTCTGTCCATCTTATGGGTGTGGTGATACGTACAATAGCTTGCTAATCTGGAAACGGATTTGTATGAAAGGAGTTGAGATTGGCTATCAAATGGAGAGCTGGAACACCGATGCATTACCCTGTTAGTCTCCAATGGGATATTACTGCTGGTATAAGTTGTAAGTTCTCGTGACTGTTGAGGCTCAGTATATTTTTTGATGTTTATTATTTACCATCTGCATATTTCATCTGTTGAGATATTTTTTTTTGTGAAGATTTAAATTGAGTTTTTGACTTCTTGCTGCATATTGAGCTTTGAGAGTCGTTTATGTATTCAGGTCCTCATGTTTATGAGAGAAGCATTTTAGCCACTGAATCCTCTTTCCAGCTCTTTTCTAGTTTCTTAAGGCACACCAATCAATTAGGGAAAGGATTATAGAAACTACACTATGCACAATAAAAATTAGTGTCATCAACTATGAATTATGCTTCAGAAATGAAATAACAAGGTACACAGTTGACATGGTCTGGACTTCGCCTGAAGAATCCACGTTTGTTTTACTCTTATGTATTTATATATAGAAGTTAGAGAAGACGGCTTACTGAATGGTAGCTACTGCGTCAACAGGATAAAGGAAAGATGGTGCTGAAGAGAATCAGAATATAAGGATAAATGAAAGAATGGATAATATCGAACAGTGAGGGTTTGTGGGTGTGAAGTGTTACCAATAAAATAGAAATGTCCATAAAATGCAAAAGCAACCCAGAAAAGATTGTCTTAAACAACTTGAATTTGCTGCCTCCCCCTGGCATTGATTATGACCTATGAAATCTACAGACTGCACATAGGTGCAATAAGAATACTTGGAGTCGGTAGGATCAGTAAATTCTTGGTGATAAAAAATGTGAGGAACTTTGCTTCATTAGTGAATCAAAACAAGAGTGTAGGATAGAATTCATGATTAATTTGTCATATCAAAGTCATTACTTAAAAAAATATTAGCATGTACATTTAAAAATATTTTAGAGTCTCAGTCCATCCCTTGACACATTTTAGGCTTATGGCATCACATAATTATTTAGTCGACTCTAGATCTGTTCCTTAGTTTAGATAATTACAGAGTCATGACTGAATATTTAACCCAATGAACTTATAGATACTGAATAGAAAATCATTGCACCATACATTTCTCAATCTAAATCTTTTAAATGAGACGAGTAACAAAATGTCAGCATTTCCCTCTTAAATATGCAGCAAGATGCATTCAGATTTTTAATTTTCCATGTATTGTTTAAAAACAAAAATTCCATCCTAGAAATTGTGCAAAGGATCCTATGATTCTACTGCTTCTTGTTATTCCTGAATAACAACCACTGTTTCCTGAACTGCCACAACCCATTCAAATCCCACCATGCATTGGCTGTTGTCGTTATCTGTTTCTTCCCTGTCCTCTTTGTAGCTGTTGTATGGCAAACTGCAAACATGGTTGTCCCAGAGACATGCTGGCATTAAACATTCTTATCTTCTGAGCTCCGACTTAAGTCTTGGATTTTATTGTTAAACATGTTTAAACGGAACAACTTCACTCTATGGGGGTCCTCATGAATTATTATACATTTTTATTTCTCATGTATTTCTTGGATAATTAAAGTCACTATTTTTATAAGAACAACAAACACATCTCTCATCAAACAAAATTCCGTGCAAAAACAAAAGGAGGAGATAACTTCAATTCTAAAATAAACAGTAGGAGTGTATGTGTGTGTGTGAAACATATTAATAGGAATACAGATGAAAGAATTGTTGAAATTAAAATCCTCCCAACTCCAAGAGAATTCCTCTAATTCCCTGGCTTTAAATGATATCATAAATAATGCTATTCTTAATTTGAGGTTGAATATACGTTGCTTTTCACAATAGCTGTGCTACTGTTTGTCTCCATCCAGGCATTCCTTTCTCCCCACACCTACCTGCTACCTTGGTTGTTTGTTTGTTGCAGACAATAGCTATCTGATATGCTGGTAAGTTTGGAAAATGAGGCTTTGGGTTATTTTTTCAGTAAATTTTCTAGCAGCAGGTATTAAAGGAAACGTGGACATAAAGGTAAACATTGGACAATGTATTGAGATTGGTAAACACCACCTCCAGGTAGCTGTTTTCTTACTTAAATGTAAATGTATACTATTACAAAGGCAAGAAAGAACAACACTGGTTTTGAGAGTCTACTCTCTTGGAATTTAAACCGATTTTGCTGGACAAAAGAAAAACACATGGAAAAAAGCTTGCTCTATCTTGGCTATTGCAAATCAGATTCAAATTCTTCACAGTCCTTGTATACGTATTTAAAAATTATTTCCCTAGTGGTAACACTGGAGTTACAAGTCAAGCTAATTTTTCAAGGAAAACAACTTCATGGATGCCAAAATATCTGATGTAGGTGAAGCAGAAATTGGGCACTCAGCACCTGAGCCCTCTCTGATGAGGTGGAAACAGGAATTTCTGTAGAAATTTGGTGCCCTTGGGTCATAATTTGCAAGCCAATGTAGTAGGCCATAGTGAAAATCAAATTAGTTCCAAAAAGGGATAGTCTAATTATTTTTGAAATATTTCTTTTCATGTGTAGTCAATTAATTTTAGGGGATTATATGGCTGAATGAAGTATCAGGTTTCTACATCCATGAGTTTACAATGTTATGGCAAAGTATGTGTGCTATTAAATTAATTAATTGACTATATGTGGCTATAACTGAGTATTCTTTGGTACAATTCCTTAGTTTTTGAATGCATAAAGAGGGAAATTTAAAGTCAAGAATGATAGATTTCTCTGCTCATGTACATGCTCAAAGATGTCTGCACAGGTTAGACATCACTAAGCCTTGTGCAATCATGACAGCTTATCTGATATAGATAAGCAACAGCGGGGATCAAGTGGTGAAAGGAAGAGTCAGGTCAGAAGCATGTGCTGTCATTGTTGGAGTGGGGTAAAGAAGACAGAAATGGAGATGGAGATTGGACACTAGTCAGAAAGTGAAATGGGCAATAAAAAGTGAAGAATTGGGGTTGAGAGCTACATGAATGTGCAATACCCATGCTGAGATTAGAATGAAAAACTCTGGTTGATTCACAAACATGACTAATATAAATTATAGAACCTGAGACCAAATACTACCTCCTGATTAATGCTTGGTTCAAAATATGGATGGTGATCCCATGAAACTCTCCACAAAATTTTATCACTGAAAAGTAATTTACAGAAAACTGACTCCAAATTGCAATCTGAAATTGTAAATTTTATAAGAAAATTCTTTTAAAAAGTAGATGCAATTTGCCTTGTTAGGTATCTATTAATACTATTATAAACTAATAATACATCAGTTGGAAGGCTTGACTGCATCTCTGTGGTCTGGTGGATGACCTCACAACTGCCTGTATGTGGGTGGCACTGATTGGACACAGTGAGTTATTTTTTTTAAGTAAGTAAATAAATAAGGAATTATAAAAGAAGGACCAGATTTGGGAGATAGATTCTGTTGGGAGTTCTTAGAATAGCTGGAGGGCAAGAATGGAACATGGATATGGTAAGGACACAGTGTAGGCATGTATGACATTTTCAAAGAAAAAAAAATAAGGCCACAGGTGAGGACACTCATGGTTAGATGCTACGTAAAGATATTTTTAAAATTGAGGGTCAAGGGTTGGGGATTTAGCTCAGCGGTAGAGTGCTTGCCTATCAAGCACAAGGCCCTGGTTTCGATCCTCAGCTCAAAAAAAAAAAAAAAAATTGAGGGTCAATATTTGTATGGTAGAGGAAAACATGTGAATATAGTACAGTGTCAGAGTAAAGTGAGGTGGAGCAGCACCTTTTACAAAATGCGTGCCCTATAACTCAGAACTCTACTGTGAAAAATAGTGTATGAAAGGAACTCTCCCCCTCTGCAAGTCCCCCTCCCCACAGTCTTTAACTGCCCTTTCCTCTCTGTTGCATATTAGACACCTAGTCTACTTCTAACCTTCGTTTTCCTTACAAGTTTTCAATATATTTTTCCAGATAATCTTAGTTAATAATAGTTTCTCCTCTTCACGTGTCTTCAATTCACCTGTGACAGATGTATAATACAATATCATTTTTCTTTAGAATTTTTGTAAATTGATAGTTCAAATAATCTCTGATGGCTATATCTATTTTCTCAGTACTCTACAGGGCAACTTAATTTGAAATATCCCACAACATAATGCTGATTCCCTATAATTATGCTATAAATTATATGCCTCATTGTGATTCATATTTACCTATATGTTTAAGGCAGGAAAAGGAAACAAGAAATTTTTGTTTTTGTTTTTTTGTTTTTCGAGACAAGGTTTTTCTGTGTAGCTTTGCGCCTGTCCTGGAACTCGCTTTGTAGACCAGGCTGGCCTCGAACTCACAGAGATCAGCCTTTCTCTGCCTCCTGAGTGCTGGGATTAAAGGCATGCACCACCACCGCCCAGCTCCAAGAAATTTTTATAAATATACAAGGGAAAATTATTAAGGGCCAATAAGAAAATTTGAAAAAGATATTTAAGAAATATCCCAAACTCATCTTCCTACAGGTTGTATGTTTGAAATGTTTATTTTTATGCTGGAAATACCTTAATAAATAATTCTGTATTTAAAAGAATAATGTTGATCCAGACATAGAAGAACATAATTTTAATCCTGGCACTTGGGACACAGAGGCAGGTTGATCTGTGTGAGTTCAAGGCCAACCTAGTCTACAAAGTAAACCAGGACTCTCTAGATATATGAGAACAACACACAATATTGACATTGTCTAATGAGATATAGACCAAGATTTTTTTTTGAGACAGGGTTTCTCCATGTAGCTTTGTACCTTTTCTGTAGCCCAGGCTGGCCTCCAACTCACAGAGATCCACCTGCGGGATTAAAGACATGCATCACCACTGCCTGGCTAGACCAAGATTTTATTCAAAGGCATTCTGTACAGAGGGTGTGTTTATGGCTTAGTTACTTGGATCAACATAGTTGGCAAGAATTTGCAGTGTGTAGGCAGATTACAGATAAAATTTCAGTTATAATTATAATGAAGGATATGAAAAAGCATATTCATTATGCTTCTTAACACTGCTCAACATTATTCAAGCAAATGTTTGTTCATACTACGATAATAAATAAATTAAAATGTACTTTCTAATAAATAATGAATAGCTTGAGGAAATGATATAAGTTCTTCATGTGCTACTATATACACACTTATGTACTATATATAGTATAGATGTGTGTGTATGTGTATGCGTGTGTGTGTGTATGCAAGTATACGCATGCATATGTAGTATATATGCATGTTCAAAGACACACACGTGTACATGTGTACTGGGAGGTCAGTGGACAATCTTAGGTGTCATTTTTTATGTTTTGTTTGAAAAAGCTTTTCACTTGCTTTGGACTTAAATAAGCTAAGCTCACAGGCCGTATGGCTTCTAGAGATGGGCCTGCCTCTATCTCTTAAACAGTAAACCTAGAATTAAAAGGTCTTCCAGATTTCATTATTTCTAGAGATCAGATGTCTAAATAAGAAAGTTCTAACCTAACACAAAACTACATACAAAAGGAAAGTTATCAAATATTGTTTAGGAGAAACAAAGGGTAATGACCTAAACAAAAAGTGGAACTAGAACCAACAGGAACAACATCAAGCGAGAGACGCACACCAAAATCCAGAGGTGTTCAGAACATAGACAAATAAGCGTGTTACAGAGATTACTCCAAAAGCTGTCCTATCCTGAAGAATCTGAATCTAGTACTTAGTATGTTCTAGCTAAGATACAAGAAAATTGTAAACTGTATCTATTAGTCTTCAACCTCATCAAAGACCTGAGAAGGAATATAATAATACCTGAGAAAACAGGATATACTCGCAAGCAATTTTTGAAAATCTGGCAAGAATAGACAGAAACATCTGGCAGCCTGGATAGTCACCTAAAGTTTCTTGGCACCGTTGTGGCATCCAATTTGGCCCCAGGCCTAGAATATCTGACGGACCATTTTAAATTTTAAAAGCCAATCTTACTCTGTCTTGGTAGAGTTCAGTAGTCACTTTTCATTGGGTCCTGCTTGTCTGGAAAGGACAGCATTTCTACAGTCAGCAATTGAGACAAGGGCAGTCTTTGGCCCAGCGGGCATTTTATGCCAAAAAGAAGACAAACTTCCAACTGGAGTATCTTAGAAGATCAACATTCTTTCATGAACAGATTGGTGCTGCCAGGAACAATCATGTCTCACAACAACAGACATCTAAGTTATCAAAACATTTAAATGTCACATTTTCTAGGTCTATGAAGTGTTTAAAGATTACCTATCCATCTGATCTATGTATCTGTAAAAATAGAGAACCAAACAAACATAACTCTAGAGATGACAAGCATGGGAGACTACAAATCTATAAGTCCTAGCTACCTAAATAACTTAAGAAATAAGGCTTATATAAACAAGGCAAACAGTCTGTAAACAAATGTACAATAAAAGGACAATGACATCAAAATTGTGACAATACACAAAGTATCTTAAACAGTGGTAGAAATGTAGAGTGCAGTATGCAATGTGACAACAATCCTCAATATGTATCAATATACAAAATATCCTTAGCAGAGGTAGAACATACACACAGTATGACAAATATAATTTTGTATTTGTATCAATATACAAGATATTTCAAATAAGAGTAGAAATGTATGTTCAATACAACAAATATAGTTTTGTATTTGTATCAATATATAAATTATCCTAAATAGGAATATAAAAATAGTTTACACTTGTATCAATATAAAGAGTCCGTAACAGTGCAAATTATCTAAGGCTGATATTTTACTAAATTAGTTTACTTGTATATACAATAATCTATCTTAATATCCTATACCTATCCATTCTCCTTCTTCCTTTTATTAAGGAGAATACTGAGTCTAATTTCTAATGTTCTACCCCTGACCCTATAACCATTATCTATAACTTTTGGAGAGAGGGGCATCATTTTCTTAGAATTTCTTCCTGCTGTTTAGGGAGTAATGGTATCTCTGTGGGGTCCTGGAAGAAAGCTCAGATAGTTAGGTGTCAATAGGACTAGCTGTAGATTCTGCAGCTAGTCTCAGAGTAATAGGATAGGTTGTCTGAGATTCTGGCCAGAAATATAATATGACAGACCATCTCATGTTTGAACTGTCATGGAGAGTTTTCAGTCCAAAGTTGATCATTAAGTAATATTCATGGGTACCATGGCATCATTCTGGACTAGGTAGAGTCATTGTTGTGGGTCCGCATCTTCCTTCTGGAGATTGCAATTGGAAAGATTTATTTTACTGTGGAAAATTTGAGCATTATTAATATCAAAATGGAAAGTTTGGATTTATTTTGGATAGAGAAAGTAGTCTCCAAAATCAAGGACAAGCATGCCAAGAATATATCATGACAACAATGGTCCCTAGATAATTGGTTTTCTTCTACCTCACACCAATTGGCTCTTCCAATATGAGACAGAATCTGCTAATTTATCTTTTAGCAGTATGCTTGGGTTTAGAGAAGGAGGAAGCCACATTCCAACTCCAAAGCCAGCTTGATTTACAATTGAATCAGGACCACAACTATTCTAGAGTTAAAGAGATAATGATATTAAGCAGTGAGATATTACCTGGTAGTATATATTAGCACCAGTAGGTCTTTCTTTTCTGATGTAGACATCTAGGTGTCCAAGCCCTTATGATATCTGGAAGATGGGTATTTTTATTATCCTGTAAAGACAGAAACCAGAACCCTGCCCTGACCCTTGTTTGTTGAGTTTTTCTTACAACTTGTAGAGTTGTCATATTGGTAGATGAGATGCTACTTCTCATCAAGGTTTCTCTTGTTCAAATCAATTTTTTATTAATTTTATGGATATCCATAGCTTTTCTTCTCCTGTAGAAATAGAAGCAAACACCCTTCCCCAATGTAGGACATATCCTGGTTTCCATCCTGAGGTCAACACAATTTTAAAGTAAATCAGTTGGTTTAGCTCAGGAATTTGGCTGTTGTCCAGTGTCTCTCTGCAGCTGCTGTCCCTTTCTCATCAGCATTGAGGAAATTCAAGGTTAATACATTATTATGCAATCTATTTCTAGGGGTCATTGTTACCCCTTTCTGTTTATTCAGCATATTCTTTAAAGTTTGATTAGATCTTTCTATAACTGCTTGGCCTGTTGGATTATGTGTTATACCTGTAACATGCTTTATATTGTAATAAGCAAAAAAAAATTCATTTTATTTGAGACATGTGCTAGAGCACTGTCAATCTTAATTTGTACAGGTATTCCCATAATGGCCATAACTTCCAATAGGTGTTTAATTACAGAATCAGCCTTTTCAGAAATCATAGAAGTTGCCCTTTGAAATCCTGAATAGGTGTCAATGGTATAGTATACATATTTTAATCTTGCAAATTCTGCAAAATGAAACACATCCATCTGCCCACTTTTATTTCTTTGTATACCTTTTGGGTTGCTTCCTGTGGATAATCGAGTTTAGCTATAGAAGGAATGAGTGGAACATTTTTTTTTTTTTTTTTTTTTACAATTTCCTTGACTTCTTGCCAAGTGATGTCCTTCTTCAAACCCTTGTTATTTACATGATGTTTCTTATGAAATTCTGAGGTTTCTAGCACTTTACCTATTAATAACTGATGGATCTCATCATTGGCTTGTGCTAGAGGACCTGGCAGACCCGTATGGGATCGGATGTGATGTGTTGTCTTATATATATATATGTGTGTGTGTGTGTGTGTGTGTGTGTGTGTGTGTGTGTGTATATATATATATATATATATATATATATATATATATATATATATATATATATATGATGTTTTCTATTTCTGATAATTTACTGTAATTGTATAAATAGTGAAGTTAATTCTGTATTATAAGAAATAAATTCAGCAGTTTCAATGTGTAAAACAACTCTCTCTGCATATTGAGAGTCAGTGACAATATTGAGGCATTCTGTGAAGTCCCTTAGTACCATAAGAATAGCGTACAGTTCTGTCTTTTGTAGAGAATTGTGGAGGCTTTGAACCATTTACTTAAGTCTCCTGATTTATATCCTGACTTTTCTGATATATTTCCATCAGTATAGAATGTGGAGACTCCAGAGATTGGTTTTTGCCATACAATGAGAGGAAGGACCCTTTCAGTTCTTTTAATGAATTCTATCATCTTGCTCTTAGGATAGCAATTCTTAATCTTTCCCCAAAAGTTACTTCAGGGTCTTTGCCAGTAATCATTATCTTTCCATAAAGAGGAAATTTCCTCATTATTTAAAGGTACTACAATTTCTGCTGGGTCCATTCCTGACAATGTTTTAATTTTCCTTTTAGAATCAAATAGAGATCTTTTCTACATAAGTCTTTAACTTCTTACTCAGTTTACATGTTAGAAGTATCCATTCCAATATAAAACCTTCCCTCTGCATCAAAATCCCTGTGAGGAGGTGTCTAGAGGTAAATATGGCTAGAATGCAGTTAAGTTCTAGATTCACACAATCTATATATGCTTCTTGTATTTTCTTTTCTGTAAGAGTCAATTCCTTCTCAGCTTCATCTGATAACTTTCTTGGATTATTTAAATCCATTCTCCATTTTAGGGCATTAGCCAAATTTACAAGCCCATCTTTACATATTCCAATGATAGCCTGTATGTTGGAAATGCTTCTTAACAATTATTGAACATCATTAAGAGTACAAAATTAATCTCTCCTGAGTTGGACCTTTTGGAGTCTATTTTTTGTAGATCTATTTTATATCATAAGTAATTAGTAGAATTTACTCTTCATATTTTTTTTAGGAATAATTTGTAATTTTCAGTAAAGCAAAACTTTTCATACTTCTTCAAACATGTTTTCTAAGGTAGCTAACTTTGGATCAACTAATAAGATATAATCCATAAAATGGTAAATTGTAGGTTGTACAATTTTTGCATGAATTATTTCCAATAGTTTTTTACACAAGATATTGGCACAGGGTAGGGCTATTTAACATTCACTGTAGGAGCATCTTCCATTGATATCTCTTGACAAGCTGGGAATTATAACTAGATACTGTGAAGGCAAATTTTTCTCTATACTTTCCTTATAAAAGTATGGTAAAGAAACAATATTTTAGGTCAATAAATATAATAGGCTATTCTTTAGGTAACAGAGAAGGCAAGGGCATCCCATTATTTATGGAGCCCATAGGCTGAATTACTTTACTTATGGATCTCAGATCTGTCAGCATTCTCCATTTACCAGATTTCTTTTTAATAAAAAATACAAGAGAATTCCAAGAGCTAGCAGATTCTTCAATGTGTTGAGCATTTAACTGCCCCTGAATCAGTTGTTCTAAAGGTTGTAGTTTCTCTTGTGTCATAGGACATTCTCCAACCCACAAAGGTTTATCAGTTAGCTTTGGTGATATTTTACCCCAATAAAGTTTATCTGAGGATCAGAGGAAAAAGCCAGCCACTGTAGTAAACATAGAGTTCAGGCAATGTTAGCACATGCCTTTAATCCTGTCACTCAGAAGGCAGAAATATGTCTGGATCTCAGTGAGTTTAAGGCAACACTGGGAATAGAGCTAGGTGTGGTACATACCTTTAATCCCAGTACTAACCATAAAGGTCTGGAGGTCTGTGCTGACAGATAGTAAGTAACAGAGCTGGACAGGAAATGGAAGTGATATAGCTGGGCAGAGAGAAAATGAAATGGTAGAACAGAAAGGCATATAGGCTTGGGTATACAAGAAGTATGTCTCTTTGGCTGAGGATCTTTAAGTGGTGAGAACATGGCTGGCTTCTTTCTGCTTTTCTCATCTCTCAGTTTTAACCCCAATATCTGGCTCTGGGATTTTTATTAATAAGACCATTTAACACTTCATCTGAAAGCCATTTTAAAGGTAGGGCTGTTGGTACTTCTGAAAGTTTAACGCCAGTTGTGCTCTGTTTATGTACAGCCTGAATGTTTGGTGGCTGTCCTTTATTCTATCTTATAATATTATCCCCAGAAATAGGAATTGGTATGTATTCCACTTCTGAGATTGGAGGAATTTTAATCTGGGTATTCCACTGCTGTAACAGATTTTTTACACAAAGATTCACTGCTACATTTGTCACATATGGCTTCAGCCTTGCTCTCTGTCCTTCTGGCCCTATGCGCCCAACCTATTTCGAACTTTGTTTTATCTGAGAAAATGGACATCTACCTCTTGAAGAGGCCAAATCAGATGCCATGATTTTGGTGTAATTATAGTCACATCTGTACCTATGTATACCAGGACTTTCAGAACAATACCATTAATTCATACTCTAAACTTTGGTCTTTGTTCATTTATGTAAATCTGCCAAAATATTCATTTTATGGTGTTTTTTGGAATTTTTCATTCAACTATCAGAGCCATTCTATCACCCAGTTCAGTACCATTCTTTGCATTAGACACTGGCTTATTTAATGATCCTGGAGAGGAATTTCCTCCATAGTGACTGGAAATGTTTGGGGCCATGTTCAATTTGGGGGCCTGTGAGAGTTCCCCCAAGGTGTTTGCCACAGGTGAAGGGTTGCTTTGCTTTTCTATTGTCGATCTGCATTCATTGGTCCAGTGTTGGCCATTTGGGTTATTTCTAGAAGAAGCATTGCTGGGAGCACCCTGTGTACAATTTCTTCTCATATGACCTGGTGTACCACAATTAAAACATTTGGTACCTTGAAGTCTCCTTTCAGCTCTGGAAATTTTGTCTCCTATTCAAGACTCATTACCATAGTTAAGAGACTCAACACCATTTGTATGTTGACTCCATTCTTCCATAGGTACTCATCTGACCTTTAAATGTGTAAGTATCCTTTTGCATTCTGTATTAGCGTTATCAAAAGCCAAGGACTGAGATAATACTTGTCTTAATCTTTGATCTGACACTGCCTTGTTTACATCCATGTTCAGCCTTTGGAAAAAGTCAGTAAACAGTTCTTTTGGCCCTTGGAAAACCTTTGTATATAGCTCCATTGTTTTTTCTGGTTCTGAGATTTTTTTCCCCAAGCATTTAAAGCTGCTATACAGCATAGGGATAATGTATGCTCATCAAAGGTAGCTTGTACATTTATATCAGTGAAACATCCCTCACCAAGAATTTGATCTTGGAAGATCTCAAAAACTCTGATCTTTCTGTGTTGTTCAAGGGTTTTAGCTGCTTCTTTCAACCAGCTATTCCATTGTAACTGCTTCCTGTATTCTAAGACAGCTGGGATTAACTGCTTCCAGTCATCTGGTATGATTCTATTTATAGAAGACCACGAATTTAACATCTTTTACATATGTTGAATGTGTACCATAGGTGACCACTGCTTCATTAATGTTTTTTAAATCTCTCATATGAATTGGTTGCCATATATATTGCACATAGGCCTCAAGACGTTAATCATCTGCTGGCTTTTCATGGATGGTAATAGGATAAGCCATTGCAGAAGAGCCACCTAGCAATATTAAGACTTGCATGACTTTGTCCTACTACTTACTAGTTTCTTTGTTTTCTTTACTGAGAGACTCTTCCAGATCTTGAAATCAATTAACTACTGCCATTTGCAGCATTTGAACCTCCTCTGTTGTAAAGGATTCTAGAGATTCATGGAATCATACAATTTTTTTTATGTTCATCTAAAACATAGGATTCCATAGACTTTCTTCTATCAATTAGTAATGATCTTTCCTCCTTAAAAATTTCCTGACTGGCATTAAGATTGCTCTGAAGAGTTGTTTTTTTTTTTTATCTATTAAGTATTCATATTTATTATCAATAGAATTAAATCTGGTTGTCCAGTTATTATTAACGGACTGAAGTTCTTGTGGTAAGTTAGCAGATTCCAAAGAAGGAATCCTTCTAATTTAGTCTTCATTACTACCTTGTAAAGCCTGTATCAGTCCCATTAATGTCTCATTTTTGCCATTGTTATTAATCCAGTTTTTCTATGATATGATGTGAACCACTATGCTAATTGTCATTATAGCGAACATTATGTACTTCCTAGGTACTTCCTAGGAAGGTTGTATATGTCCTGTAAAATTTCATTCATAGTGCAAACAACAAAGTTTTTAAATTCCTGAGATGTGATATTTTGCCATTTTTTAGAAATATTCAATTGTAATGAAAAAAATTATTAATTCGTTTTTTATTAATCAGTTTTAGGTGTAAAGTTATCGAATAATTTTACCTGGAGAGCTGGTGTCCCTGTTCTGACAATGGTTATTGGATGTAGTAGCAATGTTTAGCCAGCAGGTGGCGGAAGTGTAGATCTAAAGCAATTTCTGAAGTGTGTCTGGAAGACCTTCACCTATGTTGGGCTTAAACAGCTACCACACAAGTTTAACAAAGAAGTAGCTACATGTTGGTGGAGGTGCTGTGGAGCCAGCTGTATGTGTATGGCATGCATGAAATGGGAGTGGAAGCCAGCAGACAGTGGAAAGTGGTGTGCTTGGGGGGAAGGGGCAGCAGCTGCTGGCGGATGGGCACCTGCAGTGTGTTGGTGAACCCGAGCACCTGAGGTGCAGCAGGAAAGGCTGTGCAGTGGTGGATGCTGGCAAGCAGCAGCAGCTGTGGGCGGGTGTTCCCTCACTGTCACACTCACACTCACACACACCAGGAAAAAGCAGTGGTGCAGTTTGGGTACTCAACAGCATGTATGCAAGGGCGCTCATGGTTTGAAAGCAGAGATCTGAGCTGCAGCTGGTTCCCTGCATATTGTGCGGGCTGCTCACAGAGTTTGTAGGCAGGATCCATGGAAGCTATCTGTGTGGGTAAAAGGCCATGGATAGACCACCCACACACCCACGTGAGAGCACCACATAAAGTAAGAAATCCAGGGAGTCTGTTTAATGAGCAAAGAAATTTATTAATGAATAACTCAATATAGCATGGGTATTTATCATAGGGTTTGGGAAAGCTGAGCTGTGTCCCATGCTGATCTGCCTGGTCATTCTCAGCATCCAAATCACAAGCCAGAAAAGAAAGCACCATGTATGTGCATCCCAGGTCCTAAGTATGCCGGCCACACCCTAGGGGCATGTACTTAAAGGCCATAGGCAGGTGTAACAGTTACCTGATGCCTCACTAGCGGCAGTGCTTTATTGGTGGAATTATTAAGGCCACTCCACGTAGTTAAAAGGGAAGTTTATTTTGTGGGGTAACTTACAAATGAAGGGGTAGGTCGCAGAGTCTGGCAAGGTAGAGGGTAGTCCGGCGGCGGCGTTCTCTGGAGAACTCTGCTCGGTCCACCTCTCGCGTCCGGCGTCCCGGAACCAAGAGAGTGAGTTCTTCCCGATCCTTCGTCTTCTGCTTCCTCCTCTGCCCCGCCTTGTGGGTGTGACCATTACCGAAGCCTCAGTGGGGGTTGGAACTTCCAGGCCAATGCTGGGATGCCTATCCACTACAGTGCTTCAAGGTCAAAGTTAGAACAGCTGCCTACTACAATCAGACTTACTCTAGTGCCTGCAAGGCAAGCACTTTCCAGCTGAGCCATCTCTCCAGCCTGCCTTTTACCACTCATACTAAAGATCTGAGTTCACTCTACTTTTCTGAGGCAGATGGACATTTGGATGGTGGTAAGTTTCCTTTTTTTTTTTTTAAATTTAAATGCAAAAACTCAGAAACGTCATGACATCTTCATTTTACCATTTAAAGCTGATGTTTAGTTTAAATTGGAGATGAGGGGACCCCAAGGAATAGGGGGAGAAAAGACTGTAAGAGTAGAGGGGGTTGGGGATAAACAGGAGCACATGGCTCACCGAATCAACAAAGCAGGGCTTATAGGGACTTCCATAGACTGAAGCGACAAGTGTGGGACCTGCAAAGGGTCCACACCAGGTCCTCTGTTGTATATGTCGTGGCTGTTTGGTTTGTGCTTTTGTGGGACTCCCTAAGAGTGGGGATAGAGTATATCTGACTCTTCTGCCTGCTCTTGAGACCCTTTTCCTCCTTTTGGATTGGCTTGTCCACCCTCAATATAAGGGCTTTTGCCTTGTCTTATTTTATCTCATTTTGTCCTGTTCAGTTGTTGTCTCTTGGAGGCCTGCTCTTTTCTGAAGAGGAAACAGAGGGGAAGTTGATCTAGGGGAAAAGGGAGGTTGGAGGAACCTGGTAGGGGTGGAGGAATGGGAAACTGTGGTCAGGGTGTACTAAATGGGAGAATTTATTTTCAATAATAAATAAATAAATAGGAAAAGAGCATGCAGAAGGTCCCGGCTTTGGTGCCCACCACATTGCAGCCAACTCTCTGCCATGCTGGTTGCCTGATCAGAGATACAGTCCACCTCTCAGCAAGGTGCAGAGCCACTGCAGCAGAGGGAGCTACAGTACCTGGAGCAGGTGGAGCACATTATGTGCTGCAGTTTCAAGAAGGAGGACCGCACAGGCACTGGCACCTTGTCGGTGTTCAGCATGCAAGCTTGATACATACAGCCTGAGAGATGAATTTCCTCTGCTCACAATCAACCCGGTGTTCTGGAAGGGTGTTTTTGAGGAGATGCTGTGGTTTATCTGGGGATCCACAAATGCTAAAGAACTGTCCTCCAAGAAAGTAAGAATATGGGATGTGAACGGATCCCGAGATTTTTCTGGACAGCCTGGGATTTTCTGCAGGACAAGGAGGGGACCTGAGCCCAGTTTGTGGTTTCCAGTGGAGACATTTTGGAGCAGACCACAAAGATAAAGATTCAGATTACTCGGGACAAGGAGTAGACCAGATGCAAAAAGTGTGACACCATCAAAACCAACCCTGATGACAGAAGAATCATCATGTGTGCCAGGAACCCAAAAGATCTTCCTGTGATGGCACTGCTTCCTTGCCATGTCCACTGTCAATTCTATGTGGTGAATGGGGAGCTGTCTTGCCAGTTTTAGAAGAGGCCAGGAGATATGGGCCTGGGCGTGCCCTTTAACATTGCCAGCTATGCCCTGCTATCTACATGATTGAGCACACCACAGGCCTGAAGCCAGGTGATTTCGTCCATACTTTGGGAGATGCACATATTTACCTGAATCATGTCCAAGCCACTGAAAATTCAGCTTCAGTGAGAGCCAAGACATTTCCCAAAATTCAAAATCCTTTGAAAAGTTGAGACAATTGATGATTACAAAGTTGAAGACTTTCAGATTGAAGATTATAATCCACATTCAATGATTAAAATGGAAATGGCTATTTAGAGCTCTTTCAAAGATGCTGAGAATATCACCAGATGTTAGGGTTTGAGCCTGATGCCTAGGGTAATATTAAGTTTTTCTCTAAAGGAAAATAAACTGAATCAAAACTTTGAGAGTGATCTATCTATCTGTATCTATCATCACTGGCATTTAGAACTGTCTTTCCTTTAGTGTTCACTGAGGTACATAAAAAGGCTGAGATTACATACTCAGCAAAAACAACCAGGCATTTATTTATGTCTATATGAAGATGGCTGGTGAGATTCAGATTATATTATTCCTCTAAACTTGAAATGTGTTACAATGTTTATTTATAAATGTTTTATATGCTGTAGTAATAAAGAACTGTTTTGCATTTGTCAGTTTAAAAATAATAATAATAATAATAAGTTGACACTTTATACTTTTTTGGAAGCCAATCTTTTCACCTCTCACTATTATCATTAATATTTTCTTAATTATTTTCCAAGCCTAAGAAACTAATCGTTTTATGTTACAGTACCCAGCAGGTAGAGCAGATACATTTTTTCTGGATATGATATTATCACAGCGATATGCTGAAAGCAAACTCTTATGTGTACTAAGATAGATCATGTTCTGCCAGTTAGAGTCATATCTCAGCTTGAAAAGTACCTGGAGACCAGTGGCTTGCACCATTGTATGGCATTTCAGAGGGAACAGGGTCCTAGACTGCCCTCACTTCCTGCTTTCTGGACTCTGAGAGATACTCAGAACCTGCTAGAATTGTGTAAAAACTCTTCATATTCTGCTTATTAGATGAAAGTACAAAGGACAGTGGAGGGAGTTCCTCTGAAGTAGTTTTACCAGAAGAAAAGTCGACTAAAGCAAGAGATGAAAAAAGCCTCTACTTACTTCTAACCCTGGCTGGTCTAAAACTTCCTATGTAGACCTGGCTGGCTCCAAACTCACAGAAATCCACCTATTTCTGCCTCATGAGTGCTGGAATTAACGGGATGAGACACATTGGTATTTTAAAAAGTGATCCTTCTCACTAAGTTCCCTTAAATCCTAAAAGATTCTTAGTATTTGAAGAGGTTTTCAGTTAGCCCTGCTGACTCTTTTAATATAGTATCGTCAATGTGTCTCATTTGATATTTGAAACTGTTTTTTTTAGTTATATAGTCAAATCATGAGACATAATCACAATACATGAGAGAGGATAAAGTGGATATAGATACAAAAGAATACAAATGCTGCCCTCAACAGGTTCATATGCATCTACTGATTCATCAGAATTGCTTATGTAAGGGGTCCTTAATTTAATTAAATGATTTGGATTAATTAACTTCCAACCACTGATCTTGAATAATAATGAGAAAGCAGACTTACAATGCTCAGATCCATGTGAAATTAATTCAAAATCTGTATATTGATAGTTTTTTTCTTCAAATTCTATTAAATTTTCTTCAAATTTCTATCAAATTCTTCCCAATAAATTGCTCTGATAGAAATCATTAATACAAGATTGGTTGTTCCCATGAACAACTATACAGCATATTTGATGTCTAATGATAGATTTGCAGAGAAACCTGTAGACAATTTTTCATTACTGGTATTTAGTAAACTATACAATATACAGAATCCAGATATTATAGTACCATGTGATATCATGATAGAGACCAATTTGTAGGAGAAAGGGAGATAAACAATTTTTTCAGATTTTAACCTCAGAATTTAAAGAATCTGATAATGCGAATTTGCAAGGGTGATACATGAAGCTCATATCCATGTGCTAATTTATTTATTTTTTTTATTTTTATACACTCATTGATCTTGTATAAGGTACCAGATACTTTGTCAGTCACTGGAGATTAAAAAAAAAAAAAAAAGATGAGAAAGTTATTGTCCTTGGTAGGTGACAGGTTATAAGGGGAGGAAAGCTTTGAGAAGAATCATGTACAATATGGTGATTTATGACCAACATAGAAAATTGTTAAGGGTGCAGAGAGTATACAAAGGTAAGACGTGGGAGGTGATATTACTTAGTTGAGGAGGATGCATGTCAGGAAAGGTTGCAGAGATGGTCATGCTTGGATAGGATGCTGAAAACCCTAAGCAAGATTCTACATCAATCTTGTCCTGAGCAGCAGAATACAGGAGAACCATTTCAGACCAGACCCAGAGAGCATCATGACCACAGCAATGACTAATCTAGACATAAGAATTCACAGCGGAAAGTCAGAGTGTTCCCTTCCTCCAGAAACATACAGCTAGACAAGCTGAACCATGGTAGTCATTTTATGTGGCTGGAAATCAGACACACAGAAGAGATTCAATATCAAAATCTTCATGTTCACACATTGCCAATCTTTACATGCTGAAAGGGTTTGTGAAATTAGTGTAAATGTTTGTTTCCATTAAAAAGCAAGAAATGTAACCTATATACAAAACAGAGTTTTAGGTCTTTCCATAAATATCATGAAATATTTAGCAGACTCCAGTAAATAGGGAATATGTTATTTTAACCTTAGTGAAACTATACCACCTATAATCAGAGTCATGATAATTTGCTTACCATCTGGATACATACTTTACCTTGAATTGCAATATTTTGTGTTAAATTTTTTAATCAATAGAAAAGCCGATATTGCTTAAAATTGTGCAAAATACTTGGCTCTCATCCCCTTCTCATTTGAAGAAAGTGTGAATCACTCAACAGAAGTGCACATCCTTGTATCTTCACTTTCTTCAAAACAGAAACAGAAAAATCTAAGACTGTAGCAAGCAGAAAAGTATGCTGCATCAGCAATGCACATAAGGACATGGAGAATGTGTTTTGTAACACCTATGTACATATTGATAAGAATGTACAGCCACTGTTCTAACACAGATTTAATCCAGGGTATCATTATTGTTAGAGAACACGAAATGGAAAGGATAGCATACTGGAAAATCCAGCACTAAGGAGGCTGAAACAGGAGCATTGGGGGTATGAAGGCATGCCTGTATTACATAGTGAGTTCCAGGCCAGCATGAGCCAAAAAATAGACCTTATCTGAACACGAGAAAAAGAAATTAAGAGGGAAATTTTGTACAATGCGTATTTTGGCTCTCTCTTTTTAAAATGTATACAGTTTTGACACACCAATCTATTTCAATAAACTAGACTGTAAAGGATTTAAAACCACCATCTCTTTGTGTAACTTCACTTACTGGTTTCTGCAACTAAATTTGAGGTATCTCTAAAGGGAAATAGGGAAGGTATTGTATTCTGCTTGACGTGTGGTATTTTTGAAGGGTCAAACTGTAGGTCTGCATAATCTTAGGCACCTGGTCTCTGACAACAAAGCCATGATAGTCTTTCTAGTGAATGGTCTTGAGCAGCTAGAAAGCCTCAGGTAAACAATGTACCTTAGCACATTGCACCTTCCATAAACTGGAACCTCAAATGCATTAGGCAAGCAAATCAACTCTACAGCTAGATGGTGACACAGCAGAAACCGCCAATGGCATTTGTCATTGTGATAACTTCTTAGATAAAGTATCAAACCCACAAGCCATGAAGGAAATAAGTGATGAACTATGCTTTCTTAAAATTGAAAACTTCTCTGTGAAAGACATTCCCAAAAAATGAGAGGACTAAGAACAGAGTGGGAGAGAATACTTAGGAAATATATCCAGTGAAGGATTATAACCTAAAATGAATAAATGACACTGAAGGTAACCTAGTTAGAAAATGGGCAATATGATACACCATACCAAGGAAGATAAAAGGATAGCACAATATCATGTCATTGGAAAACTGCAAGTTAAATCAGCTTATATCCACACAAAAACCTGCACCTGGAAACCCACAATAGTTTTGCTCATTGTTACTGAGCATTCCCTCAGCAGGTAAATGGATAGCTAAGTAGAAGTCCTCCCAAGCAAGGAATATTATTCCCTTTTGTGGACATTATATAGTATATTGTCTTATCTTTCTCCTAGAGGCCACCAGTACAAAATAGTTTCTAAATCAGTCTCCCTGGCATAGCTTTATTAAACATTTTCTACGAATGTTCTACTGTTCAAGAGAACAAGTTTAGAATGTCACCTCTTCTACACTCTCTTTTTTGACTATCTATCTTCACTTTTGGTGCCAGTGATTTTACTAATATGATTGGCATCTGTTCTGCGATGTCATGAACGTCTCCTGGTTTGCCTGTATGATGTTCAGGAAAATGTGCGTGCATATAAATTTAAAAATAATTCAGTTTTGATATTTTAAATTATGTGTATGGGGGGATATGCACATGAGTGTGGGTGCCCATAGAAGTCAGAGGTGGTGGGTCCCCCAAAGATGAAGCTATTGGGAGCTGGGAGCCGCCTGAAGTGGGTTTTGGGAGACAAACTCTAGGTCTCTGGAAGGATAGTGTCTTAGTTAAACTTTCTATTACTACAATGAAACACCATGACCAAAAAGGAAGTTGGAGAGCAAAGAGTTTATTTGGGTTACACCTTCATATTGTTCAAATAAGTCTGGACAGGAACTCAAAGAGGACAGGAACCTGGAGACAGGAGCTGACACAGAGGCCATGGAAGGGTGCTGTTTGCTGGCTTGCTCCCTCTGGCTTGCTTCACCTGTTTTCTTATAGAACCCAAGACCAACATCCCAGAGATGGCATCACCCACAATGAAGCAGTCCCTCCCCTATCAATCACTAATTAAGAACAACCCAATCTTATGGGGGCATTTTCTTAATTGAAGTTCCCTCATCTCAGATAACTTTAGCTAATACCAAGTTGACATAACACTGGCCAACACAAGCTGTAAATACTCTTCACTGCTGAGCCATCTCTCCAGACCCCATGTGTACATGGTTTTAGGGTACAGAACACTTTCTAGAAGGTTCAGGCTGCTAACTTTCCCTTTACAGTCCACATTATAAATATTGTACCAGTTAAACCGTTTGTAAGCTTCAAAGAAAAACAGTGTTCTTTCACTCATTCAGAAAAACTCTAACCACATTTAATTTTTGTTTTATAAATAGACATTGTGATGTTCTTGTACACACTATTTCCTGGGGGTTTTCATCCCCCTTTATACCACTGACATAAAAGAATGACCAAACCTCCTCCAGGTGTGATATGTCTTGACCCTGTACTTCTTCATTCCTCAGCCTCTTAGACTTTTGAACAACCTGTTATTCCGGGAGCTGTTTTCAGTATAAGCCTATAGCCAATCTGTCAGCTGGCATTCTCATTTTACCCTATCTGTCCTTCCCTCTTTGTGTCCTGAGTCTCAGGATAGTTTCTTCTTTTTTTTTTTCTGCATATACCAATTCTAAAGATGTTGCTATTTTCTCTTAAGAAGACCCAGTTCCTTTTACAACTTTGTGAGTAATTGTGCTTCTGTATTTCAACATTTCCTTTTCAATCTTGAGTTCACCACTTGAGTTCAACACTGTCCATGTTCTCATGCTTTGTTTTTCACTTTCCTCTCTCCTGTTGCCCCTGTACTTTGGTTGAGTGTTTCAGGCAACAATGAAGAGATCGATTTGTACTGTCCCTGTTCTTCACCATGTTTTTGCCTAGAGGAAAGAGAATATAACTTCAAGGTACTGACCCCAACAGGGACAAAAGAGTTCACTGACTCTCAGTAATACATTGAACCTTTACACATGTGCTAAGCTTATGCTCCATCACCAAGCTAATCCAAAAGCTCCTTTTAGTTTTTGATTCAGGTACAAAGAAGCATAAAAGGGTGAAGTGATGCTCCAATGATGCAGAGGCTCCATGGTCAATTAATCTCTCCTTGACTTGTAGCTGTACTGTCCATGGCCACTTCCTGAACCTTGTGTTAAAAAGCATCCTCACTTCTGCTGTGCATCTTCCAGGCAGCATCTTGCTCCACTCATTCTTATCACCTCACTTTACCTATTATGGTTTCCAAAAATTTACTGAGAGCCATCATTGGCTGATCACCACACCATATACATTCTGCTTGGTGTTACTGTTTTTTTCTTTTTGTCTTTCTGACTGAAAAACAATGGAAGTTGAAAGGAGGGGAAAAAAAGAAAACATGCCAACTCTTTAGTCATAATTCATGTAAATATCTTTAAAATTAATTTTAGTATTCTTATTTTGAATGAGGAAATATGAGGACATGTACATATTACTTATGTATATAATTTTCTATGTAAAAACATTTTCTTCTATTAATTTCACTTGATTCCTGAAAGTTATTCACACTAAAATATCTCACTTTTAAAATGACATTTGAAATTCAGTGAGCATAACTTTTAAATATAGATCAGTAAGGATTCAGTTGGTATTCAATTTAATTCACCAAAAAATTTCTCCATAACACCTTTGAACTTATATATTTAATTTGGAGATAATAGCACAATATAAAAAAATCATACCATACCAAAAATATTATTTAAAACTATTTTTTTTCCTAGAAGAATCTCAACTACCTTAAGGCATGACAAATAATAGTGGAGTTTTTGTTTGCTTTCACTCCCACAGAGTTCATTGATCAGATTGATAGGCTGCTAAACATTAATTAATTATTATATAAACACCCATAGCTGCTGTACTCCCTTAAACAAAGGCGGGTCAAAATACGTCACCACAAAGTCAGTCTAAATTAGCTGTACATAGCCTATAATTTGTTATGGAGATATGAAAAATGATTTGGGGTAATGAATTTCTCATCTAACTAATCAAGTTTATTTTCTAAACTCTGAAGAAGTCATTAATTTGCCTTGTTATGGTAATCTATCTGAATGGGGCTTTTCAGAACTCCCTAAATGGCCACTAATGACTTTGAATATAAAAATCATCTCATGTTTCATGCATTCCTACTTTTACTTTCATTAATCATTACAGATTCAATGAAGCGCAGATATTTTTCAACACAAATCAGCAGCTGAACTTAACTGTAGAAATAAAGAGCTTTTTTATCCAGAGAGGAGAGCATAGATAAAGATATCCTCCCTCTCCAATAGTCTTGGGGCAAGAATTGATGAGGGGCCTGTCACTTTAAGATAGCTCAAGTTGTCTTAAGACTTAATGATACCATACATGTGGACAGTGCCCCCACAAAGTACTAAAGGATGTGTTAATTATGCAGACACTGTATTAATACTTGAATAATATTTTGTACTAGTCTTCCTGAAAACAACACAGAACCATTTGTATAGATAGACAGATGATAGAGTTATAACATATATAGATAAATGTACAAATATAAACACATATGTGTGTATACATAAACACATGCCATATATACATGTATACACATATACATATATATGTGTATGTGGTATATGTATAAGTGTATGCACAGATGTGATATGTGTACTGTATATGTATATGTGTTATATATATGTGATATATATATATATATATATATATATATATATATATATATATAAAATTATTGACTATTTATTAGCTTTCAAGTGACTAGAAGTTGCTAACAAGTCCATCACCTGAAACTTCCATTTCTTCTCCATGGGGAAAATGTGTTGAAATAGTGTGACAATACAGGGCAGAACCAGTGATGGAAAAGGATGGAGAAGTGTAAAATATCCATAGGAGCCCCACAGCCACACTGTGCTGTAGCGTAGCTTACTGTCCCTTAGTAATTAGACAAAATTACTATAGTGTTTAAGCCTAAACGCTGCACCTAGTAGGAGATTTATTTATTTGTACATTTGCTTTTTGCTTTTTGTTATTTTTTTCCCTTTTGTTGAAAATAGATTCTCTTCTCATACAATATATCCTGATTATAGTTTCCCTTCCCTCTACTCCTCTCAATTCTGTCCCACTCCCACTCCCCTTGATGGTCACTCCTTTTCTGTCTCTCACTAGAAAAGAATAGGTTTCTAAGAGATAACAACCAAACATGACACAATAAACTAAGAGAAATGAGAAACCATCACATCTTGTCGGAACAATGCAACCCAACAGTAGGGAAAGAGTCCCAAGAGCTAGCCCAAGAATCAGAGACTCAGTCCTTCACACACTTAGGAGTATCATAAAAATATGAAGCTAAAAGCTATAACATAAGTAGAGGATGTAGTGAAGACCTGTGTAGGCCCTGTGCCTGCTGCTTCATTCTCTGTGAGTTCATATAAGCCTTGATTAATTGATTTAGAAGAACTTGTTCTCCTGGTGTCTTCTCTCCCCATGGCTCTTAAACTCTTTCTGCCTACTCTTCCATGGGGTAACCTGAGCTCTGAGGGGAGGAATTTGCTGGAGACATCCACTTAGATTATATCTTTCACTTGTGTTTTATCCTAGCCATCCTGACAGGTGTAAGATGGAACCTCAAAGTAGTTTTGTTTTGCAAGTCCTTCATGGCTAAGTATGTTGAACATTTCTTTAAGTATTTCTCAGACATTTGAGTTTCATCTATTGGGAATTGTCTGTTTAGATCTGTACCATGTACTTTTCAAGTTGGATTATTGTTTGTTTGTTTATTTATTATAGGGTGTACTGTAGCCCTCACAGTCTTAATTCACTGTATAGCAGAGGCTAGCCTTTAATTCTGGATTCTCCTCCCTCTACCTTGCAAATCCTGATATGATTTCCAATACCTTGCTCAACAGAATTTAAAACATAAATGAGGTTTGTTGTGAAATAGAAGAAAACAAAATCCCCAGAAAAGCAAAACAAACTGTAACAGGATTCTCTGTGTAAAGAAAGTACCTCAAGGCAAATGATGACATTTTATTCATTGGTTCATCAATTCTTTTTACTAAATAACAGTTATGGTTTATGAACTCTAAAGGTAGATGTATCATCAAATGGATCTAGCTTGTAGTCATCTATTCACCCCAGCTAGGACACTAATAACAGACTGAAGAATCACTTTCAGGGAAAAGTAACATGGTACACTCTGAGTTTAACTAGGGTGATTCTCAGGAACATGATTTAAAGGGTTAGTGGTGGGAATACAGGGACTTTTGAGATGCTACAGGACGAAAAAGCATTTCTCTTTACCTCCTAGCAACCATAGCTACTTACATGTCTTCAAGGACGAGTGAGGATGGTGGAGTCCACTCCATTTCCATGAGGGACTGTTGGTAGATCCTTTCTTGTGCAGGTCTCCTGGGGAGTCATTGGAGTTTTAGAAATGAAAGGGGGGATTGGCTATGTCAGTCCTAGAGGAATGTATTGTGTGAGGATATATCTCTAAATGCCTTCATAGAATACCTTTAATCAGCTTAAATTATTGTTAATGAATAGCAAACCATGACAACAGAAAAAATGCTTTTGTGGTTGTTGTTTGTGGTAGTTTGTTTGTTTTGAGACAGGGTCCCACTGTGTGGCCATGGCTGGCCTGGAACTCAGAGACCTGCTGGTCCAAATCCCTGAGAATAATGTTTTTTTGTTTTGTTTTGTTTTGTTTTGTTGTTTTTTTTTTTTTTTTACTTATTCTTCCAAAAAGTAAGATAAAACTAGCCTTCCTAATGCAATATCCATCAGGTCATGCTCAACCAGGATTTTTTCTTTTCCTGCAAGACTGATTACTCAGTTCCATTGTCATTTTACAGACTTGATTGTCAGTGCTGTGCTCACTCTATTAATTGCTATAGGTATACAAAATGTTGTGTTATCTTGCAGTGTGCCTATCACCATTAATCTGTCTTTAATTTGCTTGGAATTTTTCCAATTTGTTCTAATCTCATTTTAATTTAAGAAACACATTTGAAGTTTTTCAACTAGATGTTACCAGAATTTTAATTAAAATTCTATTAAGACTTAACCATACTTTGATGAATTATTACCTTTGTACAAATCCCTTGTTTACAAGAGCATATTATGCTATTCCATTTATTACAAATTCATTTTCAGAAATATATTATTTATGGAGTTCCTGTATATTGCTGTCAGATATCCTGATTTCTTTTTTTAGATTTTTCATTTAAGACTGTCAATAGAATATATCTTCCTATCTATTTCATTAGCTCTCTTGTTTACTGGGAAACAAGGAAACTATTGTTTTTACATATTTAACTTGCATTTATGTGTTAACTAGTTATATTATTTCCAATAACTTATTACTTTCAGCACCCAAGATTCTGTTGGGACTGAATAGATAAGTTTAATGCTTGGAAAACAGAGACAACTTTGTCATTATGGTAAATTTGTTATTTCTTTGTAAGCTTTTGATATAAATACATGATAATAGTGTTAGATGGCATACTTCTCATACTCCCAAATTTTAATGATTATTATAGTGTTGTGATTTGAATGAGAAATGTCCCCCATGGACTCATGTGTTTCAACACTTGGTACCCAGTAGGTAGTGCTGTTTGGAGGGGTTAGGGAGCCTTTAGGATGTGGAGACTTGATGGAGGAAATTAAGTTTGTCACTAGAATTTGGCTTTCAGGTTTTATAGCCAGGATCCACTTCCTGTTCTCTCTGCTTCTTGTGTATGAATGAAATGTGATCTTTGTGCTTCCTGACTGACAGAACAAATCTAAGACCTGCTACCACATGCCCCCTGCCATGATAGATTCCGGTACTTGGGAGCATTAAAATGAAATAAGCCCTTACTTGCCTTTTGTCAGGATATCTTATCATAGAAACAGAAAAGTATCTGATTCATAAATCATCCTTAAGTGTATTCTTAATCTCCACATTTCATGACCACATGTCAAGAAATCCTAAATGTATGGAATAGTTTGGAATGTTGATATAGATGTGACATTTTCTGGGAAGAAAACTCAATACTAAATTTCAAAGGGTTCTAGACAGAGACCTTTTGTCATTCATAATTGTGCTACTTTTTAACCTATTTAAGATCTGTGTGTACTGTCCCACATGACATTTCAGTCTATGTAACTAACATAAATATGAACATTTTATGGTAAACACATGTTTTTATTTCTGTGTGGGACCACATAAGCCAGAATAGGTATAAAATTCTACAAAACTGGAGTTAAAGGTGGTTGTTATTCCAACATAAAATGGCTGCTAGGAACCAAACTCAGGTCATCTGTGAAAACAATATGTGCTTTTAATCACTGAGCTGTCTCACCACCCCCAATATGTACATGATCTTCCATACTCACCAATCTTTCTCCTTTATCTAATTGAAATTTTGTATCTTCATGGATTACTAATTTTAGGTTTTCTAAACATTTTAAAATAGGAAAAAGAAGAAAATGCTGGGCATGAAAGTATTTATCTGTCATTCCAGAACTAAGGAATCTGAGGTGACAGGGTTGAGGATTGCAGCCATGGTTACATACTGAGACTCCAAGACTCTGTTTACACACACAGAACTCTTTTCCTCTTCTGAACTAGAATACTTAAGGTAGTGTTCTCCATTGTGTAATCATTATGTACTTTCTTGAATTAGCAATTTCTAACACTGTTACATTATAGAATTATACATTTTAATTTGTAATATGGGATTTATAAGCATTTATTTCCCGTTTGGATTATTTTCCTATTCTAGTGTGTTTTATTTTATGGACTTAATTCCTATGCCAGGAATTTGCATCCTGGTTTTGTTTAATCTGACTGTCCTTGGATACTTCCTTTATCTTATATTTTTTCTGATGTGTGAATTCTTGTTTTGTTATACTTTTGTCATGCTAGGATTTACTCCTCTCATTTGAAGTTTAGAGTGGGAAACAGGATTAATTTTTCTTATTATTTGGTTGAAGTGATGTAAGGTTAATTTTTTTATAGTACCCACAGCTATCAGAACATTTTATATACTTACATGCATCATTTCCCCACTTCTGTTATTTCATTAATAATCTTTGTCATATACATTTCCTATGTGTTCCTTAGAAGCCACATTTACCCTTTGTTTAGCTCTACCTTCTTCCAACACCTAAAGTGAGTGGGCACTCTCATCTTCCAAGTCCTGGTGAAATTTGCCAGTAGGATGCAAGGAAGGAGAAAGGAGACAGAACTCAGGGAAGAGAGTGAGATTGTGGGTCCATTTCTCTGTATATTTTTCTGTGGGAACACAAAACACTTACTATATTCCTCTATCAAGGATTACTTCTCTCTCTCTCTCTCTCTCTCTCTCTCTCTCTCTCTCTCTCTCACTGAATTTTTATAAAGGTCCAAGTGTGTCTGTCTCAGACTAGCTTCTCTTTCCCTTGCCTTAACATGTATGCCTTGGACTATCATACCTAGCTGTTTTCTTACACTCTGTTTTAAAAGTCTTTTAAATTAGCAAGTTCTATCTAGATCATCTCAACTTGTGACTGCAGCAATTCATTCTCATTAATGGCACTATCAGTTTTAAAATAAATTTTGCAAAAGTTAACTCCCACCCCTTAAATACAAAGGTATGTTGGGAGACAAATGTTATGGTTTTGTAGAATATTGAAATAAATTATACAGTGTCCTAGTTGACTGTATCTTTAAGTCTTAAATTCTGTTAATTTTTTTTACAATGTAATTATAATGAAGCATATGCTTGCCGGTTCTTGCTTTCTTTAAATTTTCTTTTAAAGATTAAACTATGATCCTTTAAAAACACTGTGATCTCTGTCTAATGATGAGCTGTAATTGAGTCCCTGGCTACATTATTGAGCATTTTCATGACATCCACTGAAATTTGTGCCAGTTTCCATAGGACTCATGCTGAACCATTCATTACCATATGCTTACATAATATAATTGTTTCAAGCAAGTCTCTCCTGAGAAAGATAAAGGTCTCAGCAATCAATAACTGTACTTTTGCTTCAGGAAATGCCAACATAGATTTATTGCAGATAGCAATTTGCTCTCATAGTAAAATGGCAGCTCATAAGGAATTTTTAACTAAAAGGCTAACTTGCACACCTTTCCCTAGTTGTGTCCATCTATTACTTTATCATGCACTTATTCAATCATAATGATTCAGCTACTTTGGAAATCCTATTTCAAACCACTTTACCATCTGACCTGCCTGGAATTACCTAACTGAGTTATCCCTAATGACTTCAACCATAATTTTCTATTTCTGATTTGTCCATTTAGGAAGGCCATAGTGATCTCTCAGCTGTTATTTTTGCTTGTTGCAATGAGGGAGTCTAACCTTTATGTTGTCTAATTAACAGATGCATATTGTTTTTAGAAGTGCAGCATAATTAACCATAAAGATGTATTCCTAAATTAGCACATTAGTAAGTGTTATGACAGAGACTAAAGACTGGAGAAAATTGAATGAGCCATCATGCAACTGCAGCCTCTCATTGTAGAGAAGCTTACACATCTTACAACGTAGAAGAATTTCCCAGCTAGCCACAGAGATGTTTCGTTGCACCATGTAGACTCATTTGTTGTCTGGAATCATCATGGGTTTAAAGTACTCACATAACAGCACTGCTATCCGAAGACCTTGACATGTTGATAAACTTAGTTTCACTTGTTATTATTAAGCCTTATTTTATAAACTTAAAACAAAGTTGATTTAATCAGAAATAATTATTAATACCTAAGGGTATTTTTCAGAACCTCATTAATACATCCAAAAGACCAAAACAGCTCAGAGATCTTCTTCACTGCTCAGCTCCAAGTGTTTAGACTCAATATCTTGAAACACACAGATGCCGCCACTACCTGATCTCCAACACATATATGTGAATCATAACAATCTGAAGCTTCTGTGGTCTACAGACAGCATCTACTCTCCTCATACTAACATACAGAAAAATGGATGTGCATACATGTTGTGTACAAATAACAGCATGTAGAAGAAAGGATATGCATACACATAACATACTGTGGTGGTTTGAAAGGAAATGGTCTCCATATGCTCATAAGGAGGGACACTTATTACAAGATGTGGCCTTTTTGGACTAGGTGTGATTTTGTTGGAGGAAGTGCATCACTAGGTGGTGGGCTTTGAGGTCTCAGAAGCTCAAAACAGGCCTAGTGACTCACAGTCTGCCTTCCTGCTGCCCGATGATCTGGATGTAGAACTCTCAGCTCCTTCTTCAGCACCATGTCTGACTACATGCTGCCATGCATTCCACCATGAGAATAATAACTAACCTCTGAAACTGTAATCCAACCCTAACTAAGTATTTTCCTTTATAACACTTGCTGTGGTCATGGCATCTCTTCACATCAATAGAAACCCTAAGTAAAATACACACATATAATAACATGCAGAAAATGAATATGTACACATATACATATAAAAATCATGCAGAAGAATAGATGCACATACATATATCTAGAATAAATGGATGGCCACTTACAGGTGAAAACTTAAGTTGAAGGTAAAGCTATTTGACAAATATTGAACTTTCAGAGATATTATTCAGCTACATACAGAATATAATGCAAGTTATTTAAAATTCATCATTATTCTGGTTGTATTCACTATATATTTAATATCCATATGCTATTATTTAGGGATGGAAGAGGAAGAAAATAAACTTTAACCTGACTAATGCTCATTAAGATTTATTTTTAAGTTCCAATTTTGCTTATAATATTAAAAAAGATTTTTGGCCATTAAACAGAATACTTTACTTGAATTGCTCTTATTTCCGAGCATCCTGAGAAGTAACAGATAAAATTGTTCTTACTAAATAACACACAAACAATTATTTTAGACAAGACAAACACAAGTTGTTATCTGACAATAAATTTGACATTAAAGTATTGTTTGGAAGAATACATTAAGTTATGCTTTAAAATGAGTTTTCTAAATATAGTGCTTTATAAACAATTCCTCAATTGTTTATACCTATTATTATTTTGCAGTCACTGAGGGAAAGCATGCTGAAAGGACGAGAATAATGAATTAAATGATAATATAGATGATATCAATTTCTTCTTTTCATTTCCATTCAGGAACATGAGCAGAGCTTTTAGTGTGCTAGCTACAATTCTACCAGAAACCTTCTCTATAAAAGGTACTTTCAAGAAGTTTTTATTTTAATTTGAGTACTTTAAACATCTCTGCAGGCATGCTTATGCCTTCTATTTGTTTTCTTAAACTAAAACTGAATTTCTGTGGCAACAGGCATGGGAAATTTCTGCCTATGCTTCCTGAATTTTTATGACTTGAATAGCAGTGGAATCAAAATGAATCTGGTTCTAATATGCTATTTTGTACAACTTTATGAATGTGTATTTTAGATTTTGAATGTATTAACTGACATTGCAGATAAACTGACTTCCAAAGAAATAGCAGATCCTTTCTCAGGTAGAACAGGAGACCCTTAATCTCAGGGTCATGGGTTTGAACCCCCATGTTAGGCACCAAAATGTAGCTGAAAGTTTTCCTGTGTCCTCCCCAACCCATGGTCAGGACAAATCTCTCTCATATGTGACCCATCACCACTTATAAAATAACCATTCAGAGGCTTATATTAATTACGAACTGTATGGCCTATGGCTCAAAGCTTCTTCTTAGCTGGCTTTTTAAATTTAATCCATTTCTATTAATGGAATGGCTGTGGCATTACAGGTCTACTGGCATCTTGCTGCTCCTTGGATAGCAGCTGGCATCTGCCTCGTTCCACTCTTCTTCTCTCTGTAACTCCACCTGGATTTTCCACCTGGCTGTCAGATTTCTTGCCATAGGCCAAAACAGCATCATTTATTAACCAATGGGAGCAGTGTATTTCACAGTACACAGAAAGATATCCCACAGTATTTCATGGATTTTACTATCCCATTCCAAGGGATAATTATTGGTGAAGAAAAAAAAAGAAAAGAAAATTTAACCTCATAGATTGAATCGCAGTATTATCATTATTTCACTCTCATTATAAGATATAGTAAATTGGGTATATAATATACTTGCAGAGCTGAATTTTACTCCATAGAGTAAAAAGTAGAAATAGGGAGATATTTTTTTAACCACAGGAAGAAGGGCTTGACTAAGTTTTAAATTTATATATAGCTGGGCGGTGATGACATATGCCTTTAATTCCAGCACTAGGGAGGAAGAGCCAGGCGGATCTCTATGAGTTCGAGGCCAGCCTGGGCTACCAAGTGAGCTCCAGGAAAAGGTGCAAAGCTATACAGGGAAACCCTGTCTTGAAAAACCAACAAAACAAAACAAAAAGACAAACACACACACACACACACACACACACACACACACACACACACACACACACATTAAGGAGAACACCCACTTTGAGGCTGAAGGAACCTTTTAGAAATTCTATGCAATCTGTCTATGTTATGAGCAGGAATGGAGATCACCCCATGAAGTAACTCTCTTTGGCATCATGGAGCCACTGTTTGTGAAGTTTCACTGTAGGCAAACAGTAATAGACAGCCACAAAACAATGAGTTCATGCATTAATAAATCTCCTTGAGAAAGAATGGATTTTGCTTTTGCCAAGCATCTCATGTCTGATAGAGGCTAAAGGACACATTAGTACCTCATTCTCCAGTGATCTTCATCTTATTTTCCTGCATTAAGTGTGAGAAATGCCGTGACAAGCACTTGGACCATTATGAATCTCCACAGAAATGTGTACAGCAGTCAAGATTTAGTATTATACACTGTCGCCTATGAGTCAATAGTCTCGTTTTAAGAACTCTTATGTATTTTTCCAGACATTATGACTGAATTTGTTATCTGCTATATATTACACTGACATGAGAGTTATTCTATGAAAGAATTATTAATACATGTAAACTAAAAGGATAAATGAAGTTGAATGAAATTTGAAATTCTCTACAAGTCTTGATTCAACTGTTAAGTACCTAAAGTTTTCCAAGTAATTATTGTATTTAATAATGTAAAAATGAACCTGTTTTGATGTAACTATCAAACTTCTCCATATACCAATAAAGAAATACTATTTCAGAAGTATAAAGGCTGGAGAGCTAGCTCTGGAGCAGGGGAGATGGCTCAGCACTTAAAGATGTCTGCTGCTCTGCAGAAGACCAGAGTCTATTTCCCACACACCACATCAGGGGGATTCCAACTGCCCACTCAGTTCAAGAGGGTTTGAGAGACAACCCCTTTGGCCTTGTGGGGCCAGATGGGCACTTGTGCATGTGAACACACACACACACACACACACACACACACACACACACACACTAAAATATTTGAACAAAAACAATGTAGTTTAATGTAAATAACCCAAAATAATTGACATTTTGGGGGGTAAGAAAGGGTATCTGTGATTAAAGACAGAAACAAAACAAACAAAAAATCTTCCCGTGGGAACATAGATACCACCCATTCTAAAGTGTTTATACTTGAAAGAAGGATGCAACATTCTGCAAAACGGCCCCATCAAAAGCAGCTGTTATGTGGTTGTAAATATCTGTGTAGATGTTTGCCTTTTCAATTTATTTATTTAAATAGTTATGATTGTACTTATTTGTTGTGAAAATATTGTTTAAAATATATATGTATGTGCACATATAGTAGAATGAATAAATTGTGAAAATTAACATATATATTATTTTATGTAGTGTGTGTGTTAAGAATCCTTAAAAACAATTTTCTTAGCATTTTTTAAAGCTTCCTTGGTCAAACTCATCATCCACCATGCTGATGACCTGATCACTCAAGGTACTCATTACTCTGTCTATCCTACCCTGGGGAAGTCATCTTTGTGTTTCTCAAAGTCATGGTGACTTTCCTTCTCAAGAGACCCAGTACTCCTTGCCTATCCTAAGGACACCAACTTTTTCCTTCTGAGGCTCCAACTTACTCTTCTATCTTTGACCCCATATGAAGACTCTCAGGAATTGTTAGATGGTAAAGAAAGACAAAAAGAAAGGAGAAAACAATGGTAGAACTTTTACACACAGTTGTAATGCTTTTAAACAAAATTTAAAACAACCTAAATGTGGACTTAAACCCTAATTTTAAACCTTGTGGAGTTAGAAAAATAAAAGATTGAGCAAGGACTCTCCTAAAGTCCCAGGAAAATTAAACCAAAAGCTACAAAAAGTTGTACCAAATTACATAATGAGCTAAACAACAACAACAAAACAGGGTATTTCTATACAGAAAACATGGAATAAAGGCATTCTCAAAACTAGAAAAAGCCAAACGCCAGTAATCAGGAATAGAAAAACACTGGAAATCATTTCAAAAGTAATTTTAGGGAATCTTCTCTGACCCGGAGAGTCCTGCCTCTATGACCTAGGCCCTGGGACACAACCAGTTCCCCACCAATCTCTGCCCCAGTTGCCAACCATCAGGAAAAACTCCTTCAGGCAGACTCTCCCACCAAAACCCCCCATCAGACCCTGAAATCTACAAGATGTATACCCTACCCCAATACCCATCCCCATGTTACTCCAGTGGCTTCCTGAGATACAGAATCTGCCAGCTGTCATTGGACCAAGATAGGTTTCCTGAGACACAGAATCCAATAGCTCTGACTGGAACAAGAGCCCTGATAAGACCAAGAGCAGCTGCCTAAGCCACAGAATCAGCTAGCTTGATTGAACCAAGAACAGCTCCCTGAGATACAGAATCTGCCAGCTCCAATTAGACCAAGAACTAAGATCAGACACAGGGGGCCACTGAGAAACAGAAAGCACAGGTTGTACCAAAAGCAGATTGCTCAGACACAGGCACCTCTTGCACCTACTTGAAGGAAGAGATGGGTAGATGCCAGTGCAAAAATACATACAACAACATAAAGAGCAATATGGCATCATCAGAATCTAGCCCTTCTATAAGAGCAAGACCTGAACAACACAATGTAGAAGCAGAAGAGAGTGACCTTAAAAATAACTTCATGAAGATGCTAGAGGTCTTTAAAGAGGAAATGAAAAATTCACTTAAAGAAATTGAGGACAAGCGCGCCTTTAATCCCAGCACTCGGGAGGCAGAGCCAGGCGGATCTCCGTGAGTTTGAGGTCAACCTGGGCTACCACGTGAGCTCCAGAAAAGGCACAAAGCTACACAGAGAAACCCTGTCTAGAAAAAAAAGAATTGAGGACAAGACAAACAAAAATTTGGAAGAAATCAATAAAGAAATTGAGGAAAAAACAAACAAAACATTGGAAGAAATCAATAAATCCCTTAAAGAAAGCCAAGAAAACCAATTAAATATGTGAAAAAAAAAAAAAACACAGTTCAAGACCTGAAAAGTGAAATAAAAACAATGGTGAAGACACAGAGGGAATGCTGGAAATAGAAAATCTGGGTAAATTAACAGGAAACACAGATGCAAGTATAACCAATGGAATACAAGAGATGGAAGAGAGGATCTCTGACGTAGAGGATGCAATAGAGGAATTAGTTTCATCAGTCAAAGAAAACACCAAATTCAAAAAAGTGATAACACAAAATGTCCAGGAAAACTGGGACACCATGAAAAGACCAATCCTAAGAATAACAGGGATAGAAGAAGGGGAAGAATACCAACTCAAAGACACAGATAATACATTCAACAAAATCATAGATGAAAACTTTCCTAACAAGAAGTGTGTAGAACACCAAATAGATTAGAAGAAGCCCCCCCAAAAAATCCCCTCAGCACATAATAATTAAACTACTAAGCATACAAAATAAAGAATAATAAGAACAGCAAAGGAAAAAGGCCAAGTGACTTATAAAGGCAAACCCATCAGAATAACACCTGACTTCTCAATGGAGACTTTGAAAGCCAGAAGGTCCTGGACAGATATAATGCAGACACTAAGAGACCATGGATGCCAGCCTAGTCTATTAGTGCCAGCAAAACTTTCAATCACCATAGATGGTGATATTCCAAGACAAAACAAGATTTAAACAATACCTATTCACAAATCCAGTCCTACATGCATTAGAAGGAAAATTACAACCTAAGAAAGTCAGATACACCCACGAAAATACAGGCAATAAATAACCCCACAACAGTAAATCCCAAAGAAGGGAAAGACATGAACACACACATACACACACACACACACACACACACACACTCCCAACAAAAGATAATAGGAATTAACAATCACTGGTCATTAACATCCATTAATATCAATGGACTCAATTCACCTATAAAAAGGCACAGGCTAACAGAATGGATATGAAATCAGGATCCATCCTTCTGCTGCATACAAGAAACACACCTCAAATTCAAAGACAGACACTACCTCAGAGTAGTTACAGAGAGCCTACAATCTCATGGAAACTGAATAATGCTCAACTGAATCACCAATGGGTCAAGGAAGAAATAAGAAAGAAATTAAAGACTTCTTACAATTCAATGAAAAATATACTACATACCCAAACTTATAGAATACTGTGAAAGCAGTGCTAAGAGGAAAATTCATAGTAATAAATGCCTATATAAAGAAGTTGGAGAAATCTCACACTAGTGACTTAGAAACACATCTAAAAGCTGTAGAACAAACAAACAAACAAAAGCAAAGTCACTCAGGAGGAATAGATGCCAGGAAATAATCAAATTGAGTGCTGAAATCAATAAAATAGAAACAAAGAGAACAATACAAAGAATCAATGAAACAAAGAGTTGGTTCTTTGAGAAAAATCAACAACATAGACAAGTCTTTATCTAAACTAACTAAAAGGCAGAGAGAGAGCATCCAAATTAACAAAATTGGAAATGAAAAGGGAAACATAACAACAGACAACAATAAAATCCAGAGAATCATCAGGTCATACTTCAAAAACCCGTACTCCACAAAATTGCAAAATCTAAATGAAATGGACAATTTTCAAAATAGGTACTACATACCAAAGTTAAATCATGACCATATAAACAATTTAAATAGACCAATAACCCCTAAGGAAATAGAAACAGTCATTAAAAGTCTCCCAACCAAAAAAAAAAAAAAAAAAACAAAAAAAAAAGCCCTGGACCAGGTGGTTTCAACGCAGAATTCACCAGATTTTCAAAGAAGAGCTAATACCAATACTCTTCAAATTGTACCACACAATAGAAACAGAAGGAATGTTACTCTACTCCTTTTATGAGGCTACAGTTACTCTGATTCAAAAACCACACAAAGATGCAACAAAGAGAGAATTACAGACCATTCTCTCTCATGAACATTGATGCAAAAATACTCAATAAAATACAAATCCCAGCCAAGCAGTGGTGGCACATGCCTTCAGTCCCAGCACTTGGGAGGCAAAGCCAGATTTGAGTTTGAGGCCAGCCTGGTCTACAGAGCGAGATCCAGGACAGGCACCACAACTACACAGAGAAGCCCTGTCTTGAAAAAAACAAACAAATATAAAATACAAATTCCCCCTCCTCCCTCTCCTCATCCCCCAGCCCTCCCCTACACCCTTCCCCCATTCCCACCTCCTCCAATTCAAGGTCTCCCATAGCGAGTCAGCAGAGCCTGGCACATTCAGTTGAGGCAGTTCCAAGCCCCTGTACCAAGGCTGTGCCAGATGTCACACCCTAGACACTGGGCTCCAAAAAGCCCACACATGCCCTAAGGACAGATCCCAATCCCCCCGGCTGGGGGCCCTTTAAACAGTTCAAGCTAAACAACTATCTTACCTATCCAGATGGCCCAGTCCAGTCCCATGAGGGCTCCACAGCTATTGGTACAGTTCATGGGTTTCCACTAGTATGGCTGGTAGTCTCTGTATGTTTTCCCATCGTGATCCCAATGTCCCTTGTTCATAGAATTCCTCCTCTCTTTCATCAATTGAAATCCTTGAGTTCAGCCTATAGCTTGGCCTGGCACCTAGCCATGGACCTCTGCATCTGCTTCCATCAGTAACTGGATGAAAGCTCTATGATGACAGTTAGGGTATTCACTAATCTGGTTACCAGAGTAAACCAGTTCAGACACCCTCTTGACTATTGCTAGTAGTCTAAGGTGGGGTCATCCTTGTGGATTCCTGGCAACTTCCCTAGTATGCCATTACTTCCTATTCCCATGATATCTTCATATATCATGGTATCTCTTTTCCTTGCTCTCCCAATTTGTCCCTGTTTCTGCTTGAACTTTCCATTTCCTCATGTTCTCATGCCCAATTTCTTGCCCTCCATTACCCCCCTCACCCTTAGTATGCTCATGTAGATCTCATCTATTTCTCCTTCGCTGGGCTATCTATGTGTCCCTCTTAGGGTTTTCCCTGTTAGCTAGCTTCTCTGGAGCTATGGGTTGTAGTTATCTTTTGCTTTACATCTAGTATTCACTTATGAATGAGTACATACCATGTTTCTCCTTCTGAGTCTGGGTTACCTCAATCAGGATGATATTTTTCAGTTCCATACATCTGCCTGAAAATTTCATGATATCATTGTTTTTCTCTGCTTAGTAGTACTCCACTGTGTACATGTACCACATTTTTTAAATCCATTCTTCAGTTGGGGGATATCTAGGTTGTTTCTAGATTCTGGCTATTAGGAACAATGCTGCTATGAACATAGCCATTCTGACAGGTATAAGATGGTATATCAGTGAAGAGAAGATTTAAATGTAATCATAAATATTTAAATAATGATATACAACTTAAAAGTTCTTTGATATCTATCATAATCATATTGGAGTATACTGAGTCTTATAACTATAAAACTTTGACATACTTTTTTTGATGTATGAGGAGTGATGGGAGCTAAGTTATTCTCACTATAAATCCTTTGGTGGTGTTTATTTTTGTCAGTCAGACTGAAATTTCACTGTCTCATGTCATAGGTAATAATAATAGTTCTTCCTATGTCTTGGGTATTTTAAAACATCTGGTACTCAGCTATGCTCCTTAGACATAGTAATGCACTTCATCCCACACCATTGAAATAAACATTATTACTTCCCTTTCTCTTTGTTAATTAGGAAACTGAGGTGAGAAGAGACAAAAAAATCTCAAATTAGTCTTTCTTTTCAGACCTGATTTTGACCCAAGGCAACCTGATTGTGAAACTTACATTTATAAATTATAGACTCTGATTATATCACTGGCAAGTAATTATCTTTCAGGTCCTTTATTTTTCTTTGTGCAATAAAATAAAGAGTCTATGAGTAAAGACATTGGAATATAGTTGTATGTTGGAGTTAATACCATATCTAGTATGTGGTTCATGGTTATCAGTAGTTGTAATACAGGCATGTCAAAATCTAAAAACCAGCACAACTCAGAAATTTGTTTTACATCAAATTTAAGAAGTGTACATGAATAAAAGTAGAGCAGCTTGATCTAAAGTCTGTAAGATAAAAATCCAGTGCTCCAAATAATACTTAGTATGATCCTGACTGAAGTTCGGCTAAAAGCTTAGCAACCTGCTAAACAGGCAGTGTGTTTGAAAGGGTTGCCCTCAGGCTGAGAACCTCAGCACTGTGGGAGTATCAGCTGGTTAATGCTGTGAAGTTCCTTGTTCCAGTGTGAAACCTCACATCAGGAGGGAGACTGAACACCCACACAGTGATGCATAAAAGAGCTAGTGGGCAAGTGGAATGTGATGCCAAAAGCAGCATGTCTGCTTCTTCAGTTCAATTCTAGGGGGCACTTACTACCTTTGATAACTGAATGTCTTGAAAGTGTGATGAGAACCACTTCAGTTAAAAAAAAAAAAAAAAAAACAGCTGATTTCTTCCCACCAGGATGTAGAACATGCCAGAAACCAATGCTTAGTTCCTTGACCTTTCATGTTAGTCTGTTATTTCTTTCCAAGGGAAAACACCATGTTTGGGATACAGAACAATCTAAAATTAGTCCAGAAAAAAAAAAAGTGTACATTTCCCCTCTTCAGAAAAAAAAAAAAAAATGAAGACCTGATTGCTCAGGAAAGACACTCAGTGCCAGAAAATTCAGCTTAAAAACTTGTTATTAATGTAGCAGCCAGGAGGAGATGGAACACTCCAGAAATAAGAGTGGGAGAACTAAAAAATATTATCAAATATTGCCAAAGTTTGTTTTTTGAACTCTGAGAATCAAGTAAACCTGTAAACTCAGCACAGAAATAACTTTTGAGTTTCTGGGTTTTCTAGCAAGCTGGAAATCTAAAATCAGATACTGACATGCACTGCATCTCTTTATCATTCAAAGATCTATTGATGGGGGGGGGAGGCATCCAGTCAATACATTTGTGTTGAGTGATTGAGAAGGGCTGAGATAGTCTCAACAATCACACAGTATTAGAAACAAAACACATATCAGCACTATTCACTGTAGTGTACAGTTGCCTTCCAAGACAGGCAGAAAAATATTAGCAACATTTTGGACTTGGAGGAAATGTGTCACTCAAAGACCATGCCTTTTTGCTGGGTCCTTTATGTGGAGTGGGTTTGGTGGCTTAAGACATCATTAAAAATAAATATGACAAATAATTGATTTCTTATTTTTTGTGAGCCTAGCCTTGAATAGCAGAACCATCTCACTGTTCTGACAATAATTAATTTCTATGATGAATTTTGTAATTATTTTAAATCATAAAATAAATTTACTAATATTCTCTAAGACTAGAGTTTTATATATATTCAGGATTTTGTGGCTATAATCCAAATCATGTGTTTTTTAAATTTTATTTATAATAACTTTTGTGTGGTTTAGTTTCATTATCAGAAAATATAATAAAGTTTATAATGCTCACCATTGGGAATCTCACTCAATCATACATATATTATGGAATGAGTCTATACAAACATATACACATGAAAACACATGCATATATAATACATATGTGCAAGCATACACACATACACACACACAAATAAAATAAAAGTAAAAGTAAGTAAATCTTTAAAAAGAATTAGGCAGATTAGATTCAACAGCTATTTAAAAATCACAGTCTGGCCCAGAACTCCCATCTGGAGCAGAGTTGAGTGCCTGGGGTTATAGTCAGAGAGGCAACCGCCCCTGGGTCCCAACCCTGGGCACCATCTTGGGATAACCTGCCCAACTTGGCCCCAGTTCCTGGACAATCAGCAGGCCCTGTGGGAAGCCTCCCCTTTTCCAACACCACAGGCAGACACTGCAGTCTCCACACCATGCCCCCACACCCATTTGCCCAAGACCCCAGCTACTTCCTGAGACTCAGAGACCAGCCCACAACTTCCATCCTGCCCCAGAACTCCCATCTAGATCAGAGCTTCCATCCTGCACCAGAACTCTCATCTGGATAAGAGGAGCTCCAATCTGGACAGGATAAGGAGACCACAGGGATTTACTGAGACTCAGAGTCCAGCCCTTGAGCTCCTATCCAGCCAGCACTCTCATCTGGACCAGAGCTCCCATCCAGCCCAGAGCTTCCATCTGGACCAGAGACAGGCTCCCTAAATCTGTCAGCTCTGTCTGCACCAAGTACACTGATAAGACCAAGAATGAACCCAAGAGGAGATGGGCAAACATCAAGGCAGAAGTACATACAACAAAATAAAGAGCAATACAGCATCACCAGAACCTAGCCCTTCTCCAACAGCTAGACCTGAATACCACGGAATGGGAGAAGAAGAAGAAAACAACCTTATAAGTAACATCATGAAGAGGCTAGAGCCTTATATAGAAGAAATAAAAAATAAAGTGGAGGAACAGACAAACAAAAAATGGGAAGGACGCGGAAAGGACAATTAAAGCAGAAGAAAACAATAAATCCCTGAAAGAAAATCATGAAAAAGCAAGAGAAACAGTCCAAGACCTGAAGAGGGAAATAGAAAAAATTAAGAAGACACTAGCAGAAGGAATGCTGGAAATACAAAATCTGAGTAAATGAACAGGGAATTCAGGTGCAAGTATAACCAACAGAATGCAAGAGATGGAAGAGAGGCTCTCTGGTGTTGAAGATACTGTAGAAGAAATAGATTAATCAGTCAAAGAAAACACTAAAACCAACAAAGTCATGACACAAAATGTCCAATAAATTTGGGACACCATGGAAAGACCAAACTTAGGAATAATAGGGATAGAGGAAGGAGAAGAATACCAACTCAAAGGCACAGAAAATATATTTAACAAGATCATAGAAGAAAACTTTCCCACCTTAAAGAACGAAATGCCTATGAAGATACAAGAAGCCTATAGAACACCAAACAGACTAGACCCCCCAAAAAAGTCCTCTTGCCACATAATAATTAAACAACTAAAAGTACAGAATAATGAAAGAATAATAAGGGCAGCAAAGGAAAAAGGCCAAGTGACTTATAAAGGCAAACCCATCAGAATAACACCTGATTTCTCGATGGAGAAAGCCAGAAGGACCTGGACAGATATACTGCAGACACTAAAAGACCAGCCTAGATGCCAGCCTAGACTAATATACCCAGCAAAACTTTCAATCATCATAGATGGAGTGAACAAGACCTTCCAAGACAAAACCAGATTTAAACAATACTTATCCACAAAACCAGCCCTACAGAAAGCACTAGAAGGAAAATTCCAAACTAAGGAAGGCAGATACACCCATGAAAACACAGGCAATAGATAACACCACAGCAGTAAACCCCAAAGAAGAGAAGTACACACACACTACCATCAAAAAATAAAAATAACAACAGGAACGAACAATCACTAGTCATTAATATCTCTTAGTATCGATGGACTTAATTCACCTATAAAAAGACACAGACTAGCAGAATGGATATGAAAACAGGACCCATCTTTCTGCTGCTTACAAGAAACACACCTCAAATTCAAAGACAGACACCTCCTAAGAAAAAAGCATGGGAAAAGATTTTTCCAATCAAATGGTCTTGAGAAGCAAGCTGGTGTAGCCATCCTAATATCAAGCAAAATAGACTTCAAACTAAAATCAATCAAAAGATTTGATGAAGGACATTACATACTCATCGCAGGAAAGATCCACCAAGATGAAGTCTTAATTCTGAACATTTATGCCCCAAACACAAGGACACCCACATATGTAAAAGAAACATTACTAAAGCTTAAATCACATATAAAACCCCACACATTAATAGTGGGAGACTTCAACACCCCACTTTCACCTCTGGACAGATCGGCCAAATTGAAACTTAACAGAGACATCATGGTCTTAACTGATGTTATGGCTCAAATGGACATAATTGATATCTACGAACAGTCCACCTGAACAAAAAAGAATATACCTTCTTCTCAACACCCCATGGAACCTTCTCTAAAATGAACCACATACTTGGCCACAAAGTAAATCTCAACAGATACAAAATAATTGGAATAACCTCCTGTGTTCTATTGGACCACCATGGTTTAACAGTAGATTTCAACAACAACAAAAAAAAAAAAAAAAAAAAAAAAAACAAACAAAAAAAAAAAACTACAGAAATCCTACAATCTCTTGGAAACTGAATAATGCTCAACTGAACCACCAAGGGGTTAAGGAAGAAATAAAGAAAGAAATTAAAGACTTCCTAGAGATCAATAAAAATTAATACACCACATACCCAAACTTATGGGACACTATGAAAGCAGTGCTAAGAGGGAAATTCATAGCACTAAATGCCCACATAAAGAAGCTGGAGAAATCTCATGCTAGTGACTTGACAGCACACCTGAAAGCCCTTGAACAGGAAGAAGCAAAGTCTCCCAGGAGGAACAAATGCCAGGAAATTATCAAATTGAGAGCTGAAATCAATAAAATAGTAATAAAGAGAACAATACAAAGGATTAATGAAACAAAGAGTTGGTTCTTTGAGAAGATCAACAAGATAGACAAGCCCTTATCCAAACTAACCAAAAGACATAGCAAGAGCATCCAAATTAACAAAATCAGAAATGAAAAAGGGGACATAACAACAGACAATGAGGAAATCCAGAGAATCATCAGGTCATACTTCAAAAACCTCTACTCCACAAAATTGGAAAATCTAAAAGAAATGGATAATTTTCTGGATAGGTACCACATACCTAAGTTAAATCAAGACCAGATAAACCATTTAAATAGTCCAATAACCCCTAAAGAAATAGAATCAGTCATTAAAAGTCTCCCTACCAAAAAAAGCCCTGAACCAGATGGTTTCCGTGCAGGATTCTACCAGATCTTCAAAGAAGACTTAATACCAATACTCATTGTTCCACACAATAAAAGAAGAAGGAATATTACCAAACTCCTTCTATGGGGCTACAATTACCCTGATTCCTAAACCAAACAAAGATGCAACACAGAAAGAGAACTACAGACCGATCTCCCTCATGAACATTGATGCAAAGATACTCAATAAAATACTGGCAAATAGACTCTAAGAACACATCAAAACAATTATCCACCATGATCAAGTAGGTTTCATCCCAGGGATGCAAGTGTGGTTCAACATACAAAAGTCTGTCAATGTAATACACCATATAAACAAACTCAAATTAAAAAACAAAACAAAACAAAACAACAACAAAAAAAAAACACATGATCATCTCACTGGATGCAGAAAAGGCATTTGACAAACCAACACCCCTTCATGATAAAGGTCTTGGAGCGATCAGGAATACAGGGAACATACTTAAACATAATAAAGGCAATCTACAGCAAGCCAAATGCCAACATCAAATTAAATGTAGAGAAACCCAAAGCAATACCACTAAAATCAGGAACAAGGCAAGGATGTCCCCTCTCCCCATACTTATTCAATATAGTACTTGAAGTTCTAGCTAGAGCTATAAGACAACATACAGAGATTAAGGGGATAAAAATTGGAAAGGAAGAAGTCAATCTTTTCCTATTTGCAGATGACATGATAGTATACATGAGCGATCCCAAAAATTCAACCAAGGAACTGATACAGGTAATAAAAACCTTCAGTAACATAGCAGGATACAAGATCAATTCAAAAAAATCAGTAGCCCTCCTATATACACTATACAAACAGGCTGAGAAGGAAATCAGAGATACATCACCCTTTCAATAGCCACAAATGATATAAAATACCTTGAGGTTACTCTAACTAAGCATGTGAAGGACCTATATAACAAGAGCTTTAAGTCCCTGAAAAAAGAAATTGAAGAAGATTTCAGTAAATGGAAAGATCTCCCATGCTCATGGATACACAGGATTAACATAGTAAAAATAGCGATCTTATCAAAAGCAATCTACAGATTCAATGCAATCCCCATCAAATTACCAACACAATTCTTAACAGATCTTGAAAGAATAATATTCAACTTCATATGGAAAAACAAAAAGCTCAGGATAGCCAAAAGGATCCTGTACAAGCAAACAACCTCTAGAGCCATCATGATCCCCAATCTCAAGCTCTACTATAGAGCTACTGTAATAAAAACATCTTGTTACTGGCATAAAAACTGACATGTAGACCAATGGAATCTAATTCAAGACCCTGACATTAACCCACACACCTATGAACATACAATTTTTAACAAAGAAGCCAAAAATATACAATGGAAAAAAGAAAGCATCTTCAACAAATGGTGCTGGCATAACTGGATGTCAATGTGTAGAAGGCTGCAAATAGAACCATATCTGTCACTATACACAAAACTTAAGTCCAAGTGGATCAAAGACCTCAACATAAATGCAGTTTCTCAGAACCTAATAGAAGAGAAAGTAGGAAGTACTTTTGAACGCATTGACACTGGAGATCACTTTCTAAATATAACACCAGAAGCACAGACACTGAGAGAAACAAGCAATCAATGGGACCTGTTGAAACTGAGAAGCTTTTGTAGAGCAAAGGACACGGTCAACAAGTCAAAGTGACAGCTTACAGAATGGGAAAAGGTCTTCACCAACCCCACATCTAACAGAGGGCTGATATCCAGAATATATAATGAACTCAAGAAATTAGACATCAAAATGCCCAACAGTCCAATTAAGAAATGGGCTATAGAACTTAACAGAGAATTCTCAACAGAGGAAGTTCAAAAAGACATTTAAGGAATTGTTCAACATCCCTAATTATCTGGGAAATGCAAATCAAAACCACTCTGAGATACCACCTTAAACCTGTCAGAGTGGCTAGATCAAAAACATAGAAGACAGCTTATGCTGGAGAGAATGAGGTGCAAGGGGAACTCTTCTCTACTGCTAGTGGGAATGCAAGCTTGTACAGCCACTTTAGAAGTCAATATGGAGCTTCCTTAGAAAATTGGGAATCCATCTCCCCCAAGACCCAGCTATAGCATTCTTGGGCATATACCCAAGGAATGGTCAATCACACCACAAGGGCATTTGCTCAGCTATGTTCATATCAGCATTGTTTGTAATAGCCAGAACCTGGAAACAACCTAGATTCCCTTCTGAAGAATGGATAAAGAAAATATGGTACATATACACAATGGAGTACTACTCAGCAGAGAAAAACAATGACATCATGAGGTTTGCAGGCAAATGGATGGAATTAGAAAAAATCATCCTGAGTGAGGTAACCCAGACTCAGAAGTACAAACATGGTATGTACTCACTCATATGAGGATACTAGATGTAAAACAAAGAGGACTAGACTGCTACACAACTCCTGGGAGGCTACCTAGAAAACTGGACCCTAGGAAAGACACAGGGATCACTCAATGACAGAGAAATGGATGAGATCTACATGAACAACCTGGACGACAGAGGGAGTAATGAAGAGCAAGGTTTGAGGGAAATAAAGCTAAGGGGAGCAGGAGATCCCAGCTGGATCAAGAATAGAAAGAGAGAACAAGGAACAACAGACCATGATAAATGAAGACCACATGAGAACAGGAATAGGCAGAGTACTGGAGAGGTCCCCAGAAATCCACAATGATACATCCTCTGTAGATGGCTGGCAATGGTCTAGAGAAACCCTGATCTGACCTAGTCTGGTGATCAAACCCTAACAGTCATGCTGGAACTCTCATCCAATAACTGATGGAAATGGATGCAGAGAGCCTCAGCCAGGCCCCAGGTGGAGCTCCAGGTGTCCAATTGTCAAGAAAGAGTAGGGACTGTAGGAGTGTGAATTGTTGAGACCAAGATTGGAGGAAGCACAGGGACAAATAGCAAAAGCAATGGAAGCACATGAATTATGAACCAAAGGCTGTGGTGCCCCCAGCTGGATCAGGCCCTCTGGATAGGTGAGACAATTGAACAGCTTCAACTGTTGGGAGGCACACAGGCAGTGGGACCCAGACCTGTCCTTAGTGCATGAGCTGGCTGTTTGGAACCTTGCGCTTACACAGGGACACTTTGCTCGGCCTGGAGGGAGGGGACTGGACCTGCCTGTACTGAATCCACTAGGTTCAAATGAATCCCCAGGGGAGTCTTGGCCATGGAGGAGATGGGAATGGAGGGGAGGGGATGGGGTGAAGTTGGGGGTGTGTGCAAGAGGTGGGAGGATGGGGAAACCCATGGCTGATGTGTAAAATTAAAACATAAATATAATAATAATAATAAAAAAGAAAAAATTCACAGTTGGCAGAAGAGATTATATGCATTTATGCTTATGAACATGTGTCCATTGTAGGTCATTAATACACTGTCATTTGAATTTAGGGAGATAAACAGGGAAGATCAAAAAGCTACAAAGTTTCAAGTGGAGTTTTTGAGTGAGAAAAAGAACAATTTGTTGTTTTTTTTCTAACTAAAATGCAGGGAATTAGAATTTATGTTGCCAACATTTAAATTGATTTTCTTTTTTCCAATTATGTTGGTTCTCTAAAATTTATATTCAGTTATGTCCTAAGGTTAGACATTACTCTTACCCAAATTCCATTTGTTCTTCATCATAAAGAAGTTCACTTAAGTGCTTTTAATTTTTTAAATTAAATGTTTTTATAAGGAAAAGTCAATAACAGATGGTCATTTTGAGTAAGCTGATATGTGGGGCAATTAAATCAGGATCTCTTTGCTTTGTTTGATTTTTTTTTAATCCATGGCTTTTTTTTCCAAAGGTGTGATATGAAATCGTTATTCTGTGTTTCTAGTATCCTTCCAAGGAGCACACCAGCAGTGCATCTTTTGTTCTCAAGTGACTGCTTCCCCTTGGAAAAGAAGTGGTTAAAATAGTTGGAACATGTTTGAGTTGCATCAGAAGTCCTTCAGAAGTAAAGCAGACATGATGGTTTTCATGTTTTGTCCTTTAGGCCATGTCTGCTCTGAGGCCAGTGGTCTCCCTGAGCTCATACTGTGAGAAGTCAGAGAATTCTTCATTCTTTTCAATCCAAAGTCTGTGATGGAAAAATACTTACTGGACTTTAGTTAATTCATTCTGGAATTTACTGTTACAGATTATAAAATTTCAATCTGATGCTTGGCTGCACATTTTTTTTAAAAAAATAAAACTATTTTTATTAAGGCAAAAATTGACAGTATAATATGAAGTTTACATTTAAACAAAATTTTCACACATACATCTTTATGATTTTAAAAGATATCCATGCAAATTGGTGCAGTGGTGGCGCATGCCTGTAATCCCAGCACTTGGCAGGCAGAGGCACATGGATCTCTGTGAGTTTGAGGCCAGCCTGGTCTACAGAGCTAGTCCAGGACAGGCTCCGAAGCTACAGAGAAACCCTGTCTCAAAAAAAAAAAAAAAAAAAAAAACCCAACAACAAAAAAAAAATGATATCCATGCCAGAAGAGCTACAATTTTTCATATTTTTTCACTGTTGGAACTGTAATGACTCAGTTACCAAAATTAAACAATTTAACCAGCTGAAAAAATAAAACTAAAGAACTATAAGATAGAAAATATTATCATTTGTATAGGTGGAAAGTCGATATAAAACCTTTCTGAGTTCATAATGATTATAAACATTTTATACATGCACAGGCATGTAGTTTTTCACATAATAAACTGATGGGTTGGGACACATGAAAGTTTTATTGCATTGGTTTTCCTTCATGAAAGCTTCACTAAATCTATGCTGCACTTAATATGAAGGCTTATTGCAAAATGTGTTTAACCTCTTAACTATTCCCAGAAGACTCCTTTTTGATGGACTTTCATGAAATAAAAATCATATTGGCAAGTGGATATGCAAGAATGACTATTTGGTTTGACTCAAAATGTAGACTCAATTCCTGCTTTCCCCTTTATGATTACTTACTTACAATACAAAGCAGTCTATCCACAAAACCAAAATTGTCACAAAGACATCTATGAGAAATGTATGCATATATGCATAAAGTGTATTTGATTTTCTAATCTTTTACAATTTATTCTAAACTGGCAAGTTATTTGTCTCTTTATTAATACAAGAATTAAAATTCTAATAAATGTGTAATGTACATTGTTAGAAAATGGTCTTGATAAACAAATCTGTTTAAATGAAATTTCACTTGATAAGCTATTTTCGATAGTAAGAGCAACAATAAAACAGTGACAAGCCTGTGCCTGGTAAGAAAAAAGTTCCACTCATATGACTGCAGAAGCTGAAGGACCCAAAATGACCTAGTGGATAATATCAACTACAGTTAAAACTCTTTAATAGCAAAAGACACTATGTGATAGTATTGCTAATTTGAAAATCAGATACCAAGGAGTGAATCAGCAGCCAACAGTTATCTTGGGAGACATGGAGGATCAGAAAATTCCCAGTCATTGAAATGGAAACACACACACACACACACACACACACACACACACACACACACACACACGTTGCATATTTTATTTAAATCCATGAAAAAAATTAGATTCAGTATTTTATTATATAAATTATTATATGGGAAAGTTTATAAACAGGCACATCAAAGATCACTTTGTAACAATATATTTCAATAAAGTATAGTTTTGTGGGGGGTAGCATAGACCAGCTATCTGTAGCAAAGCTGTAAGCTGGAAAAGTATGAAAGATGGTGTCTGTGCATTTTCAATCCAAAGAAACTTGGAGACAAGTGTCAGAGGGAAAATTAACAGGTGGTCCTGCAAGAGACTCATGAGATTATGCTGGACAGCCCTGCTCCATCTGCTGAGACTGACACTCTTAAAGATGATCCTTATCGATCAAGGAATTCATTTTGAATTAAATACTCCCACTGTCGTTCAGGGGAACAGAAAATCTACAGAGAGGGAAGCCACAGCAATAAATCATCTTTTTATCTTGGATTCAGTGTCTGTTTGCTCTCTCTGCTCTTTTTCTAAGTAAAATTGAAGCCCTTGAAAACAGACATGAATTTTGAATTATAACCCTTGAAATAACTACTAATACAAGTAGGCCTTGGGTTGAAGAAACTCTTTGGTTAGTGTTGAAATTATAGACAATTCTAAAGCATGCAAATTGTATGCTAACTGATGAACTTGATATTCACATATTACATGGAATATAAGAAGAAAAATCACAATTCAAATTACTTTTCCATTGCTTTTACTTAAACTCTTATGATCCAATTAGTATTTATAACTATTAATAAGTCATGTACTTCCTAAAGAAACATCAGAATGTCACAGAATGAATATGAAGCACTTGTTTTTAAAATTTTGAAATAGTAATATGCATCACCATCTCTAGTGTATTAAGAATATTCAATCAAAATATAAATAAACCATTTAATAAAACAAATATTTCCCTATATTCCTGAAGAATCTCAGATGATGCATAAGGTTAGGGGAAGAGGTACTAGTGAATAACTCAGAGTTCTGCCTTCTAGGAAGTAAGGAAAAAATTAAAGGTGGTCACTGTGGCATGAACATGATGGAAAATACCAATAGAGCCCAAATTTGTATATTTTAAAAGTACTCATTTTTTCACTCACATATGAGTTATTTGTGTTTAATATATGAATGCTGGCTACCAGCCACATTAGTGTTAGCAGACTCTGATAATTTCCAATAGTCAAAATTATAGACATTTCCAAATTGTATCATAGCTATTGCCAGTATTTTGAAATACTACTGGGTAATTAGAATAATAATTAGACCCATGATTAGATCTGATTATTTAGTGAACTAATTAAGAGGCAAGTATGTTAGCATGCTCAATTTTAGCAAAATATAACAACTGTAATTTGATGTTTCTACTGGAATCTTTGGTTATCTATATGTCATGTAGCCAGATAGTCATCTCCTACCTGTCTGTACTATTACATGATGCTTGCATTGTAGACTTTGTCATAAATTTAAGAAAGGGAACAGCAAGATGCCATTTTAACAGTCAACACACACACACACATGTAAGCACACACACAAACAAACATACACAGAATAGTATGCTGTATATAAAAGCAAGGTAATTAGGGCATGGATTCATGATGTCCTTTCAAAATTCGTATTTTGAAAGATTGGTTCACAAGTGGTTGAGTTAATGAACAGACAGAATATTTAGGAGATAAATACAAGCTGGGGAAATGGTATTACTGGGTATGCTATTGAAATGTGTGGTAGAACACTGGCAATTTTCTCTTTTACTAATTGCCTTCTGGCCACTGTGAGATGGACATTGTCTGGTATACACTTTCCTGATATACTGCCTCACCTATGTACCTAAGAGAAACTAATTAAATCATATAAACTTTCAAAATGTGGGACCTCAAGAAATCTTTGATCCTTTTAAGTTATCATCTCAGGTATTTTGTCCTTGTAAAATAAAACTAATACACGGAGATAATAATATTTGAATCAGACATAGTCATTAATGTGAATAAGTCTATGCAAATGAAAAAGAGTTGTGTGCATTGACAATGACTGCTTAAGGTGCATGCTGCATGGATGGTAGAGTGTTCACATCATTTTTGTAAAACTATATCTAACATAAAATAAGGTGTTGAGTGAGCATCATGCAATTCCACAGGTGAGTTACAAGTGCAAGAATCAGGAATAGTAAGAAATGTTCTAATGGAACATCTGGACTTTGTAGGTGGATTATTATTTCATTCAGAGAAATTACTTCAGCCAGCACCTATGACATATGTAGATCAAGATCCAGTCATCTTGATTCTAAACTGCCGAAATCATATGTATTTGTTGCATAAATCAGATGCCAAGTAGGTATTACTGAAAACAATTTTAAACACAGTTCTGACTCTGAGAGTGGATCAAGAGAATATTTGTTGAAAGAAAACCAAAGCCCTAGGACCATATTACCTAATTTTAATCATGCTAATTACCACCTGAGAAGAAATGTAATCTCTTCTTCCATTTAATAAAGAATAAACATGAAATCAGAGGTGTATTAATTATCTAAGATCTTAAAAGTAGCAGAGCTCACACTGCAGCCCAAGTCGCTCATATTCTAAAATTCACGGTCTCGATTTCTCTCAAGGAGTTTTATTCAGGACCTCAGTCAAGGGATACTTGGGCAGCTCTAAGCCCAGTGAGAAGCTGAATCAGTAAAATATGACATCATATGAGAAGGGATGGTACACTGCAAGTCCTGATAGCTAGGCAGCCCTGTAGAGCAGGGTAGGACTCATGGAAAGATCAGCTTTCTGTTCTAACTTATCCTCCATCCTCAAGAACATTCAACAGATATAGAGGATTTTTTCATGTTTGTAAATTGAATGGATGGTGTTAACAGTGTCTTCTCGGTAGCGGTGACAAAAACATCCTCTTAATAACATATCTTTGTCCTCTCCTTGAGAGTGATCTAGCCTATAAGCCATAATACGACCAAGATGAGAGACCTGGGTTGATTGCCTGATTTTAGACTTTAGCCAGTTGGTCTTTGACCATTCTCAACTGAGGGTAAGTCTAAGTCACAGGGGAATAACTTAGGTATATGTTGACTGTGTTGTACATGGCACAAGTAGTGTATATGATGACTCTGGGAGGCCTGAGTAAATAGGAATTAGTATTTGGAATGGTAATGCGTGCCTAGGACCACAGTATTGCAGAGTCAGAAGCAGCATGGTTGCTACCAATTTAATTAAAACCTGATCTAAGTAAGAATTTCTAGTCTAGGCACACATACACACACACACACACACACACACACACACACACACACAAACACACACACAAGCACGCATGCACACTCACACATGCATACACATACAGGCATGCATACACACTACACATAGCATAGGGCAGGGTTCAAAGAAGTAGGGAGGAGGAAGGACATGGAAGTTTGGAGGGAGAGAGGGAGTGGGTGAGAATAGGTGAAGGAAGAAAAAATGACAGAAAGAGGGGGGCAAGCAAGCAAATAAGCAAGGATTGGACATGTGACACGTGGCTATAATCCTCACACTCTGGAAGTAGAGACGGGGGATTTAGAGTTCAAAGCCAGCCTTGGCTAAAGAGCAAATTTGAAGTCAACACAGGCCCCCTGAAACTGCCTCTTTTATGCACATAAAGGCAGCAGTGTTAAACGATGAAAGAGTACAGTTATTAGTGAGTTTAGCTGGTTTTCAAAAGCTTACAGATTTGTAAAGGTTTTCTATCAGAAAACATGAAACTTACAATATGTCTTTATGGATTTTTCAAGTGTTGCCCAGATTTAATACTTTCAGATGTACTTCTGGAGTCACCCATAATAACTAAGTTTGCTGCCCAAGTCCTTTTTCTATGAGCTTTCTCTTAGAGCATGCTAAATGATTGAAAGCAGAGGAGAAACATGTCTGCCCTCCTCATTTGCTCATTAGTATAATATGGTGTCAATAACAACTGGCATGAGTTAATCTCAGTTAAATGTCAATTGTTCCATTATGATATTTTGTTAATCCACATAGCATTTATAAATGTATCATTAAAATCATCAAATATTTAGGATAGCCTTTCCTTTCTTATCACAAAAGTCGCCTCTAAAGAGTGAGAGGAAAACCCCTCAAATAGGATATGTGTCTAAAGATCAAATTCTAGAAATAACTTGATCATTTCTAGTAAAAAATATTTTAGATGTTGTGGTGGTTGGAGTAGGAATGGCCCCCATAGGCTCATATATTTGAATGCACAGTCAGCAGAGAGTGCCACTCTTTGATAGGATTAGAAGGATTCAGAGGTGTGGCCTTGTTAGAGGAAGTGTGCCATTGGGAGTGGGCTTTCAGGTTTCAAAAGATCATGCCAAACCAGAGTGTCTCTCTTAGCTTACAGATCAGGATGCAGCTTGCAGCTACTGCTCCAGCACCACACCTGCCTTCCACCATGCTCCCCGTCATGATGATAATGGATTAAGCCTCTGAAACTGTAAGCCAGCCCCAGTGAAAAACTTTCTCTCATAAAAGTTGACTCAGTCATGACATCTCTTCACAGCAATAGAACACCAAATAGGATAGAGATGTATACTTCAATATGTCTTGTATGCTGTAAAATGAACTTTAAAAGTTGTCTAGGCTAGAAAGCAGAAGTGACCACAGAGTGATAACCTTTTGTTTGTTATTCTGCCTGTTTTATTCCTTTTTTTTTTAATGCGGTTACTTCCCCAGAGTATGAAAAAGTATGAAAACTGGCCAATACATAAATAAACTAACTCCATGCTTCTTAGTTTCAGAAGTTATCAGTACTTATTATTACTTTCTGAGTCAAAGAACCAATGGTTTTCATTATCACATAAAACCTCTGACTGTGGCTGTTAAGTTAGGGAGTTATCTCTGTTTCTTTATAATGGGGGCATATCTTCATTCAGGGAAGAACATTTTTGAGTGATAGTTCAATTATTATTTGCTAGTTTAATGAATGTATTAATCTGTATATTTATATATATATGTATATATATATATATATATATATGTATATATATATATATTCAATATTTATTCAACATATATTCAATAATTCAAAAGCTACTCAAAACAGAAGCTCATTTAGGCCTGCTGCAACCCTGATCTGATGATTTAAAAAAAATAAGGCAAACCTCATGGTTTGAAAAGGATGGGATTGACTTCTGGCAGGAGAATCCCACTGAAGGGACATGACCAGCCATGCAGTGTCCTACCTGCTGTGATACTGGTAAGACAGACAAAAGCAAAGGCTCGCATGTGACAAGATCAGTGGAAGAAGGGAAAGCAGTGAGTGACAGGTTCATTTCATACCTTCTGGTGGATGTACATACTTAGTAGTTACTCTTCCTGTCACTGTGTCCAAGTGTCTGACATTAAGCAGTTTCAGGAAGATATATGTTGGCTCAAGGTTCCAGGGGGTTACTGTCCACCATGGAGGGGAAGTCAGGACTTCAGGGGCACCAGTCTGTTTGGTCACATTGCATTGGCTGCTGGGAAGCAGAGGAAACAGGAAACAGAACCGGTTATAAAATCTCAATGCCAGACTCTGATGACCTACCTACTGCACTGAAATTTTACCTCCTCAAGGTTCTACCACCTTCAAAACAGTGCCACTAGCTAGGGGCTATGTGTTCAAACACAAGCCAATGGGGAACATTTCACATTAAAACCAACAAAGTGGAAAATCCAGTTTTTCTCCTTCCCTTCCTCCCTCCCTTCTTCCTTCCTTTTGTCTCTCCAATTTTCCATATGATGTAGGACCTGCAGCTGAGGGAGGGCTGTCATCAACATCACACATTCTCAATGTTGGTGAGGCTCTTGAGTATTAAAAGATTGACAGGTTGATGTTCTGCCCTCAAGAGTCATAGTGTGTAGTTGGAAAGAAAAAGACTTTTCACAAGAGCAATTGCTCAGAGATTGAGACTACTAAACCACAAATGATAAGTATCAAAGAACTAAAGATACGATAAGAGGTGAATTCAAGGGTCTCAAATCAGCCATTTTCTGTAAGCAAGCCACCTTCAAGAAATATGCTAGAAACTCCATGTTATTGGGTTATCTACAAGTACAGTACAATCTGAAAGAATTGGAGTCTATCAAACACAGAAAATCAAACATCCAACCAAAGGAGTATAATGTTCACTCATAAAGTACTGCATTACATATAAGCAGATTAAATATATTATGTCTCCTTATTTAATGAAGACAGTTAATGCTTTTTACCTTCTAGGAAATTTGACATTTTGTCATGAAAAGAAAAAAATCTGTAACTACACATTTTCTGTCTATACCTTGATACAAGAGTATGTAATCTATGAAGAGTTATAGAAAGAATAGTTCATACTGGTAATTGCCTGATTTGTGCCTCCCTGAGACTGTTTAACATATCATTTCAGGTATAAGTCTTGACTGCCTTTAAAGGAAAAATTACACATTAGCTTAAAATTATTACATTAACCAGAAGTTGTAAAACATTGATCAAAATATTTCCCAAACCTGTCATTGAATTTCACATACAGGTAAGTGCACACACACACACACACACACACACACACACACACACACACATTCAGCTGCACAGAAGGTGTAAATTTGTTCCTCATGTAGCATTTTTCATACTTATTAAATTCATATGTGTGTGCTCCTGTGCATGTTTCATTCTATAGATAGTATGCTATATATGTTATATTATATGCATATTGCTAATATAGTTCATGTTTATTGTAGACATTTTTTTATAAATGCAAAGTAAAAGTTAATTTTCAAAAGTTTTTGGTTTCTGCATGTACATTGATTTTTATACACAAGAATTACAATTCCCATAGGATGACAACAAACTCAAAGACTTAATATAGGATAATCTAATGTGTAAGGTCAGAGGTCATTATTAATTTTATTATACATGGTTTTGCAAATTTATAGTTTGAAATAGTTGATACCACATTTACCTAGAAAAACTCATAGGTTTGCATGCTTGATGCATGTTTTATGAAGGCATATCCCTGGTATAGTCACATGGAATATGTGCCCATATACATGAACAATGGCTTTCCCTTATGTCAGCTTCTCATCTAGAACACACTTACTGTGGGTTAGAAAGCATAAGCCTCTCAGAAAGTTGCAGGAGACAGAATCATCACAAGGTCCATGATGAATCCAGCCAAGACATAACACATATATAGACACTTCATTAAGACAGTAATGGTTCATGTTTGGCCAAATAAAGATGGCTTGCGAGACTGCCATGAAATAATTGGAACACTTTCAAAAATAAAAATAATTACATGATTAAATTCATTCTCTTCCTATTTAAATGGAAAACTGTTTGACCTGAGTCACTGATAGTTGCTCATTAGTTAAGAAACAACTGAGGATGTAAATGTGGAGAAAACAACATTCAAGAAAATACATATATTTTTAGAAGCCTCTATATTTAATAAGAAAGCAAAAGCCTAATTAATGACTGCAAAAGAGAAAAAAATTAAATGACTATAATTAAGTTTCCATAATAACTTGCATTTCCCAGAGAAATATGTTTTACTGAATTGAAATGAGTGAACAAAATATGATCTTGTATATAAAAATAACCTTAAAGAAATTTTTTATTTGTCTCTGTTTGAACATATATATTTATATAAATTTATATAAATATGTATATATTTCAATATGAATATGTTTGTATGTATAAATGTATATGTATATATATTTTCAAGGTCTCTCTATTTGTTGCTAACTTGTTTCACTTGTGGGAACTTTAGTAGAAGTTTCTCTCTACTATATTTTTTTTCAAGAATCTCATGCAGTATAATAAATATATATCCTTCCAGTGAAAACACTGGTTAAGTTATGTAGAAAATCTGTGTTAAAGGGATCCACAGGTGAAAGTATTTGATTATACAAACACTGCATTTGTCACAGGAAGCAAAAGCATAGATCCATGAGATTAGTGATAAAACAGTTAACACTCGGTGAATTTTAGCATTCCACACTATAGCAAGCATACCCTTGTTTGTGCCTTTCACACTGTGATCACAGATTAGACTTTAAAGTAAGACATCAGAGGTGATGATCTCATTGTTCAAAAACTGTGAAGTCCCATTCAGAAAAACTCTTTCTTTTCTGGGTAATATTATTACATGTCTATGTTAGATTTCCTTGTGTGTTGCTGGTTATCTCTGTAGATAAGCTGCAGTTGTATTGACAACAGGGCTGGAGATGTGGCTCTGTGGTAGAATGTTTAGCTATTGAGCACCAATGCTCTGGATGCACTCCACTGTGGGAAAACAAAGAAACAAGCCTGCAAATAAAAGGGAGGAAGATGTGGTGGCCCAGACCAGAATGTGAAACAAAGCTGGGAGAGAAGGGCATTGACTTTAGAACAGTGGTTCTCAATTAACTTGAATTTCCAATAAAATCATATATTTAAAAATTATTTTATTTGAATTTTTATATTTCAGTGTTTGTATGTATGTAATCATGTGCATTTACATGCCCATACCTATGGAGGCCAGAAGGAGTTGTCAGAGCCCCTGGAGCTAGTGATTAAGGCAATTGTGAGTTATGGGACCGAAACTCTGGTCCTTTGCATAAATGAGAGTTCTATTAACAAACAAGCCTCCCCCTCTACCGCCTAAATAACCATGTTTAGGTGAAATGTTTCCTGAGGAGTATTTTGGGGTACATTTACATAGAAATTATTTAGAGTTATTGTGGGTATATATCTGAAAGTAGTATAGTTGAGTTATTTGGCACACATATATCTAGATGTAAATAACTCAAAGAACTCTACAGAAGAAGTAGAAAGGTTGTAAGATCAAGAGATCACGGAAAATTGTCTAAACCAGCATCTGGATATGCAGGAAAAAATGCAATTATGCATTCACAGCAGCTCTGGCAATCTCCATGAGACCTGCACAAGATCAAGCCAGCATACATCCTAGCATCTTTTTTGAGGGGCTCAGGACTTTTAAACACTAGCTGGAGAGTTGTGGGTGGTTGGTGGATATATAAGAGAGACAGAGTCTTTTCTTTTTCAGGAGAGAGAGACAGAGAGAGAGAGAGAGAGAGAGAGGGAGGGAGGGAGGGAGGGAGGGAGGAAGGAAGGAAGGAAGGAAGGAAGGAAGGAAGGAAGGAAGGAAGGAAGGAAGGAAGAAGAGGGCATGAATTTGGAAGTGGGAGCGTTAGAGGTGTGTTGGGGGGTGGATATGACTTGAATCCATTGCACACACAAACAAAATTTTCAAATAACTCACGCTTTAAAATTTACATTAGATCTTTATTATTTTTTCTCAGAGGGCTCTGTGAATGTCAGATGAATAATGCATTTAAGTGGAATTTTCAAACTGTAATATGCTGTCCAAATGTCTGCTAATATGAAAGGTATTAAAATTACTAAGGTGTTTTTCAATAGGACTTCCCTCCGTGAGATCAGCCTGGTGTGTGTGTGGTGTAACAGCCTGTCTCTTTGGGAGGGACATCCCTACAATGAGATGTGAGCCTTACTTGCAGATTCTACACCCACTTCAGTCCACTGCTAAGGCATACCACAGTCTGAACATGGAAGGCAGGCTGACTGCATGCGTCACAACGTGGCTCTCTAATCTAGTTATCTAAACATTATTTCTCACTCAAAGGAAACAAAAATATTTGTAGAAATATATGTTAAAATTAGGGATGAGAGACTATTGGAATGGCTTTTTTTTTACACTAATGTGATCTATTAAACTGTTTCTTCATAATGTATTGCCATGATTATATAACTCTCTGCCTATTTTAAATGTAAAAGTAGAGATATGAGATGGAGAAATATACACGACTTTGGTCTTCTTTTGGGTCCACGATTTTGGGGTTGCACATTGGTTTAGTTTAACAAATAGGTTAAAAGGTATAAAAGTTTCATCCAGGGTGTAGTTTTTTAAAAGCCTTGAAATTATTCTTCTCTTTAAAGATGCATTTCAACACTTCTCACTAAAGATAACTTCATTGTGTTAAAATTAATTAAGAAATTTTGCAATGTAATATGTTAATTTTTTAAAAAGTTGAGACAAAAACCTAGATCCCCAGTCCCCATCAAATTATTAATGCTCTAGGTGTCCAATAAGTAGTTCTAGAATCCCCAATTTTTTTAATTTTTTAAAATTTTTTTTTGGTTTTTTGAGACAGGCTTTCTCTGTGTAGCTTTGTGCCTTTTTCCTGGAACTCACTTGATAGTCCAGGATGGCCTCGAACTCAAGGAGATCCACTGGGCTTTGCCTCCCTAGTGCTGGGATTAAAGGCGTGTGCCACCACTGCCTGGCTAGAATCCCCAGTTTTGACATAGTTTCAAACATCCCCAGAAAATTAAATTTCATGTGTACAAATATGTCCATATATGTCCTTATTGCATATCTATAGATACACACATGTATCTTCAATGTCCTCTTTCCTGGTAAAAGAAAGCATCAAACATTCTCCTAAATATTTATGCACTCAAAATGACTTGGTATACACATGTGTGTACATATGTACATACACATATGTACATAGATGTGGCTAATATTTATGAGGGTGGTTTAGAATCATCAATGAGATTACCAAAATGATGGTTACAGTTTAGGCAATGAACATCAGCTGCTTATTTCATTGAGTTTCATTGAAGTTTTTAAATCTCTCTAGCAAAAGTATTATGTAATCTTTTCCACATATAAGGATCTGAGGTAATGCTGACATTCACAGTATGAAGTCTATTCTATTGGGTCTTTTTACTTTCAGATGAAACTTGTATGGACCTTAAGTCAAACAGAAGCTTCAGAACATTATTAGTGTTAATATTTATTATGTACTTAAAAGCTACATAGCCCTCTCCTTAGCATGAATTTTTCCTTTACTCCTAACAATAACCCTGTGGGGTGGTGCTATTTTCCAGACTCTTAAATGTTATGGAAACTAGGTTCAGAAATTTAGCTCCATTAACATCATACATATTGCATAAGAGGTTTGGCTCTTCCATTCCAAAGCGTGTTCTTCTAACTACTACCTGAGTGTGTTTACACCATGAATATGTAGAGAACAAAGACAAAAATAATAAGAGACACACCAGACAGTGAGAAGTGTGCAAAGAAAATGGGATGGTGGTTTGCAGGGGGAAATAGCCATAATAATGTAGAAAGGAATATTTTAGCTTATCCACTCAGAAATAATTGTTTCATGAGATTAATCTTAGTGTGTGCTTCATTTTTCTTTCATTCTATTCATCTCGAAAGTTCAATTAGTTGATGGTAAGAAGCAGTGAAGTAGCTATGTCAGTAAATCAGCTTTCCATCATGGAACATACACCTCTAGGTGATGAATTATGAGACAGGAATCATGCTGATCACTGGGTGTCACCCCTTATAGGCAAGAGTTGCTCCAAAGTCATCCAAATATCTTTGAACATTAATCAGCGCAAATTTTGCAGGTTCAGAGATGAAAGAACTGCACTGATAATAAATAACCACTATCATACATAGAGACTGTTTAAATTAATCAGTGGAATAGAGGCATTAAAATAAAATCAGTGTTGAAGGGGATTATTACATTATTGTATTATTAAACTGTCTTTAGTGTTGTCCATAAGCTTTAGTTCCAGATAATTGTAAGGGCAGATATTGTAGATATTTCAAATGCAAGTCATATTCAACAATATTAAACTTCTAGTTAAATTTTACATTTTAAAAGTTAAGATGTCATTTACCTACCATGAGATATGCATTTTAAATAGAATGCATAATGAGTTTGGCCATATATAAACATGCATATACACATACACATAAACAAATGCACACACCTGCAAATATATACACATAAACATACATGTGCACACATCCACAAAAATATATACATATGTACATACACACATGCTTTCATACTCACATGTACAAATATGCAAACACATAAACACACATATACACATATGCAAAAACACATATGCACACATTCATTCACAGACACACACATACTAATACATAGGCACATATACTTACAAAGATGCACACATACACAAATCCACATACATGCACATACAAATGCACATAGAAGCACAATGTACAGAGAAATACAAACAGGGGCATACACCATATGCACACACACACGCACACACACACACACACACAGAAACAAATACATATACATTCACACACATAGGTACCCACATATACAGATATGTAATCATAGGTACACACACATATGTAGGAACACTATACACACACAGAGGTAGGCATAGCACAGAGACACACACACATGAAAGCATGCACCCAGGCACACATGCATATTCATACAGTCACACACATTCACATTCACATACACACACAACTTGTGTATGTAGAGTTTTATGAGACACCAGTAAACACTACTCCACACTATGTCTATCATTTTTATGCCAAACAGCAATGCATGAATATACCAGGTTTTGATATATATACCTTTTTGCAAATTATCAGACTTAAATTTTAGCTATATTCTACTCTATTACTTAATGGTTAAGTGATTTTTTTAAAAAAATCTAGCTCTTCATATATTGCTTATTGCTAATTTTTTTTGTCAAGTCTGTGTTCACTATTAGGGGGCCATCTTTCCCATAGGATATTGTAAGAAAATTTTATTTAGTGTAAGTAGATTATGAGCACATGCAGGTCAGATATTTCCTTGCAACAGAATGAAAGGAGGAAATTTTTTTCTCAGTATTTTTAGAGGTGTAAATCTAGGCCCACTTGAAACAGAGCATCAAGGTACCCAGAGCAGAAAGCAGAGGCCCCTTACTTCACAGAGGACAGACACCAGAAAGGATCGGATGCAAGGCCAATACCATCTCCTCTCCCACACTCCCGCCAGAGTGGCCCCACCTCCTAAAGCTCCCATCGCCTCCCAAAATAGCATCCCCAGCAGCAATTTCATCAACATAGGAGCCTCTAGGGGAATATTTCATACCCCAACATAACAACGCACATTTACTAATTTGTACCATGCTCAATTTGTCCATCACTGATTTGGGGTATTGAAATCTCTTTGCCCATTTCACACTACAAATATATCCTGTTTTGTTTAATTCTAGCATTCTCCTGTTTTTCAACGTTGTATTTAGGACCATATAAATCACTAACCACATTTTGTACATAATGAGAGATAAAAATAAGTTTAAATTTTCTTCATGTGCATATCCAACTTGCCAGTTCTTTTTTGTGAAGACTCTCCTTGCTGTGCTAAGTTGCTTTGATAACATCACTATTTCTAGCCTTTCTGTTCTGTTCCAACTATCAATTTATCTCTTCATGTTCCAACACCCACTTCAAGTTTGGAATCAGATAGGGAAAGTACTACACTACAATTTCGTTCTTTATGAAGTTATTTTAATTTTCTCAAAGTATTTTCTGAGGACATGAATTGCATAAAAGGTTGTCAATTTTTATAAAAATTATGCAAAAATTTATTTTATATTAATCTATTCCACTGCAAGAACATGCTGTTGCTGTTCACTGCTTCTTAAAAGGATGTTGCGTGTCTTTCTTCTGCCCCTTTCTTGTTTCTGAACTGCTTACCCAAATAACCACAGCTCTTACTTTAATGGAAATGAGAGACAATATATTCTGAAGCCATGTTGAGTGACCATGGCTTCAGAAACAGAGATCTAGGTTACCCCAAAGTCCATGTTCCTATAGGAAGCGGTTTTACAACATCTTAATTGTTTTACAGAACAGAGAAAATTATAGATCAAGACAAGTTTAAAGCAAATTGGTGGGTACATCAGAGAGGCGGGTACAGAAAGATGGCGGAAGCTGTTCTACAGGTCCCCAAGATATTGTCTGATGACATTCTTAGCTTTGGGGTTGGTGGAAAGCAGTGGGTCTCTTAAGTTGATCAACAGTGAATATGTTTTATCTTTTAGTCATGGGGATGTCAGTTCCAACACAAGCAAGGAATGATTGTTACAGAGAGCTAAATCTAGCCCAAGATAAGGTAATTAGCTGACGGAGCTGCAACATTCCAACCTCTCCACAGTACTGAAGTTTTAATCATCTAACTAGTCTCTGCAGACACAACTTCTTTCTAGGAGTTCTTCAGATATATATTCTCTAAAGCATGATTTTTAGCTCCTTTGCAAACATTCTATGATCTTCTTTTTGTGATATTCTTTTCACTTAGTTAATTGAAATGTGCTTTCACTTAAGTAAAATACGTTTTTAAAAAAATGTTATCTCATTTTCTTTCTGCTCATGGAATTTAGAAGGTGAACCCAGGGATCCACCTGTCCCTGCCTCCACAGAGCAGAGATTACAAGCATACCCCATTCTGCTTTCCATGTGGGTGCTAAGTCAAGCTCAGACACATCCAGAGCAATCATTTTATCCAGAAAGCCATCTCTCCAATTTGCTTTGAGCTCTGGTTACACATATCTACAGTATCCTGATGTCTACTGTCTACATGACAGGTATATGTAATTCTTTTATTTTGAACATACTATGTGTTCATGTCTCAAATGTATTACCTGCAATAATTGGAAATGTCTTATTTTTGTTGGATATTTAGTTCTTTCCCCCATCCTTTTACTATTCTGATTTAAGCTTTTGGATCTTACTCCTAGACTCATGAATATTTGTTCTCTGTGTTTTTATACATTTAATTTCTACATATTCTATTCAACAGAGTAATTTTCCTAAAACAATAAAGCTGGGAGTGAAGGTATAAATTTGAGTTAGGTAAAGGTCAGCTTTAAATATATGCTCTCACAATATAGTTATTTCCTTATTTGATCATTAATGGGTTTTATTTATTGTTAAAAATACTTTCTATTTGTTATTTATTCTGTGTGTCAGTTTGTGGAGTTTAGTTGCCTCCTTTCACCATGTGGAATCTGTAGATTAAACTCAGGTCAGCAGGCTGAGTGCCAAACACCTTTACTCACTGAATCACCTTGCTGGACCATTAATAGTTTTTTACAGCTCTGAGCATCTCTGAATAAATAACTGTTGATATAATATTATTATGTGTTTTTAAATAAAAAATCACAAGGAAATAAGTGACCTATTAATATCTGGTGCACAAGTATCAATCACATGCCAGCACAAATATAGATTTTAAAACTACAGGAAATGGTCTATAACTGTGTGTACTCACTCTTTCACTATTGAATAAATCTTTATTCCAAGTAATACTGAAGATGACCTAGAAAAAGAACAATAAAAACTGTGTTGTGTCTTCTTATCTTATTATCAAATAAAATTGCAAAAGCAGTAATTAGTAAGGAAAGAAAATCTACAACAAGAAATGTGCTTATAACAGCTTTCCTAAACATATCCTGGAACCTCAGGCGGCTGTAGTTAAGAGAGTGATAACAAGTTAGGATGAGTGTATTTTGTATCTATTAATATAGCATGGGAAGTCAGAATATGTTTTTTAAAGAAATTATTGACAACTAGGAAATTAATGTCTCTGAGTTTGCATGTAGATAATTTGAATTTTAAGGTAAGTTTTATTGAGGAATGTTTTTATGAAGCTCAGCAATGTTTGCACTTGCATAATCCTACTTCCAGATATAAAATATTTGAATATCAGTATTGTGTCTGGAAATTTCTCTCTATGCCATAAATGCTATGACTAATTTTCTATTATTACTAAATCTTCACTGTTCTTAAATTTCCCCCAAAAAATGGATATTTAGATGTCAGATTCAGTCTTGTTTTACCTACCAATGTAATATTTGTTTTGCCTACTGAAAATTCATAATGGGTGTTTTGTCTACATTCCAGTCCCTGAATATTTAGATTACTTCTAGGTGGGGATAATTGTAAATAATTTGATTTGAAGAATTTTAAAAATTGTTCTTGAGGAAATACCAAATCTCAGAATAGCTCCACTATTTGTTGGATACGTTTTTATAAGAAACTTCCTGCTAATGGTTTCCCAAACGTCATTTTACTCTTCAATCTATGCAACATTAAAGAACTCCAAAGTTATATAGACTGTAATACCTATCAGAATTCAATACTATGACCAATCTTTGAATATAGATTATTTCCTTTTCTTGTTAACCATATTATCGATCTTTAAATATTTTGAAACATGTTGGTGGATCCGCAGTGCTAGAGCATTGTGTTTTGGTTTGCATTGAACTGATGACTACCAGGGTTCTCTAAATAGTATAATATTGAAACACTGGTTTACATCCTCATTTTTCATCAGTTTTGGTAACATATTTTCCAAATGGGTTCACTTATTTTCTATCTTTTTGATGCGCCATCTCTTTCTTCAGTTTGCTTCAGTCATAAACTTTTCAGTGAGCAGAGGCTTTGCATTTTCTTTTTAGCAGTGCTACCAGAAAGTAGGTCTGAACTTTTTATTAATTATATTCTATTGATGCATAATTTTCTAATGTGGTTTGAATTGGTGTGTTATTCTTCTTCTAAGAATTTAATTGTATGCCTCACATTTAGTAATGTGTTAACGTATAAGTAGTTTGAGGTCAGTGCCTTTTTTTATAGGCATACAATTTTAAAACTCAGTTCTTTGACATTTAGTAATGTGTTAATGTATAAGTAGTTTGAGGTCAGTGCCTTTTTTCATAGGCATACAATTTTAAAACTCAGTTCTTTGTCATCTTTATCAAAAATGATGTAGATGTACAAAGTAGTGCTGTTTCTGGACAATTTATACTATATAATCGCTGTATTTATCCACAGCTTTAGAAATATTGTAGATTACTATTTAAAGTTAGCACTAATTTTGTTTACTAAAACAGTAAACTTAAAATAGCATTCTGTTATATTTATGTAACTAATGAAGATTGTGCTTTTATTTTCAGACTATTGATATGGTATGTTATAGTTACTGATTTAAAAAGAATGGTAAGCCCACCTCAACTTCTTGGCTAAACCCTATTTTTCTTTCTACAGTGGTAAAGAGAAATTCTTTTCTCATGACTAAAATAAGAAATCAGGAAGTCAATGTATTTGGTATCAAGTTTTACAGAACTGATACTTTGTTCCAATTTCTCTATTTCAACACAAAGAACAATGAACAATTTCAATGACATTTACTAACTCCCTTACTTTATCATTTATTGACAGTTACCTTTTTCCAAACCCAAATGTTAGAATCATTATTTGTTAAATAGTTTATTCAATATCAATACATCCATGCTACTTATTTTTATTAACACCAAACACTCCCCATTTCCGCAGATCACTTCCTATCCCCAACATTGCTTTTTCCTCTCAACTCCAGGTCTCTCTCTTTGTGTCTCTCACTTTCTCCTATCTCTTTGTCTCCTCCTCTCTCTTGCCCGCCTCACTCTCTCTCTCTCCACCCCTCTCTTCCTCAATGGCCTCTGTTTTCATTGAGTATTGCTTGCATGTACATGGATGTGGGGCCACCTGCTGGATCATGGATAACCTGTTAGGCATATAGCCCTGAAGAAAACTTGACCTCATTCCCCAGTAGCCATCAGTTACCAACAGTTACTTAGACAGGGGTGGGGCTTCAAGATTCCCACCCTGCCTTTTAAGTATAAGCAATTCCACAAAGACTCCCTGAGTGCTATCCTTGCAGTACAGCTTCTGAATGTTTTTTTCCACATCTGAGAACTCTCCACTTATTATTTTCCTACCCTGGAAATCACACTGCATGCTGCCTTGTTTTCCACATATGTATGTTTGCTGCAAAATTTAATCATTTTCGTGGTCCTTGTCCTCTAGTTCCTTCCTTTAATCAAGCATCCCACACCGTTTTCTGTGAATAGATCTATTTTCTCCATAGTCACAGTCCTTAGAGTTATAATCAATCAGATCATTTAGCAGCTGTGGACATAGGATGTGATGTAGTTTTAGGCACATCTCATGACATTCTTAGCATTAATTAACTTCTGGATACTGAGAAAATGAGTGTTAAGGCCAGAGCTTCTCGGTCTATGGGGACACCATCGTCATTAAGCAAAGAACTCCAGGAAAGAAAGCAAGACCGATCAGGTAGCATTACCAGCATTACTTGAGATCTTCAATCATATATGCTGGAAGGCACATATACTTTTCTCATATAAGTGAACACTTTTTATAGAGGGCATGAGGTCCTTGTGCTCATAGATAAGCACTAGGGAAACCACCATGTTAAACACACAGGCTTGTCTCTTCAACATAAGGGATGTATAGCTGTTTTCTGTGTGGAACACTGGGAGTGGATGCAATTAATCACTAGAGATCTGTACTAATTGTAGGGCCAGGTCACACCTGAATTCTCCAGACTATTATATTTATCCCAGACTCTTCTACAATGAACAAATATCTTTATCTTTATTTATCAGTCAATAGAACCCACCCTTAAGGGAGATGGCACATGTTCTTTATAGCCTGGTGACCTCTATACTATTTGTATGAACAATATCATACCAGATCCTCCACAGGCCCTTAAGCTATAGAATCCATCTTTATGGCAGAGATCACATGTAATTGGCAAGAGTTTCAATGTAGTTACACCTTAAGTTTTATTGTGCACATAAGGTTGGGATATTTGTTTTCAGAAAACCTTTTGCCAAAGTTGTACTGTGTTTAAATATGTCTAAAATAAGCTGCCTAGTGTCAGACTCTAGATGTTTGAACAAACAGCAGCTAACTAAATCATGTTGAGCAAATTTCCTTCTTTTTTTTTTTTTTTTTTTTTTTGCTACACCATTTTAATTTCTTCCCAGAGTAGAGTCCTCAAATCATATCTATCAAACATCATCTTTTCCCATAAGGAAATACAGGCACCTCTCTCTGCCTACACAGCTGAGACTGGTTCAGCCTCTCTTTTCTTTTTATTGTACTTTTTTATTTATTATATTTGTGTTTTCATTTTACACATCAGCCATGGGTTCCCCTGTCATCCCCCCTCCTGCCCCCGCCCCCACCTTTCCCCCCAGCCCCTCCCCTCTATTCCCATCTCCTCCAGGGCCAAGACTCCCCTGGGGATTCATTTAAACCTCCTGGATTCAGTACAGGCTGGTCCAGTTCCCTACTTCCATGCTGAGCAAAGTGTCCCTGTGTAAGCCCAAGGTACCAAACAGCCAGCTCATGCACTGAGGATAGGTCCAGGTCCCACTGCCTAGGTGCCTCCCAAACAGTTCAAGCTATTCAATTGTCTCACTTATCCAGAGGGCCGGATCCAGTTTGTGGCTCCACAGCTTTTGGTTCATAATTCATGTGTTTCCATTCATTTGGCTATTTGTCCCTGTGTTTTTCCAATCTTGGTCTCAACAATTCACACTCTTACAGTCCCTCCTCTTTCTCAACAATTTGACTCCTGGAGCTCCACCTGGGCCCTGGCCGAGGATCTCCACAAGGGCATTTGCTCAGTTATTTTCATATCAGCATTAATTGTAATAGCCAGAACCTGGAAACAACCTAAAAGAATGGATAAAGAAAATATGGTACATATACACAGTGGAGTACTACTCAGCAGAGAAAAACAATGACATCATGAGGTTTGCAGGCAAATGGATGGATCTAGAAAAAATCATCCTGAGTGAGGAAACCCAGACTCAGAAGGACGAACATGGTATGTACTCACTCATAGTAGGATACTAGATATAAAACAAAGATGACTAGACTGCTACACAACTCAACTCCAGGGAGGCTACTTAGAAAACTGGACCCTAGGAAAGGCACAGGGATCGCCCAATGACAGAGAAATGGATGAGATCTACATGAACAGCCTGGATGACAGTGGAAGTAATGAAGGGCAAGGTTCAAGGGAAAGAAAGCTTAGGGGAGCAGGAGATCCCAGCTGGATCAAGAACAGAAAGGGAGAACAAGGAATAACAGACCATGATAAATGATGACCACATGAGAACAGGAAGAATCAAAGTGCTGGAGAGGTCCCCAGAAATCCACAATGATACATCCTCTGTAGACTACTGGCAATGGTCGAGAGAAAGCCTGATCTGACTTAGTCTGGTGATCAGATGGCTAAACACCCTAACTGTTATGCTGGAATTCTCATGCAATAACTGATGGAAGTGGATGCAGAGATCCTCAGCAAATTTCCTTCTTATATCACCTGGATCATCACTCTGTCAGCTATGGTGCTTACAAAGGTGTCCCCATTATTTTTGGTCTAATTAATTTATTTTAATTTTTGTCACATGTTTAATGTCCAGAGTTACAAGTGTGAGACTTTTATTTTTTTTTTTGCTTTTTATAAGACATAAATTGTAGCTGACACAAGACCTGAAAACTAATTGCTAAAAAATGCAAGTCTCATAGTACTTTTGAATGGCTAAGATATTTTCTCAACCAGAACAAAGAAATCATATGGAACAGAGTAAGAGCCTTTACCAATATCATTCTATATTTAAGATTTTTCCTTTATCAATCTTCTGTTTAGAGGTACTAGAAACATTACTCTTTAAAATATGATTGTTTCTGCTATAGCAATTATCCACTTCAAAGTCAGATCCTTCTGGTAGCTCTGTGACAGTGATGTTTCAGAATAGAGAAAAGAACATTTGGTTAATTTTCTTACCTTTTTTATTGCCTTTTTTCTTTCATTTTTTTTTAGATGTTTTCTAAATGACAATACCTATATGATGGAAATTAGCTATTTGTTTACAAATTGAAGAAAGTAATTGAAGATTGCACTGGGAGCTAAAATCTTTAATAACTGAGCATATATTTTATTTCCCATGATTTTCTGAGCTACTTTTAATATTTCCATTAGGATGTGTGTTTTTAATATGTATGCAAAAATAGTTTCTGCTCTAAGAGCATTCATTTCACTGTTGGTGAAATGCATGAACAATTTATGAAGTTCATCTAATGTAAGCATTAAGAAATACTACTAGAAATTTCATAAACTGGACGAGGAGTCTCATGTGAGATCTCATAAAGGGAAATCACATATTCTCATTGTTAACAAATTCAGACCACAACCAATGCCAAGCACAAGATAAAAACCACATAAAAGTGATAAAAATCTGCTAATGTTGGTTGTCATTTCATAGTAGAATAAATTTTTAAAGTGACGTTTAATTTGAAGTAGTTAAAGTAGTCATATATTCATTACTCATGGGGTAAGAAAGTGCCTTTTATCGTGGAAAAACACACATGAAATTTAGTGTCCTAACCATTCTAAGTGAGCAGTTCAGCACTCCCCCTATGCATTGTTGTACAACAAAGTCTGGTCAACACAAGAAATACACAGTTAGCTAGGTCAACTAATAAATAGGCACCCCCCCTCCACAGGCCAGTTCAGTATCACTGTATTTTTACACTAAAACTCCTCCTAAGTGAGTCTAGGTTGTGTGAAGTTGACATTAAAAGCTAACAAGCACACCACAGTGTCTTTGTTAGTTACTTTTACATCACAGAGATTAAATAAAAAGGAAAAAATTATATCCCTCACTGTTTCAGAACTGTCAGTGTGTCATGTTGGGGATTGTACCACAGAGCAGAGAGAGGAGGGCTATTCCCAGTATGACAGAAGAGGAAGCTCAGAAAGAGAGAGGAGACCAGGGTATGATATAGTTTCCAAGGCCTTGCTAGCTTCTCACTGACCCACGTGCTCCTGTAAGTCTCCACCCTCCTAAATCCCAGGTTCCCATACAATGCCATAGCGGGGAGCACCATAACTGAGTGTGATGATATATTGTGTATCAAATAAAGCTCTCCTGGGGATCAGAGGACAGAGCCAGCCATTAAAGTAAACATAGTGGGCAGGCATTGGTGGTACACACCTTTAATCCTAACCCTTGGGAAGCAGAGATCCATCTGGATCTCTGTGAGTTCAAAGCTACCCTGGACTACATGAGGCTGACTCAGTCTAGGAGAGAAACAGCCTGGCACACACCTTTAATCCCACTATTTGGGAGTCACATGCCTTTAATCCCAGCACCAGGAAGGAAGTGAATGGCTGGGCAGAGAAAGGCATATAAAGGGTGAGGAGACAGAAACTAGAAACCCTTTCAGCGGAGGACTCAGAGGCTTTCAGTCAGAGGCCTCATGGAGATAGGATTTCACCTTTTGTTTGGCCTGAATATTCGGCAGTGGTGAGAAGTTTCTCTAGTGGCTTGTACCTTTGTCTCTCTGATCTTTCAACATTTACCCCAATATCTGGCTCCAGGTTTTTTGTTATAAGACCATTTAGGATCCATGCAACAACTGAGTCTGTGGAGGATTTCAGATTTGAACCCTGATAATTTCTTCTAACGCTGTTTCATCCCTGACCTTAGGTTCATTCTTTCATAAAACTCAAGCAAGTGAGTTCCATCTTTAATTACAGCCTGGAACAGAGAAGGATCTGCTCCAACTTTTACTTTCATTTTGATTTCCTACTACCCTTTCCTTTGAATTGGGGGATATCTTACTGCCATATGTCCCACTTGGCAAATGGTTCCTTCTCTTCTGTTTTGTTTTTAGGCCCAAAGACTGATCTTTTTATTTTGATTGCTAAACATTTTTGGGGGGTGTTGATATTCACATATTTTTCTCATGTATCTTCCCAGTCTTTGCTAGGTTTCTATTTTCCTTAATGTTTATGTGTATTCATGGAAGCACTTCTATAGTTTCAGTTTTTAAAATCTTTGCCATATAACCCTAGCATCTCTGTTACCTTGATATTAGCAAATATTAACTCAACAATGCACCCATTAACTCCAGTAGGATATTTTGAGTGTAATTTAATAGATTTTATTTATTTATTTATTTTATTTTTTTAGAAAGTAATGATGCATATTATAGGAACAGTTTTATTTCTTTGTCATGCATTGTTGAACAAGGATGTATATTATGCTGCTCAATGGGATAAGTGATAGAACTTTGCAGGCTGTCTCTTGGTCTTAGGAGGAAGAATCCAATTCAACAATAGAATGCCTAGATTGTCCCTCATGGCACATATGAGTGTGTATGTGAATGTGGACTATATATGTGTGTAAGCACATGTATGTGCATGTCTGTGTACCTCACACAAGTGGAGGCCAGAGGAGGATGACAGACAGGTTTCCTGTCCAATATTCTCTAAGTTATTAGCTTGACACAAGATCTTTTACTGAACTTGAAATTAGATTGGTTCAGCCAAACTCAGTCATCTTCTTGTCTCTGTCCTCCAGTAGCAGTGGAGTTGCAGATTCATGTAACTTTTATGTGGGTGCTGAGTTCTGAACTCAAGTCCTCATGTTCACAAGGCAAGTGCTTCTACCCATTGAGCTATCCCTCCAGATAAAAGATGCTTGCATTGTTTTATGTTATAATCTATTGATATGGTCTATGGCTTTGAGTTATTTTTGTGTTAAGAATCATTGCTGCCTATCTTAGGTGAAATCCTACTCTTTTCATGTCAATTTCATAGTTTTAGACCAAATTTGTCATATCCCTTAACTTGTTTGTTAAATAGCATAGAATTTATTTTTAGAAGTTCCTCAAGTTGTCTTTTGGTCACCTGATAACTAATATTTATGTGATGTTTGCATTTCATTATTTTAAAGGAAACTTTAAAATAAAAACCAGAAATATGTGCTTCAATAATGATACCTAAAGTTTAAAAAAATACCTCAATGAAATCTTGTATGAGCTAGTTCAAGTATTCTCCTTAAGATTGTTCTGATCTCTAGTACAGTCTCAAGTCTCTTCCTTCTGAATTATGTTCCCTTAGCCACGGCCCTTATCTGCATCTCAAGTCAGCAGTATGTTTCATCAATTATATGCACTAGCCACATTAAATGTTAATTCTAAAAGCAATAATCTCATACTGCTGATTGTATATACATATGTACTTATTTCATTTGCTCTGTAGTACTTGGTGGGTGTTGGGTGCATTTGTTCATTTCCTGTAATTGTTTTAATGTATCCTAGGGAGACTAACTTTAAGATATAAGGTATCTATTTCATTCCATTTTGGTAGCTGAGTTCAAGATTAGTTGACCATCATCAGTTTTGCCTGTTGTAGATTTGAAATATACCCATTCATTTTTCAGGATAATTATATGAGTTTGTGTGAGAACAAAATTGAAAAACATTTAGTTTAAGACATGTTCCCCATCTTATGAGAACTATAAACTAATGCCATCTTATAAATGTTTTTTGAGGAGAGGGGAAAACTGTTCTTTCCCAAACTATTTTAAATACAAACCCTTTAATAAATGAATAGTGACTGCTATAATATATAATATGTGCTATATATGTGTGTGTACATCTATAGCATATACATGTATATATGACATATATAACACATTCTTTTTTTCAAGACAGGGTTTCTCTGTGTAGCTTTGTGCCTTTCCTGGAACTCACTTGGTAGCCCAGGATGGCTTTGAACTCACAGAGATATGCCTGCCTCTGCCTCCCAAGTGCTGGGATTAAAGGCGTGTGCCACCACCACCCAGAAACATTTTGTATATTATAGCTGTCACTATTGAGTATATATATATGTATATGTGTATATATATATATATATATATAATTTTTTTTCACCATAGTTAGGGAGTATAATTAGTCTGGCAAATGCAAAGTAACCTATGTCCTTCCATGACTATCTGGTTGGGACTGAAGGACGAGGAACAGGTTGACAACTGAAGCTAAGAAATAAAACAGAAACTATCATAAAAGATGTAGCAATGGACTCCTGTGTAACTGATATTATTACAAAGCCTCTTTTTCAGACTTCTCTTTCCTCAGCCTTATTCTTCAGGACTTCCTCAGTGGAGAAAACAGATTTCAGGTCATTTTTGTCATCACTATCATCCACTAAAAGGCATTTTTAAGGACTCATTGACCTTATCAATACTCGGTATTTGTCTGCTTTCCTCTCCAGAGCAGGTCCTTTCTACCCATCACTGATTTTTGGTAAGACTGTGTGAGAAAAATCTTAATTATATTGCACTGAATATATACTATTGAACAAATAAAAAGTACAACATTTAACCTTTAAAAACGTTTTTGCAAATATATTTCATTAAAGCCATAAAATTACTCCTACATTATAGATGGGAAACTTGCCTTTTCTCTATGCATTTTGTTGTATTTGTTATTGTTGTTGTTATTCTGTTTTGATTCTTTTGATTTGAGGTCTCTATGTACTCCTCGATGTTTCTTGTAAACCAGTTTGGCCTTAAACTCAAAGAAACCTTCCTAATTTGGCCTGTTGAGTGCTGGGATGATAGAGGTGTGCCACCATACCCCAGCTCTTTTTTCATGGACTTTAGAAAAAGGTATGTTTGGTGGTCAGACATCAGTGCAAAACAGAAATGCAAATTCTCTAAGCAAATGAAATAATAGATTACAATTGATAGAGCTGTGAATCATTATGAAAGCTTACCTGTAGAAACTCAAGCCTCACAGTATTTCATAGGTTTGTTTCCTTTAGTGAAAAAAATTTTTTCATGCAATATATTCTGAGCATGGTCGCCCTCCCCCAAATTCTCTCCCATCTTCTCTATCTCTCAACCCACACAAATCACATCTTTTCTTTTTCTTACTCTTTAGAAAATAAACAAGTAGTCAAACTAACATGCAAACAAAATATAGAATAAATAAAAAAGAAACATACAAGAAACACATGCAGACATATCCTTCCTGGCTTATTCTAAGGCTCTGGGTTTTTTCTCTAGTTATTTATAATAATTTCATACTTTTTTATTTAACTGGAAAATGTATTTTAGGAAGCTGAATTATGCTGACAAAATGTTAAAGTCAGGAATGACAATGAAAATTCAAATTAACACCATTTCTAGAAGGTCAGCACTATGAAGCTTTGTAGAATCAACATAGAGGCCAACACCCATCAGGGCCATAGCTACAATGAGAATGACTACCATTGGTCACTTAGGACTGGTGTTTCAAGGGCGAAATAGAGAAACAAAAGCTGGGCAACTTTTCCTAACTTGTCCAATTTGTCTCCTGGACAGCAGCCTGTCCAACCTGTTCACATTTGCACAAGTACCGTGCATGTGTCTATAGCGTCTCTGTGGCATAACTAACACATGCTCTAAAGAGTCTAAAAGGGGTTCTGTTCTCTCTCTCTCTCTCTCTCTCTCTCTCTCTCTCTCTCTCTCTATCTGCCAAGTATTTCTTTCCTCTGCCAAATGTAACAATAAAATCAGTTGAGTCTGCTGCTTTTTGTTCCTTAGTTTGTATAGTTATACTGATTAAATATAGAGAGAATGTCAATTGGTTTACCAGCTTACTCATATAGATGATGCCCATGTGTGTGTGCCAGGCAGTGGTGGTGCACGCCTGTAATCCCAGCAGAGGGGAGGCAGAGGCAGGTGGATCTCTGTGAGTTTGAGGCCAGCCTGGTCTACAGAGTGAGTTCCAGGAAAGGTGCAAAGCTACACGGAGAAACCCTGTCTCAAAAAAACAAAAAAAACAAAACAAAACAAAAAAAAAAAAGAATGTGTGTGTGTGTGTGTGTGTGTGTGTGTGTGTGTGTAAAACAAAGTCACACTAAGCTCAGATGCAAACCTAGTGTATAAGAAAAAAAAAAAGAAAACAAAACATTATTGGTAAGTTGGACCCTGGGGAGTTCAGAAAACTTCCTTGAATATATAGAAATTTCAAACAATGGTTTCTCATGTCAGATAATCCACTTCTTGGTTATTGATGAAACTACTAATGATATATTTCAAGTCAAAAAGTAACATTTCTCCTCAGTGTGTATGAAAATAGACTCTAAATGACATTATCTGATTTTAAATTTACACAATAACCACCCTGCCAGACATTATTCAAACTACATTGCCACATTGAGATCTCCCACAATGGGTGACACTCATCAGAAATTAGAGTGGAAAATTTGAAATGTACTAGTTGCTTGAATGATTGAAGATGCATTATTTGTTTTTGTACTTTTGGTACACTGAATGTTATATTTGGATAATTTATAATTACGTTCTAGGAAATAAACCTGGAGACAGTTCCTGTGCCCGTTACCTTTTCTGTCAGGACAATCAAGGAATCTTCCAGTTCTTTCACTTGGACATGAAGTGCCAAAGTTGGTCAGCTAGGTATCTGCCACTCACACAGACTTGTTGTGTTTCAAAATTATCCCTACAATGACCAAAATATACTATCATTGTCATTTCAATATGTCATCATCAGGATATTGCTCAAAGGAATTTACACAGAACATAGAGCAATAACGTTTAGGTAAATGCAATTCTCATTGATATCCCCACAATTTTTGTTTTACAAGGTAGATAGAAAGGGGTGTACATCAAAGTAGAACATCAAAATACAGGACACAGAATTATATACAAAACCACTGAGTTATCTAACTCCTTCTGACCTACAAGAAATACCTAAAGGAGGTGAATGAAAAGCTGGTAATTCTTTAAAATAGCTATTGGAGATCACTTGAACTTAAACATGCAACATATTTTATTATTAATTGGAATGATTGCTTTACAGAGTAAGCTAGAGTTGACTGAAGGATCTTAGATATTATATTACAATTAAAAGAGGATGTGAGTACTTAAAACAGTATGTGTGACTGGTTTTGGAAACCAATTAATAAAATTCGCTAAAATCTCAACAATGTGACTATGAAAATGTGAGTTGAACAAGGAAATCCAATGGAATTGCCAGAGTGGATGGGCAGAAGCCTATGACGTTTCAACCCTACATCATCAACTATGTTAGAGGTGGTCTTCCCCAGGAAAGAGCACACCAACTGTTTGTCCAGTGTTAAACAGTCAGCCCTGAAAGCATGCATACAGTAATACTTAGATGGAAGAGGTAGGAATGAATATATATATAATATATATATCCATAACAATTAGTAAAATGGAGCCTAAGAATTTGAAGGAGATTGTGAGAGTTACGTGGGAGCATTTGGGGGAAGGAAAGGGAAGCAAGAAATGTTGCAATTACAATCTAAAAAACACAATTAAAAAATTTCACTACACTAAAATATGAGGGCATCTGAACTACAAAGGATATGGTATAACAGCATTCTACAAAGTGTAATGATTTATGAAGAATTACAATCTTAATTTGAGTAGTTACAATAGAAATATCCTTTTCAAATCCTGGAGGTGAGACACATTGAAAGAAGAATGAGGCAAAGAAAACAGGACACTAGAGGATCACACTGCTGCCACTTTTTTGTGTTTTAGAAATGGATCAAGATACAAAACCCCTCGGCATAAACCCAAAGGATTCAGTTCTACCACAGAGAAACTAGCACATCTAAGCTTATCATGACACTATTCACAAAAGCCAGGTAATGGAAGCAGACTAGATTTCCAATCACAGGTGGATAGATGTAGAAAACAAGGACATATAGACAGCAATGGAAATCTTTCAGCAATAAAAACATTAAAATCATGACTTCTGCACAAAGAAGAGAAATAACTATAAATTATATTAGGAAAAGTAAAGCAGTATGAGTAAGATAAAGGTCATATTTTCTCTCACCTAAAATTTTAATTTTTATATTTGTGCATATATTAGTAGGGGTATGGGTGTGGATCATGAAACCAGGAAAAAATAAACCTCATGACGGGGTAATGAAGACTCAAATAATGGAGGAAATGAAGAAAAGAGAGTAACAGAATACTGTTTATAAGGAAGTCGGATGGGATCTATGACATAGAAAAGCCTGTCAACAACAGGGAGAGGGATGAAGGATAGAAATGGATCAATGAAGAGAGCACCCTTGAACCTTATACAACCACTTTTCTATGCACTCTTTTTTTTTAAAGTAGGCTATGCACAAAATTCCCAAAGAATTAATAAAATATTTGTAGAAATATATAAATAAGAAATAATAATAAAAGGAAAAAGAGAAAGAAGGAAGGAAAAGGAAAAAAAGGAAAGGAAAGAAAGAGGAAGGAAGGAACCCTATGAACCAAATATCCTTTCACTAATGATACCAAAAAGCTGATATTCACATGGACAAAGAAAAATTCAAAAATAATTCAAGATACATACTAACCTTAAAATAAATCAAAAGTACTAGACTTTCACACAAAAAAAGAGTATATATGTTTGTGTCTTAAACATTTACCCAGGTGAGTAACATTAACAATAACTATAAAAGAATCTAATATAATTCTAATTCAAATAATAAAGAAATTTTAAATTGAAATCAATCAAAAATTAAAAATTTATTCATTAAGATGTTTTCTTAGAAAATACTCCTTGCCGGGCGGTGGTGGCGAACGCCTTTAATCCCAGCACTCGGGAGGCAGAGGCAGGTGGATCTCTGTGAGTTCAAGGCCAACCTGGACTACAGAGCGAGTTCCAGGAAAGGCGCAAAGCTACACAGAGAACCCTGTCTCGAAAAACCAAAAAGAAAAAGAAAAAAAAAAGAAAATACTTCTTGATATTTAGCCACCGTAAATAGAAAACTAAATTTACAAGGAGGCTTAAGTGAAAATGCTTAGAGCTAGTTAATGCTCAATAAGTCCACTCTGGGAAGAACTCAAATGCCTGTGAAATTCTGAGTAGATCAATGACCGGTGTATTCATATAGTAAAAATAAACTGTCCAACAATAATGGAATGAGAAGAGATACACAGGACTCTCATAAATTAAGGCTTCCAGAGCATATTGCATTCTGGATGCCCTATTTACATGAATTCATAGAATACATAAACCTAATTTATTATTTTAAAAACACAATAAAGATAACCATTGGGAATGCAAGCTGGTGCTAAACAGCTGTGTGCGCGAACTCTGATGTGAGGGTGAATTTGTTTGCATTGACAGATTTGGGGATCACAGGCTTAGACCCATTTTTTATAAATTGCCATCCAAGAATACAGTTAAGGTTTACCTTTTTCATCATGTGTACATTTTACTTTAGAAGAGAAATATTAAAGATAAAGACAACTGTTTAATGATCCGTGGCAGAAGGAACTTGATGAAAGTTCATGACTAACTACAGCATGAGCACATACAAGGGAAGGGAATGAACAGCCGTAAAGAGACCTGTTGGAAGGATGGTATACAATAAAGCAGAAAGGGCAAATACTAATTTCAGCAACAAAGATGAACTCAGGTAACTACTTGTATGCAAATAAATAAATGCTTAATAGAAAATTCTTTGAATTATAATGTAGGTTTGAATATTTCCACAATGAACCTTCAAAACATGAAGCAGAACTAATATGTATATACCACAATTTTATTCTGATAATTTTACATTTTCTATCATGCCCAAATCAAATTTGTCCTGACCAGTGCAAGAAATGTAAATTAACTTTTCTTTAGAAAATATAATAAAATATAACACTCATTGGTATTACTATTTGAAGAAATGATGCCAACTTTTAGCTTCCAGTTGTGTTCATGAAGGAAGAGTAATTGAGCCTGAGACTCTACAAAGTGGATTCAATAGCTAGAATGCGCTTGGTGGAGCTTCTGTCCCTCAGAAAGAAAGACAAAGTGCATTTTCAAAGAGTGTGACATTCTGATAGAATTTGGACCTCAATTTTTTTTAATTTACAAAATATATTAATGTTCTAGGAAAGAGCACACCAAGAGGATGTCCGATACCTCTTGAAGAGTCAGCCCTGAAAATATATGCATCCAAATAATATTATATACTGACTGGGTTGTATTATTGTGCCTATATATCAACAATTAAAGAAAACAAAGGTTAAAGGATCCATAACCATTAAATATACATACTTCTAAAGAGGAACATTTGAAGAGAATAAGAATCATATTTTATCTTGGTCATAAGTGTAGATTCAAACTGGCATTACTAGATGTCTTAGAAATGAAGAATGGACTTTGTCTTAGCAAATTCATGCAAAATTTTCTTATGATACATTAATTTATTAGGGAAAAGAGTTGCATTTGCAACCTCTGTTAGCTAGGAATATAGCAGTCAATAGATTATGTAAAGACAGGGAGAAGCATATAAATAAAAAGCAAATAGACAAAACCTCAGAATTCATTAAGGAACAAAAAGATTGATTGAACAAATTCACTTTATTCAAGCCACTAAATCATCACAGCCAAAAGATGTTTTAAGAGGCTTGATAACGCAGTGACTTTTTCAGAAAATATCACTACAGTATATCATGTTAAGTGGGATAGTGCATCCTTCTACAATACAAATGAAAGTGCCATAAGTCAGACACAGTGTTTAATTTGCAAATGTCCTCAAAAAATCCTTAGAATAAAATATTGCCATGTCATATTCTCAAAGCTCTCTAACTGCACATTTATGTGTAGAGTTAAGTACTAAAAGCTTTTATCTTTTTTTCCTTTCTTTTTGCTCCCTTAGAGTAAAATCACTGGGTCATGATAACCAGTGAATCTTAAGACATCTCCAAGAACAACTGGTTTATATTGCAAATGCCAGAATCCTATTACATGTATTCCATGCAAAGCATGAATTATTAATGTTACAAGTGTCAGTGCAGTTTCTAAATATATACAAACATACAGTGGACTACTGTTGAATAATAAATATCTTCTAAATATAAATAAACACAAATACAAAATAAATATCAATTGGAATAACAATACAGAAGCTTTGAGACAGAAAGAAAATGGACTTATAAGAATTGCCATGGTTATGGTGTCTCTTCACAGAACTAGAAATCTTAAGTAAGGCATTTGCTTTGAATTTTCTTTTTAAGAAAAACCATGGCTTTAACTAAAGTATTCCTGAAAAATGAATTAAATTTTAGAGATAAAATACCAATCAGTGGCTCAGTGGTTAAGAATGTATATTGCTCTTTCAAAGGACCTGACTTTGGTTCCCATCACCCAAATTGCAAATTAATCAATCACCTGCAGATTCTAGGGTATCTAACTCCATGATCATCTACATACACATGACACATATGCGTGCACTACTCTTTTTCAAAACATTTTAGAAACACTTTAAAAAATGTCAGAAGTTTTGCTAGTTTTAAATGGTTATCTACTTGGAAAACATAATAATCAGTGGGAAATCAATTAAATTACAGAAAAAAATGAATTTTTCTCATTAGTTACAAAATAACTGGTTTAAATGTATCAAGAATATTCTATCTTATTTTGCTCTGAAAATCACTAATGATTGATAGGGATTGAAGGTAAGAACTAGCATGCTAGCTAAGATCCTAAATTCTAAGTCTTGCCAAATGTAATGGATGTAACTTTAGGTATGAAAAGACATAAAGAACACAGAAAGATATTCCTCATTTTCTTTGGCCATTCATCTCTCAGTGAAATGTTAGCTTGTTCCCACCCATTTTGTATTGTGAACAATGATATGAGCACAATATCTCTTTTGCCATTGTCCAATCAAAACATCGACAGATACCTGAATATAGTTGTTCCAAAACAAGATATATAAATGCCCTTTCTTCACTGCTGTAGCCACTGATAATTGACCTTATTCCAGTAAATTATGTACTGTCCATGCCAGTGCTTTAATTAAATTTGATGGTTAATGTACAAAAAGAAGATATGAAAGTAGGGGAGTAATTTACAGAATAGAACAGTTCCAACAGGGGGTAGGGGGTATGAGAGAGGAGAATGGGTGGTGAAAATGATAAACTTCATTATATAAGTGTATGGAACTGCTAAATAATAATAAAAACATTCTTAAGATTATAAGAGTAATGCAAATTATAACCACAAGGGGACACAGCTTCAGTGCTGTTAGAATGACTATTATCACAAACACAGATAACAGCTAATGTTAGAAAAGATTTGCAGAAGGGGGTACTTTTTTCCCTTTTGGTAGAAACATGAATTAGACCAGGGGACTTACCACATTTGGTAGAATAAAATGTGATAATAATAATGTCAGTAAGCATCAAAAGGTAAGATAAGATAAACTTCATTAAAGAGAGTAAAGGAAATATGGTCAGAATAAATAGCAAAGGCACAAAAATGCAAGATACATTCCCAAATAAACATAGAGATCCTGAAAAATACTTGGGTGGAGACAAAATACAGGATCAAACAAATGGGAAAATATTCCAAACAATATAATGTTCCCTTTTATGAGGTCATTTTCTAGTTTCTTTAAATAAGTCTTAAAAGATTCCTTTCTGAACATTAGTAATAGATGATTTGTGAGTTTGTTGACCTTGACCAGAATTCTTTGCTGAATATTTTCTAATTTTTGTTTATAAAGTATTATTCATTGAATGTGTTCTTTTAAATTTCTAAAACAAACTGTAAGGTTCTGGGAAACAAACTGTGTGTATTAAGTTCTTTAAAATAATGTATTTGCTCCATAATTATAACAATGAAGATAGAACAGTGGTTGTGTAGCAACAAACAAACATTCTAACAGAGTAAAAGGTTTGGAATCATGGGGATTTCAGTAAGAAAGTTTGACAAGGCTGAGTTACTTAGTTTAGTAGCCTTAACTCAGCCCCCCTGTACTGATGTTTACATGGTAAGATCAGTGATACAGAGAAAACAAATATTTTCATCTGAATTAATGCTGTTTGGTATCGAAGTAGAACATATTTGTATTGGTTTCAGAATCTGAATGGAACAGGGCTCTTTGGTCTAGGAAAATAAATGTAAATCAGGGGATATAAACACTACAAACAGCTCTGTTTAAGGAGGTCACATACAAACTCAACAATGAAATCTATCTAGCTTTCTGTTTCGGGAGCAAGTGCTAAGATTCAGGTTCAAGTAAAAATCTGAAGAATGGTTTCCCCACAAGACTCCTAGAAAATATGAGTAAAAAGACAATTCGTTTGAAGGGCAACCAAAGACTGTTTTCAAGCATGATATTGTTGTGAGTAAAGTAGGGGTCCACTGAAGGATTCTGGAAAATAGGTCAAACACTCTGTTGAGTTATTTCGCCCAGGTAGAGAGGCATGGGGTAATTTAAAATATTTTCCCTTTACTATTGAAGGCAGCTTCTGATTCTGGAGAATTATCATCTCTCCATTGTGATGCTAAACCAATAATATCCACAGCTCCAAAAGATATTTAATAAATCCCTGGCTGCCTCAAATGAAGATGGATTCTACAACCCAAAGAGACTACTTTAGAGATATTTGTTTTTCATTTATATATCTTCTTCTCTTATCCATTTCTTCCCCACTTTGATTTCCCCTCCCCACCTCTCATCTTAGTCCCTCCCTTTCACTCACCTCCCATCTCCTACAGATCTGCCTCTCCCCTCTCTTCAGGAAAGGGCAGCCCTCCCAGGGATATAAACCAAACATGGCATTTTTGGTTAAAATAGGACTAGGCACATGCCCTCATTTAAAGGCTGGGTGAGGCAACCCAGTAGGAGGGGAAAAGTCCTAAAAGCAGGCATAAGAGTCAGAGACAACCCCTGTTCCCACTGTTCGTAGTCTCACAAGAAGATTAAGCTACACAACAATAATATATATGCAGAGGTCCTAGGTCAGACCCATACAGGCTCCCTGATAGTTTCTCCAGTCTCTGGGAGGCCCTATGAAACCAGGTTAGTTGATTCTGTGGGCTGTTTTCTTGTGGTGTCCCTGATACCTCTGGCTCTTACAATAATACTTCCTTGTCTTCCTTATTCCATGGGACTCCCCAAGCTCCACCTACTGTTTGGCTGTGGGTCTTTGCATCTGCCCCCATTAATTGCTGAACAAAACCTTTCTGATGGTGATTATGCTAAACCCTGGTTTACAGTATGGCAGAGAATCATTAGTGATCATTTCATTTACTTATTTTTGTGGGTCATGTTTGGTTCTATCCTAGGCCTCAGGGCTATTCAGCCTCTGGTTCCTGGCTCCCCAACCAGTGTCATGGCTGCGCCTCCTCTTGTGGCATGGGTCTCAGGTTGGACCAGTCATTGGTTGACCACTCCCACAAGTTCTGTGCCATCTTTATTCCAGCACACTTTGCAGGCAGGACAAATTGTAGGTCAAAGATTTTTGTGGCTGGGTTCCCAGTTCTTTCACTGGAAGCCTTGCCTAGTGACAGAAGATGGCCAGTTGAGGCTCCATGTCATCTATTGCTAGAAGTCTTTGCTAGGATCATCCTTGTTGATCCCTGGGAGTTTCCATTTTACTAGGCTTCTACCTCATGCCTCTCCTCAAGTCCAGTCATCTCTCCCAATACTCACTCCCTCCATCCTCCCACCTGATCCCTCCTGACCCTAGACTACTCTCAAAAATCTATGTTATTTCCCCTTCCCAGGGAAATGCATGTACCCTCCTCCGCCTCCTTTAGCCTCTCTGGATCTGTGAATTGTAGGGTGCTTATCCTTCATTTTACAGCTAATGTAAAGTACATATCATGTTTGTCTTTTTTGGTCTGGGTTATCTAACTCAGCTCTCACTTTCTTACTCTTCTTCTCTCACTCTCTGTAGATTCAACACAATCCCCATCAAGATTGCAAAACAATCCTTAACAGACTTTGAAAGAACAATATCAACTTCATATAGAAAGCAAAAACCCAGTGTAGCTAAATAAATTATGTACAATGAAAGAACTTTGGAGGCATTAGCATTCTTGATTTCAAGCTGTACTACATAACTATGGTAATAGAGATATTCCTTTCCAGTTACTAGGGGTCATGAATTCTCCCACATTACTGAGGGAAAAGACTGCCCACATCTCCATTATAGGTAAGGACTGAAACATAGTTACCCTAAAAGATAACAATTGTTTTGACTTTCAGGAAGAAAAGTAATGTTTAGCTTTGTTTTATCTCAAATACTTCCTGATATCAAAAAAAGTAAGGTAGGATCAATGTTATAAATTTTATATTTTTGAGGTTGAGGACTTAGCTCAGTGGTAGAGTGCTTGCCTAGCAAGCACAAGGTCCTGGGTTTGATCCTCAGTTCAAAAAAGATTTATATTTTTGAAACACTAATATGTCAGACTAATATAAATTGTGTACGTATACACAGATGCTCATATACATACACAAGTTATGATTGATATTGATTGCAAACTTAACCAAACCTAAGATTCCCAAAAGATATGTGTCTGGCATACATTTAAAGGATTGTTTTGATTAGGCTAATGGAGACAAGAAGACACAGACTAAAACTTGGGCAGCATCATTCATTGGGAACCAAATGAACCAGAGCTGAGCACCAGCATTCATCACCCTCTGCTACCTGAGTGCAGATACAATGTGAACAGTAGCTTTACACTTTTGTTGTCATGATATACCCACAATGCTTCACCTCCACTCAAGCTATAAACCAATATAAACCCTTCTTCCTTCCTTTAACTCTGTAGCTCAGCTCTTTTACCATAACAATAAGGAAAGTAAAAGATATAATACAAATACACACAATTGTAAATGGTGATGCCTCTTAGTAAAGCTTATTAGAGACAGTAAATGACACAGCAAATGTAACAGTATATATAATACTAGTTCCCTGAGCCTCAATTCCAGGAGATTGAGTATAGACTGTGTGTTGGGAAGCTTTGGTTGTCAACTTGATACAATGCATAGTTACCTGGGAAGAGGGAGCCTCAATATAAGAATTGCCTACATCAGATTGGCCTCTGGGCATGACTTTGCATTGACTTGATTTCTTTGAGGCAGGAAGGCCAAGCCCATTGTGGGATATACAGTACAAGGGCTTGCGGTCCTTGACTATAAGAAAATCAGGCTGAGTTGAGTTAGAGAGTGGACTAGGGAGAAGCATCATTTCTGGTTCAAGCCTTTGTTATGAGTTCTTTCTCTGACTTCCCTCAATGAAGGATCATGATATGGATATGTAAAACTGAAATTAACACCCTCTTTACCTACTTGCTTTTAGTCAGAGTTTTATCCCAGCAATGGAATAACATGTACAGACAGTGAGGAATCAGTGGTTACTACATACCTGGGATGCACAATAGACCACAGGAGAGAGGGTAGAAATTTGGCAGACTAGAATCTGAAGTAGAGAGCACTGGCGGATGGAGCCAAGCCTGCCCATCTTCTTCTACATATAGAAATCATGTTATTTCCCTAAAATAGAAGCCACCGTCTCCACAAGCAATAAATCTAAATGTCACTACAGGAAGTCACTACTTTTATCTTAAGTTGTCTGCGAACATAATTTTTCTTTTTTTTCTCAGAAAGTATATAACCTTCTGTTCTGTGGTCACGAATTTCAAATGTTAACTTAATTGGATTTAAGAAAGAAAAAAAACACCTAGGACACAAATGAGAGTGTGTATATATAAGGGTATTTCTGAAGTGGATTACCTGAAGGAAAATACCTGCCTTGAATGAGGGCAGACACACTCGTAGAGGCTGGGGTCCTATGTAGCAAAAATCTTAGAAGGTCTTATTAATAAAAACAAACCTGAAGCCAGGTATTGGGGTGAATGCTGGAAGATCAGAGAAGCAGAACCAGCTACAGCTACCTCACCTTGCCAATTCCTCAGCTGATCCTGTTTCCCCAGACTGGATGCCTCTCAGCTGAAATGTGCTGCTTAAAAGCCTAAAAGCTTAACCAGCATCTAGTTCCTCATCCTCATGCCTTAAATATCTTTCTGCTTCTTGCCATCACTTCCTGGGATTAAAGACTCTTGTTACCATGCCTAGCTTTTCCCAGCATGGCTTTGAACTCACAGAGATCCAGAGGGATCACTGCCTCTGGAATGCTGGGATTAAAGGCATGAGTGCCACCATTTTCTAGCCTCTGTATCTAGTGGCTGTCCTGTTCTCTGACCCCAGATAAGTTTATTAGGGTGCAAAATATTTTGGGGAACACAATATCACCACTGTCCTGAACATAATAAAAGTGGGGAGGGGAGAGAGATGGAAAGCTGGATATCTGAACTCCCCTCTCTATCTACTCTGCTGAGACTCAAAATAGCTCCCCAACCAAAGGGCTAGATCCATAGATCCAGCCCCAACTTGGTACATAAGCCTGTGTTGACTACCCAAGGGAGGCTTACCCTCTATAAGGAGTGGATGAGGATGGGATGGAGGTAGGTGAGGGGAAGCAGGAGAAGGGGAGGTTGATGGAAAAGGGGTTGGTATGTAAAAGGAAAGGAAAAAAATTTAAGATAAAATAAACAAAAGGATAGATAGATGATAGATAGATAGATAGATAGATAGATAGATAGATAGATAGATAGATAAAAGCTCCCCAACAACAGCCTCTAGCTGTTCATACCACCATGAGCCCATCTATTTCACAAGAAGTGATAGCAGGAAGCAGAAATGTGTATAAGGCATGAAGACCAGGAATTAGAGGCTTTTAAGCTTATAGGCTTTTAGCAGCAGTTCAGCTGAGATTCATTCAGATAAGGATTCAGAGGCTTCCAGTTTGAGGAAACAGGATTGGCTGAGAAGTTGGTGAGGTGAGGTTAGCTGTGGCTTGTTCTCCTTCTCTGATCTTTCAGTATTCACGCCAATACCGGGGTCAAGTATTTAATTGATAAGACTGTTTAGCAATTTGTCTAGTACCTCTCCTCTATGATAGACCCCATTCCTCAAACTATGCACTAAAATAAACTCATCCTATCTCAAGTTGCTTTGGTAACAACCATGAGCAAAATATTGGGTCTCCTGGCTTTAATTTTTCTGCAAATATTCCAGAAAATAGAGATCCAGCACCAATTTCTCAAATAATAGTGTAGGTGGAAATGCCATGTGTGGGACCTGCTCTCTCAGTTACAGTTTGAGTTTGCAAGATTGTTTTTCCCTTTCCATGATCATTGCTCTTCCAGAGGCATTATATTTTTTTTAATTTCTGTATAATTGGGGGATTAAAATGTGACTATTGGTTGGTTGGTGGGAGAAGCAGTCTCCGGGAGTGTCTCTTGTCATGCACACTGTCATTCAGAATAGATAATTAGCTCTAGAAGCTGAATACTTGAAGATGGCTTGAGGTGATCACCAGGTTTGGCAGCATGCCTGCTCTGCCATGCTCCCAAATCTTGGGTATTGCAAAGTAAGGGCCCGAAGCAAACAGCACTAGTGTTCGATTGTAAGGTAATTGATAGTACCTTTCAGAATCTCCACTGTGGCAGACCTCTGCAACATGATTAAAACTGGCATGAATCAAGAAACTGGATAGTAGGCCTCCTACAGAGGTAGAGACAGGCTTGCATTTGGCTCTTGATGTTGTTTTTAATGAACCTTAATCAGATTCCCTACTTTTTCAGGATTTCTAACATGAGCCTAGGAGAGGCATCATGTTGTCTTGTGTGTAATACATCAAATGAGAAAGTCTAAATGCAAAAATAAATAAATAAATAAATAAATAGATAAATAGATAAATAAATAAATAAGGAGAATTTAGAAAAAATATATATAAAATCTTGATATTAACATATTTTTGTAGCAGTAGAAACATGTTATTTGGTCACTCATTTGCATATTCATTAAACCTTAAACTCTTTCTCTATATGGAAGAGAACTCAGAATTACTTTTCATCCTGTGACTCTCATGCTTTCCATAAACACCCATACCCAAAGTATGCATCCTGATCTCAAAGTCTGGAGCAATGTTTCCCATACACAGGGTGGACAAAAATCAGACAATAATTTTCTTGGCTTTGGAAGAATGATAATCTCTACTACTAGCCCAACCTGTCTTTGTGAACGTAGTTATATACTGTATGGAAGTAGTGAGCATTGCTTTTTGAACTGTACTTTTACTTGTGGATACTAAGCTAGCTTTCTACAGCAACCTGAAGAAATTTCCACAAACTGAGTAACTTTTAACAACAGAAATCACAGAACTGGAGGCCTAAAGCCAACATCAAGCTGATGGCAATCTATGTCTTACTCAGTTGCTGTTAGTTGCCTACTGTCTTAGCAATCCTTGGGTTATAGCTGTGTTACCATCTGCCATTATCTCCCTCATACTATTTTGACTGTTTTCAGATCCTAACATGAAAATGACTCCTCGAATTGGGAACATACCCTAATCTTATATGAAGCCATCTCAACACACCCATAAAGATTTTCTCTAGAAAGCTTCAAATTTTATAGATGTCATGGATGAAAGATTTAACTTTTTCTGAAGATGACAGAGGTTGACAGACACAGATATTAATTTCTAAATTTTTCACAATTTATAAAATAATTGTATTTTGATTATTTATATGATAAAGGTATTCTTAAGATAGAATAGCAGGCAGCCACAAGGTCACATTTGACGCTTCCACCACAAGCTTGCCAATGTGTGCTCTAGGTCAAAGGTGTCTAATCTGTTTATTTACAAGCTTTTAATTTAAAGAGAAAAGAATATGACATAACTCCTGTCAGTGACCTCAAGGGACAGAAAATGTTTTAACAATCTTTTAAAAAGATAAATTTTCAGTAATACCCTATTTTAAAAAATAGGAAATTTGAAGGTCAATGAGTGACTTAAGACAATGAATGATTTATGCAAAAGACCAGTTTATTGAGATTATCAAAGTTACAAAATGGAGAAGCATCTGTGCCCCTTACGGGATTACTGACTTCCCCACTTGAGCCCACAGTGGGACTGCTGACTTCCTAACCTGAGTCCACAGCAGGACTACTGACTTCCTTATAGTAGACTGTGAACTTCTTTTTGTGAACATTCTAGAGCCTACTGAGGAGTGTACTACTGGGGAGCTAGCTTTTTGGAGCCCTCTACCTATGGTGGGACACCTTGCATATCTTTGATGCATGCAGGGGGACATGCTAGGATCTGCCTCAGCTGAATGTACCAGCTTCTACTGACTTACCATGGAAGGCCTTACCTTGCTGGAGAAGGGAATGAGGTGTGGTTGTGGGGGGATACCTGGGGGAGAAAGAGGGGGATCTCTGGTTGTTATGTAAAACACATAAAATTTTCTTAATAAAAAATATTAAAACTGAAGGAACCTTAAAAAAAATTCTAGAGCCTACTGAGAAGTAAACATGCTCTTGTCAGACACTGTCTTAGAACCCAGGATGAAGGCAAAAGTGAAGAAATGAAGTTAGTAGACAGTCTTAGCCTTAGAGCAGGCTTGGTGATCAATACAGAGATAATCATGGCTGTATGAGATGAATAAGAGAAGACATAACCTGAAAGAGATTAGGGCTCTGATGATATGCAAACTGCTGGCCATCTTAGACATCAGTATGCTACTGTACATCCCTAAATTTTCACTGGGGTTTAAACAAAAGGATCATGAGCTGACCTCTTTCTACAGTATTCTATGCAAAGATGTTTCCAGGGTGGAAATATGGAAGCAACAGCAGATGACACATTCATGGACAGTTTCTAGGGGGTTGGTGAGGTGATCTTAGAAACTGTTGATTTTAGGGGCTTCTACTGCAATGGGGAAGATATTTAACAGTGGGGAGCATGAACTAGTGCTGAGCAATGAATTAACTGCAACATTGGTGGAGATCAGAAATGTGTTTCTATAACTGAGGTCTTCTAAGGCAGTTACACAGTCATACACAGGACAGAGAAAGAACAGGTTGGGAAACAATACCCAGAACACAACCATGAAAGCAGCACAGTAAGTCCTGTGTATGGAAATCCCTCCATCCCCACTCTTTACCTGGCTTCAGAATCTGATTGTCCTGTGTCAATTACCTCATTTAGATCCTTGTTTGTCAAGAATCTTCCTAAATTTGCTTCTTCATATTCAGATGGTTAATACAATCATACCTCAATAAAATATAAGTACTTGGTATGCCCACCTAACAGCAGAGGTGACCATGGCTGTAGGGAGGGAATGAGTGAGAACATGGGGCTTGATAGGGTATCAAATGTTGTAGGGATTGTTACCCTTATATATTTTAAGGTGGATAATTAAAAAGTATCACAAAACAATTCCAGGAAAGGATAATATCCATGGACCATTATGAACCATTATGAATGACAACTTAATATCATCAAATGCTTTCTGTTTGTTTGTTTTGTTTTGTTTTGTTTTTTGAGACAAGGTTTCTCTGTGTAGCTTTGGAGCCTGTCCTGAATCTTACTCTGTAGCTCAGGTTGGCCTCGAACTCACAGAGATCCTCTTGCCTCTGCCTCCCAAGTGCTGGGATGCATTATTTTTAAGAGCAGTTAACATAATATAAATGCCACAGTGATTGGAGACCTGCAGTAATTAAAATGAATTAATAATATTTTTCATATTTGAAATTTTTACTGTATATCTTTATTATTGAAATGACTTCAATATTACATCTACTATATCATAATATTTTTCTAGTGTCTAAGATGTTGCACATTATTTCATAATTTATAATGTCTGCTTAATTAATTGCAAGCAAAAGTATACCAGTTAAATTACATTTGTAATCTTTCACATAGCTATTAAACCTTCAATGTTAAATTCCTTTAAGGTTTTTAATGACAATTAAGCACACACATCTTTATAAATTTTCAAAATAATTTTAAAATCTCAATTGCAAAATGGATAGATTTATAGTATCGTGATTCAAAATAAAATATTTGGTGAACTAATATGTTAACTAGCTTGAGTGACCCTTTATGTAATGTGTCCACAGGCCATAGCCTCACATTTGTGTATGTGATCAGTAAAAGAAGAACTGGGGAAAGATTATGCTAGCTTTCAGGTACTATGTGCTATATATATGTCAGAAGAGATACAGACTATCTAGCAAAATCACAATACTAAGCTTGAAAAATCCCCTTCATTGTTTAGTAAGTCCTGGGAGCCTATTGCTATTACCCTTGGTTGCCTCCCAGAGGAGGAAGGTAAATCCCTGTTGTTAAAGACACAATGTACTTCAGACATAAAACCCAGAAAATTGAACTTGGTTCTGACCAGAAAGCCTCTAACTAACTTCATGGAGCCAGCAAGTGTCATGCAAGCTACCATAGGAAGGAAACAGCCTATGAATCACAACACAGATGGGCATAGGATGATACCCCTAAACTATGCAATAGTCGCATGTGTACTTTGGCAGTCACCAACAGCAGCCAACTTGACCTGCTCAACAGGAGGAAAGCACACTTAGTACTAGAAACCTCCCCAACTTCCCAAAGGCTGGTGAGGTCGTGGATCTTGTAGAAGAGCTTTCTTCTGCTACTCAGCTAAACCAGCATGATTCCTAACTACATTCTAAATACTTACCCTTGTATCCACTGATGAGTGCAGCCTTCACCTCTCATCCAAGAAGCTTCTCTTTTTAGCAGATGGAGACCATCACAAGACTGCGGAATACTGTGTGTATCCCACACAACGTTCCTCCAAGGAACAAAGCTACAGCATAGCAGTGTCTCACAGGGACGATAAGCTGTGCCTTGCACAGACTCACTGAGGAGGATTTAGGACCAAAATCAAGAGGCAGGTGGGAAAGCAGATCAAAAGGAAACCTACACAAAAAGCAAGAACCAAAAAACCCAAGTCTTTTGATACATTTTTTTAAAAATAGAACTCCAATCTAATAACATTGGTATCAATGTATAGATATGGTTTTCCTTACTGCCTACTACCTGATATAAACATGCCAACCTCCAGCCAAACACTACCAGATGCATTAAATTGCAAGACAACCAGCAGTGTGAGCAGACAACGCAAACAGGAAAGTTACTCAGATGCTATAATTAGACATGAATTAAAATGAAAAGCAGAAGACCCTTAGATTAATATGGTAATCGTTCATAAAAAAAATTGTGTGAGGATGGATAGTTTGTAATGTGAGCAAGGATAAAGGCATTGTGAGGAAAACTCAAAAGGAAATGTTAGAAATCTGGAACAGCAAGAAAGGGTGCTAGAGAAATGACTTAGGGCTAAGTGATATGTAGCAGGAATCGAAAAGTTCTTGTTATTAAAATCAAACCCAAGGCCAGGTATTGGGGTGAATGCTGGAAGATCAGAGAAGCAGAACAAGCCACAGCTTCCTCACCTGTAGTTCCTCAGCTGATCCTGTTTCCTCAGACTGGAAGCTTCTGAGTCCTCATTCAGAATCAGTCTCAGCTGAACTGCTGCTCCAAAGCCTAAACGCTTAACCAGCCAAATGCTTCTAGTTTCTGGTCCTCACGCCTTATATACCTTTCTGCTTTCTGCCATCACTCCCTGGGATTAAAGATGTGAGTCACCATGCTTGGCTGAATCCTTGAACAGATGGATTTCTGCCTCTGGAATGCTAGGATTAAAGGCATGTGCTACCACTGCCTATCCTCTGTGTTTAATATTGTGACTGTTCTGTCTCTGACTCCAGATAAGCTTATTAGGGTGCACAATATTTTGGAGAACACAATACCACCACAATGATATGATTGTTCTTACAGGTGACCTATGTTTGGTTCCCAATACCACATTCTCAAGTAACTCCAACCCAGGTAGTATTGGGAACCTCTGGCCTCCATAGGTAAACATATACAGACACATGTAGACAGACAAACAGACACAAACACATAATTAAAAATAAAATTAATCTTCAAAGGCATCAATAAAGAAATGAAGAATGTCTATATAATCATCTCCTAGATTGATTTAACACAGCTCATGAAGAAAGCAGAGAGGTTACAGGCAGGAAATAAGATCATGCCAAACTAAGATTCAAAGAATAAATGAAATAAAATGACAGAATGGGGGGTTGGGGATTTAGCTCAGTGAGTGCTTGCCTAGCAAGCTCAAGGCCCTGGGTTCAATCCTTAGCCCCCCCCCAAAAAAAAAAAAAACATGACAGAATGGAACCTGTAGGAACTGTGAGATTTGGGGAAATGGTTTAAATGCAAAATTGGAAAAGCAGAGAATAAAGAGAAGCAGTGGAAATGAATAATTATTTGAAGTAACAATGCATCAGTGCTTGCCAAAAATAATGACATTAGATAATAAACCTCAGAGTATGAAGAAGACAGCAGCTAGCCAGATAATTAAGAGCAGAAAAAGAAGACAAGCTAATGAACAGCACACTCAACAGCAGAAAATGACACCAAAATAAAATCTAGAGGGAGAAGGGAAAGGCACCTCATCTATAGAAAAGAAGAACAGAGATTGACAGCAGACTTGCTGTCAGGAAAATTCCAAACAAGGATGGCGCGAAATACTTAAAATAATAAAAAGATGTAACACATCACATCAATCAGAGCAGCAGACAGAAATCACTGGAGCAGGACAGGGAGCCTGAAGCAGCATTTTAGGCATGTTCTTGCTAGAGGACAGAAACGCAAGAAGACCATGCCAGCACCTGGCTGCTTGTCATTTCTTCTAATAAGCATCTGCCTAGAAGCCATGAGTGGGTGAGTGACTGCTGAGGAAAGGCACCTGTATATCTCCTGGACAGACAGACTAGACTGACCACCATGCTTAGAGCCAGTGTCTCCATTGCTCCTGTAAAAGCACTCTACCAGGAGAGAAGTGATGCCTTATTTCCTGGCCCAACCTACAGTTGTGTGCTTGCCCTCTCTCTCTCCCCTTCTCCCTTTCCTCCCATCTCCTCACTTTTCTCTAGCTCCCACCTATGTGTCTTTAATAAACTTCTTTGTAAAACTTGACCTCTATCACTCACGAATTTCCTTCTTTGATTCAGGAGGTAAGTACCTAAGAACTGAGTGCAAATTTCGTATGACCATGACAATCCAGTGACCTAATGTGTGAATAAAAGTTCACCTCAGGTGAGAGAAAAACTTCTCTTAAAAAGTGTCTCTTAGCCAGGTGGTGGTGCCACACTCCTTTAATGCCAACACTCAAAAGGCAGAGCCAGGTGGATCTCTATGAGTTCGAGACCAGCCCAGTCTACAAGGTAAGATCCAGGAAAGGCACCAAAACTACACAGAAACCCTGACTGGAAAAACAAACAAACAAACAAATAAACAAAATGCAGAGTCTCTTGAACTCAAAGACATCCACTTTCCCTGTATCAACATTAAATTTTTAAATGACCATTAAAATAATATTTGTTTTTTTTTTTATTCCAAGAAATCATTTTTTGACACTTTGCGTGGCCTTGGTGCAAGAAGGAGGGCCTTGGACCTGCCTTGGCTGAGTGTGCCAGGCTCTGCTGACTCCCCATGGGAGACCTTGCCTTGGAGGAGGTGAGAATGGGGAGTGGGTTGGGGGAGGGCTGAGGGGTGGGAGGAGGGAGGACAAGGGAATCTGTGGTTGACAAGTAAAATGAATAGAAAACCTCTTAATAATAATAATAAAAAGACTGAAAACCATAAAAAGTCATTTTTTGGGAATCTGATTGTTTTTTCACTTATAATTTACTCAAAAAAATTCTCTTCTGTATTCTGAAGCTATTTTTTCTTAAAATATAATAAAAGAATAAAATAAGTATTCCACATCAAGTAAAACAATACTTCAGAAATGAAGAGTTGTATACATTGTATTATACATACATAACTTGAGGAAATTTGTCTAAACTGGCCATATTGTATACAAAATTAGTTCAGGAGGGTGATAATAATAGAAGCCAGATATTTGAATCAATGATCATATAAAAGGAACAGTATCAGAGACAAGGTTAAAATAAAGGAATTTTGTTTATCCTACCCCCCTTTGAGTGATTAAAGCAATAATGTATCAATGTAGTCGAGATTGCACCATGTGTAAACAAGAGAGTATCAAAGTAGTAACTATAGAGTTTAGATGGCTGGGGAGATGGTTCCCAGGTTGAGGACCTTTACAGCTCTATTGGAAGATAGGAATTAGGATTCCAACAATCACTCTCATCAGGTGGTTTTTGAATTCCTGGTACACCAGCTTCTGGTAATTTAAACCTCTTCTGGTTCTCCTGTGCATCTTCTACACAAGACACCACACACACACACACACACACACACACACACACACACACACACACAGTCTAAAGAAAAGTGTTTCATTATGCAACTTTTTAGAGTTCTCATTTTTTTCAGTGTTCTGTCCCATATTCACTCTTCTCATGAGTTTACAGAACATTTCCAAGAGAGATCACACTTGATCCATGAAGCACGTTAACAAATTTAAAACAATAGAAAACACACAAAGTATAGTTTTAAAACATGAAGAGATTAATTTATAGACCAACAACTGAAAAGTCATTGAAAAACACCTATTTTAGGAAACTAGAAGAAAAGATTTAGTCAAGCCCAAAACAAGGAATAGAAAAGAAATAGAACCAACATAGAAAAGCATTCCTTGAAAGGAAATACAGTAGGGAATTTCATTGAAGTGGAGCCTAGTTCTTTGTGTAAAGACGGGAGTGGCGCTAGCAAAAATAGAGTGGAAGGAAGGGAAATGAGACAGCGTAGGGAGAGAAAGGCAGAGACAGACAGATGGATGAATAGACAGATAGATGATAGAAGACAGAAAGGTCAGTAGGGGGGGGAGAGAGAGAGAGAGGGGGGGGGAGGATAGATCTGACAAATTCTCACTAAACAAAAACAATTTTTAAAAAAGATCAAGAGAACTGCTCCATGGACTTTGAAACGATGGTAATCACTTTTGACAGTTTTCTGTCTACAAATCCAACATCATAAATGGTATGAATAATTCTTGAAAGACATAAACTAGTGAAAATCCCAGTAGGAAAAAGACAAAGGGAATAACCTACATGTCTTAAGGAAATGATAATTAACTATATATATTTAAAAAATCATCAAGGCCGATGGTTTTGACAGTGAATTCTAGCTAAACATTTTGAATAAAAAGAGCAGAATTTCCCTACATCCTGCTTATAAAATAGAAACATACACAGCATGCTTCCTTATCCTCTGAAGCTAGAATTATATTAACAAAAGCAATAAGAGGACTTTTTTAAAAATTCCAAATACCTTTTATGTACATGCATGAAAAAATATTCCAAGTACTAGCAAAACAAACTAATTTCTGACAAGACTGTAAAATGATAAAACTTCAGAAGGCAGTAGGAAATTTTTGCCAAGCTCCTGTTCAAGGAACATCTCAGCACTCACCCCCAGAGCTATTTGCTCAGCTCCTTTTGAAAATGCAAGTCCACAAATCCCTAAGCTGGAATGTTTGCATCAGCTTTAGTCATAATTACCAATCTGTAAGCAATGTATGCTTTCACAAGGAAATAGATTAAACAGTAGCACATCATCTGATTAAATGTTATTGATAATTAAAAACAATGAGGTGTTGTGCCACAAAAGACATGGGCAAATCTTCTTTTAAATGATTTTATTATTATTATTAAGCATGTATGTGATATGTATGCGGGTGTGAGATATTGCCACGTTACAGTACATATGTGGAAGTGAAAAGACAATTTTGTATCATTACTGTTCATTTTCCACCTTTATGCAAGTTCTAGGAATTTAACTCAGATAGTCAGGCTTATACAGCAAGACTACTTCACCCACTGAGCTGCCTGTTTGGCCCACATGGCTATATCTTAAACACATATTGCTAAATAAAAGAAGTCATTTTGCAAAGAGCACAGACTGCTTGATTCCAATCATATAGATTTCTCAGAGAGCCACAGAGGCTTAGGAATAGAAGCTAATAAAACAGCTTGTGGGATGTTTAGAAAGATGAAACTCCTCACATGCTCTTGCAATGATAAAACATGACTCTGAGCATTTGTCAAAACCCATGGAACTTACCAGCACAATGGGCCTTAAGGATGCAAATAAAAACATCTTGTAGGGGATAGGGAGATCTCAGATTCATCATTGTTCCTTGTTTAAAAAAATCAACTTGGGGTTAGAAAAATGGCTGAGTGGTTAAGAGCACTTACTGTTCAATCATGAGGACCAAAGATGGGAGCACATCCCCTCAAATCACACAGCTCACAACTACCTTAATTCCAGTTCCAAGGAATATGACACCCTCTTCACTACCCACCATTATGTATACACATCTGTGTACATATTCTCTCTCCTCCCCTCTTACACAACACACACACACACAAAATAAATAAATAAATAAATAAATAAATAAATAAATAAAGTTTTAAAAATATTTTAAAATATCAACTTGCAATTAAAAATATATGAAGCAACCAGTGTGCCAGTTTAGTGTTGTAATGGTTCCAAAAGGCTCATTTGTGTGGGGCTGGGCCATAGTTGGTGGGTCCAGTCATGGAGAGGTAGGATTATGAGGATAATAATATCATCAGTGGATTAACCCATCAGTGAACACATAATTTTATGGACTTTGAAGTGGTGTCTGGTGGATGACTTGGCCACTGGGAGAAATACAAAATAAATCCAAGTATACGCTGTCAAGGATATGGAGAACAACTTCCAACGTGTGTGTGTGGGGGGGGGGTGACAGTCTTCTACTCATTATGAAGTAAAAACTGGAGAACAGGGGTAGTGTTGAAATGAGACTAACAAGCATACCTTAGCTCAGTGTTAAGGCCAATAGCCACAGAAGTGAGTTGTATTGACAGTATGTACTTTTGATACAATTTGGTGAAAGTGGAATGACCCTCTGATGTTCTCCTATTTCAAACCCACAACCCCATTTGAATCATAAGAACAATGTCAGCTATAATGCAATTAACATTAGCTAAATTAACACAAAGTGTTTGGCTAATACTCATTAAATTTTCAAGGTCATCAAAATGAAGAAAAATTCAAGATACCAGTGAAGGGCTGCCAAACCGACTACATGGGACTCTGCATGAAAGTTTGGGATGCATCAAAGACAGAAGTAATTTCATTAGGGAAAGGTGGTTCCAAGAAGGAAGACTAAAATGTTTAAGGAATTATTTTCTCATATCCCCATTTCTCACTTTCCAGTAACTTTTCCAAGTTACTCAGACCTTTATTTTCCTTTGAGAAGTAGCTTAGCTGGCAAGGACATAGAAACCCAAGCCAGAGAGAGAGCAGGTGCTAATTATAATGTTTTACTTCTACAAGAACTGTGCTTTCTCTGAATATCAGTCCTTTATTATTGTCAAAAAAATTATCTTCAGAACAATGGGAGAGGTGGACAATGTGTTCTTTCAATATCTGATGGAAGATGTGAACTGTCAAAGAAGACCTAAGATTCTATATGATTAAGTCTATACCAAAGAGCTTGATTCTTCCCCTCAATGCTGCAACACTTTCTCACTGCTGGTGAACTTTGCCAACGTCTTAACGTGTAAAACAAACAAAAAATCAAAGACCAGAGCCACTTCTTGGGTCACCAAATTAAACTATGTGCCATTGTTTCCTCGTTCTATTTGTGGGTTGTAAACACTGGTATTGCTTCCTTTCTGAAGAGAATTTTACGAGAGTCTTCATCAAGATTTAAAACACATTGGAAGAATCATGCTATATCATACTTAGTTATTCTGAACATTATGTTTGCTTCAGGAAGAGACAAAAGACCAGTACTGTGAAGACAATCTTTAACACATGCCACACCAGCATTGCATACACTGGTCCGAGTCTTGCATAAACATATGCAAGAGACTTGAACGATGCAATATCTAAATGCTGCTGATTTACCTTTCTGAGTTTTGAGCAGCTGACAGAAGAGAAATATGGTGTATGACATAAAGCCCCTTGATAATTGAAAACGAGAGATTTCCCCAACTGGTTTAGAATTCTTTGGGGCCTCACACTGATGCATCTGACAGCATACTACTGGATAGAAATTTCCAACAGATTCACTCCAAGCTTGGTCTTTGTTGCTCTGTACTGTAGCCAAATATCTTGGTAGTCAACAAGAGGAAAACCTCTCAGGACTGGCGTGGGTGCTGCCCTCATTTATTTGTGTGAAATGAAAATCAATTCTTCCCTTTAGATGACTAGACTAAAATGAGGCAGTAAAATATGACATTCTTGTATGACAGCAAAGGATGCCAGGGGAATTCCATGGCCTATACTTATGAACAGCATAGGAAAGTATTCACAGTATCATATTCCTGTTCACTTTTGTGAGATAGATACATCTCTAAGTGGCTTTTAGAACAAACTATATTGGATGAACACTAACATAAAGAGGAGTTGTTCTCAAATTCTTCATTTAATTGTAATATATTACTTAACTGAACATCTACAAATGTTTTGCTGCTTGTTTATAAGTGCACCACATAAGTGCATCAGATGCATTGTAACTGGAGTTAAAGACAGTTGTGAGTCACCAAACCATGTTGGTACTGAGACTCAAACCCGGGTCCTCCACAATAGCAACAATGCTCTGAATGACTAATCCATTGCTCTAGCTCCAGAAATACTTTGCTTTTAAAGAATGATTTGGGTTTAGTCCTTTTCAAACTTTGGTTGATGCAACATATTTAGAAGCAGACTTACAGATGAGGGAAGGATTTAAAGTTAGTGTGATGTAGTGTTGACTGGAGGAAAGATATTTAGTAGTGTGCTGTCCTTGTTATCTAGTTCATTGTCCTTATAAATGCTATTACTGCAACATTAGAGGAATTTGCATATTATATAAGGTTGAAAGGAGAAGGAATTGCTTAAAACACAAAGCAAACTCTAACATGCCATCCCAAGTTAGAATGATTATTTGATCTTAGCAAGAGTAACTACAATTCTTACATAAATAATTATAGAGAAAGATGTATCTAACACATACAATTCTTTGCATATTTAGTAATTATCTGTATACATGTGACGTTTATATATTCTAGGGACGTGCAGAAAATGGAATGTTATGCTAAAATAATCAGATATAAATATAATATTTGTAAAGCACAATGTTAATGCATCTCTGATTTTTTTCATTGATTCATGGAAATAATCACATGAAGAGTTCATTTATGTTAATCAGACCAGTCTGATAGTGTCTGTTCATGCTATAGAAAAATTCAATAAATTGCTATTACTTCTCTATTGAGTTAAAATATTTCCTTAAGATTACATTTGATGTATCAACCTGGCTTTTTTGTTTCAATGTCACAAGAAGAAAATTTATAGCATGCCATTTGGAAGAATTTCTTTTCTTAGGCATTTAGCTATGTGAAGACAATTGTCACAGTATCAATTATAGTCTGAGTGCAATCAGAGCAGTTGCCAGCTTCCTTAAATGTTACCTTGTTCAATTACATGGGAGAGTAGATCGGCTTAATTTCTCCGAAGTTTATATGAAAACTGCTTATGTATGATGCCAGTTCAACAGGGATGGAGGCTGTGAACATCATCATTAGGAATCCTTGATTATTTGATATGATGTTGCAATCATTATCTCTTAATATAATATTTATTTCTGTTCTCACTACTATTTTTAAATCTTTCTACATATGCAGTTTTGGTATTCTTGTTCATCCATTAGTGGGAGGGGATGACTTTGTTCTGCTGTTGTGAAAATGAATGCAATTTAAATAAACACAAATACAGACATGCACACACAAACATATACTCACACACACACAAAAGACATACATACAAATACAAACATATACACACATGCATACATAAGCATAATATCTGCATATAGATACATGGATACCACAATACTTCATCTCATATTTACACTGAAGGTAAGTTCTCACAAACAAAAACTATTTTGCAGTTTCTATGACATTTGCATTCATTTGGTGCACACAACTTTGCTAGTATCTGTGAGAGTGAAGATAATAAATCCAAACAACTCAGATAACAGTGTACTTGTCAATGGGCACCCCCTCTCCATGTTTCCTAGTAAAAGTATATCTTTTCTGCTTTCTTGTCAGTATATTCTGGTTGCATTGGATGCTTAAATAATGGTAAAAGCCACATGAAACCTTGGTCATTGTGCCATGGAAAGTCTCCCTGAATGCCACCATAGGCATTTATTTATTTAATGAAGCCACCATGAAGAGAACTTCGTGACTAAGCAGAAAGTCTGGCTGGCACCTATGAGGAAAATGAAGCCTATTTCGTTTCTGTGTATCTCTACTGATCTCTGGTACAGTTTCTGGAATGATTAATTCATCTACATGTTTCCTGGACACTTTTCTCAAATCTTAGCTGCATTTTACACAGTTTTCCAAATAGTTAACCAAATCATTTATGTCTAAGGATGTTTCTTTGTCTATGTCTATGTGTAAGATAGGTAATTATGGCCTCCATACAAATGAGTAACAAATAACACTTCTCATACTTAGGATTCTATGGCTAAGCTATCTTTCTCCTCCTGGGATAATTTCTAGGGTTATTGTTGCATATGACAGTGGTGTCCTGATAGCACCTTACAGATGACACCAAGATATAAGGCATCCTCTCTGGAAATTACACCCAGTGTCCTTTCCATTGTTCTTCACAGTTACGACACACACATACAAAAGCAAATTCTTGATGTAAAATGACTAGATGACAAAGGAGACAGGTATTTCACCACCCTCCAAAACATCATGCTCTCTGGAACATATCCATCTGGCTATGTTAGAGCTTCAAACCCTACCGCTAACTCTAACCTTGGGACCTCAGACTAATGATCATCAAGATGCCTGCTTGGAACCTTGATTCTTCTTTAAAAAAAGAAGACAGGTTTTTGTCGAGGGACTCTTTTTTTTTTTTTTTTTTTAACCTTTCCAGAAGAAATTTGCTTTATTCTAATCAACTCAGAGATGATAACATTCCGTAGCTAGTCTAAGGGGGCACAGTCAGCACTTGCCAAGCCTTAAACTCTATATCATAGCTCAAAATTCTATAGAGCCAGAACATTCACTTCCAGGAATATTCCAAAGCAGTAGAGATTCATTTATTTATTTTTAAAAAAAGAAACTCAATCTAGGGATTTACATTTTTCACTATCCTATGTGGGACCAAAGATTAGGGGACATCTTATAGAAATTGGTTCCCCCTTTCACTATAGAAGTCCTGGGAATCACAGACAGGAGTCTGGGCTTTGTGTCAAGCACTTTTACCCACTGAGTCATCTTTCTGGCCCTTTGAATTAGATCAATCAATTTGTAACTCTGACTGTTTGAGCCCTCCATTGAAACCCTCATAGAGCTTAAAAATCACTCTTAAGCTAGGCACAATTTCTGCTCCATCTTGAAGATAGTTTACTTTTTAAAAGTAATTTTAAAGTGTGTGTGTGTGTGTGTGTGTGTGTGTGCGTGCGCGCACGCACACACACACGCATGCATACACACACATGCTTGTGTAGATGTTTGTGAGCAGGTGCCTACAGAAGCCAGAGGTATCAGATCCCCTTAAATTGGAGTTAAACACATGTGTGAACTACCTGACTTGGGTGCAGGTAATTGAGATCAGATCTTCTGGAATAGGAGAAACTGCTCTTAACTACTGAACCACCTCTCTAGTTGTCTGTTTTATCTTAAAACAAAAAAAAAGAAAGAAATTATCAGATTGTTGGTGTCCCACCTGGGTTCCCTGAGAAACTTTATGTCCAGTAAAATAATGTCAGGACTTCTGGGCTCAAGCTTACCACTTCTACTGAAACCTTGGGGATGTATAACCCAGCATTTGCTCAACTGTGAACTCCATGGTCATGTTGGCTTCATGGTCTCTAGATAGCATACAGGAGCCCTTGTGCATTTTGTACCAGATGCTGCCCTGGCACTCCAGAGTTCTGGTCTAAACCCTTTTAGACTACATTGATGATGGTTTTAATTTTTTAAACTGTACCTTACTTTCTGTTGAACTTTATATCATATGATTCCATTTAGTTAAAAAAAAGTAAATATATGGTATTTTATTAAAATGTAACTAGAAAATGTTTGCAAGTTCATATAGACAATGCTAATTCTTTGTTTTACTTTAAGGTTCTTCTTTTTATATTGCATGAGGCATAATTCTCACTGTTTTTTTTAACAAGGATAATCCTTCACATTTATAGATTTCTTTAGAAGATTGCCCAATAGATAGTGCTCTACTGGACTCTACTTGAAGTTCTAAGACTACAGATCTGACTACCATTGATTGCATATGATAAAATTCATGTTTGTCTCTTGCAGACCATTCCCTAAATTCTACTTACATAGTTAAAACTACTTTGAAAGCAGATGATAGTGTGTGCATATTTTTTTTTATCCTAAGTAACTGTCATGATTCAAAAGTTCAACAGAGAATATTACAGGTATGTACAAGAATATGGACACAAAGAAGAATTTGATTGTTGTATGTTTACTTAGTTTATTTTTGTAAGATTTATTTTAATTTGTGTGTGTGTGTGAAAGAAAGAGAGAGAGATAGAGATAGAGATAGAGATAGAGATAGAGAGAGAGAGAGAGAGAGAGAGAAAGAGAGAGAGAGTATGCTATGTATGTGCAGGTGTCTGTGGAGGCTGGAACAGGGTGGTGGTGGATCTCTTACAGCTGGAGTTACAATTGTTATGAACTGCATGGCATGGGTTTTGGGAATTGAACTGGTGTCCTCTAGAAAAGAAGTGTGAGATTATAACTGCTAGTCCATCTCTCCAGCCACTTCCTTGTCCTTAGTGGTAGTGGAAATAAAGCCAGAGTCTTTTATGTACTAAACTGGAATGCTACAACTGAGTTACATAACTAACTTTGTGACTATTTTTCTTCAAATACTGTTGATAACAGATGTTGAAGAAGGGAAGTACTACAAATTATCATCTCCAATTTTACAAATTAGGGTTGTTTTTTTAATTCCTGCCTGGTAGAGGTGTTAGTGTGTATCTGCCTCAAATAATTCTTCCACTTCTCTGTAAGCCTTGCCTTATTATGAGGAATGTAATACTCTTGTCTATTTATTTTGTATTGATGTCACATATTGAGAAGTAGCTTGAGCTTTGATGGCATTTTCATGGCCTGAAGTCCTAGTACTTTGTAGTAAAAAGAGTTTTCCATATATTTCACATTTTATTTTCTGAATCATTAGTATTCTAGACTTCCAGTTGTTTTAAGCCTGAGATTTTTTAAGAAGTACTCTCAATCAATTTATTTTATAAGAAAATGTATTTTTCTTGGCCATCAATCAAAGACATAATAGCTAGGTTCACATGTGCCAAAAATGATAGACATAATTGTTGGTACTTACATCTATTTTTAATCATTAAATTTAGACCTGTGACCAAAATGAAAAAAGTCAAAATTGTTAATTTTGTCATATGAATTAGACATTTTCTATAATAGACAGCAAGAGAAAAAATATCTCCACAAACTAACCAAAAGCCCAAGAAATGTAAAATTATAGTCATATTCACCAATATTTTTCTCAGGATGAGATTTTTTTTTTTGCTGTCATGGAAAGTCCATTTATTTTCTTATCACCAATTTCTTTATCTGTTTAACAATATGTTAGAATTCATTCACTTTTCGTGAAATATAGCCAGGTAGGAAATGGGCCATCATTTAAATTTTTGCATATAAGTTGTCTGGTATTGTTCAAAATAATTTTTTTCTCTCTTTTCATTATTCTTTATTAATACATTTTCTACTCATTCTACATACCACCTACAGATTCCACCTCCTCCTTCCTCCCACCCTCCAGGCCTCCCTCCCAAGCCATCTCACATCCCCACATCCCCCAAATAAAGGTCTCCCATGGGGAGTCAGTAGAGTCTGACACACTGAGCCTAGGGAGGTCCAAGCCCTCCCCACTGCACCACGGCTGTGCAAGGTGTCACACCATAGGCACCAGGCTCCCGAAAGCCTGCCCATGTACCAGTGATGGATCCCGATCCACCTGCTTGGATGCCCCCCAAACAGTTTGAGCCAAATGACCTTCTTCCATATCCAGTCCCATGGGGGCTCCACAGCCACAAGTCCACAGTTCATGGGCTTCCACTAGTGTGGCCGGTCATCTCTGCCTGTCTTTGCATCATGATCACAATGTCCCCCACCTGCAGAATCCTTCCTCTCTCTCATCGACTGGATTCCCAGAGCCAAAATTCCTTTTTAATAAAGCACCTAATTTACATTATTTCCTAACTCATTTGGATCCTGAACCTAAATATTTAAAATAATTATAAATCAAACTACCAAAATATCAAATAAATGTATGTTTTATGATTTCACAAGTTATAGAATCTAATTCTTTTCTATTTATTTTTTAATTTATTTTATTTTATGATATGAGTGTTTCCCTGTGCGAACATTTTGCCCACTAAAGATAGAAGAGGGTGTCAGATGCCCTGGAACTGTAGTTACAGGGGGTTATTTACCACCATGCTGGTAGTAGGAGACAAAATCCAGTCCTTTGCAAGACCAGCAACTACATTTTTCCCCCTTCTTTCATTTTTCAAGACAAGATTTCTCTTTGTAGCCTTGGTTTCCTGGAACCAGCTCTGTATGCCAGGCTGGCCTCATACTCAGAGATCTGCCTTTCTCTGCTTCCCATGTGCTGGGGTTAAAGTTATGCATCACCACCACCACCTGATTTTAGCAAGTACTTTTAACCACTGAGACATCTTCTAGTCCCAAGACTAGAAATTCTTAAGTTCTTCAGAAGGTTATTGATAACATTCTATATTAGAGAGGGCTAAATTCAGCTTTAATCCTTCAGCCTGCACCCTTACGAGTTTCTAAACCTCTTTCTTCAATTACCAGAAAGTCTTGTGTACTGGTACCTAATGGAACTATTTGTACAAGCTTTGCTCAGACTTCCTATAGGCTCTTGTTCCATGTTCACTTCTTAGGATAAGGAATGCAGAAAATATATTGTGGTCAGTCTTAAATGTAAGTGGTAATTGAGTTTGTCATTTCATTATAATATCAACTTCCCTAGTGACTATAATGTTACATGAACTATGGCTTTCTGTGGTTTCTTTTGTTACTCTGTTCTATCATCTTTCATAGGAATTGAATGAGGCAAATGTTGTTTCTCCTTCCTACTTTTAACTTGTAATTAGTTGGGTAGAAAATCATGGGAGAGTATACAGTTGATAAATAACAGAACAGAATTAGTCTTATCTTAAAAAGTAGTTACTGAAGAAGTGTTAGATTCTCTTTATTAGCCAACACTGTTTTCAAAGAAACTTAATACATGTGTGTATTTGTATGAGTGTGAATGTGGGCACACACATGTCATTATATACATGTGGAGATCAGAGAACAGTCTTGAGTGTTGATCTCTACCTTCCACCTTGTTTTAGACAGGGTCACTATTTAATACTGTTTAAGCCAGACTTGCTGAATGCACACTGGAACTCTACCCTTTCCCTTAGTTCCCTTAGTCCCTTATCTTCCTGTTGCTTATATCAACATGCAGTTTGGCCATTCTGCGTATTTTTTGGAAATCCGCCTATAAATAAAACATTTTTGAGTAGTTAGTAATAGAACTCTTATTGTTTTAATTTATTCTCCTTCACCTGCAAATATATTGGGATTCTTTTTTATCATTCCCTTTTCTTTTTTTATTAAGAAAATTTTTTCATTCATTTTACACACCAATCAAAGACCCCCTCTTCCCTCCTCCTGCCCCCCACCATCCCCCTCCTTCTCCCCCAACAAGAAGGCAAGGCATCCCATGGGGAGGCACATCCAGTAGAGGCAAGTCTTTCCCCTGCCTCAAGCCTGCACAAGGTGTCCCATCATAGGTAGTGGGCTCCAAAAAGCCCCTCATGCACTAGGGATGGAATCTGATTCTACCTCCAGGGGGACCCCCCAAGCAGATCAAGCCACACAGTTGTCTTGCCGTGCAGAGGGCCTAGTCCAGTCTCATTCAGGCTCCACAGCCATTGGTCCAACTTCCATGAGTTCTCATGAGGGTTCTTTTAATTTTGAAATTTTGGTCATTTTGAGAGCCACAGTCCTTCATCTTATTACTTGACAGATTTTTTTTCTCTTTTTGTAAATTAAAAACAACAAATGTTATTTCCATGTCTCTTGATAAATATTGAACTGAATTTTATCACTAAAATATACATACATATCATGTACAAAATAGATATTTTATGTGAAAGAACTAGTCAGCCTGTGGCTTTGAATTGGTCTGTTCATAGTGTGACCACATGCTCATACATGTTAAGACAATGGTATTTATTTTGAATTTGTTGGAGAACACACCAGGCCAAATAATCAAAATTTCCCTAATGTGCAATTTTTCTATTTTATGCTAAATTAATGACTCTCTGTATAAACATTTAAATAAAACCACTGTGTTACAGCATTAAGGTAATATGCTCCTTGTTATTATATAAAAATAATAAAAATATAATTTGCAGGAAGCCATTAAGGAAAAATTTATGCAACTATTAAAGACTGTGTTTGTAAAGACATAGAAAATGGTAGAGGAAAACAAGATGACATCAACTAAACTATCACAGGGAAAGGTCTTTCCTATATTATAAATCTGTTTATACCTGATTCCTCTCCTAGGATAATGACAATACTGACAATGTGGCTTTGGCACAAGTAGGAATGTTAAAAAAAAAAAAAAACAAGAAGAAGAAGAAGCTTTGAATCTGCATGTTATTCCTCTACAATACTTTTGGTTTTTCGAGACAGGGTTTCTCTGTGTAGCTTTGCGCCTTTCCTGGAACTCACTTGGTAGACCAGTCTGGCCTCCTCTCCCGAGTGCTGAGATTAAAGGTGTGCATCACCAACGCCTGGCCTCTACAATACTTTTATTCCATCAAATTATCCTGTAGCTAATGAACTATGGGGTCCTGCTTCAGAAGTTCACAAACTTTTGTGGCTGTGAGAAGGGTCATAAGAGAAAGGCAGGTGAAAGCTTCCAGGCTCTGATCATCTAGCCCAGGTCTACTACTCAAGGGCTCAAGAAATGAAGGATAAACCGACAACAGCAGAATCCAACCTAATGTACAAACTAGCCCAGTTCCAGAGTAAGCTGAGGAGACTATCCTATCTACTTATCCAGATATGAAGAAAGGACCACCTGATAGAAGGTGAAATTACATAGTGTATTTTTTTTAAACACTGAGATTTCCACACAAGTCAAAGGATTAATAAACATGTAAGCAAGAAAAAGTGACAAAATTGATGTCCTTGATAGGTCACAGAGGGGAAGATAAAAGATCAATTGAAAGATGAATAATTTTAACAGATACTTAAGAACAATAAAATTGTTGATATTTAAATCTCATTGGATGAATGCAACAGCAAATGGGAAACAGATCTGTAAAAACATATAAACACACACACACACACACACATACATATATATACACACATAACACATAAACACATACATTTATAACACATAAACACATACATGCACACACACACAAACATGCACACAGACACACACACACACACACACACACACACACACACACACACCCTGAGATAACTCAAGGGAGTGTGCTAAAGTACTCAAATTTCATTCCCAAAGAGAACATAGTAGGATGGGATAGGACAGGCCAGTTAAGGGAAAGCATTATTAGAACACCCAGATGACCTCAAAGATCACCTCAATATACACAGAAATCATTTCTGAAACCAAAAGTAGATGATTTCACTTTAGCACATTTGAGTAAATTCTCAAAATCAGTAAACATCACTTTTCAACAGTTAACTTAATCTAGACATGTTCCCAGAGTCATCAAAGATTTCTGTCTCCTAGGTTACTCTAAAGTCCTGACAATATTAACCACCACAGAACACAGACTAAAAGAATTTTTCTCCTGCCTTCCTTGTCTGCTTGTGTGACTATGCCCATCTGCATGCCTAGTTCCCACAAAGGCTAGAAGAGTACCTCAGATCCTATGGACAAATGCTGTAGATAGTTGTGAGCTACCAGATAGGTGCTTGGAAGCAAACTAATGGTCTTTGGGGGAGGACCCCTAACCACTGAGCCATGTCTCTACCCTAAAGAACATTAAAATGAGAAGAAATATCATTATGCTATTAGAATAAATTACTGTTTTAAATTTTATTTATTATTTACTTTTGAGGACTGAGAATTCAATGCAGGGCTTTATAAAAATTACCAAAGTTTTGTACCATGGAACTATATTGCCAGGAGCCAAGTTTTTTGTTGTTTTGTTTTTAAACAGGACACAAAATATAGTGAGCCATTTTTAAAAGCTTATCAATTGATTTTCATTAATATTAAAATGCATCCACATAGGAAAGAATATTGAGACTATAAAATCCTGTCTTAGCCTGGAAAGAGATAGTGACAATATATTAATAAGATAAAAAGGAGTTATATAGCACATAAACTATTCTACAAAATTAATAAAACAATAGACAACAAAATAAAATGATGGACAAAAGCCCTGGATAGATATTTGAAGCAATATTTAATCTAGACTATAATTAGTCTTAAGAGACATTCAAATCAAATTCATAGCATTAGTTCTATTATGAGCCCCCAAAATTAATTTTATGATATGACAAATTTCTGATAAGAACATGGGCAGTGAGAATTTTTTCTGCATGGCTGCTGGAAATGCACATAGATACATCACTATAGGAAGATTAGCAATTTGTCATTAATACTTAATTAACTGTAACTTAGAAATTTAATTCCTGGGTAAATGCTCTACAAAAGTTGAAAGATGTATTTATAAGAGACTTATACAAAATATCTATAGTAATATTTTTAAAATATACCCAAATTATAATCCAGCTTCACTGAAGCAAAGGCAATAGAACCATTTTTCATTTTTTTAAGATACCTGATGTCTAGATTTGTCTTCAATACTTCATGTAGCTAATGATAATCATGGAAGGTTTGGTTACAGAATAACCAAAGAAAGGTAAATAGAAATTTATAAATATAGAAACATAAAAATAACTCTGGTGGGTTTCTGGGGCCCTTAAAAATTATTATAGACTAGTAATGCCATCACTCAGGGGACTGAGACATGGGAATCCCAAGTTCAAGGTTAGTCTGTGTTACATAGTGAAATTGTCCACAAAACACAAAGGCTGTAGATATTTCTCTGTGCTGTACAGCTTGCTTAGCATGAAAAAGGCCCTGGAATTTCTTCCTCCAGCACCACAAAAGTTTAGCTCAGACAATGAGATGATTTGAAATGTCAGATACACAAGAATGTCAGATATAAATATATCAGACAGTACCATGAAAATTCCACAGATAACAAATGGCAACTATCACTGAGGAAATTACAGTTACATTTGAAGGTGCATGGTGGTGGGGGGCTTTTTAATATCAAATTCACTAAATTGGTTGACATGGAGGCTTCTGGGAGAATTTGCATGAGGAAGAAGGAAGGATGAAGTTGCATGCAATTTAGCAAAGAAAAGCTGCTTAGATCAAATGAACTTCCTCAGACAGTTGTGTTTCATGGTTTTAATCCCCACCAAGAGGACCAGAAGGCACTGACGATGGCCCCTGGAACCCACCAGAGTGTTGTTTATGTCTTTGTATTTGTAACTTTCTATTCAATTTTCTTTGGTTATTCTGTAACCCAACCTTTCAGGATCATCATTAGCTACATGAAATACTGAAGACAAATCCAGACACTAAGTATCCAAAAAAAAAAAAAAAAAAAAAAAAAAAGAAAAATGATTCTGTATCCTTTGCTTCAGTAAAGCTGGGTTATAATTAGAACTTACACCTGAAAATCTCTAAAAAGATCAACAAACCTCCTATAGAAACTGAGTACCACTCATTATAAAAGCTACAACTTCCTGTGAAGACATAGGGTCTTTTTGTATAGGCCTAGACGGCCTGCTAATTGTTATATAGGTCTGGTGGTCTCAAATTTGTGGCAATTTGCCTGCTTCTTCTGTATGAGTACTGGGACAACAGGTAAAAGATACTGTGACCCAGCTGGAAGAAGAATTTATCATAGCATATCGCTTAAACAAAACAGACTATGTAATAGTTTTCTTTCATATGTAGAATCTTAGTGTGTGTGTGTGTGTGTGCGTGTGTGTGTGTGTAGATAGAATGATAGAAAAGGGACCACAGAGAGAATGAATATGAAAAGAGAGAGTTATGAAATTCATACGATATGAGAGCTGTGGGGAAGATGATTTGGAAAGAGAAAGGGGGCAACACAACTGAGCAAGAGGGGATAGGGAGGGCAGTGGGGAAGATGATGAGTAGAACAGAGGACAATGGCACGTACGTGTGCAGTGCCGTATGATATGAATCACTTCGTATGGTAATTCATAACTAATTTTTAAAGTCTTAATGGTATTTTCTGTGCAATTGTTAATAAATGCATGACAATTCAGATTTCCCCAAATCTTAATCTTATATTAGATAGAAAGATATAATTCAATTTATATTGAAAATATCTATTGTGCATAATAAGCATTTTCCAAGATAACAGTGGTCAGGCACTTCCCCGCCTTGCATACCAAAGGTCCTCCTCCTACATTGTTTGTGGGCCCGGCCATGGGAAGCAGTTTGAATTCTGCACAATCATGATGATGACTGCTGTGCCTTTGCATCTACCAGCTCATAACAGAGCTCAGCTTGAGAAATCTTGCCAGTGCTTTTAAAGTGTAAAAACACTCCTTTTTATGTAATGCAAGAGAATAACTGGGAGTCTTATTGCACACTCTAACAAAAATGTTCTTAAATTATATGCATCACATTGTGCTACTTAAATTGTGCCCAAATAATCTCTAGCTTGCTGAAAATTAAATTCTGAAAAGATATTAAATAAAGGTAATTGGAGCTATGATTTTACTGAAGATGAACTGTATTGATGAACTGGTATATATTTAGAACATTTTATACTAAATTGTAACTTTATTGAAAAAAATGAGAGAAAAGGAACTTATTACTGAATGTATGTTTTTATGAAAAAGCTGTTAGTATATTAAATGTAAAAAGCTACCTAAGAGAAATAAATTGCACTGTATAAGAATAAAGACAAAAGAAACACTAATAAAAGTGTAAGAAATGCTTATATTAAAGAAGTTTTATCACAGCACAATATGAACATAATTGTGATTCACTCAGAAGATCCTGAAGGGTGCCTAAGGGTAAATATAAGCATACAATGCACTGTCGGCGCTGTTCCTTCAAGGATTTACCACAATTGTAGTAGAAGAACATTGTTTTTACTGCAACCAAGTAATTTTATGCTCACTGGTTTAATACAAAAGCATCTTTGTATTAAGGGCCTTTATGGATAAAAATACCATTCTCTAAGAGGAGGATACTAATCAAACCAGATCTTACTGCTGCACAATATCACCCCTCTAACACCCATTCACAAACACACACACACATATTTTCACACATATATACACACTCACTCTCATATATGCAAATTCCAGGTATTTTCTGGGTCCCTTGGATGTAAAATGAGGACATTTTCATTTCTTAAAATCACCCAATGACTCTTACATGTGCTCTAAATTCCAAAACCAACAAGACACAAACTTTTAAATCAGTGATGTGTTTTAATTAAAGAAATCTCTGAAACAATTTGGAATGAAGAGACTTCAGTATCCATGAACTCACACTTAGTTAATATTCATGGTCCATCCTTCAACTCATGGCTTTGGTTCCATACAACTTTATGTGTAGTGACTAAGAAAGTCAATTAACTAAAAATAGTTATAATAGAAAGAGATTTAAATATTAACAGGTATAGAGATAATTATACATACTACATAAGGCAAATACTGTATAAAATATGTATAAAATAAATTTTGTTCTATATAAGTATAAATTATAAATTACTTTTAATAAATATCTCATGAAATAATGTATCACTGGAAAATGTATAATTTAACTATACTTGCATCTTTCAGAATTGATTTTAATTTTCAAATTCTATGTGTAGCTTCTTTGACAAAAACCAGATATTCAAATCATGCTATGTGCTGGTATCATATAAAATCATGATCTAAGTAAATTTGCAATTTTTTTTCTGTCACATAATATATTTTCACTGATACTCAGCTCAATCTTTTCAACATTTCCATCTCTGGTATGGTTATTTAGTGTTTCAGTGTGCATAAGGGAGGGAGTATAAAACCATATGTAACTCCTCAGCATAATTTTCTTTGCTGTAGAAATGTACAGCTTTCAATATGGACTAAAGACAACATAGCCCTCCAAGAATCTTCCAGATTTTTAGTGCCAGATAGAGAATGCTGATGTACGAATTGTCATGGACTAAATCTACCAGGTTTTCAGCCTCTCCAGTATGCAGTAAGCCATTGTTGAACTAACCAGACTGTACCATGCAAACCAATCTAATAATACTCTTCTGGAATATCTAATCATTCTAAGGCTGTGTTATTCTACAGAATCATGACTAATACTGAAAATGCATACATCTGGTGACCACTTTAGTACCAAATATAAAACCTATTAAAGATGAGTCTAATGCCAATGGTTATATCAATGCCTTCAGTATTTTAAAATCATCCATGTGTCTCTATATTTCAATATGATTTAATGTGTTATTACAAACACAATATTGTTCATTTTGAAGACTACCTCTGTTATTGAAAATTACTAGAATCAATACCATGGAAATCCGCAATGAACACATGGATAAGAGCTTTTCTAGAATAAAATATAGAAGACATGGATCCCAGTCCAACCATTGGTCACCTTTCCTAATCTAGTAAGCTTTTAAAATATTCTTCTATCCATATTAAAAATGATTTTATTAAAAACAAAAAAGTGTGGAAGAGAGGCTATTTACACTTAGAACAAAGACAACATAACTCACAGAAATCATCACTATCTTTTGCTTCTTTTTTTTTGTTTTGTTTTGTTTTTTTTTTTTTTGAGACAGGGTTTCTCTGTGTAGCTTTGTGCCTTTCCTGGATCTTGCTCTGTAGACCAGGCTGGCCTCAAACTCACAGAGATTCGCCTAGCTCTGCCTCCTGAGTGCGGAGATTAAAGGCATGTGCCACCAATTTTTTTTATGGAGACAGGGTCTTATACAATCTACTCTTGTCTCAACTTCCTATGTAGGCAAGTGTGTTTTTGAACTCCTGATCCTCCTGCCTCCACCTACTTAGTGCTTAGATTACAGGATTGTTCCACTACACCTTGCTAATTTATAAAAAATGTATTGTGAAGAATAATATTGTTGATGTTGCACTTGTATTAAAGGCAACTGACTCATTGAGTAAGCTTAACTATATTAGCATGAAATACATGAATAACATAAACTCTTCTTTTATTCAGTTCAGTGACTTGTTTAATTTCAATATCAGAGGAAAAGCTCATCATACATACATATGTATATAAAATATGTTGTTCTTGCTTTCATAACACACTTGCAGGATGTTTTAATTTTATTAATAATAACCCTAAAACTCTCAATGCCTTTTGATAAATCTTTTATGCTAAATGTGTTATTTTTATGAAACAGCAAACACAAATTTGTACTCAAGGGCCTTGCATTTCAAGTCAAAGTAACCAATGCTACATTTATTCATATACAAAAAGTATAATTCTAAACACTGTGATAATAGGTGTAATACATAAATATACAGAAATGAGCAAAAGTATTATTAGTTTGACAATGTAATACTATTTAGGAAATTCATATAGACTGAGTTTTGTATTTTGCAACAAAGGGTATAAATGTCAGACTACACTTGGATCTTTTGGTAAGAAATATTTTATGATCCTCTATGGTCTAAGTACCACTAATATGAAAAGTGTAATTGAATGAGGTTCTAGAGGTCTTGCTAGGGGCCCAGATTATTTTGTGGAGAGGAGATAAATGAATTGTTCTGTGTTTTAGGAATGTTGTGGAAGAAAGCCTCCAAGTCTGCCTTCACAAACTCAAATCATTGTTGAAGACATGTATGCACTGTGCCAAAGTGGGTCTTGGACTTACACTTGCCTCTTCTGAGATGTGGTTACAAAGGACACTGGCTTTGTTATTGTAGAGAGCTTGGCACAGCTGCACCCATAAGATGACACCCACTTCCGCCCCCACCGATGGTGAGTGCTCTAGGGAGTAAACAACTCCATATTTGGCTTAGTCCTAGGATCTGGCTTGCTTCCGTGAACCTGGACCTATCTGCAGTGCCCACGTGGCAGGCTGGGGTTGGCCACCCAGGGGCTATTTAGGTCATGGGCGGGCTTTTCCCCGGACTCAGAAGATTGTTCAAGGTTCCTGAGTAAACTGCTGAAAGAAGAGCTCAGTGTTGCATCTTCCTTGCTGGTCGAGGCGGTTGTGACAGTTATGTTTACTCTCCTGTCATTTTCTCATGCTAGGAAAATCCAGATTCCATCTGATGAACAAATTGACTTGAAAGAAAACTGAAATTTAATGCACAGGGCCATGTAAGTCAAGCTTTCAAATGACCAAAATCCCAGCCAACACACAACTGCTATTTCATGGGTGACTGAGCCAGACCACCAAATTAAACCATACTGGGACTTCTGGCCTTCAGAACTGCCAGATGACAAATGCTCTTTGTCTCGGGCTATTCATTCTAGTTTTAAATTTTTAGGTAGTAAAAAAACAATCGGTAAACTAGAATTTTAGAAGCAAATGAAACTCACTTTCTTTAGTCACAGACCATAGCCATTGATGCAATGATTGTATGCACTGGATAATTTTATATTCCTATAGAAATACAGCTTTATATTAGGGCCCTGGAAATCCTCTTGGTCTGGTTTTAATTAAGTTACAGAACTTATCTGTTGCAAGACCATCTGTCCAAAGCTATTTCCCTGTTGGCATTATATTTAGATGAGAAATTAACCTCTTGCAAATCTCCAAGATAGATTGCAAAAACATTTCTTTGCCAATTAGAAACTTAAACCCAATCCTGGGTGATATTAGGAAGAGTTCTTGATTCACTGGCAATAAATATTGATATGGTCATTCTCACCCATAACTTGACATGCTATAAAGTGGAATTCAAAGTCTTTGGCCCACAACACTGAATGTAGTGTGGTATGCACATTCCCCAATAATTCATCTGGCTAGGTGAGCAGGAAAGCAAGGCTTTGAAAGGCTGTGTTTATATTGAAATCCTGGACTATGCTGGAGGCAAAGAGACATTGTCAAAGCATTTTTGCATATGGTGGGTTCCTGCTCCAAGTGTTCATGATGAGACAATGATTTGTGAATCAATCTAAAACTCAGTGGGCATTCTTCAACTCTGACCAGAAAGAAAATAACAGAACAATATGGGAAAAATACAAGGTCAGTGTTATCCTATCCTGCATAAAAGAATACAGAATTGTGGACCTGAGACTAGGGAACATTTGGATTTCAATAAGTATTTCTCTATGAGGCTACTTCCAAGGTAGAGCATGGGAAACAGAAAATGAAAGTAAACAAAGTTTGAAACCGGGATGGCTTCAAAAGCCAGAATATGCCTGGCCATTTGTCCCTGTGCTTTTCCAATCCTCGTCTCCACAATTCACACTTCTACAGTCCCTCCTCTCTCTCCACAACTGGACTTCTGGAGCTCCAGCTGGGGCCTGGCCAAGGATCTCTGCATCCACTTCCATCAGTTATTGGATGAGAGTTCCAGCACAACAAGTTAGGGTGTTTGGCCATCTGATCATCAGACTAGGTCACATCAGGCTTTCTCTTGACGATTGCCAGCAGTATACAGAGGCTGTATCATTGTGGATTTCTGGGGACCTCTCCAGCACTCTGCCTCTTCCTGTTCTCATGTGGTCACCATTTATCATGGTCTGTTATTCCTTGTTCTCCCTTTCTGTTCTTGATCCAACTGAAGGCACATTAATTATGAACCAAAGGCTGTGGAGCCCCCAGCCAGGATCAGGCCCTCCAGATGGGTGAGACAATTGAGTAGCTTGAACTGTTTGGGAGGCTCCCAGACAGTGGGACCGTTACCTGTCCTTGGTGCATGAGCTGGCTGTTTGGAACCTTGGGCTTACATGGGACACTTTGCTCAGCCTGGAAGGAGGGGACTGGACCTGCCTGTGCTGAATCCACATGGTTGAGTTGGATCCCCAGGGGAGTCTTGGCCCTGGGGGAGGTGGGGGTTGAGGGGAGGGGCTGGGGGGGGGGGGGGGGCAGGGGCAGGAAGAGGGAGGACGGGGAATCCATGGCTGATGCGTGGAATTAAAACACAAATATAATAAATAGAAAAAAGAGAAAAAAAATTTTAAAAGCCAGAATATGCACAATAGTGTATGAGGAATCACCCAGGGGAGTAAAGAGAGCCCTAAAACAACTGAGAGAATGCCTCACATCTTTAACCCAATGTATAAAAGGATAGAGTAAAAATATTCTGTTCTAAGAACACAAACTTAGGGGGGGAAGTTACTTAGAAGTTGTCAACAAAACCATTGTCATGTATACAAACGGCAAGGAACAATCCAAATATCTTCACTCAGAATGAAGGAAGCATTTGGAGTCCAAGGACTTTTGTAGCAGTCCATCATTAACATTTCTCAGTCATGGTCAGGGTCCACAATTGCCTACTTCCTGCTTTAAAAAAATGACTTTAATGTCTAAAATGAAAATAAAAAGACCCAAAAGTAACTTATGTCCGGAGATAAAGACAAAATTTGAAAGTATAAGAAGATGCATTAAAAACTGAGGCAAATGACCAGAAAATGTATACAATACAAGTACACTTGGAAATGAAGAATTGATTTATAAAAAAAGCACATGAAACACTACAAATGATGTTATTAATGTAGTCTGTGCTCAAATATATATAAGTAAAAGTGAACATGATGACATCAGGGATGAATGGCAGAAAGTGAGAAGCAAAAGGCAATTCTTTTTTTGTTGTTTTGTTTTTCGAGACAGGGTTTCCTTATGTAGCTTTGAGCCTTTCCCAGAACTCCCTTGGTAGCCCAGGCTGGCCTCGAATTCATAGAGATGCACCTGGCTCTGCCTCCTGAATGCTGGGATTAAAGGCGTGCGCCACCACCGCCCAGCAGCGGCAATTCTTAACGATAAAATATAACTGTATTATTTGACATTTCCCTGAGTGAGATTGCACACTGAAGATCGTAGGGAAAACATCATTGAATTTGACATCACACTGAAAAAGAAATGATGAAAGCAGCAGTAGGAGTCATGGTCTGATGGTTTACAGTAGTACAGAGGCGGTGCAAGAAGCATGAAACGAGAGAGAAGTGGGGGAATAGGACACAAAATATGGGAAGAAGACAAGGGAGAGTGAGGAAGGATGGAAGGGAGAAGGAAAAGAAAGTAAGGAAATATGGTGATTTTTTATTTGTACTGAAATATGATTTTATTTGTATGTTAATAAATAAAGTTGCCTGGAAGTCTGAGCTAATAGCAAGCCATAGCAGAAGCTGGGTGGTGGTGGTTGCACGCCTTTAATCCCAACACCTGGGAGGCAGAGCAGAGCTAGGCAGATCTCTTTGTGTTCAAGGATACAGCCAGCATGGGGACACACGCCTTTAATCTCAATGCCAACCATAGAAGACCTGTGGTCTATATAGACAGGCAGTGACAAGGAGGTCATGTGGTTGGGTTTGAAACCAATGAGAGGGCAGAACAGAAAGTCAATAAAAGGACAGACACACAGGAAGTAGGCATCTTTCTGAAGGGGACAACAGCAGCAAGCAGTGAAGGGTACAAAGGGGCTTTTAGCTCTTAGCTATTGCTCTGATGTCTTGAGCTTTCAACTCTGCATTTGGCTTGGTGTTTCTATTTTAATAAGATGGTTTCATCTACAAGGAAACTGTGGTATTAAAATATCTGAACAGACAAACATTTCCAAATCTGATAGAAACTATGAACTCCATCTAAGAGCATAAAAAGCTCTCCAACATAATAGAACCACGAATGAGAGGAAAAAGACACTTAAACCTAAATTTGCCAAGGGTTGAGGACTTAGAAAGCTATTAAGAGCACCCAATGCATAAGCCATATTGTTTCAGAAAAACAAAGATGGAGATGACTGGAGATTTATCACAACTTCAACCGAGAAGACACTAGAACAATGGCCAGATACACTAATGGAAAAGTACAGTGGTAGAAAAATGTTAAACAAAATAGGTATTTATTCAAACTTGGGAGAAAATTAAATTATCATGTTATATTACTTGAATGTAAAGTTACTAAAAATTATGATATTATACATTACTGGTAAGAGAGAAATCACCAAAGCTGAGTGAAAATAATAAACACATTAATAAAGTTATTGAAATTAATTTCTATTTCATAATTTATTCATATCATTATTATATAATTTTACTATAAAGAAAATTACATGTATTCATTGATTGCCATTGGATTTATTCCATTTTAAAGTAATGTATAACATCATGTTCACATCAAAGCTCAAGTGGTATTAATGAAAGTTACAATTTCTAGTTCAAGTTTTGAAGCCATTATTGCCTTAACACAAATAATTAAAGAAAAAAGAAAAGAAAAATAAAGTTATGCATGCATATTTCATCTATCAGATTTCTTCAAAGGTATTAAACCAACATTGGTGAATATAGATTGATACAACATCAACAAAAACAGTTTATTATCAGAATTTAAGATTGATTTAAACCTTTTGAATCAAGGCAGGTTAATCCACTATACTAACAATGAAACAAATCTATGTTCATCACTGTAGAATAATAATAGGTCCCAAAGTCAGCAAATCATTTTCAATAAAAGATCACAAAACTTAGTAACAGAAAAAGAAATTTCTTCATCTGATGAAACCAATTATGATATACTCACTGCACATATCTTGATTAATAATAAAATAGTTAATGTTTTGCAAAAAATTTGGAGTAAAAACATCAGTTATATATTCATTGGAATTCTATCCAATGTCATAATGTAATTAAAAGAAATAATACATGATATGACAAAGAAAGGTATGTTGTCCTCATTCATAGGAAGCATAATTATATATGTATATATGTACAAATATATATATATATATATATATATATATACATATACGTATAATCCTACTTAATCTTTTTAACAGTGAATAATCTAAACTTGAATAAAATCTTTAAGTTTACTCAAAATAGTAATAAATTTAACAGTCTATCTATCAATACACTGCCAAATAACATGTGCCAATCAGTAATTTAAAAAATATACAAAAAAACTTCTTTATTTAAATATGATTCATTGCAGAAATAATTTTGAGAAAATTAATAAATGGAGAAATCTTAAATGTTCACATGAGAAGACATTGTCAAGATGTCAACTGTCAAGTGCCTAAAAATTGCATCTATAATTCATTACAATCTCAATTAACATCCCAGCAGGCATTTTTATACAAGTTGTCAAAATGGTTCTAACATGTATGCTGAGGCAGAAATGAGCTTGGAAAGCTAAAATAATTTTGAAAGTAAAGACAAAGAGTAGAGGAATAATGCTATCTAATTGCAGATCTTTTCTTCTTTTATATTGATATGCATAACAATGTGACAAAATTCATCATTCAGATAATGTACAATGTTAAAGTGATTTAATCCTGGTGCCAATGGTATTTAATGGGACAAAAATGTTCAATGTATCTTAACAACTACAATGTAGGTAAGGAAACTTGACTTTTATCTCACTTCATATATAAATTCAGTCACCAGTATAAAACCTTAAATATAAAAGCAAAGACAATAAAATATGTCTAAAGTATTCTACAGAATTGATCTTTATAGCAGTAGTATAGACAAAGATTATCAGAACATCAAATCAAAGTAACTATTAATAAATTTGAATCTCACTAATTTTAAAATGTGATAGAAATTACAGTTAGGTAAATTGATGATCATACTAAAACACAGTATTTTGCATCTTTTAGACAACATACTCAGAGTTTAAAGCTTTGTGGTTTTTTTTTTCTTTGTCTTTTTCTTTACTAGTCAATTTAATGACAAAGAATCCACCAAAATGTAAATATTGAGAAAAACATTTATAAAAACAAGTTATAAACATGATTGAAAAAAATGAAATGAAGATTAACGTGATGAAAAAAGTTAACATTAAGACCCAGGAAGACATCATGGCATACCATTGGAATGAGCAAAGTTAAATGGTGGTAATATCCTGTGTCTATGACACAATAGTCCTTCTATAACTCTGATACATTGCAGGTGAGACCATAAAATGTGACTGCCAATATCCACAAGTGTTAAAACGTATCTTTAAAAAATGAAAGTCTATTTAGCAAGTATTTCTTGGAAAAATAAGCATGACCAGCTTCGAGACTGAAACCTGAGCACTACATCTCATCCTGCACAGAAATCAACTCAAAATGATTCCAAGACCTTAATGTGAAATCTGAAACACTAAATCAAACACTGATCAAAATTGTGAGGAACACTTATGATACAGGAAAAGACAACATCCTTCTTGACAGCATGCCCATAGCTCTGGAATTACTGTAAGAATAATCAAATGATTGGCATCAAAGCACAACCTCTATGAGGGAAACAAGAGTGGTAAGATGGACTCTTCACCACATGTTCATCTGATATTAGTATCCAGAACACACAAAGAAATACACAATTTTAAAAAATGAAAGAACCAGTGCCTTGATCAAAAAATGGTCAAGTGAATCATTCCGACCATTTTAAAGGAGAACCTCAAATAAGTATACTAAAATTGTTCAAAATATTTAGCCATCAAGGAAATGCAAATCAAAATTATGATGGGACTCTTTTTCACACCTTTCAGTATATCTACCATCAGATAAACAAAACCCAACAAAGATTGGTGAGGATGAAGTTGAGAGTGCATATTATGAGTGGGAGAACCATTGTTTACTGTTTATTGGTTCTTCAAAAAGCTAAAAATAGAACTACTAGATGATTTTTCTGGGTGTGCTTCTGATGTCTAAATAAAAGTCAGCATCAAATAAAGATAATGACACAGCCACGTTTAATGTAACATTGCTCATTGTTTACTGTGCAATCAGCCTAGATGCCCATCAACAGATGGATGAGTAAAGAAAACGTGACCATTTTTTTCCCAGAGCTAAGGACCGAACCCAGGGCCCTGTGCTTGCTAGGTAAGCGCTCTACCACTGAGCAAAGGGGGTGGGGGCAAGACAGGGGCCTCCAAGCAAAAGAGGCCAAGAGGCCAATTACTGGTATACCCAAAGTGGTTGAGTCATAGAGGGATCGGGCTGGTGGAAGGGAAGCAGAAGTCCAGCCCCTGAGAGGAGGGCTTTACGCCAGGGGGCAGGGTGGGGCAAGGGTGCTGGGAGGAGCCATGGGTACTCAGGGTCTGCATTCTAGTTCTAAAAAAATAAATATTGCCTCTGTATTGGCAACTTCCACAAAAAAAAAAAAAAAAAAGGAAGAAAGAAAGAAAACAAAAGAAAATGTGACAAAATACAGAATGGAAAAAGACATAAAAATTAAATAGGAAGCATCAAGGAAAAAGAAAAAGAACAAAGAAAGTGAGGGAAGAGAGAGAGAGAAGTAGAAGTAGGTGGGGAGAAAAGAAAAAACTGAGTATATTATATATGTATGTCAACATTACACAAAGCCAATTGTTTTGTATTTGTAGTTAATTTTAACTAGCAGAAACTTTTAAATGTTACTGTGAATTTGGAAAGCCGTAGATGCGTTGCTTAATAATTTAAACTTCCACATATGCTAGGACCTACTCGTACTACTCAGGGTGAAGACAAAACATGTTTTCTGAAGCAGATGCAGACAGAGAGGCCCATGGCAGCTGCACTGGTCAAAGCCAACCTCCTGCCGTCGAGAAAGAGCTCAGAGAGTACAATTTGTGTGAATCGTAGATTATGGTAAAATATTTAAATGCCTTATGTAATTATTGTCTAAACCCATGCAACCTCTTTGGCCACATTGGTTATTTATGCATATTATCGGTAAAGTTGATTTAAACAGACAAAGACAACCTGATATGTGTATATCCTTTGCCAGTTGTCCTGAATCAAGATACACTCATTTTATTTTTATAAGATGTAAATGATGAAACAAAATACAGAAGATCACATAATTGAAAATAGAACTATGGATGACGAAAGCTCAGTGTTCTACCACTAATGGCATTTCTTAAAAATACAATACGTCGTCACTAAAACTGTTGTATTTTTGTGTATTCTAAAAGATTACACCAGAAAACCACACATTCAAGTTTAGTTCTCCAGAGTAGCTACATTCATTTTCATTGTTTGTTATACCTATTTATATGTGTGTGTGGGGGGGTGTGCAGTCACACACACCTGTGTTTATTGGCTTGCACACATGTGGGGATTGGAAAACAACCTGTTTCACCTCTTTCTTGTCTTCTATCATGTGGGGTCCAGGTAGGAACACCAGTGATAAAGCTCGGCAGCAGGCCCTGTGGTGGTATTGTGTTCCCCAAAATATTGTGCATCCTAATAAATTATCTGGGGTCAGAGAACAGACAGCCACCAGATATAGAACCAAAAATGCTGGCTAGAAAATGGGTCAGAACAAGCTATAGCAGAAGCTAGGTGGTGTTGGTGCACACCTTTAATCCCAGCACTTGAGAGGAGGCAGAGCTAGGCAGATCTCTGTGTGTTCAAGGATACAGCCAGCATGGAGACACATGCCTTTAATCCCAGAAATACAGCCTTTAATCCCAGGGAGTGATAGCAGAAAGCAGAAAGGTATATAAGGCTTGAGGACCAGGAACTAAGTTAGTTGAGCATTTGGCTGGTTAAGCTTTAAGGCTTTGGAGCAGCACAGTTCAGTGGAGAACCATTGGGATGAGGACACTGAAGCTTGCAGTCTGAGGAAACAAGACCAGCTGAGGAACTGGCAAGGTGAAGAAGCTGTGGCTTGTTCTGCTTCTCTGATCTTCCAGCGTTCACCCCAATAACTGGCTCAGGTTTGATTTTATTAATAAGAACTTTTCAAGATTCGTGCTACAAGGCCCCATTACCCTCTCTCTGTGCCTTGTCCTCAGCCCACAATTGTAAATACCTTGAATCCAGAAAATGAGAAGTTTGAAGATAATAGAGTTATTCTTCTCATAGATGAACAGCATTTTCATTTTTTTGTATATTTTATAAAATATTTACCTTACCTAGAATTTTAATAACAACTTAAATTATAATTAATAGGAAATATTTGAGCCCCTCTTTCCGTGTATTGTGGTTTTACATGTTTTCATTCACTGCCCTTCTGTTTACTACAATATTTCAAACTCCACAGTCACAATTTCATGGAGTACAACAGAGCACTAACTTTCCAGAATGACTCGGAGAAAATGAGCAGACGTTTCATCTCATGTTTCTCAGTCGCATTTTATTATCTTAAGGCACGCATGGGTTATTCTTAGAATTTGATCTTAGTGTAAAAGATGGTACATCAATATTCTCTTTCTGTGTTCAAATTTAACAAAACGTTTGAAAATCATTTCAGAAAGTGTCTGGAAAAAAAATATATAAATTCCCAGGTAAACACGGTATTATAGAAACGATGGTTGCTATGTGTTTCCCCTGGTCTCATTGTCATTGCGGGAAGTGTTAGGAAGTCAACCCAGACTCAGTTTTGTTGACTGTTGACTGATGCTGTGCTATGCTATGAAAAAATTTTACGTTTTTGTTCTTTTTCTGCCATCTCCATCATGTATTCTTATAGGAAGCATTTAAACAGTTCTTTGGATTGATACTCAACATTGAGTTTTGAATCGATGACTTTTCTGGCTTCCTACATTGAAGAACTTATCATTCCAATTAGTTAACTGTCTCCTCTGAAAGGGCAGTGCATCATTTCCACGTCAAGGTACGTTACACACCAGCACCCATGACAAGTGAGCCACGGAGTAGATGAGCACCTAATCATTCACTTCTTTCAGGGTCTCAGGGCATTCTCTATGATTCAACTGAAGCCTCTCTCTCCCCTGTGTAAGAGAGATGGAAACGTCTGCAGATGTGTAGATTCAAACAGTCTCAGAGTGAGCAACAGTAAGATTGCTACAGTAGACAGTGATGTTTCAAGAATGTCTATTGGTCCACATTATATTGTAAGCTGCAGGGCCAGCATTCTGCACCAGAAACACAAAGGCAAATATTTGAGGCCTGGCTGAGCTACCCAGCAAATTTAAGACAGTCCAGGGCTAACCAGTGACACTGTCAGAAAGAACAACAACCAAAGTCAGTTTATGCAATCAAGTGGAACAGAGTTAGTTGATTAAACTATGAGGATTTTGCTTTAAAAATGTTATGTATTTAGCAGATTTTTTAAAAACAAAAATCCTGTTTGTGAATTCGTTTTGCCCTTTTTGATTCAGCAAGTTCATATCTAGTACTTAAAAATCACAAATGATATTTAAAACAGTACATCAGTGTATAAGAGAAGAATAAAATAAAAATAAAAAGAGCACATCAAAGTATGCAGATATTTATTTTCATACCTCAAGTCTGTCACAAAGACATCATTAGTATGCTATGGTAAATAACATGTTCACATTTGAACATGACATTCAAGAAGACTAAACAAATTAGTCAAAATTAGGTAGTTACTTTATCAAATAAAAATATGAGAGCAAACACTATATTATTATCAAGTCTGACTGCTAATTAAATCTTTTTTTTGGGGGGGGAGACAGAGTTTCTCTGTTTTGGTGCCTTCCTGGAACTCACTCTGTAGGCCTCAAACTCACAGAGATCTGCCTGGCTCTGCCTCTGTGCTGGGATTAAGAGCATGCACCACCACTGCCCGGCCTAATTAAATCATTTTTAAACAAATGTGCTCACAATTGAATATAAAACTTAAACATCTCTTTAGCCTTTTCAAAAGCAAATTGAAACTTAGTTTTAATCTATAGGCCAAAAGGAGGGTTTCTTATGAATATATGCAAATAGTGATAAAATGTTTAGGTACTAATGAGTTATGACATGCAGGGGTGTGGACATGCAGGAGATTGTGGGGTTGCACTCACCTGTGTGCATGCAGTGACCAGAAGTAAAGTGCTCCCTCCTTCACTCTAGGCTTTGCTGCCTTAGACAGGTTCTCTCACCAACACATAAACTTGAAATTTTAATTAAAATGGTGGGTCAGGGAAGTCCCAGGATCTGTCTACCTTTCCTGAGCCCTTGGCCCATGCTAGTATTGCAGCCAGAAGCAGCAAGTGCGCATCTCCTTATGTGAATGCTGGGGTGCTTCACTTGCACAGTTGGCAGTCTTACCTGCTGAGACACCTCTTCATGTTCTTACTAGAAGGACTTCTGGGTTAAATGGTAATTTGTTGAAAATCACATCTGAAGACTGTAATAAGGAACAAAAAACAAAATTTTTTTTTTCAAAATAAGATAATATTGACTACGAGTGATTCTTTATTTTCAAATGACCGAGAGAAGAAAATGTAGCTTGCCGATAATAATTTTATATGATATACTGTTTGATTCCTCCTTAGCAGTAATAAGAGGTAGAGATAAGAATAAATGGAGCCATTTATAATATTACTATGTTAGAAGAGCTTGTGTGAAAAGCTGATGGAATTTAATCTCTAATCAGTTATTAAGGAAATCAAAAGCATTTTAATAAGGTTACATTTTGATGACCTCATCATTGTTGATGGTTATTCTAATCCTGTGTCCTATAAAGGGTATCATGTGTTTGATAATGTCATTACTAATCAGTATGCAAATGTGTGTTATTAACTAAAGTCTCTGATTGAGAATTTTAGTAGAATGAGAAAGTACAAAGTGTCAGAAATAGAAAAAAGAAAGTGCAGTATTATTATATTGCCAAGGTGTGTGAGCAGTTTCCTGCTGTTAACAGTTTGTTAAATCCCAGAATAATTGTCGGCCAGCTACATTCCATAACTCAGTAACTGTATTTAAAACAAAGCACTACAGAAGACGGTTGTTTGGCTCAAACCGTTTGGGGGGCACCCAGGCAGGAGGATCAGGATCTGTCCCTGGTCTATGGGCAGGCTTCTGGAATCCAGTGCTTGTGGTGTGACACCTTGCACAGCCTTGGTGCAGTGGGAAGGAGCTTGGGCCTGCCTTGGCTCAGTGTGCTGGGCTCTGCTGACCTTGATTTGGGGGATGTGGGGATACTGAGTGGCTTGAGAAAGAGGGCTGGGGGGTGGGAGGAGGGAAGAGGGGGGTCTGTGGATAGCATTGGAGTGAGTAGAAAATTTCTTAATAAAGAAAAATGAAAAAAAAATCTCATGTGTCTATTTTTTGAGAAAAAAAATGTGCTTATTGAAAGAAACACTAAATATTATTATGCCAAAACATGGTCATCTACTTTATTTATTCTGTGCATTTCTAAGCATATCAGTTGTGTGTGTATGTGTGTATTCTTGATAACTTGAATCCTAAGATTTGACTGCAAAGCTGGGCAGAGGCATTTGTGGTGTATGATAATAGAAATTATATTATCAGAAATTTAAGCCATCTATCCAGAAGTCATTTGGTCTCTATTCTATTAAAAATAGAGAATATTGATAAAGGCCATTGTCTTAGTGTTTCTATTGTTGTGAAGACACATCATGACCAAGGGGACTATTATAAAAGAAAATGTTTCATTGCAGGAGTTTATAGTTTATAAACTTACAGTTTAGGAGATTTAGTTCATTATCATCAGGGTGAGGAGCTAGGCAGCATTCAGCAAGGCATGGTGCTTGGAAATTAGCTGAGAGCTTTATATCTTAATCATCAGGCAGTAGGCAGAGAAAGCCACTGTGCCTGGCATGGGCTTTTGAAATTTCAAAGTCCACCATAAATTAATCACTTCCTCCAACAGTGCCATGCATACTCTAACAAGAATGCATCTTCTACTCCTTCTCAAGCATTTCACTAACTGGGAACTAAGCATGCAAATATGTGAGCCTTTGGAGGTCAACTGCATTCAACCCACCACAGCCATACAGAGCAACAATAGGAATGTTTATGATGGTTCAGAAAAAAAGAAAAAAAAGTTTTATCTTTTGTAGGAGAATTGAGGGAAAATTCCTTTAAAAAGTGAAATGGCAACAAGAAATCTATTTAGAAAATTACTCTAGAGCCTAAGTGACAGGGAAATAGAAAATCCTAAAAGCTTAGAAATACACAGAGGAGAGAGGATAATATAAATAAGACACAGTATGTAATAAGTAGATTCATTTTTGTCTGGAAAAAAAGGAGTGGGTTGGTAAGAAAATGACGCACTATTTTGTTTAATAATGTGTGTGTGTGTGGGGGGGGGTGTGCATGTTAGTATTTGCACATGTTTGCAATTGTCTGTGGATACCCTGGAGCTGGCATTACAGGTGGCTGTGAGTTGCTCCACATGGTTCTGGGAAGTACACTTTATTCCTCTGTAAATGCACTAAGGATTAATTAAACACAGCCATCTCTCCAGCCTTGGCTACTTTATTTAAAAACAAACAAGGGTGCTAAAGATATGATGAACAAAATTAATATAATGGAAGCACAAATTCAGAAGAAATTACATAGTGGAAAATTATAATTGTTTATAATTATTTCATGTTGGACTTCAGGTTAAAACAAGATGTGAATTTTCAAGACACATTTGGGAATGCAGATTCCTAACTAAATTACAATTTACTGCTATAAAAGTGCTTATAAAAATGTAATCTCTCATAAATTGTGTTCAATTCTCTCAATTTCTAATATTTAATGTATACCATCAATGAATATTATATAAGCATAAGCAGGAACTATGTCTTCCTATGGGTGTTTGAACATGAAAGGGATGTTACATATATTTAATTAAAACATGATATGCTATCAACATAACTTGGAAACTATGTAATTTTAAATAAAAAGGGATTTCTCTCATTTGAATGGAAACAGAAAAAGTAGAAAATAAACATATGTAGTGAGCAGATGTCATGTGCATAGTTTACCTGGGATACAGGAGGGAAAGATGTGTGAAGTGGTCCATTCGGTATAAAGAAAGAAATCAGCTGTGAAGAACAGAGTTGAGTTGACATGAGCATCAGAGAAAGAATATCTGACTTGAGTTTACAAGGTTATTCCAATGTGAAATGAAGCTATTATAAATAACATGTTAATTGAAAGAATTAGGAGCTGAGGGGATGGGTCAGTGGTCAAAATTACTTGACGAATAACTTGAAGGCCAGATTTCACCTATTATAAGTTTGGTATCCTGCACACTTCTGTAAACTCACGTCCAAAGAAGGAGGAGACAATGAGGCTCTCTGGGCTTAATCTATTCCAGCCTCACCAAGAAAATGTAAGCACCGGATTCATTTAGAGATGCTGCTTCAAAAGAAAGGTAGAAAATGATAGAGAACACTCATCCAATGCCCTCCACTGGCCATCCACTCCATGTGGATGCATAGGCATAAGTAGCTACATCTACCAGCATATTGCCACACATACCTGCACATATACTTAGACATGTACATGGGCACACACACACACACACACACACACACACACACACACACACATACACACACACACACACACGAATGCATATTTCCAAAAACAAACTAGAAGAATATCAATCCAATGAACATGTTTGTTTATGTAAAGGACAAAGAGCTACATTAATAAATAGTTGTATGCTCAATCTCATATTCTTTTATTTTTGTAATTTCTGTGATTTGTTATTGTATTGATAATTTTAAAAATAATTCATATTAAGATTGATGATTAGATTTTTTTTCTGGTAGAATGCACAGCACCATTTAGCTCTCTGAAGGCTAGCCAGTAGAATAAAGCTTCCATATTAGTAGCAGTTCGATTTCTACTTGTTCTACAACTCAAGTATGTGGGTATTACTGTCAAGTTCTGAAGAGTAACAAAGAGCACCAATCACAGCCTGTAATGTTTAGGGTCTCTGGGATCTCACTAGCTAACACCTACAAAAGACATGACCCTTTCCTGGGATTTTTATTTGTTATCCTGTGGTTTCTAGTAGGGCATTGTTTCTATTATAGGGTAAGCATACATTCTCTGTCTCTCTGTCTCTCTGTCTGTCTCTCTCTGTCTCTGTCTCTGTATCTCTCTTTCTCTCTCTCTCTCTCTCTCTCTCTCTCTCTCTCTCTCTCTCTCTCTCTCTGTGTGTGTGTGTGTATGTGTGTACACACTCATGCACATATGTGTATGGAAGCTTCAATGGTATTGGGTTTCCATATAATTTTTCCAAAAGGGTTTCTGTGTTCTTTATCCCTCTCCATACTTTCTACTCTTCCTTGGACTCATATTAGGAAAAAAGACAGAATTCCTTGTGTCATATATGACTTAACTCTTCATGTCAAATGAGAAAATGATTGTGAATATATATATATATATATATATATATATATATATATATATATATATATAGCTTTGTATATTGATTATAGTTTCCCTTTTCTCTACTTCTCCCAGTTGCTCTCCACTGCTGCTCCCATGTGGATCCACGCCCTTTCTGTCTCTAACTGGAAAACAAACAGGCTTCTAAAGGGTAGTAATATAATACAATATAATAAGATAAAACACATTGGAATTCAAGACAACAACCAATAGAAGGAAAAGAATACAAGAGAAGGCACAGGAAGGAGGCCCACTTGTTTGCACACTCAGGAAACCCATAGAAACACTAAACTAGAAGCCATAATAAATACACAGAAAATGTGTAGGGAAAAAGCAGGAAAGAATAATATATAAGTAAAAGAAAATGAAAATAAAAATAAGGATTTTTTTTTTTAAAGGAAATGTCCTGGTATGACATTGTCAGACAAGGAACCTCCAAACATGCCATTTGGTTTGTATTCTGTTGGCCATCTACTACTGGGCATACAGTATCCTTAAGAGTACAATCAGGTTGATTCAGAAGGCCTTGTTCCCTTGGTGTCCATCCCCTCTGTCACCTACATTCTTTCCACATCTTCTTCCACAGAGTTTCCTGAGTCCTGAGTGGAGGGATTTGATGGAAACATCCCATTTAGGGCTGAGTGTTCCAAGGCCTCTCATTCTCTGCACATTTCCTAGCTGTGGTTCTCTGTATTTGTGTCCATCTGCTGCTGGAGGGAGCTTCTCACACTATGACTAAGCAAGACACTGATCTAGGAGTATAACAGAATGTCATTAGCAGTCATTTAATTGATATATTTTTAGACTAGTAGGTTTTGGTTTTTCCTAGGTCTCTGGGCTATCTAGACTCAGGTTCTTGGTCACCAGGCACTGTCATTTATGTGTTCCAGCTCCTGGAAATGGGTCTTAAGACAAAAAAGATATTGTTTGGTTACCCTCAGAAGTTTTGCACATCATTGCACTAGTGTAACTCACAAGCAGGATACCACTGTAATCATAGTTTTGTGGGTAGGTTGGTGTTTATGTTTTCTCTTTTGATAGTTCAGAGTACCTTCCTGCACCAGAAATGATAGAAGGTAGCAGTGAAGGCTGTATGTAGGCACCAGCTCAACTTCTCCATGTTCAATGTGTTGTGTCAATGCTATCTTCAGCAATGAGGACTTCCCATCAGTTTCTGTAGAAAAACCTATAGTCTTGCTAACAGCCTGGGTATTTGGGAATTCCCATGGAACTCCTTTGGTCAACAACTCAATTAGATACAATGCATTTTCTGTGCTAGAAGTTTCATTTGGTTACAAGAGGTTGTCAGTTAGGACTCTTTCTCTCATCATTTGGCCATTTCATTTAGATTGCCTGTGTGTGTGTGTGTGTGTGTGTGTGTGTGTGTGTGTGTTGATATTTTAAGAAGCTTCTGTAGTATTAGGTTTCCATATTATATGCACAAACTGAAAGACAAAAAGCACACGATCATCTAATTAGGTACAAAAAATGCCTTGGAGAAAATCTAACATCCCTTCATGATAAAGGGTCTGGAGAGACTAGAAATTCAAGGGACACACCTCAACATAGGAAAGGTACTTTACAGCAAGCCCATAGCCAGCATCAACTTAAATAGGCAGAAACTCAAAGCACTTCCACTAAAACTAGGAACAAGACAAGGTTGTCTACTCTTTCCATACTTAATCACTATAATACTTGAAACCATAGCTATAGCAAGAAGACAATTGAAGGAAATCAAGGAGATACAAATTGGAAAGGAAGAAGTACAAAGTATCTTCATTTGCAGATAATATCATAATTTATACAAGTGACCCTAAAAATTCCACTGTGAAACCCCTATAGCTGATAAACGCTTTTAGTAAAGTAGTTTGACAAAAATTTAACTCATGAAAAACAGTAGCCCTCCTATACACAAATGACAAAGAGACTGAAAGAAATTAAGAAACCATGACCTTCACAATAGCTTCAAATAATATAAACTATCTTGGCATATCTCTAGCCAAACAAGTAAAAGACTAATATAATAAAAACTTCAAGTCATCAAGGTAAGAAGATGGAAATGTCTCCCATGTTCATGGACCAGTAGGATTTATATAGTAAAAATGGCTACCTTACCAAAAGCAAACCACAGATTGCATAATTCCCATCATAATTCCAACATAAATATTCACAAGTTTAGAAAGGATGATTTTCAGCTTCATGTGGAAACATAAAAATCCCAGGATGGCTAAAACAATCCTGAATACTAAAATTTGTTTTTTTATTCCTTAACAGCATATTTTAATAAATTCACTCATGAGAAGAGATTTTAGATAATTTAACCATTTCATGTGAAGCAGACTGTAGCAGGAATCTTAAATGGTTCTTATTAATAAAAACAAACCTGAGGCCAGTTATCTGGGTGAATGCTGGAAGATCACAGAAGCAGATCAAGCCACAGCTATCTCACCTCGCCAGTTCCTCAGCTGGTTTTGTTTCCTCAGATTGGAAGCTTCTGAGTCCTCATCCAAATGAATCTCAGCTGAACTGTGCTACTCAAAGCCTAAAAGCTTAACCAGACAAATGCTTAACCAGCTAAATGCTGCTAGTTTCTGGTCTTCATGCCTTATATATCTTTCTACTTTCTGCTGTCACTCCTTGAGATTAAAGGCATATGTCACCATGCCTGGCTGTTTCCAATGTGGCCTTGAACTTAGAGATTCAAGAGGTATTTCTGTCTCTGGAATGCTAGGATTAAAGGTGTGTGCTACCACTGCCTATCCTCATGTTTAATATTGTGGCTGTCCTGTTGTCTGACCCCAGATAAGTTTATTAGCCTGCACAATATTTTTGGGAACACAATACCACAGCAGACATTAAGAATCCCATGTTTAAAAAAAAAAGAAGGGATAGAAATAACAAAAAGAAGTGTCTGTGTCAACACACATACTAAGCTGTCTATGTTATCATTGCATTCTTCCATAAAAATCACTTATTTTGACATAACTAATTTTCAATGATTCTCTTCTAAATCTTTTTGTTATAAAATAAATTAATCATGAATAAGTTAAAATTAGCTTTATTTTACAACATTATATATCTATGATATTTAATATATATATACACATATATGCTATAGGAAGAAGCACAATTAATATTTTTCAAGTAAATCAACAGACATGAGAATGAGTTAACTAAAACTAGAAGTGTGAACTGTTGTTTCAACTCATTCTCCCCAAACTAATGACGAGGTTGTTTTTTCCCCCTAGGTTCAGTGGAACATTATTCTGTACATAGCCAGAGATGAATATTTTATATTTAATAATCTGACCTCAAAATGTCAATCATCAACAGGCTTTAAATAGGCACTTAGTGTATATCATCCACTGTATAAAGAAGAAAACCCACATTGATTTTTCCTCTGCAAAGTCACTCCAGCTCCCTCTCATGTGAACCCATGTGAACAGCAGAAGCAGCCCTAGCGATGGCAGTGTACGAGAGAGCTGGCACTTCAAAGCATCCAGAAGTGGTGGAGGCTCTGAGTTGTTTTGGACAGTAAACACTCAACAGGGACTCTGGCCACAGAACAGTCTTCCTCCTTGTGGCTTACACAGGCTATACCATCTTATTCAGCCAAGGACCATGTGCTCAGAGTGATGCCTGCACAGTGAGCTGGGCCCAAGCACACTAGTGAGAAATAGAGGAAACTAGAAGGCAAGTCGTGGGTCAGAGTGTTTAGAGAAAAAAAAAAAAACTGTTTTTAAAATGTGAATGAGAGACACAGGGTGGAATCAGAAGAGAAAATAAACAGATCTGAGAAATTTGCAGGGACCATCCCACTGCCCTGGCCATTTGTTCTGCCTATGTTTTCCCTCTCCTGAGGTCATCCCATGATCTCAGAACTAGAACATGGCAGATGAATATCAGGAGAAAGTGAGATCTGCTCTGATATCTACACTTCATGGAAGAAATCCAGGCATAAGCCGGATGGTGGTGGTGCACACCTTTAATCCCAGCATTTGGGAGGTAGAGGCAGGTGGATCTCTGTGAGTTTGAGGCCAGCCTGGTCTACAGAGTGAGTTCCAGGATAGTCTCCAAAGCTACACAGAGAAACCCTGTCTTGAAAAACAAAACAAAACAAAACAAAACAAAACAAAACAAACCAGTTATGTCACAGAAAACTGCAAAATGTGCAAAATGGAGGTTCAGCCCTTCAACTTGGACAGAGTAATAGATATCTGTAGGAACAAAACCCATCCAAGAGAGACATTCATTCTCCATTGTCTTAGCTGCTCACCCTGACAACATGCGTGCCTTCCATCTGTCAATTGGTTTCCTTTGTCTTCGAGCAAAGGACACAGGAATATCAATGGCTGGTGAATGATGGGAACAGAAAGGTTTTTTTTTGTTTGTTTGTTTTAAACAATAATAAAATGTAAAATGTATTCAGAGTGCAAAATATCAAATGTAACTAAATTTGCTGTTGCACAGGGGGGAAAAATGAAACAGGAAATACTGAGGCAAAGGACTCCTTGCCTGGATTTATTTTGTAGCTGTGTTTTGTCCTCATTTATGTCTAAGTACAAATAGTGTTGCTATTATTTACAACATATCAGTATTTACAGTTAACAGAAACATTGGAAAGCAAGTATATTTTTACTGTACAAATTCAAAAACATTTTTATAAAAACATTTTAAATAACTGTAAACCTTCAAAAATTGTAATTTTATATCTTTAAAGTTATATTTTCATCTATAGGGTTAAATTGTTTAAGTTTTAACATCTGTTTTATTTACTTTTCTTAAAAATTATTTCATTTTGGTTCCTTTTTCTGTTGGTGTCAAGGATTCACTGTTAACCTATCTGCCCTGGAACTCACAATTCTTCTGAACCAACCTTCCAAATTCAAAAATTAGAGACCTTTAAATGAAGCCAGTTGTTTATCTCCATGAAAAAAGTTATTTTTATGGAAGTTATTAATCTGTCTTCTTCCCAGGAGACTTAATTCTCTGTCTGCATTTTGATGTTTATTCCAAGATCCTTTTAATTTCCTTTAAAAAACCCACCCACTCAGGTGAATGCAGAAAGGACATGAGGTAATGAAAATGAGTTATGAAGGAGGATATAAAGCAATTGTTTTTCTAGTTTCAAGTCTGTTGGGGACTTTTTAAAATTTATGTTGGTGAATAAGTGCATCAAAATAGGTTTGATAGCGGAAATGTAAAGTCTAGTGAAAAATGCCACAGCTTTGGAATAGCTCTTCTAACTTCATTAGATATATACAATTTGAGTTTAATTCATTTTGGTGTGTGATGTTTTATTTTCAATATTTTAAATGATAAAGTTAATAAAAGTTTTAAAACCCACCTGTGGTGGTATTGTGTTTCCCAAAATATTGTGTGTTCCCGGAAATAAACATATCTGGGGTCAGAGAACAGACAGCCACTAGAACAAAGCCAAAAATGGTGGCTAGAAAATGGGAAGAGTAAGGCATAGCAGAATTTGGGCGGTGGTGGTGCACGCCTTTAATCCCAGTACTTGGGAGGCAGAGCCAGGTGGATCTCTGTGTGTTCAAGGCCACTTTAGAAACAGCTAAGCATGGTGACCCATTCCTTTAATCCCAGAAACCCAGCCTTTAATTCCAGAGAGTGGGGGCAGAAAGAGAAAGATTATATAAGGTGTGAAGACCGGAAACTAGCAGCATTTTGGTTAGTTAAGCATTTGGTTGGTTTAGCATTCAGGCTTTGGAGCAGCACAGTTCAGCTGAGAGCCATTGGGATGAGGACTTAGAAGCTTCCAGCCTGAGGAAACAGGATCACCTGAGGAACTACCAAGGTGAGATAGCTGTGGCTTGTTCTGCTTCTCTGATCTTCCAGCATTCACCTCAATAACTGGCCTCGGGTTTGATTTTATTAATAAGAGCTTTTAAGTTTCCTACTACACCCACCCACCCAAACTTAATTTGAATTTACACACATTTACCCTAAGCACATTACCAATACTTTCTCTTCCTCATGCCTAAAATGCTATCCATAGACTAAATATATGCTACTGAGAACATTTTTCTGACTCTCATGTTATTATATTAAATTCTGTAATATCATTTGCCTTCCCTTTTCCCTACCTTTCTATAACAAGGTTCCATTCCAATAGTGGTTTCTATTTTATCTTTCTTTCTAGATCACATCATTTTGTATCATGACATCATGTTGTATAAACTGTTCCTAAGGAGATGAACAAATACCTGCTTAGTCCAGATAGGGCATCAGACAGAAAAAAAAAAAAAAGAAACAATTCCAATGAGTTTAATGGAAGTGACTGACAGGAGCATGGGCAGCATGCAGGCAGGCACACCACTAAAGACACAAATCCCAGCAAATCACTGAGAGGGCTCGGTCCAGTGAGTTCTATTTCCCTCTGTGAAGAAAAGTCAACAGACCCATCTGGACGCAAGTCTCCAGTGGGTCATCACAACTGATGATCATTCAAGAGGGCAACAGCCACGCCATGCTCAGAGGACAGAGTTCCACAACAGCAGAGAAATGGAACAATGTCTTGTACACACAGACACACAGAAAGCAGTCAGCTAAGATTAGCTGGGCTCCTCTATTATTGATTAACACTGACCTTGAAGTCTTCTGATTTCTTTGAGGGTAACATGCACACCAGTAACAGCTTATCTTCCTGGCTGATCACTATTTTCTGAGGATCCAGCTTAAATGTCCTGTTGTGCTAGGTAGTGTCTACCAAATACATGAACTGCTTATACAAATATTACCTCAAGCCATCCAAATATCATTATCCATTATTCCAATATCAACTGGATTTTAGAGAATAAACTAGATGAGTGTTGATGAACAATAGGCCCTTATTGGGTTTATCAGTTTACCAGTCAGAAACTTTCTGTTAGTTGCTTAGCCATGAATATATACTGCATAAAACAACAAGCTACCTTGAGTTCACTGATGTTCAAAATTATCATAATTGTCATAAATTGATGGTGAATATGAAGCTAAATCATCAGCTCAAAAGAGAGAAGAAAGCAAACATTGTTCTGTTTGGTGGTCATATCATACAACACTCATGCAAACCTTCACAATTGAAACCCTTGAAACATTTCATCCCAACTCATGCCCCACAAACTGCCATTTGGAATTCAAACTTATTTCCAACCACATGGTAAATCTCAATGTTACATAATATATATTTTCACCAACCTCAATGGTAGATAAATATAATTGAGAGTGTATATATAGCCCACCATTGTGGGATATATAACTGAGACTAACGCAACCTAAACTTCACTGGTCTCTGGAATATTGAAGGGATCATAAATGAGTTAGTGTGACTTCTCTTTGATCTGTTTAGTCAATGACCTTTTGTTGTAAATGATTGAAAGTAGCATCCTGGTGTTGTAAACATTTGAAGGGGCTCATTCAACTTGGAGAGTAATTACTTTATAGCTGTATTTTTCCCCCTGAACTTTGAGAACATAAGTTAAATAATTGCAATTATTTCAAAGGATGTAATTAAGGTCCTTAAATAGATGTGAGGCTGGCTTAGAAACTAATAAAAGCCTCAGGGTAGAAATTTAAGTACTAAAATCCGGTACCTATGCTATGCACAGTAACAAACAGGCAGTCAATATGAAACCCAGCTGGGCAATAGCCATGCTCACAGACTCCAACAAATTGCTTCATTAAGTTTATATTATAAAAACTTACCCCTTTCTGACATTATAACCCCTCTTTCTGCAGTCTCAAGAATTTGATTAAACTGCTCATTTACAGAACGCTACCAGATTAAAATGCTATGATCTAATGGCATTTAATTTTCGCACAGTAATTCTAATAATTTCTTAATGAGATTAACAGAGGCCTCAGTTGTGATGTGGGAAAGAAACACAGCAGTAGCCTAGTCCATGTCCTCATTTAGTCACTTAGAAGATGCTAGGCCTGAATGGGGAATGGGAAGGGCCTGCTGATACTGACAGAGTCACTGTTCAGTCACTGATGGTAGCATCCTTCCCAATACTGTAACATCATGGACTTTCTCTAAGGGACATGTGAAAAAATGCACAATTATATTTATATTGAAAACCTGAGTCTACTGATTCTCAATCAACTCAATGAAGTAAAAAATGCTTTGCTAGAAGATACAGCCTTGTCTGAGTACATAATTCCCTCCAGCTTGAACTTGAACCTTGAGTGATATACCAACTACTTTTGTAAAGTCCTAAAGAGGAACCTCCATCTACCCATCCCCTCTCTGTCTTACCAGTATATTGATAATGCATATCATGCCATAACTATGTAAAGAAATGATTGATGGATGAAGTTGCCTAGATCTGAGCCCTTGGGTACCTCACCGCAATCAGTTTAAGATGTCTTTACTTTGTCTGACAGACTTCAGGCTTTGTGAGCATTTTGTACATGCTTTCCCTGTCTACTTTACTTGCTTCTGAGCCAAAAAACAATAAAGTAGGCTCTACAGTAGAATAAAAAGGAGTTCCACCAAACTCAGATGAATTGTATGTGGAGCACACTAACATTTCTGATTTTTGGTTCACCAAGTAAAATCAAAGTAAACATTTCTAACACATTAATGTTTATTTAAACTAGAAGAATGCCTAAGCCACACCCATCACTGTGATAAATAATTCGGGAACTGCGCCTTCAGAAGGCATGCACAACCTTCCTTAAGGACAGATGCTGAAATTTGTGAGCCTCAAAAACTGCACAGCATAGGGATGGAGAGATGCTCCATGGTTAAGAGCCTACACTCCTCCTTCAAGTTGAGTTTCTAGCACCCAAGTCCAGCTATTCACAACCATTATAGCTGCAGCTCCAGGGAACTCTGTGCCCTCCTCCCCTGCCATCTGAGAGTACATGTATGCAAGTACACATACTCACACAGAGGTACACATACAAAAGTAAAAATAAGATAAATAATCTTGGAAGAGTGCACAGTAGCCAAGGCAAATAATGCTGTGTAGTGCAGTGAGGCAATGCATCACAGTCTTTGAAAACCCAGTTACAATAATGTATAAGATACATGGCAAGAAGAAATTTAAGAATTTATATTCGTATGAAAATAGCACCTTTAGTGTAGGTCATTCTCTTTCTCAAATAGACTGCACAGCATGTTTCTGTAAAGGCTGTTCATGTGTGAGTGATAAACCCGAAGAGCATTTGAGTGGCAGCCAGGTGTCTGATGGCTTCACCTTTCTATTTCCAAGAACTGTCACGAATGCTCAGTGTGTTAACACAGCTGAGTCTTGAATGGGGAGACAAATCTTGCAAACCATGACAATTTTTCCTAAATCCTTGGGCTTTGTAAGATGTAGCCCCATGCTGTTGGCAGAACTTACGGTTCTGTTCTTTTCTCCATGCACTTATGCCATTCCCCAATGTTTCCACAGACAAAGCACCTCAGCCTCGCATCCTCCCATCAAGCTAATTTTAACTCTTGTTTGAAAGAGAAAGTCCATTGTTCATGACAGTCCATTTTTGCACAGTGGGAAATTACTATTGTGTTATATCTATCCAGAGCCAAACAAACAGCAAGCCGTCACCCTCACAGAACCGTCCAATTTTGTTTTCTTCTAGAGTTCCAATTATGAAATTAACCTTGTTATCCAATTGGCTCTGTTCATTTTCGTGAGCAAATTAACGGTTGTGGAGGACCTTTGTCTTCGTGCTGTCGTCTGTTACTGAAGCACATTTTGGGGAGAACCATTCTCAAGAAGAAGAGGACAGGGTCTTAAAAATAATGCTGTGACTAAAGATCTTTAAATGTAGCCTTATGAGAACATAGGGAAGGAAGAAAGCTAATCTGCTTCAAGCCAGGGGAGCCACTGCAGAGTCTTCAGCAAGTGCTGCTAACTGCTTAAGTGCTGCCCAGTGGAGGTGTGAAGTGGGCATGTGGATGTATGAAGTGGGCATGCTGACAGTGAAGAGAGCCCTTGAGCATGCTCACAGCAACCAGGAAGAAAAGTGAAACAACGGGTGATCGTGGATAAGGTGTATGTACTTCTTAGGATGTCTAGCCTGAAACAGTTGATTCATTGCGTGTCTATTGGTCTCAGTTCAGTAGGTCAATTAAAACTTATGATATCAGTTTTATGAATGACACCGGAATGTCAGCAGCGTAAACATCATTAGCATCTCTTGAAGAAAGCAAAGAGAAACAGAGATAATAATATAAAAAAAAATCTACAAAAGGTAGCATTTATGAGAACGTGTAGGCTTGTTTTTGTTGTTGTTGTTTTTTGTTTTGTTTTGTGTGTGTGTGTGTGTGTGTGTGTGTGTTGTTTTTTGTTTTGGGTGTGTGTGTGTGTGTGTGTGTGTGTGTGTGTGTGTGTGTATGTGGCGGTTAAGGTCCACATTTATGTTACAGAAAATAAGAGAATAATGGAATGAACCGTAACCATACCAGAAGGTCCCAGCTTAGGAGTAAAATGCACAAAAGAAATATGAGTATAAAACTTGGAGGCATTGGTGTGCTCTGCTGAGTCCAGTGTCTCAAACATCACACAGAGAACAGACTGTCATTTGCATTTTATTTCCTGGGAATAAAAAACGAAGCAGATTAATCTACAGTGAACATTTTGAGAATTTCATTACAAAGAAAGGCCAAAAACACAAAGCCAACATCCAAAATCAAAGGTGCAAACATGCATGGGAAAGGTTGGGACAACCCCAAAAGCTTAAAGGCAGTCAGCAGTTGCTTTAGCATAGCTTATGGAGTCAATATATGGAAAGAGAGCTGATTGATTGTTACTTGTATACATATTTCTTTTAGGCTTTCTATGTTAGGTATTAGCTAGGGAATGACAGCTATCCACCGTGTAATTTCTGAAAGTGTGATATAAACTCAGAGAAATATGGAAAAGTAGAGGCTTTGTGGAAGCTGTTTGATGTTTGATCCTTTGTGGCTGTTTAGCCAAAGTGAACAGTTTGTTTTAGTGGACTGCTCTGTGAAATTCTAGAACCAAGGAAGTATAAGTGATTATTTGGAAAATTTGTGACCACCCAGTGGCCAAAGGCAAGCATAAGTTTTTTCTAGGAGTCTAAGTGAAATCTGTGACTGGACATGGAGAAGTGGCCAAAAGTGAACAGATTGTTTCTGTAAATAAACAATGACTTCATGCACATGCCCTTTGTGGGAAAATTCAGCTTTCAGATGCACATCCAAGTTGCTAAATGTATTAAAATTGATTTTTAAAGAACAATAAAAGAAAAGGAAACAATATAGTTGGGGTCACATAATATAATGAACTGAATTTGATGCTTGATTGTTAGAAAATAATCTAGGTAACATTTCAACATGCTCACTGACTTCTCGATGTTCAAATTAAAACTGGTTTTATAGTTCCAGGAAAAAAATTCACACTGCTATGTAATAGACTTCCTGTTTCAGTATGGATCCTAGTCAGAGGCAGCCTGAACTTATAGGCACCATGAAATTCTGTGTCTCCTTGTGGTGATGAGAGCCAAACGTGGCCTAGCTTAATACTATCCGAGATGCCCAAGATGTTGTTTTCATTCATCTTATTCTGACATCTGGCAACAGACCTTGGAGCAAGACATATTTTCCCGAATAGAAAAGGGAAATAACCATAATACTGGTGGAATTTAACCCTAGGCAGAGCTAATGGATACAATCTCTAGGCCAGTGAACACAGATGTGCCTTTTGCACAACCCTCAACATCCTGTAGTGTCCGAGTTTTATCTTGAGGCAATAGAATACTTAACAAAGAGCCACAGAAGCAAAAGGTCCCCTTTAGCTCACAATACTAGCTTGTAGTTCATCACCTGTTCATCTCCCAATCTGTTCTGAAGAACAAGGCACAGCAGCACGTATGGGGCCAATTTGTGACTATATCAAGTGTCCAGTCCTGAAATATTGATCACATATTGCAACTGGATGAACAGCAGTGGATTCAAGTCATGAAATCATAAGGACACGAGTCTGATTCTTAAATGCAACATAAAAATGCTGCATATTGCCATGTGTGCTTGTTATGCCAGATAGTCAGCCTAGCTACTTAGCAAATTCAAAGTGGTAGGAACTTGAAGCAGCTAGTCACATCATAACCATAGTCATAAGCAGAGAAATCAATACATCCATTTCTATTGCTCAGCTTGTCTTATCTACAGTTAAAGATTCCAGAATCTAAACCTGGGGAATGGTACCATCCACAGTGGGCTGAACCTTCCCTTCTTGAAAAAGCTAAATAAGAAAAAAAAAAAAAAAAAAGGCCATAAACATGCTTATAGGCCAACCTGATCTAGGCAATTCTTCATTGCCTAACTCTTATTTTGTGGTTCTAGGACTTATCATATTGTCAATTCAAACTCACTTTCACTCATATAGCATCAGTATATTAGTTTTCAATTTCAGCTAGCATTACCTATGGCTGATTGCAGTAGTCTCCAGCCATGACTAGCTACCACAGCAGTGAACCCCTTTTAACAGTGAGGACTGTGTTCTCAGCAGGTTGTGGAATCAGAGTTTGGCACAGCATTTTTGTATTGGTGGTTATCATGTGGCATAGAAGTCTGGAGATCTCTTCTGAGTGATTCTGCCTATTATTGCACAGAGAGAAAACTTTTAAGGTACTCTCCCAATCTGTTCTGAAGAACAAGGCACAGCAGCATGTATGGGGCCAATTTGTGACTATATCAAGTGTCTAGTCCTGAAATATTGATCACATATTGCAACTGGATGAACAGCAGTGGATTCAAGTCATGAAATCATAAGGACACGAGTCTGATTCTTAAATGCAACATAAAAATGCTGCATATTGCCATGTGTGCTTGTTATGCCAGATAGTCAGCCTAGCTACTTAGCAAGCTCCAGGCCAGTGAGAGAAAAACCAAAAAAGAAAGATAGCATCCTGGAACATCCTAAGAACAATATCCGAGACTCACCTTAGGCCTCCACACATTTGTACATCTCTACATGCATGTGTACCCATACACACATGTGCATACCAAAAAATAGAGGAAATAACTACTTTAGCTTAGGATTTCAGTACAAGATCAATGGATCTATTACTCTGGGCTGTGGCATTATATCACAGAGACGAGAGTGTCTGGCAGAAGGTACTCATTACAAGATAGACATTAACACAGAGAGGAAAGGATGGGGAAGCCAGGTCCCTGGAAGGCAGCATCCTCTAGTGAGTTACTTTCTCAGCTAGACCACACCTTCTAAATTTCCTACCCACTGCAATCACTGCCAGCGAACTCTTAATATATCAATAAATGACCTTATTCAGTGTGTTAGAGATGGTGGTGAGTCTTTTACTTCACAAAAGACCACCAGAGGGTGTAAAGGTTAAGTTTAAATGGTGACTTGGTAAAACCTAGAATTGCTTAGGAAAAGGGTCTGAACTGAGAAACTGTCTAGATCAGGTTTACCTGGAGACAGGTCTGTGGGAGCTGTCTTCATTGGTAATTAAGCCAGCCTACTGTGGGTAGCATCATTTTGTGGGCTGGGTCCCAGACTCCAGAAGATTAGAGAAAGCTACCTGAGTGCTATAAAAGCAAGAAGGGATGGCTTAGAGAACCTTTGTTTTTCTCTGTCTTGACTGTGGATGTGATATGACCAACTGTCTCAAGTTCCTGCCTCTGTGATTTTCCATGTGGTAATCAACATCTGTGAGCCAAATACATTCTTCTCCCCACCCCCAATTTGTGTTTTTTGTTGGGATATTTTATCACAGCAGTAGAAATGAAATCAGAAAAGGGGTAAATGAGTTTTGAACATGTGCATCTTTGGGAAACATTATTTACTGAAACCATAATAATCATAAGCCACAAATGGACTTTTCCTTAAATAAAAGACAATAAAGTCTATGCAGACAAGGTAACTAAAACTGTTATCAAATACATGCTAGTAATATAGTGAATGTTTCAAAATCTCTGCTATTGAAATGCTTCTAACTTATAAAAATTACATTTGTGTAACTTCTCAATGAAAAGAGCCATAATGATATGTGTTACACAGGATTTTCATTTATTAAGGTCTTTCATTGGCATTTCCAACAGAAAATTACCTAGCCTATGTTTTATGAAAAAAGAATACTTTTGATTATAATGGTTAAAGAAAGAAACAACTAAGGCAAATGGGCCTGGACTCCTGCACCTTGTGGATCAGAGTTATAAACTCTCTTCTCATCCCTCCACCTCCCTTCACTAAAACCAAAAGGATAAGTGCTGCAACCAAATAATTTCAGAGTGCTAAATAGTTAGGGAAACTGGAAACAGAGAAAGAAAATCTCCATGTGCTAAAAACAGGGCAAAGTCAGAAAAGAATGGCTGATCCATAGACTGCAGGCTGTGCCTGTGAACCCTGCAAAGTGGGCACTGGAAGGCAGGCTTCCCCATTGAACAGTGTGTAAAAAAAACCTCATCTACCTGCCAAATGAAATGACTGAACAATCTTTCCCACACTTTGGATGCATATTAAATATTAATATAATAAAATCCAGGAAGGCTTGTGCATAGCAAAAATAAATATTCAACTTTCTGGAAAATTAATAAAAGGATGTTCTGTTAGTCTAAATGAAGCAAAAATGTCTCACAGCACAAACCAAGAGAAAAATGATAATTGTAATAAAAATAAAACTCCTGTCAAGCTCATAGCTCCTGGAATGAGTGTCTACTCTTGGGATCCTTCAAACAGATCTGTGATGCCAGCCCTACTATCAACTCCTTCACCAATGCAGAAAACAACCAGGGGGACATAAAAGTGAAGACAGGAAGTTACCCTGTGCATAGGCAAAATGAGCACAGCCAGGCAGGTCTAGCACCTAGGCTCTGGTCTTCTCTGATTTCAGTTCGTCTTTAAGTCCATAAAGTTGTCCTACATTTGTTTAAGGGAGAAAGAAAAATCTTCATAAGAGTTAAGTCATTTTAGAAGGGCAAGGTTTGAGGGAAAGAGAGCTTAGGGGAGCAGGAGATCCCAACTGGATCAAGAACAGAAAGGGAGAACAAGGAATAACAGACCATGATAAATGAAGACCACATGAAAACAGGAATAGGCAGAGTGCTGGAGAGGTTCCCAGAAATCCACAGTGATACCTCCACTGTAGATTACTGGCAATGGTCGAGAGAAAGCCTAATCTGACCTAATCTGGTGATCAGATGGCCAAACAGCCTAACAGTCATGCTGGAACTCTCATCCAATAACTGATGGAAGTGGATACAGAGATCCTCAGCCAGGCCCCAGGTGGAGTTCCAGTAGTCCAGTTGTCAAGAAAGAGGAGGGACTGTAAGAGTGTGAATTATTGAGACCAAGATTGGAAAAACACAGGGACAAATAGCCAAATGAATGGAAGCACATGAATTATGAACCAAAGGCTGTGGAGCCCCCAGCTAGATCAGGCCCTTTGGATAAGTGAGACAACTGAATAGCTTGAACTGTTTGGGAGGCATCCAGGCAGTGGGACCCGACCTGTCCTTAGTGCATGAGCTGGCTGTTTGGAACCTTGGGCTTACACAGGGACACTTTGCTCAGCCTGGAAGGAGGGGACTGGACCTGCCTATACTGAATCCATCAGGTTTAAATGAATCCCCAGGGGAGTCTTGGCCCTGGAGGAAATGGGAATGGAGGGGAGAGGCTAGGAGAAGGTGGGGGCGGGGGCGGGAGGGGGATGACAGGGGAACCCATGGCTGATGTGTAAAATTAAAACACAAATATAATTAAAAATAAATAAATAAATAAAAATCCAGAAAGAAAAAAAGGAAGAGTTAAGTCATTTTAAATAGGTGAAATCACCAGGGAGAAGGGACTGACTGACTGCATACACTTTATAAAAAGCTTGTAGATTAGGTGTGTCTCAGTTAAAAACCACTAAGGAGAAGAGAATGAGATTAAAAAAAAATAGCAAAGAGATAAATATGGAATTCACAAAGTATACAATCCTGATGGCTGAGTAGGGGCGCTGAATCATTAGTGCATGACACAATTCAGACTTAAGTCACAAAACTTGACTATTTGACACACTGGATGAGGGAGAAAAAAAAAACTGGCACTGTAAAAGTTTCTGAAAAAATACAAAGAAATGCTTGATGAATATAAACACCCTACAAAACAGCAATTTTATTCCCCGTTAAAGACCACAGAGCAGAGCTTTCTAGCCATAGAGTTTTAAATAGACCAGAGACTTGCTGAAATAATGATCATCTTGGCCTGAGGGGTGGCTAAGAGGGACTGAGAGGTAGAAGGAGGCATGAAGAAGATGTAGTCCAGGGCCACCCAGACCACAGCACTCGACTGCACTAGCCACATACATCAGTCCATTAAATAAAATCTATGGCGTCAGAAAATAAGTTTAGAAAGTAAAATATTAAACTCACTGCAAAGCATGACAAGAATCCTCCTAGTTGGTAGACATATTAAAGTCTAAAGTATATATGTAAAGAATGTACATGTCTTCAAACGATCATGCATTAACTCTTCCTGAAGCACAAAGAAATGGGTGGGGAGAGTAATTATCTCTGATTCCAGTTTTAAAACAAGCATATGCAGAAAGCATGACAAAATGATGTAATTTATTAAATTTGGATCATGAGTTGGTACCTCTCAAGCAATTAATGGATTGTTACATGCCCCTCTAATATCCTGTGATTTAAACAGATATTTTTTAAAAAATTAATAGTTAGCAAAACCCAGGCCATCATTATTATCTACCTCTAGTTAGCTCCACAGTCCACTGTGATCACTTCTGGCAAACACTTCTTTGCACAGTACTCCATCTTGGCTTTCTTCTCTTCTCTTGGTATTCAAGACAACTCAGGTCTCTGTTGAAGCCATCATGCTCTGCTTCACAGCTATAACTTTTCAGTTAAATATCACTGAAGAAAACACAAAAGCACATTTAATTAACCTCAGTTAGATTACTCAGACCTAACTTATTGATTCTAGGCAAACTGTTTTCTATGTCCAACAGTATTGTCATAGGGGAAGTCGGTGGACACCTATGTCAAAACTTCTGCTCTTGTCTTAAATATTCATGTAATGTCTATCCTCCTACTGTGTGCTCAGGCTATGACCTTATTTCCTATTTCTCAGGAGATATAATAAATGAGAGGATTATGTATATACCATATATATATATGGTTTTTTTGAGACAGGGTTTCCCTGTGTAGCTTTGCGCATTTCCTGGGTCTCACTCTGTAGACCAGGCTGGCCTCGAACTCACAGAGATCCGCCTGCCTCTGCCTCCCGAGTGCTGGGATTAAAGGCGTGTGCCACCTCTGCCCAGCTCCAACAATATTTTTATCAGTCTACTGCCTTCAATTTCCCACTACTCTTTCTCTCCTAGTTCTATAGAAAATATGTTTTTCTTGTTCAAAGATGCAGTCTTTACTTGCGGACTAAAATTTATTTATATTCTCATCTATTTTTCTGTTATTCTAAAAAAATCTACACTTTCTTCTATACTATCAGTATTTTCTTCTATACTTTTTATTCTCCTATATCGCTGTGTTGATTTGAGTGTAAATGGCCCTCATAGAATCATGTGTTTGAATTCTTGGGCCATAGGGAGTGGCCTTGTTATAATAGGTGTTGCTTTGTTAGAGAAAGTACGTCATTTGGGATGGGCTTTGAGGTCTCATTTGTTCAAATCAGGCCCAGTGTGACAACGTCCCTTACTGATGTCTGTGGATCCAGATGTAGAACTCTCAGCTCCTTCTCCAGTTCCATATCTGCCTGCATGCCGCCATGCTTCCTGCCATGACAATAATGGAATAAATCTCTGAACTATAAGCCAGCCCAATGAAATGTTTTCCATTGTAAGAGTTGTCATGGTCATGGTGTCTCTTCACAGCAATAGAAACCCTAAGACAATCATTGTTGTGAGAATAAATAAATAAGGAAAGAGAGGATATGTCATATTATGCAGGCACAGAGTATATATCTTTTTATGTTTCTATTTTATGTGAGTTCACGAACTAAAATGCATTTTGCATGGTAAGTCAAAATGAAGTGACATTCTGGGGTTGAGTAAATTAAATTTTGTTACACAATTAACTTTACCTATTCATTTCATTTCTTCTTTTACTTCATTTATGCACATGTATTACAGACACATATGTCTGAGATAGATGTTCAGATCTGGATTGATGGAGGCTAAGAGAAAATAAAAGAAGGTGAAAATGAACTTCAACAGGAACAGATTGTCCCCTTATTAGAATAATGAAAGACCATGGTCACTCTGAGGCAGTAGAGTCTGTGAGGAGGCTCAGGAGCTTGGGGTTTATAGTGTAGAAAAGGGAACTTACGCCTAGGAGATGCATCTGTAGAGCTGTTTTCTGCAAAGTTATCAATGAAAACAGAGGTTCATATACTGACCTTCTTGTCAGGGGCTTCCCATGCCCTCACAGCCGGCAGATTTCATTATCCTATCAACACACATGCTGAAAATTCCTCCCCTGAGACTTTCCGGTCTTTAACCCTTGCAGATCCTAAGGATAGATGAAAGAGGCCAGGGAGATGTCATATCTTCTCTAATTTTGGAGAACCGCAGCAACCAAAGAATCAAGTTGGTTCTGAAATACATTAAGCTAATCTGAAATGTCTTTAATATTTTCTGAGAGCTGTTAAAACAGAGAGGTTAACTGATGGAAAGAAGCCTTTGTTCTGGCTGCTTTGTTCTGAGACCTGAGAAAATGTCCAGAGTGCAAAAAAGGAGTTGGGTGGCCTGTAAGTCCTCTTTCAGAGGTGACCTGAACTGCTGCTAGGAGATTGCAGGGACAGATCACTCTCACTGCTTTATAGCTGGCAGAGGGGATGTGTAGAAGGAGCAGCAGTTACAGCGCCCCAGTTGAGGTTTAAGGGGGCACTGTTAATTAAACAGTTAAGTTCACAGATGGCAAATAAGACAGAACATAAGACAACTATGTGATATCAATATGCATCTTGGGAGTGTGTTCAGTGAGTGAGGTAGCATCTACAACATACAAAAAGTGAGGTTGTTAGTACCATTACAATTCTTACTGAGAATGTAAAAAAATAGTTGTGTGTCTTTGCCATTAGCAGAAAAAAAGCACATTCGAGAAAACCTTGCAAAGAACCTTTGTCCAGGTGGACTACTAGAGATAAGGCAATTGGTTCAGTAGAAAAGCTTCAGGCATTTTTCACTGGCCAGCTTAAGCTGAGAACTGGCCATCTGGTATCCTCTATTACCACTTGTGGGGAATGTTATGAGACAAACTTAATGAGGATTTTTTTTTTAATAAGCCTTGCATAGTAAGGTGAATTGTAATTGTAAAACTGCCTGGACCATGAGGCAGAGCCCTGCAGAAAGACAAGGTCATTGTGTTTGTTGCAGGTAAACTCCTACACAAGGAAGAAGCAACTGGAAGCTACAACTGTAACAGAAGTCAGTTAAAGGCAGCACCTATCTGACAGGTTAAAGGATACACAGAATCTCTGAGTCCTTTGACTAATATTGTCTAGCAAAGTCCTATGGGTACCACTGGGATATCCCCAATAACTTGCCAAGTCTGTAAGTTTGAGGACAGTATACCTGGCAGTCGCCTTTAACAGGGGACAGGGGGTTAGGGTGCGGAAGGACACACGACAACTATGAGACGTGTTCTTCCAGAAAGAGATAGTGTGCCGTTGTTGATAAATTTCCCTCTCTCTCCCTCCCTCTCTCATGTTAAGAGATTTGTCACAAGAAAGGTTGTTCAAATAACATTTCATATGTTTAAGGATAATCTCAGGACTCTGGTCCCTTGAACTAAGAAACATATGACTGCTTTTAATCATAGGTGTACTTTCCTGATGAGTGCTTAAGATCATGTAGGTAGGCAAGATGAGTTTTTGTTTTTGTAATATCAAGGCCAATTGAAGATCACACTCTGGGTCACCTAAGTGTGCAAAGAACCTCCATCTCCTCTAGTCCTTCTCTTACCAGCCACATAAAGACCTTATTTGAACATTGTTTCACTTGGAAGCATAGAGGATTCTTTTCCTCCTCTTTGACACTCCTCTTTGTAGACCCTGATTGGAATTCACCAAATGGGGTCCCCCTGGCCTCCCAGAACAAGAGGACAAGTGGCCTTCTACTGTTACGGGGCATAGCAAGTGGTTGCCCACATACCCTGGGATTCCCTTGAGTTTGAAGGGAAGTGAAAAACTCTTCTACCTTTCAGTCCCTCCAGTTACATTAGAATAGTCTCCAAGTATGGTTATTAGGCACCTAAAAGAACAATTACACTAATGTGATACTTTTAACTACTGCATATTTAAATAAGTAGACATTTCTAAATAAAATCTGATTAGAGTCCCAGTTGCTGTTCCATTGCTGTGAAGACACGCCCTGACCACAGCAACTCTTATAAGAGGCAACTTTTAATGGGGTTTTCTTATGGTTTTAGAGGATCTGTAGGTAGTAGGAAGAATGAGAGACATTGGCCTGGATTGGGCTTTTAAGACCTTAAAGTCCAACCTCAGGGACATACTTCCTACAAGGCCACACCCCCTAATCCTTCTCAAGCAGTCCCATTCCCTGAAGACTAAGCATTCAAATGTATAAACCTATGGGGGAGGTGCATTCTTATTCAAACCATCACAATTAGACACAGTTAGATATGAGACAGTCCTTGTAATTGTTGATCTCAGATCTTAGAAACTTTTGTTGTTGCTGTTGTTTTTCGAGACAGGGTTTCTATGTGTAGTTTTGGAGCCTGTCCTGGATCTCACTCTGTAGACCAGGCTGGCCTTGAACTCACAGAGATCTGCTTGGCCCTGCCTCCTGAGTGATGGGAATAAAGGTGTACCCCACCACTGCGTGGCCAGATCTTAGAAATATTTGTACCACATAAATTATCTCTAACACTCATCCTCTGTGTACCTGAAATATTTTACTCAAATCTTGATAACTTGCAAAAGCTTTCTAGTCTTACTTTCCATTCTGGAAATATCCGTACACCTTACTCTTCATATATAAATCCTTCTATACTAAAACATTTAGCATCTTTACATCCATCTTTATAACATTTTAAAATTTCTTAGTGCCATGAGATATACCAGTAATAACAAATTAATTTGCTATCTATTGTAAGAATTTCCTCCCTAGGAGAGAGGGAAAACTAAGCAATGTCTGTGCTGGGGGATGTCTCTCTGTATGCTATAAATATATGTTGTTTCTATTGGTTAATAAATACGCTGTTTTGGCCTATGGAAAGGCAGTTTAGAGGCAGGTGGGAGATCCAAGGGGAAAAACAGGAAAGAAGAAAGACAGGGGAAGATGCCAGCCACCTCTAGGAGAAGCAAGATGTGAACGTACCAGTAAGCCACGGCCATGTGGCAACTTATAGATTAATAGAAATGGGTTAAGTTATAAGAACTAGCTAGAAAGAAGCCTTCCATAGGCCATGCAATTGATAATTAATATTAAGCCTCTGAATGATTATTTTATAATTAGCTGAGGGACTGTGGGGCTGGGCAAGATTGGAGGAAACTTCTGGCTATATGTCTGTCCTCTCATTTTAAGGCCCCAAATGACAAAGCAAAGTTCATTTTCATCCATAGTCACCCTGAGGAACCAATGACTCTATTGGGCTTACATATAGAAACTTAGATAGAGGTTACTGATGAGAATGTGGATGGTTCCAACATCACACTGAAAAGTCTAGTATATATGAGGTCCTTTTTATAGTTATACCAATAGGTCTTACGTTGCGGGATATTTGTATAGTATGATGATATGTTGTTGTGATTGGTGTAATAAAAAGCTGAATGGCTAGCAGCTAGGCAATAGAGATAGGCAGGAATTTGTGGAAACTCAGGATGATTTTAGGCACATGAGCGATGCCAATGAGACATGGAAAAAGTCAGACACGCAAATTGGGAGAGAGGTAAAAGCCACATGGTAGAATGTAGATTGATAAAAATGAGTTACTTAAAGTTATAAGAACCAGTTAGGAACAAGCCTAACCTGTAGGCTGAGGTACCATAATTAATGAGTCTCCATGTCATTATTTGGAAGCTGGCTGGCAGGACGAGAAAGAATCAGTGTAGTCTCACTTTTTCTCTTTTTAGTTTTTTTAAAGGGTGCACAAAATCGGCTTAGATGCCTTGTTCATCTTCTGATTTTGTGAGGAGTATTAACATTAAACAACTCCTGCTGTGATTATTTTAGGCCAGCCCAGCTGAAGGTATGAATATTGCAGATGCTCAACTTAGAAGACAGGAAAAAAAAGACCTATATTATAAAAGATACTACTTTAAAACACAAACAAACATAAACCTGGTTAATTAAGAATCTTGAAAAAACATTTGTTTATTTGTTTGTTTATAAAGAAGTAGTAGTGGTCAAAAATTTCCTCAGAATCCTTAAAATATTTGTGTATATATGTATGTATATATACACACTTCAATTTACATAAAAACACATTTAATGCACAGACATAAGTTATTCTTATCTAAAGGGAGAGCAAATGCCTAACAGGAAGAGCATATAGTGGAGTAGGGCTAATCACCATTTAATGTTAATTTATACCCCCATGCAATTGGAAACATGTTGTAGAACAGAAATTGCAATAAGTATCAAGGAGATAACACTTGGAACAGAATTATATAATTCAATCTTTTGTTCTTTTTTTTTGGGGGGGGGGGTCGAGACAGGGTTTCTCTGTGTAGCTTTGTGCCTTTCCTGGAACTTGCTTTGGAGACCAGGCTGTCCTCGAACTCACAAAGATCTGTCTTTTGTGCTTAAAAGAAGATTTAAAATTTTATAATTTAAGACCATTAGCCATCTCTTTTTGTTTTACCTCTGTTGTCACATTGATTGAATACACATTTTGTTTCTTATCATTTTTTTGTTTCTTAAAAATTTATGAACAAGGGATTGGGGATTTAGCTCAGAGGTAGAGTGCTTGCCTAGCAAGCACAAGGCCCTGGGTTCGGTCCTCAGCTCCAGAAAATAAAAATTAAAAATTAAAACAAAAATTCATGAACAAAATGAAGTTGGTCCAAGTTAACAACTTTGCATGAACATTTATTTATATATCAGTTTGGTACTAAGTATGTGATATAAAAAATATAATCACATGTGGATCATCTATATGCACCTAATCATGCATAAGATATAGTCCAATAAACCAAGATTTTGAACATTTTTTGGATTATGTATTTTATAATCTTAATTGTGAAAGTGAAATTTAACAGATTTTAGTAAATATATTGTTTAATCAGTCAGATACAAAGACAGACACATATGAAACAAAGTAGTGTTGGGAGAGAAATAATACTTTATTTCAATTAGAGGAAAAAGGGCCTGAAAATATTAGGTAGAAACAGCAGGTATTGGCACAGGGCAGAGCTCACCATAGCATCACCTCCCTGGCACTGGCCTGTCTAGTACTTGGTAACTTGAGTTTCAGGACGTTCTTAGAAGCCAGAAAATAATTATATAAAGTCTGTGTCAGAATTAAAAGAAAACAGTAAAATTACAAAATAAATACCCTGGAGATCTGATGTGACCTTCTTAGTCTAATACAGAAAGATTTGATAATCCCCAGAGGACTCAGCATGACAAGAAGTTTGGTTTGTGCCATGTGGTTATATTAACTGGGAAAGTAGTGAAGTCACAAGGTGTTTGAATTTTTTATATCATTAGCAAAGATGATGGCAAAGTCAAATGGCTGCTCCCATCTTAATGAGATCACCAGCCAAGGCAGCAGCAAAGCACACTTTTGCTTTCTGCTCAACTGAGCTCCATGATAACATGAGGCCATCCCCCATCATAGTACAAGTCCCTGTGTGATCCACCATCTCAAAGATGAAATGTGCATCATTACACACTTTTATTTTAAAAAAGGCACTTCAGTTAAATTAGTACAGGGAGGACATGGTACCTATGGCCTAGCCAGGTCGATCCAAAATAGTCACATAAAGAAACAGAAGAAGGCATTTCATGTTGCCAGCTCAAAGAAACAGGTTAGAGTAGCTAGAATCACAGCAGGAAGGCTCTCTCAGAGTTTCAGAAGAGGCAAGGGAAGAAGAAAATCACAAAACATGCTTCCAAATAAAAATAAAATTGAGTTTTCTCCAGGTGGAGAATAACTTCTCCAATCTCCCTAAGGGGTGTTACCAGCAGGATGGGAGAAGACCAGCAGTTCAAAAATCACCGTGTATTATTATTTTTGCACAGAATCGGGGGACTAGCTTTTGCCTTCAGTACACTTGTACAGTGCTTATTTTTACTGTAGGCATCTCTATTTTGTGATATAAATAATAACCTCTGTTGGAAATAGTTTACCAATTAGCTGTCCTTTAGGGTGAAATGCCTTTGCTTACTTCAGTTACTTCCTTCTCTCTTTCTTTGTTACATAGTCAAGGGTCCTCTATGACACAGGACATGGGTTTAGAAGATGCTTTGAGGCAAACATGCTTGAGTTTGAGGTGGGAGAGCCAGTTCTCAGTAAACTCAAACAGCACAGGACAATTTGCCAATGTATCAGCAACCATGTGGACCAGAATTGTCTTTCTGTTCTGGACAAGATTTAGGGGATTCCTCAGTCAGGAAGAGGTCCTAGATCTTAAAATCTCCAAACTTTGGTGTCTCAAAAGAGGTCAATAGTTCATCTCTGATGCATAGAGAGGCAGTGCCAGAGAACAATTTGATAGGGAAGAAATAACCAGCCAGATTAGCATCTGAGAGAGACTTTAGGACATTTTGTTTATAAGTTTGATCTAATAAAACCTGATAGAAAAAAAAAAACTGTAAGCCAATGGCAAGAGTGGAGATAGAAAGGAACTTGAAGGTGGATCTATTACTCAGGGTTCTCTGGGGCAGTAGTTCTCAACCTTCCTAATGCTGCGATCCTTTAGTACAGTTCTTCATACATCAACCCCTCCCAACCATAAAATTGTTTTTGTTGCTATTTCATAACTGTAATTTAGCTACTGTTATGAATCATAATTTAAATATCTGTGTTTCCCAATGGTCTTAGGGTTGGGACCCATAGGGTGAGAACCAATGCTCTCAAAGAACAGAACTGAAAGAGTATTTGGGATTTCTTAGACTTATTTGTAGTGGGTAGCCATCCCAGCATTGGCCTGGAAGTTCCAACCCCCATTGAGGCTTCGGTAATGGTCACGCCCACAAGGCAAGGCAGAGGAGGAAGCGGAAGACCGAGGATCGAGAGGAGGGCTCTCTCTTGGTTCCGGGACCCTGGACGCTGGAGGTAGACTGAGCAGAGTTCTCTAGAGAACACCTCTGGACTGCGCTATACCTTTGCCAGACCCTGCAACCTACCTCTTCATTTGTAAGTTACCCCAAAAAATAAACTTCCCTTTTAACTACGTGGAGTGGCCTTAATAATTTCACCATTACTTATTAGAGTGGCTTATGGGCTGTAGTACAACTAGTCCAGCAATGGCTGTCTCCCGACAGAAAGTATAAGAATCCTGATAAGATAAAAAGGGAGATTATGGAATCTACTTTTAAAAAAGGAACTACTTGTTTTAAATAGGATAAGTACTGAAAATTTTTTGCCTGAGTTTATCAAATGTTACTGGACTGGACATTGTTATATATTAATGGAGTTTTTTGCCTGAATCTGGATTAGACATCATTAGTGTAATCTTGACTGTGTATATTGTATATACTTATTGGATATGATTTTTCTTGTATTAGTTATAACCTTTTTAAAATTTTAGACAAAAAGGGGAAATGTGGTGGTATTGTGTTCCCCACAATATTGTGCACCCTAATAATTTATCTGGGGTCAGAGAACAGACAGCCACTAGAACAGAGCCAGAAATTGTGGCTAGAAAATGGGTCAGAGCAAGCCATAGTAGAAGTTGGGTGGTGGAGGTGAATGCCTTTAATCCCCGCACTTGGGAGGCAGAGCCAGCTGGATCTCTGTGAGTTCAAGGCCACATTGGAAACAGCCAGGCATGGTGACACATGCCTTTAATCCCAGGGAGTGATAGCAAAAAGCAGAAAGGTATATAAGGCCTGAGGACCAGGAACTAAGTTAGTTAAGCATTTTGGCTGGTTAAGCTTTAAGGCTTTGGAGCATCACAGTTCAGCTGAGATTCATTCTCGATGAGGACTCAGAAGCTTGCAGTCTGAGGAAACAAGACCAGCTGAGGAACTGGCAAGATGAGGAAACTGTGGCTTGTTCTACTTCTCTGATCTTCCAGCATTCACCCCAATAACTGACCTCAGGTTTGAGTTAATTAATAAGACCTTTTAAGATTCCAACTACAGAATCCAGTAAGTGTTTGGTCCACAAGGCAAGACATCCCAGCCTGTCTTCAATAAGTGTCAGATTCCTGAAAAAATGGGCTCTAATACCAGTGACAAAATGCCTCAGCAGCAAGATGGATGAACTTGCTAATGAGAATGAGGGCAAGCAGGTGAAAAGCAAAAACTTCTTTCTTCCATGTCCTTTACATAAAGTGCCAAGAGAAGGTGTAACCCAGATTGAAGGTGGTTCTTCTGACCTCAAATGATCCAGTTAACTAAAAATTCCCCTCTAGTATGCTCAGCTGCTTGGGTTTTTAGTTGTTTCTGGGTATCGTGGAGTTGACCATAAAGAATAATGGGAAACTACAGTGGGAAACCTCAGAACATTTACCATTCCCTCTTAGGAAGTTGCCTGATTTGGTGAGATTTTGAAATTAGAAAGTTATTGCCCAATTTGGATTGGGCCCAGATTTTAGTCAACAGAGTGTCATAGTTAGGTTGCTATGAAGATGACCATGGCAACTCTTATAAGGAAAATATTTAATTGAGGTGACTAGCTTATAGTTTTAGAGGTTCAGTACATCATTGTCATGTTGGGGAGCATGGCGGCAGGCAGGCATGTTGTTGTATAGGCAACAGAAAGTAGACTGTGTGTCAGTCACACTGAGTGAAGTGGGAGCAAAAGAGACCTCAAAGCCCTCCCCCACAGTGGCACACTTCCTCCAGTAAGACCACGTCTCCTTTAGCAAGGCCACACCTCCTCCTAATGGTGCCACTTCTTTTGGGGATCATTTTCTTTCAAATCACCACACATAATAACACCTTAATGTTTGTTTTAGAGAAAGTCCAAGGTGTGTAGGAACGGAGATATTGAAACTTATTTGGGACAAGGTAAGGGTGATAGTTCTTGTTCTCAAATACTTTAGCTTATATCTACTTGACATAAAACTATCCAGCACACTGAGGATTAATAAAAAAAAATTAAGTATAATCCATGGCTCATTTTGTTAAATATTATGTAATAGATGATTGACCACTATAATGGGAAGTTACTAGAATTTAATTTAATTTTTAGCTGGAAAAAATAAAAAGCTAAATAGGCTCTTTCAACAAAACAAACAGTATGTTGAATTACATTGTGAAAAAATTTTCATAACTTCGAGAGTACCTATATATTTGATAATATTTTATGAATGTTAAATTTCTTTCTGTGCCATAATTAATTTGGGTTATTTGGAAGAATGCCCTTTCCTTCAGAGAACTAGCTCTGAATCAGTTTAACAGAAAGAAAAGAGAAGAAAAAGTGACTCCATTAAGAGAAAACGCTTGCAACAGAGGTGGGAGTTCATTGTTCTATTCTTACGATTTTCATATGAATTGAAAGAACTAAAAGTTAAACATGGGAAATAAGTAAAAAATTGTGAGGTTTAATTTTTATTCGTTTTTAATAAAAAAGTTTTGTGTATAATCAAAGCAAGATTATGTCAGATTTATTCAAAGAGCTTATTATACATCCTCAAAAAGAGCATTATTAATTTATTCATTAAGGCAAGAAGACTTTGTTCAACCATGTGCCATTTACATATTCTCTATAATTATTTCACTATCACAATTATATTTTTGATAGGTTAAAAACTTCAATCACAACTTACATATCAGAATATTCATGCATTTCCTTAATACAATCCTTTCTAAGCAATGCTTATGTAACATCACATGTCTGTATTAAACTGTCCTGTATATCTATGTTCATTTTACATATGTATAAGGCTCTGTTTATAGCTATATATGCTCTATGGAATTTTATTATTTATTATTGAAATAATTAGGAATATACAATAAGACCTTGAGAAAAAATATATTGCTGGTGGAAAGCAGGAATTAACTGGAAAAATAATTCTTTAAAACAACTGTAGAGGACATTTTAGATATTAATCATATCTTATAGAGTTATTATCAATTAGCATATCTTGCTAGATTTCTGAAAGCTGCTGGGTCAGATAGCCTTGTGTAGATGGCAGAAAAATAACAACAACAAAAAGGTCTTGCTTTTTACAAAGCAGAAAGAGAAGACCAATCATCAAGATTTTCCTATGACCTCTGCATACAGGCCATGTTTACCTGTATTTATACACAGTAATTCACACATAGAGAGAAACGTGTGTGCATGTGTGTGTGTGTGTGTGTGTGTGTGTGTGTGTGTGTGTGTGTGTTTTAGAGATTTAGAGAATTGGGCCTGCTAAAACTAGATTACTACAAATCATTTACCAGAAAAAGCAAAAAAAAAAAAAATTACAATCCTGGATTCTGGGAAGTCCATGATGCAGATCTATCTATTGTATGGTAAGGTGTCCCTAGATTGCAGTTTTCATGGTAGTCCTTTTCTTTTTGAAAAGAAAAAAAAAGAGAGTGTTATGGGGATAAGAGAAGGAGAGCAAAAGAGAAAGAAAGAGTTCTAATTTCCTTACAAGACATTCATCACATTATGATGTCTCCATTCTTATGGCCTAGTTACTTCTCCAAAGTCTTACCTCTGAAATTGTCACATTGTGAATTGGGATTTCCATGTATTAACTATGGTGGGTCCAAATATTCTGTCACAACACCATGTAAATGTAGGTATGTGTGTGTTAATTTTGTATGTTAGCTCAATACTCATTTTTAACAATCTGGTATGTCCCAAACCAGAACACAATAGTTTTAGGAAATATTTAAATTAAGACTTTAAAATTATATCAATCAGTCAACATGATGCTTTGCATGTGTTAAATAAGTTTTCACTACATTATGAGCAAAGATAAATCATAGAAGTCTGTATTACTAAGGACATTAAAAATAACCTTGCTCTCAACTTAGCATTTTTGTAGTAGAATATCCTAATGATGGGTTTCTGGATTTAAAAGTTTAATGTGTATCTTAACAACCATAAGGGGATCAATTTCCTGCATTAAACTCTTCAGCATTATCATCCAAATTCTATTTTATATGGTATATTCAAATGAAATGTGATCAAATGGAAACCTTGAAATTAAGAATTTTAAGCACCCAAGTCTCCTTCCTAAATAATTAGCTAGTTCTAAAAGTGAGCCTCTGTATTAATCTGCAAATGAACAAGGACTTTGGAGTTATACCACATTGGTCCCAGGCTGTGGTTCTATTAATTATTATATAGATTAACTACACACTGAGCTGACACTTTTCATTAAGACAGCTGCTAAAACATCAAGAATGAACAATGCATTGTGTTTTAGCTTCAGAAGGATGCACCCAGAGGCTGTTTAACAGGCTTTAATAACTACTCTGCTCCACATGGACAAATTTCACTTAGCTAGAAGTGTTCAGAAGCACCACAGGTTAGAACTCATCACTCTCCTCAACTTTTAAATCATAAAATTTCAATATCTATGCATAAATATGCAAGTCTATATTAAAATATTTTATCTAAATCTGAGCTGTGTAAATGTGAAAAAGGAAAAATTAGATACATCATAATGTCAAAAACCAAGAAAGGCAATCAGTAATTGTTTATATTGGGAATAAAAGCAAAACATATTTATGTCATGGCTAACTCTGAATTCCATTGCTGATTTAAGCCTTTTACACTTTTTCACAAATTATTTACGTTTATGTATTGCTACCGCCTCTGAAATTAAAACTTGCATAACTTACTAGAATATTCATATGTTACATTTTCCAAAGTCTAGAAAATTTGTAATAATTAGGTTAAAAATACCTTACACCAATAATTTTAAGATTCCTCAAAATTTTGACCCTGAATACATTTTTGACCTGTTCCTTTAACATGTGAGTTAATAGCCTTTGAAAGTTCTTGCCTCTGATTTTAAGCACATCAATTATAGTTATTGATTCTAAGTTTGTTCCTTCAGTTTTAAGGGATAATTTTCTGAAAGTTAGACTCTCAATATTAATAAAAATATAAAGCAAAAAAAAATATTGTAAATCTTGTTTGACTGATTAACAATGAGAAGGCGACAGGCGTGTTAAAACAGATTCAGGGACAACTCAATAACACATTTATTGACCAGAAGCATTGCATTAAGTTTACAAATGGCCACAAACCTCTATCTTTCCACAGGAGAGGGATAGCATTAAAGTCTCTATTGTCCTGGGCAGAAAACATGGTTGGTGCTTAGGTTTTAAAGGCTGGACTTAAACCCATTCAGTACTACCATACTAAGAAAATAATACTTACTCAGTCAAGTTATCATTCATGTTTTCAATTTTGACTTTTCTCCAGTTGCTGATATGCAGTAATATATTTTCTCTGGCAGTAGCAGTGAGACACTGACCCAGTGAGCCACTGTCCTGACCACAAGAGGAAATCTATGGTACAGTGTATAGTCACTATTTCTTGCATATTTTACTCTGTTTTTTAAGATCCTATCATGTCTACAAAGTGTCTATCTGTATATTTGTGGAATATTAAGTCCTTTATGACATGAGACAATTTTTGTTCAACTGTGGGATGACATGAATATGTTCAATGCTGATCAGGCTGAGATATGATATTTTATAGACAATGGGAGAAATCCATAGAGTCTGTTTTAAGGACAAAGGAATTTATTTGGGAAATAAAACTCATAAGACAGAATAGAGAAATTTGTTGCAGGATCCTGGAAGGGTGAAGTACAGTCTCAGGATATTCTTCCACCTGAGATCTGCCTGGTCCGTCCCAGTATCCAAAACTCCAAGGGAGCAAAGAGAGCCACCTATATACATCCCAGGACTTAAGTGTTCCAGGAGGCCATGCCCCAGGGACATGTACTTCAAGGTCACAGGGAGATGTAACACTTACCTGATACCTCACTAGGGACAGTGCTTCAAGATCATATCTAGAAGAGATACTCCCTATATCTACTTTTGCAACTAACCACTACTTATAGGTTACAGGAATTAAATTCATGTTAAATTTATAATACTGTCACCCAGTGATGAGTTTGTTTAGATATAACCCTATCCTACTGTAAGTGGATAATTGTCCATATGTATGGTAGATAGAATAATAACAGTTAAAATGTCCATGGCCCAGTCCCCAGAACATGTGACTATATCAGCTTACATGACACAAGTTGATATATCAATTGGGACTCCTTGGTTACTCACATTGGTGGGGTCAACATACTAACAAGATTTCTTCTAATGAAAAGAAGGTAAGTGGTATAAATGAAGAGAGCAGAGTTGATGATAGAGACAGGGTTTGGAGTGACTTTCTTTCGAGATGGTAGAAAGGGATGTAACTCAAGCAACACAGGTGTCTCTAGAATGCCGAAATGGCGAGCGGTCTCTAAGGGGACAGATGGTTAAGCAAGCATAAAGCGCTACAGCCCATGCAGACTGAAATGCCATGCAAGAAATAGAGCTTCAGACAACCTGTCCTACCTAAACATGATGGAGCACAGTTTGAAATCTTTTGGTTGTCCATTCAGGACTCACCCACCTCTTTGACATTAACTGTATACTTTAAATACTGCTGAATAGAACTGGGGAGAATTCCCAGCACACCTCAACCTTGTCATTTCTGGGTTTCAACACTCTTGCTTTTAGTTTTAGACCCTTTCTCACAATTTCCAATCCATATCTATCTTCATTACTGCCCTACTTATCATTTTCTCTCTTCCATCACTTGCTCATTTAACTAATTCATATGATTAGATAAATACATTACAATTGCTTCAATGACCATAAAAATCACTTAACGCTTTTTTTATTGTGACATTTTTTCTTTATTATTATGTTTTTTAAATTTTATACATCAGCCATGGATTCCCTTGTCCTCCCCCCTCCCACCCCCACCTTCCCCCCAGCCCCTCCCCTCCATTCCCATCTCCTCCAGGATCAAGGCACCCCTGGGGATTCATTTAAACCTGGTGGATTCAGTATAGGCAGTTCCTGTCACCTCCTTCCAGACTGAGCAAAGTGTCCCTGTGTAAGCCCAAGGTTTCAAACAGCCAGCTCATGCACTAAGGACAGATCCTGGTCCCACAGACTGGATGCCTCCAAAACAGGTCAAGTTATTCAATTGTCTCAATTATCCAGAGGGTCTGATACAGCTGGGGGCTCCAATCTTTGGTTCGTAATTCATGTGCTTCCATTCATTTGGCTATTTGTCCCTGTGCTTTTTGCAATCTTGGATTCAACAATTCATGCTCTTGCAGACCCTCCTCTTTCTCAACAGTTGGACACCTGGAGCTCCACCTGGGGCCTGAGAATCTCTGCATCCACTTCCATCAGTTATTGGATGAGAGTTCCAGCACGATTGTTAGGGTGTTTGGCCATCTGATCACCAGACTAGGTCAGATCAGGCTTTCTCTCGACCATTGCCAGCAGACTACCTAGGATATATCATTGTGGATTTCTGGGGACCTCTCCAGCACTCTGCCTATTCCTGTTCTCATGTGGTCTTCATTTATCATGGTATGGTATTCCTCATTCTCCCATTCTGTTTTTTATCCAGCTGGGATCTCCTGCTCCCCTAAGCTTTCTTTCCCTCAAATCTTGCCCTTCGTTACTCCCACTATCGTCCAGGTTATTCATGTAGATCTCATCCATTTCTCTGTCATTGGGTAATCCTTGGGTCTTTCCTAGGGTCCCGTTTTCTAGGTAGCCTCCCTGGAGTTGTGTAGCAGTCTAGTAATCTTTGTTTTACATCTAGTATCCTCCTATGAGCGAGTACATACTATGTTTGTCCTTCTGAATCTGGGTTACCTCACTCAGGATGATTTTTTCTAGATCCATCCTTTTGCCTGCATACCTAATGATGTCATTGTTTTTCTCTGCTGAGTAGTACTCCATTGTGTATGTGTACCATATTTTCTTTATCCATTCTTCAGTTGAAGGGCATCTAGGTTGTTTCCAGGTTCTGGCTATTACAAACAAAGCTGATATGAACATAGCTGAGCAAATGCCCTTGTGGTATGATTGAGCATTCCTTGGATATATGCCTAAGAGTGCTATAGCTGGGTCTTGGGGAGATGGATTCCCAATTTTCTAAGGGAATGCCATATTGATTTCCAAAGTGGCTGTACAAGCTTGCATTCCCACCATCAGTGGAGGAGAGTTCCCCTTGCTCCACATTACCTCTCCTGCATAAGCTGTCATCTGTGCTTTTGAACTTAGCCATTCTGACAGGTGTAAGGTGGTATCTCAGAGTCTTTTTGATTTGCATTTCCCGGGTAATTAGGGATGTTGAGCAATTCCTTAAATGTCTTTCAGCCATTTGAACTTCCTCTGTGGAGAATTCTCTGTTTAGTTCTATAGCCCATTTCTTAATTGGACTGTTGGGCATTTTGATGTCTAATTTCTTGAGTTCTTTATATATTCCGGTTATCAGCCCTCTGTCAGATGTGGGGTTGGTGAAGAACTTTTCCCATTCTGTAGGCTGTCACTTTGTCTTGTTGACTGTGTCCTTTGCTCTACAAAAGCTTCTCAGTTTCAACAGGTCCCATTGATTGATTGTTTCTCTCAGTGTCTGTGCTACTGGTGATATATTTAGAAAGTGCTCTCCAGTGACAATGCATTCAAGAGAACTTCCTACTTTCTCTACTATCAGGTTCAGAGTAGCTGGTTTTATGTTGAGGTCTTTGATGTACTTGGATTTAAGTTGTGTGCATGGAGACAGATAATGGGTATATTTGCAGCCTTCTACACATTGACATCCAGTTATGCCAGCACCATTTGTTGAAGATGCTTTCTTTTTTCCATTGTACATTTTTGGCTTCTTTGTCAAAAATTATATGTTCATAGGTGTGTGGGTTAATGTCAGGGTCTTCAATTCGATTCCATTGGTCCACATGTCGGTTTTTATGCCAGTACCAAGCTGTTTTTATTATAGTAGCTCTATAGTAGAGCTTGAGGTCGGGGATTGTGATGCCTCTAGAGGTTGTTTTATTGTACAGGATTCTTTTGGCTATCCTGGGTTTTTTGTTTTTCCATATGAAGTTGAGTATTATTCTTTCCAGATCTGTGAAGAATTGTGTTGGTAATTTAATGGGGATTGCATTGAATCTGTAGATTGCTTTTGATAAGATTGCCATTTTTACTATGTTAATCCTGCCTATCCATGAGCATGGGAGATCTTTCCATTTTCTGACATCTTTAATTTCTTTTTTCAGGGACTTAAAGTTTTTGTCATATAGGTCCTTCACATGCTTAGTTAGAGTAACCCCAAGGTATTTTATATCATTTGTGGCTATTGTAAAGGGTGATGTATCTCTGATTTCCTTCTCAGCCTGTTTGTATAGTGTATATAGGAGGGCTACTGATTTTTTTGAGTTGATCTTGTATCCTGCTATGTTGCTGAAGGTTTTTACTAGCTGTATCAGTTCCTTGGTTGAATTTTTGGGGTCACTCATGTATACTACCATGTTATCTGCAAATGGGGAAAGCTTGACTTCTTCCTTTCCAATTTCTATCCCCTTAATCTCTTTATGTTGTCTTATAGCTCTGGCTAGAACTTCAAGTACTATATTGAATAAGTATGGGGAGAGGAGACAGCCTTACCTTGTTCCTGATTTTAGTTGTATTGCTTTGGGTTTCTCTCCATTTAATTTGATGTTGGCTGTTGGCTTGCTATAGATTGCCTTTATTCTGTTTAGGTATGTTCCCTGTATTCCTGATCGCTCCAAGACCTTTATCATGAAGGGGTGTTGGATTTTGTCAAATGCCTTTTCTGCATCTAGTGAGATGATCATGTGGTTTTTTTCTTTGAGTTTGTTTATATGGTGTATTACATTGATGGACTTTCGTATGTTGAACCACACTTGCATCCCTGGGAAGAAGCCTACTTGATCATGGTGGATAATTGTTTTGATGTATTCTTGGAGTCTGTTTGCCAGAAATTTATTGAGTATATTTGCATCAATGTTCATGAGGGAGATTGGTCTGTAGTTCTCTTTCTTTGTTGCATCTTTGTTTGGTTTAGGAATCAGGGTAAGTGTAGCCTCATAGAAGGAGTTTGGTAATACACCTTCTGCTTCTATTGTGTGGAACAATTTAAAGAGTATTGGTATTAAGTCTTCTTTGAAGATCTGGTAGAATTCAGCAGTGAAACCATCAGGTCCAGGGCTTTTTTTGGTTGGGAGACTTTTAATGACTGATTCTATTTCCTTGGTGGTTATTGGACTATTTAAATGGTTTATCTGGTCTTGATTTAACTTAGGTATGTAGTACCTATCCAGAAAATTATCCATTTCTTTTAGATTTTCCAGTTTTGTGGAGTAGAGGTTTTTGAAGTATGACCTGATGATTCTCTGGCTTTCCTCATTGTCTGTTGTTATGTCCCCCTTTTCATTTCTGATTTTGTTAATTTGGATGCTCTCGCTATGTCTTTTGGTCAGTTTGGATAAGGATTTGTCTATCTTGTTGATTTTCTCAAAGAACCAACCCTTTGTTTCATTAATCCTTTGTATTGTTCTCTTTATTTCTATTTTATTGATTTCAGCTCTCAATTTGACAATTTCCTGGCATCTGTTCCTCCTGGGAGACTTTGCTTCTTCCTGTTCAAGGGCTTTCTGGTGTGCTGTCAAGTCACTAGCATGAGATTTCTCCAGCTTCTTTATGTGGGCATTTAGTGCTATGAATTTCCCTCTTAGCACTGCTTTCATAGTATCCCATAAGTTTGGGTATGTTGTGTATTCATTTTCATTGATTTCTAGGAAGTCTTTAATTTCTTTCTTATTTCTTCCTTAACCCATTGGTGATTCAGTTGAGCATTATTCAGTTTCCACGAGATTGTAGGATTTCTGTAGTTTTTGTTGTTGTTGTTGACATCTAACTTAAGCCATGGTTGTCTGATAGAACACAGGAGGTGTTGAGATTTGCTTTGTGGCCAACTATGTGGTTGATTTTAGAGAAGGTTCCATGGGGGGGCTGAGAAGAAGATATATTCTTTTTTGTTCAGGTGGAATGTTCTATAGATATTGATTAAGTCCATTTGAATCATAACATCAGTTAAGTCCATTATTTCTCTGTTAAGTTTCAATTTGTAGATCTCTCCAGAGGTGAAAGTGGGGTGTTGAAGTCTCCCACTATTAATGTGTGGGGTTTTATGTTATTTAAGCTTTAGTAATGTTTCTTTTACATATGTGTGTGCTCTTGTGTTTGGGGCATAAATGTTCAGAATTGAAACTTCATCTTGGTGGATCTTTCCTGTGACAACTATGTAATGCCCTTCATCATCTCTTTTATTTGATTTTAGTTTGAAGTCTATTTTGCTGGATATTAGGATGGCTACACCAGCTTGCTTCTTAAGACCATTTGATTGGATAGTCTTTTCCTAGCCTTTTATTCTTAGGAGGTGTCTACCTTTAAATTTGATGTGTGTTGATTGTATGCAGCAGAAAGATAGGTCCTGTTTTCCTATCCATTCTGTTAGTCTGTGTCTTTTTATAGGTGAATTAAGTCCATTGATATTAAGGGATATTAATGACCAGTGATTGTTTTTTACTGTTATTATTTTTATTTTTTGGTGGTAGAGTGTGTGCACTTGTGTGTACTTCTCTTCTTTAGGGTTTACTCCTGTGGTGTTATCTATTGCCTGTGTTTTTGAGGGTGTATCTGACTTCCTTAGGTTGGAATTTTCCTTCTAGTGCTTTCTGTAGGGCTGGGTTTGTGGATAAGTATTGTTTAAATCTGGTTTTGTCTTGGAAGGTCTTATTCACTCCATCTATGATGACTGAAAGTTTTGCTGGGTATGTTAGTCTAGGCTGGCTTCCATGGTCTCTTAGTGTCTGCATTATATCTGTCCAGGTCCTTCTGGCTTTCAAAGTCTCCATTGAGAAATCAGCAGTTATTCTGATGGGTTTGCCTTTATAAGTCACTTGGCCTTTTTCCTTCTCTGCCCTTAATATTCTTTCTTTATTCTGTATGTTTAGTTGTTTAATTATTATGTGGCGAGGGGACTCTTTTGGGGAGTCTAGTCTGTTTGGTGTTCTATAGGCTTCTTGTATCTTCATAGGCATTTCCTTCTTTAAGGTGGGAAAGTTTTCTTCTATGATCTTGTTAAATATATTTTCTGTGCCTTTGAGTTGGTATTCTTCTCCTTCCTCTATCCCTATTATTTATATGTTTGGTCTTTTCATGGTGTCCCAAATTTATTGGACATTTTGTGTCATGACTTTGTTGGTTTTAGTGTTTTCTTTGACTGATGAATGTATTTCTTCTACCATATCTTCAACACCAGATATCTTCTCTTCCATCTCTTGCATTCTGTTGGTTATATTTGCATCTGATGTTCCTGTTTGTTTACTCAGATTTTCTATGTCCAGCATTCCTTCTGCTAGTGTCTTCTTCATTTTTTCTCTTTCCCTCTTCAGGTCTTGGACTCTTTCCTTCATCTGTTTTGTTGCTTTTTCATGATTTTCTTTCAGGGACTTATTGTTTTCTTCTGCTTTATTTATCCTTCCCTCTAGTTTTTTATATCATTCTTCCCATTTTTTTTTGTTTGTCTGTTCCTCCACTTTATTTTTGATTGCTTCTATGTCAGGCTCTAGCCTCTTCATGATGTTACTTATAAGGTTGTTTTCTTCTGCTTCTTCCATTCTGTGATGTTCAGGTCTAGCTGTTGGAGAAGGGCTAGGTTCTGGTGATGCTGTATTGCTCTTTTTTTTTTTTTTTTTTGAGCTGAGTATTGAACCCAGGGTCTTGCGCGTGTTAGGCAAGTGCTGTACAACTGAGCATATTTCTCTTTATTTTGTTGTATGTACTTCTGCTTTGACGTCTGCCCATCTCCTCATGGATTTGTTCTTGGTCTTATCAGTGCACTTAGTCCAGACAGCGTTGACAGATTTAGGCAGCCTCTGTCTGGTCCAGATGGAAGTTCTGGGCTGGATGGGAGCTCTGGTCCAGATGAGAGTGTTGACCAGATGGGAACTGGGGGCTGGACTCTGAGTCTCAGGAAGTCCCTGGAGTCTCCTTATCTTGTCCAGATGGGAGCTCCTCTTGTCCACATGGGAGTTCCGGGGTAGGATGGAAGCTCTGTTCCAGATAGAAGTTCCGGGGCAGATGGTAGGTGGGGGCTCTGGTCCATATGGGAGTTCTGGGGCAGGATGGAAGCTGGGGGCTGGTGTCTAAGTCTCAGGAAGTGACTGGGATCTCTCTGGTCCAGATGGGAGTTCTGGGACTGATGGGAGCTGGGGGCTAGTCTCTGAGTCTCAGGAAGTTGCTGGGGTTACAGGCAGATGGGTATCGGGCAGGGTGTGGAGACTGCAGGGTCTGCCTGCAGTCTTGGAAAAGGGGAGCCTTTCCGCATGGCTGGCCAAATGGCCGGAAACTGGGGCCAAGTTGGGCAGGTCTTCCTGGGATGGCTAGTGCCCAGGGGTGGGACCTATCTTTCTCTTTAATGCAAAGCTGGCTGGTAATTATGCATTCCAACCAAGAACTTGTTAACATCTCATTGCTAACAACTCTCTAAGTAATCAAATAAACAACTATCAAATATAATAGAGGTTACCAGCTCCATTTACATTCCAAATACTATGACATTCACAGAGCATAGTTTCTATTTCTAATGTGATATATTTCACAAGCAAAAGGGATATACATTCCAATACACTTACATCATATATGTCTGCTTTGTTATTTTGAGTAAAGTTATGGTTTTACGAGGTCTAGCAGTCCAGAGAAATAACATACGGCATGAGTTCTATAGTAAATAACTTTGCATTGTATGATGGGAACTGGCAAAATATAAAAGACTAATAAGATATTAATAGAAACTATGAATAAAAGAAGAGCAATTTGGATGAAGTACAACAAAAGAAAAGAACAAACTTTGGACAGCAGTCAATGAAATGAAAATCAGGAAAACAGAGTCAATTATTAAAAACCTGGTACTTTGAAAAAAGCCAGTGAAATTACATGGGAGAGAGGTGAGGAGAGAAAGATTAGAACCACACAATGAGGTTAATAGATGGAAGGTGGTGGGTACTGGTTCTCTAACTGTTGAAGTAAAATTTTCCATTTAATAATAGAAGAGAATTTAAAGCAGTCCATGGGTAATGAATTATAGTTTAGATGGCAGTATGAGTTCACCTTTTACAAAACATATAGATACATAAGTCTATAATAATTTATAGGTATATACACACATATACCCCCGTGTGTGTGTGTGTGTGTGTGTTTCTGTGTGTATCTCATTTTCTCTTGCCACCTGTGTTATTATTAGGTGAGTCCAGTTAGAGCAAAGAAGCACCCAGAAGCATGCTTTGGGATGGGATATCTGGTCCCTCACCCATTCGTCTATCTTCCTGTCCTTTCCAGTTGCTAAGAGCTAAACAGCTATCCTAACAATGAGCATGTAGTGTGAAGTTTCCTCTTGCCACAGGCTTGAATATGGTTAGTATTTATCCAAATGTTATAAAATTTGATAATGATAAAGAGGGGGCTTTCTTTCTCATTAAATATCAAATTTTTGTCATTAAAATATTAATTTGAATATCACCACAAAATGAATTTTTATCATTAAAGTTCATTATTCATTTTATCATTTATTATTTCACTTATTAATGATATATTTGTACATACACACCACACACACATATGTATATATAGATATGTGTGTGTGTAAGCATACTTACATGACTTGTTTAATATGTCTAATCTAGTATGCATGTAAATACTAAATGTTTATTAGTCTTATTGGAGTAAGGATATCTAAGTCTGAGCAGAACATTGGATTTTTCCGCTTATTATAAAACTTTATTGAGACCGAAGAATACACAGAGAAATGGTCCATTCCAAAATACAAAACATAGTCCTAGGTCTAAAGTTCACAAATAAAACATTGACAGACTTTCTAATTTCTGACAGCTCCTAGAACGTCATAGTTTTGGATGTTCTGCTGACAGTTAACATAGGAAAGAAATTAATATTAGTTGCCTGAATAAATTATCCATGACTGTTGTCTACTGTTTATTCTATAAAAGAAAGCCAGAAAAAAGAACTATTAATCATGCCAATCTTAATTAATTGGACTTGGTAGAGGAAAGAGAACACCAGCTTGGTAGAGTTGAAGGCAGCATCTCAACAGGAGAAGAAGACAAAGGTTGTCTAGAATTCAAGGGTGAAAATGAGATTGAGAATAGTTTTCTGAGGGGTGAACAGATAGCAAGTGAACATAGTTTGTGACTCATCTTTGAACTGGGAGGCAGAGAGGATCAAATACTTTTCAGAACCCCTTGTAGCAGGCTTTAAGCTATTATGAACCATATCTACATTGTTTCTACTCTTACTTTTCAAGGGTAGGTGTTTCATAAATAATATACTGTGTTGTAGCTCAAATTATTGAACACAGTGGGTAGGAAAGACAATGTCACGAATTTGATGGTTTCCTTTCTCATCATGTTTATTACCGTGTATCTATTATTTTTAACTTCAAGGGAGTCAATGAGGTTCTGGGGTCATAGGTCAAACAGGTACATGGGGGAAAGTCATACATTATATGGATGAGAAGGTGATTTTTATCTCATAAGATGGTATAAATGATCAAATATTGAGAAAGTCAATGCATTCTGGTATCTCTCAATTCTATTTTCTAATATTTTTGTCAGACACTTGTAACTTCATTTAATATTCTTATACTTTTTATAAATTTTGAAAGAATTGCAGACAAAAATCTTTGGTTCCTAAGTTTGGCTTTGTAATATGGTAGAGAGCTTAATTGAAACTATTCATCTTTTGAGAAACAAAGATTCATGACAAGACATGTCACAATTTAATGTAAAGACAAGTCCTTAGAACTGAGGAATAACTAGTTTCCTGATAACTATAGGTCTGTGGCTGGGGCGATAGGTTGCTTATTGGTAGAGTGCTCACTTCATATGCATGGTGTACTTGGCCCAATTGTCTAAACACTGAAACTATGTACTTGTGCATTGTTATATGTGTAAATATTTGCATTTTATATTTGTACTCATAATGTTTCAGAAACAAGGTTAACTTCCTTGATAATTTTTCATTTTAAATGGATTAAGTTTTAATAGCTACCAATATTTGAAAAAGAAATTTGTATGCAAGAAATTTCAAACATATGTCCCATATAACCTGTTATAAAATACTGTGTGTCAAAAAACATTACTGATATTTAGGTAGGAGAGACAGATATTTAAAGTGTTTAGACACATCCTTAAGATAGCAGAAATAGTGAATACTTGAATTGAGATCCAAATCCAAATTGATAGTTTCTTTTAGGCAAATAACAGACTTTATTTTCTTTCATACTCATGAAGACAGAGTTAGAGCAGATTAAAATATACAGTTTCAAAATTTGGGCACATATAGATTTCTTTTGAAACTTAACTTTTAAAAATCAGTCTCTCTGCCAAATCATTAATTGCTAAAGTTCTCACTCAATTTTGAGTTTCTAACTACATCTCTCTGCTCCTTTATGTACCATTTAAAATTAATTGCATTCTTATATCTCTTACAATGTAACATTTATTATTTTCCTTTTCTAAATGTCAGTGGTTTACTACATGACAGGTAAACTCTGTTTAAGTATCACAATACTATAATTAAAGCTTCAATTATCTATGTTTGGATCTTTAGTAGTTCAGTAAGATAGTGATGTCCCAATGAAGTCTATAGTCATATGACCTAAATAATCATAATTAGTAATACAATGTTACTGACAAGAAAAAAAAAATCTAGATCAAAAGGTTTCCATAGCTTGAAGTTCTGTAACTACTGAGGTAATTAATGATACTCATACTATAATGGCACAGGGAGACTGTTTCTCAGTGCTACAAATAGGGAAAACTGAAATTGTTTTATCTTAAAGGCTTATGTAAATGTTAATGTCCTCATATCAGCCTGATCACTGCTCAAATTCTTCACTAGATACACCTCCTTTGCAAAGTCTCCTGAGTCCAGGACTGAGAGAGGTGTGAGCAGGGCCCTGCACTCCATTTTCCCTCCCTCAGTAGGTAGAGGAGATGGTGGAAGTGGGTACGTGGGAAAAGTACTGTTTCTCTAGTTCCATGGTCACTCTCAGCTGGTTTGTTTTGTTGTTCATCTAACTCTGTAACACTTAAGAGATGTGAAACATTCATACCTTGTTAAGAGGTTTTAAGATTTTTTTTTACCATTTTAGATTTTATTTCCTGCACTTTATTATTCTTTCATTTTGATGACAGGGTCCTCATCTCATATAAATTTATATATTTAAATACATACATACATGCTGTGGATATCCTCTGTATAAATAAAATGCTGTTTGGCCAGTGGCCAGGCAGGAAGTATAGGTGGGATAAGAGAGAAGAGAATTCTGGGAGGTGGGGCGGGGAGATACTGCCAGCTACCGCCATGACAAGGAGGATGTAAGGTACTGGTAAGCCACGAGCCACATGGCAAAGTATAGATTAATAGAAATGGGCTTAATTTAAGATTAAAGCACATAACAAGAAGCCTGCCAAGGCCATACAGTTTGTAAACAATATAAATCTCTGTGTGCTTACTTGGTTGGGTCTGAGCGACTGTGGGACTATCAGGTAAGAGAGATTGGTCCTGACTGTGGGCCAGGGAGGAAAACTCTAACTACAAATGGTGCCCAACATATTGGGAAGAGTTTCCACCTAAAACCTGACAAAAAAAGATTATCAAATGGAACTAAAAACAGCTTCCTAGTTGTCTCTCTCAAGTTAGTGGCAGCCTGCCAGTTTGAGCTACTATGGCAGGTTCCTGGCGTGTGCATCTGACCTGCAATGTGGTGGGAATGAGGAGTCTACAAGCAGCACTTTACTCTGCTGCATGGTAGATTTAGCCTTTGCTAGTTAAAAAAAAAAAAAAAAAAAAAAAGAGAAGAAAAAAAAAAGTTTCTGGGCTATGCAATGCTTTGATAGAACTGCTTCTGATAGTTGATGGTACACATGGCTCCAGACCCAGAGCTGTCGGTAAACGGTACCACCGCCATGTTGGGAAGCTGAGGTGGGTAGAGACAGCAGCGACAGTGGTGTTTCAGTCTTACAAAGATGGATATTACACAGAAAATCTGGTTTATGTTGTCTTTGGGATTTTTAACTGCAGAAAAAAAGATTTGATTGTAAAAGCTGTTGAGTTAAACAAATACGTAAATTTTAAAGACACTTTGACTTCAAAATTTGGATATAAGGATACATTGCTATGGAAAAGAGTCTTTGCCTTTGTTTCCACAGAAAGCCATAGGCTATGGATTTGTTCCAGATTAAGATACATCAGGTTTGATCAGCCAAGACCACCTGAAAGGTCTCCGATGACACCATGGCCCAGATGATCCAACATCCAGAATGACTTCAAGGCAACTGGCTCAGAGGTTTACCCTCACGGACTACTCCATAATCCTAAAATTTTCTTTGTGTCCCCATAAGATACAGCACCCCTCTCCAGCAGGAAGTAGTAAAAGAAACTATGCCCAATTTCCCAAAATTATCAAGCTGGCTTTGGAGATGGAATTGGCTCACTCCTTCTCTAAACCCAGACATATTGCTAAAAGAAAAAGTTAAGAGATTTTTGTGTCCCAAATCAGAAGAGCCCTCTGGTGTGGAACAGAAAAAATCCAGTATTTTTATTTAAAACAGGTTGATTATAAATGTGATCTCTTTCTAAAGAAGAAAAGGGGATATGATATAGATATAATAGTATAAAAGGGGAGATTAATGAACTTACTTTTAAAGAGCAACAACTTGTTTAAAATTTTTTACATTGGTATAGATTTTAGTCTATTGATACAAACAAAGTTAATTTTGTTATACTGTGTGTATATTTCTACTCTTGTTTAAGGTATTATGTTTTACAGCTCATTTAAAATTGTAATGGATAATTAAAAATAGATTAATAATTAGTCATCTATGATAATCATCCTTGTAGCCATGTTAGTTAAGTTTTCTAGGTATACATAGATATATTTCAGATGGACAGGTAATCTACAAATGCTTAAAAGGTCTACAGAATATGGCATTTAAAATATTTTTAAAATTCAGACTTTCTGGACAGTGAGACATGTCTGCTCCTGACAGCACAGATTTACTTCAGAGAAGAGAATGGGGATCGAAGACACTTCATATGGAGTTTATCTCACCTTGGCAAAAATAGCCATTTGGGCAAGAAACTGTTCTTTCCTGGACTGCTTGATCAACTGTAAATACAGGACCCATAGAAAGGTGACCACTGAACTTTGCTTGACAAAATGGTCCTTCAGGTTCCTGCTTCACAGACGAATCTGCCAGACATTCTACAGGACACTGAGAGAAGTGACCGAGAGACTCTAGCCCTGTGGGCTGAAGACAAATGCCCCAACTTTACAAAGGAACATTAGGTGACTGTCCAGGCTGCCAGCTGTCTCTGTCTACTCTTGCAAGACTCCCAAAAGTTGCTTGCATCCTTCTCCCGGTTCTCAGGTAATATTATATCCTTCTGAGGTCTTTGATGTGGTTGAAGACTAGATAGTTATAATTTCCTCAGTTATGATAAAAGATAAGTTAGATATAAAAGCTTAGACTCACAAATATAAAATAAGGTATCTTCTTTAATATTGTAACTATAATTCTTGCTTGATAATTGTTTTGTTATGTATAATTTTTCTATGTAAAGGTTAAAACCTTCCTTTAAAAGAAAAGTGGAAGTGCTGTGGATATTGCTCTGTGTAAATAAAATGCTGTTTGACCAGTGGCCAGGCAGAAAGTATAGGCAGGACAAGAGAGAAGAGAATTCTGAGAGGTGGAAGGCTGGGGCAGGAGAGACACTGCCAACCACTGCCATGACAAGGAAGAGATAAGGTACTGGTAAGCCAAGAGCCACGTGGCAAAGTATAGATTAATAGAAATGGGTTAATTTAAGAGAGAAGAAGTAGATAACAAGAAGCCTGCCAAGGCCATACAGTTTGTAAACAATATAAATCTCTGTGTGCTTACTTGGTTGGGTCTGAGCAACTGTGGGACTAGCAGGTAAGAGAGATTGGTCCTGACTGTGGGCCAGGGAGGAAAACTCTAACAACACATTCATATATATATATATGTGTGTGTGTGTGTGTGTGTGTGTGTGTGTGTGTGTGTATGTATATATATATACACATATATACACATTCATATATATATATATGTATGTATATATATACACACATATATATGTATATATATATACATATATATATATATATATGTACATGAATATATATAGCTCAATTTAACTATGGAGTAGGAGGTTGATTCTGAGAGCATGTTGAAGATAATATACAACAGGAAGCATAAATAAGCATACAAAATGTAGCATCAATGTAACTATTTTTCTTCCCCTCTCCCCAAAACACACCTGTATTTTACTTAGGTGAAAACATTTAAAAAGGCCCCTAGTAAGTCTATTCCATTCTTATGTAGTTTATAGTGTACATACTAGTTATCAAATAAGTACTATAACTTTCTGAAATTTATCTATTAATTTGAAATGTTTCTTTAGGACACAGCACTTTACTGCCTTAAACAGGATAGTTGAGATGCAATACAATATTAAGGAAAAACTTAACTAGACATTTGTTCAAATTTTGACATCCACTGTCAAGATCAAAACTTTATGTGTAACTCACAAGACATCTAAAAATATAAATGGCTTAAGACACAGTCTGTCACTTGGGTCTTAGACAGACTTACTCATGCTGAAGACAACATTTAGCTTTCTACATCTCATAAATGAAAATTTAAAGCCCCATTTTAGGTTGAATCCTTCATAGAGTTTATTGCTTAAGAATTGTAGCAAAATCATTCTTAAGTATATTTTATAGCAGTTATGAGCTGTGAACTTTGCATAAGTGTTGTAAGTTAGAATTTCTAGGCTATAACATCCTTAAATGTGTCTTTGGAGAATTTATAGATCTCTGACTAGCCTTATTAACTATGATATTTAATTGTTTGGTCAAATAGTTTACTGTGAACTACCATGTACTGCATTGTAAATAGCAAATAAAGTTCTACAACAATAGCCACATATTACAACATTGGAAGCATTTGGAATACGTATAATTTTTGGATGGCATAATGGCCAATATATATTGGAATCCCAAAATGTTAAATGTAACCATCATTATTTTCTTCTTTGAATGAAATTTCCAAATATATTATACTTGAAACATATCAAAAAGGAATTTTCTCTTGCTTGCTACAAGTCAGTGGAAATAAGTTGTTCTTTTTGAGACAAGTCAAAGGTCCATATAGCAAATTTCTATCATCTATCATCTATAAATCACCTACAAATTGATCTATTGTTTTTTAATATGTCAGTGTCTGCATCTCATTTATCTACTAGTTATCTATCTATAAAAATCTATCATCATTGATGGAAGGTGGTGACACATGCCTTTAATGCCAGCACGTGGGAGGCAGAGGTAGGCAGATCTCTGAGTTCGAGGTCAGCTTGGTCTACAGAACAAGTTCCAGGACAGATGGGAATACACAGAGAAACCCTGTCTCCAAAAAATAAAAAATTAAAAATAAAAAAATAAAATAGAAAAAAATTCTATCATCTGCTTATCTATCTATAATATATTTATTATATATCTACCCATTGATTTTGTATCCTATTTTCCATCAATAAGTCCTTTGGAATTTAATTTTTATAAGATAACACAATTTAAAAAAACATAATACTAGTAACAAATCTAATATCTATGGAAAATAAATGTCAAATTTTAGCAAAGGTCACAAAGGTTGCCAACAGGTTGAAATGTATAACTAACTATTCCTGTACTATTGTGAAGCTACCACTTTTTTTCAAATTAGTTTTCTGGTAAACATCATTTCAGTCATAATCATGATAACATTATATAATCCGAACTTGTTTGAGTTGGAACACGGAAGGAACTTGGATGTCATCACTTTCTCTTAAGACAAAAAGTCAAGATCTATTCTTAGATCTGTCAAAGAATTGAAGTCATAGTGTTAGGTCTACCCACCAAATTAAAGAGATCTACAGGTACGTAGATTTATAACCACAATCAGAAATCCTTGAATAGATGTCTCTATGGCAACCAGTGTGCAGATGTCTCTATGTAGATGTCTCCAGGGCACAGGAGAATCTGAACCGAATTTCTAGAGCCTCGGATCAGATAACTTTGAGAATTAAAGCACCAACAAGCCCAGGACATGAGAACCACTAGTTCCTATCTAACCACTGTGGATTTCAACTTCCAGGGCTCCACAGATCTTCAAACTCATTGCTAGAAGAAAATCCCCCTGTGTTTTTGGCAAAAGGAAGGTAAAGGGAAACATTTATAAATTTGGCAGGGCATTGCTCTATAGTAAAAAAAAAACAAACAAACAAACAAAAAAAAAAAAAAACCTGTCCTCAGGGCAATTTGTTCTAGCGAGACCTAACCTGCTAGGATTTTATCATAGTCTAAATGACTTGGTGGAGAGAAAACACCAAATTTTCCCAAGGCAAATATAAAACTAAAATAAAAATGCCAGCCTTCTTTAGCCACTATGATCCACCCAGTGAATCAGGGACTATGAGATGTATTGGTGAATTTCATAGGGTGACAGTCTTAAAAAGACCGACCCAATCCAAGACTGAAAAATGTTTCTCTTCCCTGGTACCTTACTACTTTGTGGAGGGTCAGTTTTCTGTTGTTGTTTGCACGTTATTATTTTTAGTATATGAGGATAGCAAAGGAAAATAGTCATAAATACAACTGATGTTAATTCAACCTTATAAAAATCATCTTTATCAATGTTGTGAGTTCATCAACACTAGAAGAGAGTGTTTTTTGGTTTAAACACACACACACACACACACACACACACACACACATGCACATGCACACACACACACAAACTATCATATGTTATCTCCTTGAAACTCACTTTGAATATGAAGACACATATATTAATAAAGAATAGGATAATGATTACCACATAACACTAACCAAAAGTAGCAGTAGGCTTATTAATTTCAGAAAGAGAAGACTATAGAACAAGAATGATTTAATTGATGCTATATCATGATGAAAAAGTAAGCACTACTATTCTCAACTTTGTCAAAAGAAGTAACCAAAACCTCATGATTCTGCAAGATGAAATAGATGAGTCCACTATTATAAATTAATCCGCTATTGTAATTGAAACCTCTCACCACAGACTGCACTCTACCCAAATGGATAGATCCCATAGGCACAAGGTGATCATTTCATTGACTGCAAAGCACTCAACACAGATCAACAAATTATAACTGACACCTTGTTCACCTGCAGAAACATGTTACCTGTTTTCAAACTCATGAAGAATATTAACTAAGATAGGCCACATATTGGGTATGATATGCATCTAAAGAAAATTAAAGAAGACATTAATGATGAAATGTCTCCTCTCATACCACAAGGGAATTGAAATAGAAATTAATAATGGAAACAAAAATGGAGATCAAAAGTGTTTCCTAATTGAACAGGGCTCAAATAATAAATTCCAAGAGCAATTATAATTCTGGGTGATTATCTACATGAATTAATCCTTTGACTTGATAAGCCATCCATATTGGTGTCTCAAACTCAGTTTTTGTTTTGAGATTTATTTGCCAAATCTTTTTGTTGGATATGCAGCTAGGGCATTCTATTCAGTGAGATATATGGTTTGATTTAAATTATTATTCATTTCAATATAAGAATTTACAATGTGATTTTTAATGTGCTGTTTACTTTATGTACATATTATTTAATGTTGATTTCTTGTTTTCACTTACAGCAAGTCTAAAATTTAGCCTATACAAAGCAAGAGATGAGCTAAATCCTATTATTGATGCATAAATTTTCAAACTCAGCAATGCAAAATATATAGCTAAAAGGCCATCTTAAATAATGTTAAAAATAAAAAGCCTCTGAAAACAAGATCAGAACTATATTGGCAAAATTAAAAATAAATTTAAATAAACTATCATATTAAAACATTTTTTATCTTAAATAGTATAACTATCTGGGTATGGTAATATCCTATATGTAAAATATTGCTTAGTATTAAAGCACTTCATGGACACACACTATACTTTTATTGTCTTTGCATTTTGCCTCTGCGGAATACCATAATCTTAGAATATTCAGATGTTCTTGTTATTTTTATTTCCGTGTGATGGCAACTGAAAATATAGCTCAGACATAATGGGACATACCTTCAATCCAGCACTCTGGAGCTAGGGATAAGTATATTTCTGCAAATTAGAGGCCACCTGTTCAATAAAGAGAATTCCAGGTCAGCCAGGGCTACATAGTGAGACTTAGTCTTCAAAAATTGATTCATAGGAATGTAAATATTTTGTATCTATCATATTTAATTTTAAATTAAATTTACATGTATTTCAAATTAGTTGTTGATAGGCAAAATTTCTCTCCTATTTGAATCATTTACAGACAGTTTGAAATCTACACTAAATAATGTAAGTAAACAATGGATTTGCTCATCCATAATAGTAATAACTATCAGCTAACATTATCAATAATAAGTAAGAACAAGTTATCTATTCCCATCTCAATGTGCTATACTAAAATAGACTACATAATCCTCTTACCCAAATATGTCAGGATCAAAGACCAAGATGGAAGGCTTTGAAAATAAAATTAGCCAATATTTGCTACTTTCTTGACCCTGCAACTCAGAAAGAGCTGAGCTGCTAACAGGATTGTATCTGCCTCAAGGAAGGTCTGTGCTGAAAACTGTTTGTCTGCCCTTGCATTTCAGTATCTCAAGAGAGTTGTTAAAGCACTTGGGATAATTATAAACATTATTGACAGGCAATAACTGCTTTTCACAATATCCATTGAAAATTACAATAATACTCATATTTGCATCACAATAGAGCTGCTTAAGCTCTCAGCCTGTTTAGAGGACAGAAAAAATGTGTTGTGTTCATTGTTGCTCCCTATATGATATTCGATTTGAAAATTCATTTTCACATCAAGGAGGAATATTGTAGGAGATTTTGAACAGAAAATTCAATGCATGTAAACTATAATTTTACGTGTAAAACCCATCATTTAGGTATCATCAAGGCTTTGGGCACAAACATTAAGAACAGTTCATTTTTATCTTACCTGAAAAGTCCACTTTTCCTGCCTCCTCAAATGATTCAATTTTTATCTCACTTTTCCAAAGGACCTCAGATTTCTTTTTAATTATGTTGGTTGTGTTCTCTAGCCTCAACAAAACACATATATCTCCATTTATACTATTCATCATCCATATTTAATAAATACTTTCATACTTTTAAAAGTTATGACTGGCATATATATATATATATATATATATATATATATATATACATATATATACACATATATATATATATCATCAATCTTAAAAGGTCTTTTTAATAAAAACAAACCTGGAGTCAGGTATTGGAATGAACGCTGAGAGATCAGAGAGACAGAACATACCACAGATAACCTCACCTCGCAACTTCTTAGCTGATCCTGTTTCCTCAAACTGGAAAGCCTCTGTGTCCTTATCCGGAATGAATTTCAGCTGAACTGCTGCTCAAAAGCCTAAAAGGCTCTACTTCCTGGTCCTCACATCTTATATACCTTTCTGCTTCCTGCCATCACTTCCTGGGATTAAAGGCGTGAGTCACCATGTCTGGCTGTTTGCAGTGTGGCTTTAAACTCACAGAGATCCAGACAGATCTCTGCTTTTGGAATGCTAGGATTAAAGGCTTGTGTGCCACCATTTTCTGGCCTCTATATCTAGTGGCTGTTCTGTTCTCTGACCCCAGATATATTTATTAGTGTTCACAATATATTGGGGAACACAATATTACTCTCTCTCTCTCTCTCTCTCTCTCTCTCTCTCTCTCTCCCCTCTCTCTCTCTCTCTCTCTCTCTATATATATATATATATATATATATATATATATATATATTCCTAAATTGCATCAATACCTCTGAATGTCTAACATACAATACTGCCATCTAGGTGAAATCATACAATATGATAAAATAAAAGATAAGTAATTTAAATTTTTAGTTACAATATTCAAATTCATGCACAAAGTTTGATCTTCCAAACATATAGCATAGAACAAAACTGCACAATTGTGGAAGTCAAGACATACAAATGCATGAACTCTAAGATCATGACAGAGAAACACAGTCTACATGAGGTTAATTGTGATGCATGGTGAGAGGGGTGAATTTTGCTTGACTATATGGTTTCTCAGGTAAGTGTATCTAGCTGTGGGTGTATATCCTACAGGACAAACCTTGCTTCTCTGTTGTTGCTTTGGGGGATTAATTCAGCAGTTCTCAGAATGGCTGTGTTGATTAGCACCTTAGCTGAGAAAACAATGATGTGTTCTGCTTTTGTATCACAATGGCCCTATGAGACCTGCTCACAATTGGTCTCAGGGTCTTTTGTGCCTTGCTGACTGTCTGTGGTAAATTCATTTCACATACTTTGTGGCATGTAAAGATATTTTTTTCTATATTACCACATTCAGACAATTGAGAAACTCTAGCCCATGATGCAGTGAGTAGAGGCATTTAAATTCCTAATCCTGGTGGCCAACTAACCTCCACATAACAGGAACACTTTCTTGCAACAGCAAATGTGCCCAGCCCTTTAATGAAGTTAAAGTACATCCCCCACTTAGGATGTTTCTCCATTCATGCAAAGTAAAACAAGTATATTACACAAAACAGTGGGGAATTTTCATTCTCCATAGTTATTCTGAGTTATTCACAGAGAGGTTACTGATATCCCAGTCTATTCTTGGTCAGCATTGACAAATTATGATGATTCATCAAAATTTACCACACCATTCATGTCATTTAGTCTTTATTGTCAAAGGAAATCGTGACAATTTTCTATCTACATTTTGGGGCTGATATATAAAAGTTATAGAAGGGGCTGATTTGTTCATGTGAATTTTTATGCCAAATTTGATGTCAGTACCTTTCCAATCACTTGACAAATGGGTGAGAATTATATTTCTAACATACACAGCCTCTATAACCCAAAGAGAACCAGCATATGCTGTGGTGTTTCTTTTTTTTTTTAATTTTATAATTAATTTAATTTTATATATCAGCCACGGTTTCCCCTGTCCTCCCTCCTCCCACCCCCTGCCCTCCCCCCTAGTTCTCCCCCTCATCTCCTCCAAGGCAAGGTCCCCTGGGTATTCAGCACAGCCTGGTAGATTCAGCTGAGGCAGGTCCAGTACCCTCCTCCCTACACCAAGGCTGAGCAAAATGTCTCAGCAAAGGACCTAGGTTCCAGAAAGGCAGCTAATGCACTAAGGACAGGTCCTTGGTCCCACTGCCTGGGGGCCTCCTAAATACTTTCAGTTAATCAACCATCTCACTTATCCCGAGGGCCTGATCCAGTTCCATGGGGGCTCCTCCACTATGAGCAAGAGATATTGATACCATGATTGGAAAAAGCACAGGGACAAATCGCCAAACTAGTGGAAGCAAATGAGCTGTGGTGCTTCTTAATGAGTGAGATGAGACACAGCACCATTTTTTTGTTTGTTTGTTTTTGTTGTTGTTGTTTGGTCTTTGGTTTTTGGAGACAGGATTTCTCCATGTAGTTTTGGTGCCTCTCCTGGATCTATCTCTGTAGACCAGGCTGGCCTTGAGCTCACAGAGATCTGCCTGGCTCTGCCTCCCAAGTCCTGGGATTAAAGGTGTACACCACTGACACCCGGCCCAGTGCCATTCTTGTCTTTGCTTTTTAGAAGGCAACAAAATGCCTTGGCCCATTGAGATTGAAACAAACACTATGAGTTGACACAATGCTGAAATTTCAAATAGTTCTTCTCAACTTTCACATCTATTGTCTTACAATGACATCTAGATTTCTTGTAGGTTTCTGCCCAGCAAATTCAATTCATATACTGTCATCATTCTAGGAAACCATTGTGTGATGGATATCTTCCACTTGTTATTGTGATCAGGATACCTGTCCATATCTTCCTTGAATGGTTTCACTATCATTAGCTAACCTGCTAGGAAAGCTGAGTCTAAGATCTTACCCCAGAATTGCTAAATCAAAATCCTCATTTTAACAAGATCTCTGTGAGTTTTAAGTATATGCTAAAGTTTAGATACCTTGGACTTTATTATGAAAAATAGAAGGATAATTAAGATAGTCTAGAGGCTAGACTGTGGGAGTCCACTACTGCTGTTGCTTGGTGAAGGTAAATGCCTTAAGACATACATCTGAGGTTATGAGAAACGATCTTTGTCCAATGAATACATACATACCAAGTATCATCAGTTATGTGACTCTAGATTAGTAAAAATATTACCTGGTACAGCATCCAACATTCACACACCTTCCTTAAGTCAAAACAGGCCTATGAAAGAGACAACAACCTCAAGCTTTCATGATGGCCATTATCATTCCATTATAAGAATTATGTTCATCTTCAGATGAAAATGTTGCTCCCTGGCTTCTTGTCAATCCAGAATCAGATAACCACCATTAATGACATCCACTTGGTCTGCATCACATATTCATCGTGGCGTTCCTTGAATCTGCCAGTGCCTTCCCTTGTGAGGTCCACATTACCTTTGCTAAAAGCATTACCTGCCCTTCCAGTAGAGAAAAGTATAGTCAGCCACTGCACATCTGTAAGTACAAGGCAAATCCCTTCTAATCTATGGAGCTCAGGATTGCAGAATGCATTGATTTGATGAAGTTATAATATCTCATATATAATTATATATCAAATATCTCATATAATTTCCATAGGTCATTTTCATATGTAAATTTCAAGGGGACATAACATCCCATAAATAAGACTGACTCCAAGAGCTCTACTATAGCACTTAATATTTTATTACACATGAACATTTCTCAATAAAGGGGTTCTAGTTTTAATGTCCTTACAGCTGCTGCTTCTGAATTTCTGCCTTTAAAGTGAATAACCATTCACAATCTGTCATGTCTTATCTAGTCCTTTTAGTCTCTAGGCTATATATTGTGCATAGTCCATATTTAATTGTACTTATTCTTCATGGTAATTCTTTTTGATGAATCCCATAGATCATCTAGCCTTCTGCCATCCTATTGGTTAAAACCAAAATTGAAAACAAGAGGTAATTTGAGGCTGTTGCAGACTGAATGACATCTAGTCATGTACAATCTCTGTTTGTACTTCCTATTTCTGACATTGTTCATGAGATGAAAAACCTACCAAGAGTCCTTTGAGAGCTTGGTCTAAGGAGGGTACAATGAATCACAAGGTAAAAGAGAATTCCCACCACAGTCCCAACATGCCTTTGCAAGATATACAGTGTTCATGAGCATGGAGACCAATGGGGCATCCTAGGAAAGAATGCAAAAAGGACAGTCAGCAAAAAGAGAACAGATAAAAACTAAAATGCACTTGAAGAAGATAAAACTACAAATGGATATGGACCTCAGAAATGTGAATCTCACAGATTCAGGGACCTGTAAATTAATACATTCAATATCCAACAAAATGTTCATGAAATATGAACACCTAATAATATCAACTGGTTTATCAGCACAAATAGATCTAATTTTTCTTCATTTAGAGTTTGTGAAAACATAAACTTGTAAATCGGTTATGAAAGTACTTGGCATTATTTACTAAAGGTTAATATGAATACAACTAAAGTCCCAGAATATTCACATGAGAGATCATTTCAGGACTTCTTAAAACCTTCTGGATAGTTTGCATATATTATCTCATATGCACCGATAATAATAAAAAAATGTTGAAGTTCAAGAGGGAAAGGACAAGTGATTGACTTCAGAGTGGGCTGTGTGCCTAATATCCTTAGCCCTCTATATTTATTTCTGCTGTCTCTAAATGTAAATAGGGTGCAGTTATATGATGCTGGTCGGCTAATGCACATCAGTGTGATGAATCATAAGCTTACTCTGAGGTCATTGTGTAGTTCACAGATGCACCCTCTACACTACTCTTCAGAATCTTTCCCAGACTGAAGGCAGAAACAGCAATGAAGAAAAATGGTATTTCATATTCAAATGATAGCCCAGAAAAGCACATATAAAATAAAGCCCCTCTTTCACATTCCATGAAGAGCCTATGCCTTTCACTGTAGAAAGTGAAATACTGTATGCATAAAAAGTCTCTGCAAAACATCCATTATATAGCCACGAATAAACTTTTATTTAATGCCCAGAAATCTGATTTACTTATTAAGTAGAGCTTGGCATGCTTCAGAGTATAGCTCTCTCTTTCTCTCTCTCTCTCTCTCTCTCTCTCTCTCTCTCTCTCTCTCTCTCTCTCTTTCTCTTTCTCATATGCTTTCATTTAGCTCAGCTATGCTCAGAACCAGAGGCCATATCTCCCACAAAATATTTTATAGGAGTAGATTGGCCATTACTAATTTAAAGCCTTCCAGCCGAGTAGCCTCCACAGCCTGAGTCTGCATCAGAATCTTATCAGTCCCTTGTGTATTGAAATTCTGTTAAAGATCTGATTTTTGTTCCAGATATGCTGTAACTATGTTTTTCACAACTTAATAGCTTGTGGCTAAAGGAAGTAACAATTGGTAAATGCTTCTATTTTATCAGTAAAAGAGCCAGTCATGAATAGTTGATGGGGTTGAATAAATTATTTTTAGCATACTACATTTGTTATGTCATTTAGATGTTAATTCTGCATACAAATTTTTCACCAAGTCTGAAAGCAAATACACACCCCAGAGCTAATTTGGAAAATACAGTTTTCCAAAAACAAACTCATAACAATTTTTGAAAAACTTATACACTTTTAATTTACTTCTATTAAAAGGTCAATTTATTTTTTAGTGCTTTTTTTATATATGTGGTTGTGTTCATATATTTGTACATATATGCATGAGCTGATGCCTTATGCATTTATGTGTGTGAGTGTGCATGCAGAGGCTAGAAGTTAATGTCTGCTGACATATGTAAGGGTTCCCTACCTTATTTCTGAGACAGTGTCTCTCACTGAAGATACTTCTCACTGATTCAGCTAGAGTGCTAGTCATCAATCCTTACAGTTCGTGTCTGGATTACGGTCACATGCCACCTTGCCTAGATTTTAATGAAGGGGGCTGAACTCATGTCCTTGTCCATGTGAAGTAAGTTTCTTAAATGAGATGATGCCCCCACCCCCCAATTTATTTGATATTTTAGTGTATGTTATATGTATTAAATAATGCTATATATTGAATTGTTATAGTATGCATAAGCATTCACATATTTTATTATTAGAGGTTGTAGGAGGCACTTTTACTCAATTTTCACTTGATTCAGATTTAGAAGTGAGCCTTTTAATTTCCTAAGTACATCTCATTTGTTTCTATTTTTTCCATAATTAAATCTAAACCTGAAGGTAGTGCTGAGAACTACTGAGGAGATATTAAGGGGGAAAAATGAAAAGAATACATTACAAAGAAATGAGCAACATAACTTATACAATACTAAACAATGATGGAAATTGCATATATAAATAGGTGGATTTTAGTGTCTACACAATTCTTTGGCAAACTCACATCTTGGGTAGATAAAAGGCATGGAATAACACAAGCAGGTTGAATTCTGAGCCTCAGACTGAGTTTGAAAGCAAGAGATGACTTGAGGCCTGTGGATGTGTGGTAAATATAAACTAGGAAAGAATTCAAGAGAAGTAGGAAACAAACAATTGTGAAAACTTGACTCCAGATTGAGTTCTGTGATATTTTATGTCTGCTTATGGCCTGTCTTGTTAGAATGCTTGAATATGGAGTAAGTTCAAGACCAATTCACTGGCATTGGCAATATTTATATAGTTTGTTCAAATGTTATTGTTTCATCTGCCTACTATCACAGAATTACATAAAATCATTCACAGGATAAGAGTCAGCAATATATAAGTGCACTTGGGAAAATAAGAAGATAACACCCCTAAATAATGATGGTTCAGAATATTGGCTTAGTAAGCAACCTGTTTTGAAACACACACACACACACACACACACACACACACACACACACACACACACACACACACATCTTCTCTAGAAGACTGTTACCTATTGGTGAAATTATTAAGGCTACTCCACATAGTTAAAAGGGAGGTTTATTTTGTGGGGTAACTTACAAATGAAGGGATAGATTGCAGGGTCTGGGAAAGGTATGGTGCAGTCCAGCGGTGTTCTCTGGAGAACTCTGCTAGGTCTACCTCCGGCATCCAGCATCCTGGAACCAAGAGAGGCCTCTCCTCTCAATCTTGCGTCTTCAGTGTCCTCCCTCAGCGCCACCTTGTGGGCGTGACCATTACCAAAGCCTCAATGGGGCTGGGATGACTACCCACTACATCTTCTCCTTTTGTCTAAATAAGAAGGTTCTAACCTAATACAAGACTATATACAAAGAAATGGTTATCAAATATTGTCCAGGAGTAATGAGGGATAATGACCTAGATAAGTTGGAATTACAATAAATGCAAACAATATGAAGCAAAAAACACATACTAAAATCCAGGGAAGTCTAGAGGATGGATAGGTGGCATGTTACAAGGATCATTCCAAAAGGTGTCCTATCCTAAAGAACCTGAGTCTAATACTTAGTATATTCTATCTAAGATATTATATATATATATATAAAGTTGTAACTATAACTGCTAGTCTTCAACCTCATCAAAGACCTGAGAAGGAATATAATAATACCTGAGAAATGGGAGAAGGACGCAAGCAACTTTCAGGAGTCTTGCAAGAGTAGATAGAGACAGCTGGCAGCCTGGACAGTCACCTAATGTTTCTCAGTATCATTGGTGCATTCAAATTGACTACAGGCCTAGAGTATCTGACAGACCATTTTTAGAAGCAGGAATTCTGAAAGACCATCTTACCTTGTCTTGGCAAAGTGCAGTGGTCACTTTCCTTGTGTCCTGCTTGTCCAGAAAGGACAGCATTTGTACTGTCAGCAGTTGAGGCAAGGGCAGTTCTTTGCCCAGTAGGCCATTTTGTGCCAAGAAGACAAACTTCCAAATGGAAATGTCTTAGAAGTCCAACATTCTCTTGGGATCAAATTGATGCTGCCAGGAGCGATTGTGTCTCACGGCAACAGAATTCTAAGTTATTTAAATGCCATATTCTCTAGGTTCATGAAGTGTTTGAAGATTACCTGTCCATCCAACCTATGTACTTATAAATCTGGATAACCTAACTAAAATAATTATAGAGATGACAAGCATAGGTGACAATAAATCTATAAGTCTTATCTACCTAAACAACCTAAGGACTAAGGCTTCATATAAATAAGGCAAACAGTCTATAAGCAAATGTACAGTAAAAGGACAATGACTTTAAAATTGTGACAATACACAAAATATCTTTAACAGAGGTAGGAATGTATAGTGCAATATGCAAAATCATAATAATACTAAATATATATCAGTATACAGAATATCTTAACAGAAGTAGAACATACATACAGTATGACAGATAAATTTACACTTGTATCAATATACAAATATTTCAAATAAGAGTAAAAATATGTGTACATTATAACAAACATAATTCTGTATTTGTATCAATATATAAATTAACTTAAATAGGAATATAAAGAGTTTATATTTGTATCAACATATAAGAATTCATAACAGTGCAAATTATCTAAGGCTGCAATTTTACTAAATTTGTTTACTAATGTATATGATAGTCTACCATAATATCTTATACCTATCCATTCCATTTCTTCTTTTCCCTTTCTTTGAGAAATATTTTCTTTCCTTAAGAAGAGTACTGAGTTTAACAGTTTTTTCTACCCCCAACCCTAGAACCATCATCCATAACCCTGAGAAATATGAAACCTTAGGGAGAAGGTACGTCGTTTTCTTAGAACTGCTTCCTGCTGTTTAGGGGGCAATGGTATCTCTGTTGGGTATTGTGAGAAAGCTCAGATAGTTAAATCTCAGTTATAATAACTGTAGATTCTGCAGCAACTCTCAGAGTAATGGGTAAGATTGTCTGAAATTCTGGCAAGAAGTGTAGTATGATGATGATTATCATTCTGGACTGGGTAGAGTTGTTGTTGTTGTTGGGGCCCCATCTTCCTTCTGGAGACTTCAGAGATTGCTATTGGAAAAACTTATTTTTTTTTTTATCAGAATGGAATTTGAATCATTTGAATTTAAAGATGACATGACATGTAAGAAAGGATTTCTGAGAAATCAAGAGAAAGCATGTAGAGAATTAGAATCTTGAAGACAATGGTCCCTTATAATTGGTTTCCTTCTGTCTCACATCAGAGGGCTTTTCTGATAAAGGGACTGAAGAATCTCTCAACCTTTTCTTTTATCAATATGCTTGAGTTTAGAGAAGGAGTGAGCCAATTCCATCTCCAAAGCCAGGTTGGTTTATAATTGAATTGGAACCACAACTATTCTAGATTGATAGAGATATAGATGTTAGACAGTGATATTTTACCCTGTGTAGATTGGTACCAATATATTATTTCTTTCTGCTGTAAACATCCAGATATTCAAGGCCTTATGATTTGTGGAAGATGGGTATTTCCATTATCCTGGAAAAACAAACACAGAACCCTACCCCAAACTTTGATTGTTAAATTTTTCTTACAACTTGAAGAGATGTCACATTGGTGGATGGTCTTTTATTTCTCCTCATCAAGGGGTTACTCCTGTTTGAATCGAATTTTTATTAAATTTGTTGGTATCCATAGCTTTTCTTCTCCTATGGAAACAAAAGCCAAACCCCTTCCCCAATGCAGGACATATCCAGGTTTCCATTCTGAGGTCAACACATCTTTAAAATAAACCGGTTGGTTTAGTTCAGGAGTTTTGTCTGTCATCCAATGTCTCTCCACAGCTGTTGTTCCTTTCTCATCAGCATTGAAAAAATTCAAGGTTAATAAAGCACTATGCAATCTATTTCTAGGAGTCATTATTACCTGTTGCTGTTTATTTAGCATATCCTTTAAAGTTTGATTGGATCTTTCTATGACTGCTTGGCCTGTGAGATTGTGTGGTATACCTGTAACATGCTTTATATTATAATAAGCAAAGAATTGTCCATTTAATTGGAGACATATGCTAGGGTATTGTCTGTCTTAATTTGTACAGGTATTCCCATGATGGCCATAACTTCTAATAAGTGTGTAATCACAGGATTAGCTTTTTCAGAACTCATAGGAGTTGCCCACTGAAATCCTGAATAGGTGTCAATGGTATGGTGTACATACTTTAATCTTCCAAATTTTGCAAAAATGAAACACATCCATCTGCCAAATTTCATTTCTTTGTATTCCTTTTGGATTGCTTCCTGCAGGTAATGGAGTTTGGTTATAGAAGGAACAAGTAGGACATTTTTTCACAATATCCTTAGCTTGTTGCCAAGTAATGGAGAAATCCTTCTTCAAACCTTTGCTATTTACATGGTGTTTCTTATGAAATTCTGAGGCTTCTAGCACATTACCTATTAGTAACTGATCAATCTCATCATTACCTTGTGCTAGAGGTCCTGGCACAACTGTATGGGATCTGATATGTGTTATATAGAGAGAGTATGTTCCCTTTTTCTGATGATTTCCTGCAATTGTATGAATAATGAAGTTAATTCTGTATTATCAGGAATAAATTCAGCAGTTTCCATATGTAAAACAACTCTCTGCATATTGAGAGTCAGTGACTATATTGAGGGGTTCTGTGAAGTCCATTAGTACCATAAGACTGGCATACAGTTCTGCCTTTTGTACAGAGCTGTATGGACTTTGTACCACTTTACTTAAGTCTCCTGATTTGTATCTTGCTTTCCCTGATTTATTTGCATCAGTATAGAATGTGAGGACTCCAGAAATTGGCTTGTGTCATACAATGTGAAGAAGGACCCATTCAGTCTTCTTTATGAATTCTATTCTCTTACTTTTGGGATAATGGTTGTTAATCTCTCCCAAAAAGTTACTGCAGTCTCTCTGCCAGTATTCATTATCTTTCCATAGTGATGAAATTTCCTCATTAGTTAAAGGTAATACAATTTCTGCTGGGTCCATTCCTGTCAACTGGCAAAGTCTTAATTTACCTTTTTGAATCAAATCAGAGATCTTTTCTATATAAGTCTTTAATTTCTTATTTGGTTTATGTGGTAGGAATATCCATTCCAATATAATATCTTCCCTCTGCATCAAAATACCTGTGGGGGAATGTCTGGAGGGGAATATGACAAGAATGCATTTAACTTCTGGATCCACATGATCCACATGTGCTTATTAAATTGTTTTTTCTACTAGAGGCAATTCCTTCTCAGCTTTGGCTGATAATTCTCTAGGACTATTTAATTATTTGTCCCCTTCTAGAGTATTAGCCAAATTTTGTAATCCATCTTTGGGCATTCCCATGATACCCAATAAGTTGGAAATGCTTCCTAAAAACTTTTGAAAATCATTAACAGTCTTCAATCGATCTCTCCTCAGTTGTACCTTTTGGGGTATAATTTTTTGTAGCTCTATCTTATATCCTAAGTAATTAATAGAATCTCCTCTTTGTATTTTTTCAGGAGCAACTTGCAGTCCCCAGCGAAGCAAAACTTTTCTTACTTCTTCAAACATGCTTTCTAATGTGTCTAACTTTGGATCAGCTAATAGGATATCATCCATATAGTGATAAATTATGGATTGTGAAAACTTTACATGAATTATCTCCAATGGTTTTTGCACAAAGTATTGGCATAAGGTAGGGCTGTTTAACATTCCGTATGGGAGGACCTTCCATTGATATCTTTTGACTGGCTGAGAGTTGTTATAATTAGGAACTGTGAGGGCAAATTGTTCTCTATCATTTTCTTGTAAGGGTATGGTAAAGAAACAGTCTTTTAAGTCAATAACTATTATAGGCCATTCTTTGGATAGCAGAGAGGGCAAGAGCATCCCAGTCTGTAGGGATGAATTACTTTATTAATAGTTCTCAGATCTGTCAGCATTCTCCAATTACCAGACTTTTTTTAAATAACAAATACAGGAGAATTCCAAGGGCTGGTAGATTCGTCAATGTGTTGCATACTTAACTGCTCTTGAACCAGCTGTTCTAAAGCTTGTAGCTTCTCTTTTGTCAAAGGCCACTGTCCAACTCAGACAGGTTTATAAGTTAGCCATTTTAAAGGTAAGGCAGTTAGTACTTCTGAGAGTTCAACAGCAGTTGTGCTCTGTTGTAACAGATCTTGGCCCCATAGATTTACTGCTACATTTGCTACATATGGCTTGAGCCTTCCTCTCTGTCCTTCTGGCCCTATGAATTCAACCCATCTTGAACTCTGTTTTATCTGAGATAGGGTGCCAATTCCTAAAAGTTGGACATCTACCTCTTGAAGAGGCCAATTCGGATGCTATGATTTTGGTGTAATTATAGTCACATCCACACCTGTGTGTACCAGGCCCTCCAGAACCAAGCCATTAATTCGAATTCTAAGCTTTGTTCTTTGTTCATTTATGGAAGTCTGCCAAAATATTTGTTTTATTGTGTTCTTCGTAAACTGTGATTCATCTATCAGAACTGTTTTATCATCCATTGCAGTATCAGTTTTTACATTAGGCATTGGTTTATTCAGTTGTCCTGGAGAGGAATGTCTTCCACAGTGGCTGGGAATGTTCTTACCACATTTGATTTGGGGGCCTGCAAGAGGCCCCCTGAGGTGTTTCCTCCAGGGCTTGTAAATGAGCACCTAGGGTCTGTTCCAGGGAGTAAACCTCCTCTCTTGTAAGGGATTCCAGATTTCTCATGGAATCATGGAAGTTTTTATGTTCTTCTGGAACACATGATTCCAAGGAACTTATCTTATCAACTAGTGATAATTTTTCTTCCTTATATAGTGTCTGAGTAGCTACAACTTCACTGTGGAGAGTTAGTGTTCTATCCATTAAATATTCATATTTATTATCAATAAAAGCAATTTTGGGTACAAGCTTGTTTTGTAAATTCTGGTTAGCAGACTCCAGACAGAGAATATTTTTATGTAAGTCCTGGTCAGTAGATTCCAGAGAAAGAATCTTTTTTCTGTAAGCCTTCATTGCTATCTTTTAAAGCCTGTAAATCCTGATTAGCAGATTCCAGAGAGAGAATCTTTTTCTGTAAGTCTTCATTGATATCTTTTAAAGCCTGTTTCAGTCCCAATAACGACTCATCTTTGTTCTTATTATTAAACCAGTGTTTGAACACTGTGTGAATTATTACGATGAATGCCATATATTTCCAGGAAAATGTCATTCACCATACAGGTGAAAAGGTTTTTAAATTCTTGTGAGGTAATGTTGTCAGCCATATTACAAGAATTACTCAAAATTTGTTAGTCAGTTTTAAGGTGTAAAATTATCAAGTACTTTTACTTGAAAGAAGCTTACCTTTCCGTGGTTTGGGGGGTGCAGTAGCACTTTTCAGCCAGCAGGAGGCATTGGTATAGCTCCAAAGCAGGGCCTGCTGGTGACCTTGGCTGGAGGCAGCTGAAGGTTAGGAGCCAAGATGGTGGATGGCAACAGCTGAAGGCAGGAGCCAAGATGGCGGGGAGCCAGCACTCATGGAGGAGTAGGAAGGCCTCACTCACAGAGGTTTTCGCTGGTCTGGGGTCTAAATTAGGGAACTGGGACGGGACTAGCTGCTCCCTTTTTCGGGAATGGAACACTGTATGCGTTCCCTGGTTAAATGGAACTTTGCAGGTGGGTTTAGGTACCCACCAGCCACCAACCGGGGAGGAGGCTGAGAGTGGGAGCCGCCTAGGCTTTTGGAATTTGCCCCATGTGAGCTCAAGATATTGGTGAAATTATTAAGGCCACTCCACATAGTTAAAAGGGAGGTTTATTTTGTGGGGTAACTTACAAATGAAGGGATAGGTTGCAGGGTCTGGGAAAGGTATGGCACAGTCCAGTGGTGTTCTCTGGAGAACTCTGCTCAGTCTACCTCCAGCACCCAAGGGCCTGGAACCAAGAAAGGCCTCTCCTCTCGATCCTGGGTCTTCAGCATCCTCCCTCAGCCCCACCTTGTGTGCGTGACCATTATCAAAGCCTCAGTGGAGGTTGGAACTTCCAAGCCAAGGCTACCCACTACAGTTACCTAGAAAATATATGATCTATCATTTGAAATTAAAGATGTTTAAAATTAATAAAATCAAGTTTTTGGTTAGCGTAAGAATTAATGAGTTTTATCATAGCATGTTTATAAATGCATGTCATTACACTTTGCTCTATTTACTAAATATAAAATAAACAATTAAAAACAATTTATCATGATATGCTACTGTCTGAATCCTGATTGCTTGTTATTCATTTGATCTGAAGGAAAAAAAAGAAAAATATGAATATTAGCATGTGTAAATGTTTTTGATAGTATGCTTAGAAACCATAATGTCTGGGAGGTTCCAGTTTGAACAGGAAGCTTTTAGACTGGTCAATATCCATAGTTTTGTATGTTTTTGAGCAGATGATAGAAATGGTAAAAATTAGTTTATACTATCTCCAGATCCACTGGCTGATTTAAATCAAGAGTTCAAGGATCAACAGGCCAGTAAAGTGATTTTCATTAGGCCTCCACAAATGTTGCTCAGAGGTTTACTAAAATTGCAAAGGTGTCCAGCAGGGAAAGAAAATGAATTGATCTTGTCAGCTTTGAGCAGTATAATTGGATTATAAATGGAGCCTATGTCTCAACTAGTCACAGAGTTAGGGAATCTTACCATAAGACTTAGGATGATTTCAAGAGGCAAAAGCAAAGTCAGATGATGGGAAGATGGCATGTGACTGGCTGGAATAAAAATTAGATGCGTCCATTGTAACCCCTATATATCAGATCAGTTCCTGTGCTCATAAATGGCCATCAAACTACTTTTAAAAAGATTTGTCTCTCTTTTTAAGCCATAAGAAAAGGTGAAATAAATTAAGATCACTCATTCTCTTTATTTACTTCCATTTAATATCCTTCAGTATTTCTAACCATTTTTAACTGTAGATAAGAAATATAGAAAATATTTCTCAGTGAGCAGCACTGTTTCATTACAATAAAGATACTAGGATATATAGAGAAATAAATAACATGCCAGTCTCTATGTAAATTTGCTAAAGTAAATTTACATAATTAGTTCTGGACTAATAGGTATAAAAGAAATCATATATGTTTCAGCTTCCAGAACTTCCTCAGTTTTGCTTCTTCATGGAATTTGACACAAGTTGTCTAGTTTAGCTCTTTGAAAAACATTTTATTAATTATTTGAGAATTCCACTCATTGTATTTTGCTCATGTTCATCTCTTTAAGCCATGTCCCCCACATTCTATACTTTCCCAATTGTATGTTCCCTACATTTTTGAGACAATATCCTTATCTCTTTCCCTGGACAAAACTCAAGCCACTCTCCCCATTAGATCAAGGACATCAACAAAAGACCTGATACCCTAAACATGATAGAGGAGAAAAGGAAGGGAATATGTTTTGATTTACAGGCACAGGAAAGGACTTTCTGAACAAGAACTTGATAAAACAGACATTAAAACCAACAATTGACAATGCGGACTACAAGAAAGTATAAATCTTTTGTATAGCAAATGATATTGTCATTCAAGTATTCAAGTAATGAGGCAGCCTATAGACTAGAAAAAAATGTACCATATATACATCTGACAGAGGGTTAATATTTAGAATATACAATGAATTTAGTAAACTAAGTATCAAGAAAGCAAACAACCCAATTTAAAAATTTAAACATGGGAACTCAACACAGAGTTCTCAAAATATGAAATGCAAATGAATTAAAAATATTTTCAAAGTGTTTGAATCATTAGACATCAAGGAAATGCAAATTCAAACTACTTTGAGAATTCAAGTTACCCTTGTCACAATGGCAAAGACAAAAATTAATAATAAATAATGTCAACACGAGAAAAGAGGAACAATTATTCACTGATGGTGGGTGTGAAAACTGGTGACGCCCATTTAAAAGAAAGCGTATATGTTTCTTTTAAATGTGAAATCAGTGTGGATGTTCCTCAAAAAGCTAGAATCAGATCTACCAGAGATACAACAATGCTACTCAGGCATATACTTCAAAACTTTATATTCTCTATACAGATAACTACTTATGCATGTTCATTGCTGCTCTACAATATCCAGGAAATAGGAACAGCCTAGATGTCCATATATGGTTGAATGAATAATTAAAATGTGGTGCATTCATACAATGAAGTATTAGTCAGGTCTTAAGAAAAATGAAATTCACTTTTAAATAGATGGAGCTGGGAAGAATCATTCTGAGTAAGGTAACTCAGGCCCAGAAAAAAAAAATTAAATGTTTCCTTTCATTTGTTGATGTTATGTGTTATTTGGAATATGCAGAAATTAGGATTAATAGAGGGCCATGTGAAACTCCAAAGAGTAGAGATGGGATACAATGATATACATGGGGAAAGGAGACTAATGGAATAGGAAGGGTTAAATGGAGTGTGTGATGGGGACAGTAGTGCAGGAAAAACCCTGGGACATGACACGAAGACCTGAGGAGTCACATGGGAAACTACTTCTACAAAGCCTTCCTGAAATCAAGTATTTAGATTAGTTTAAGACACTTTTGTAATTTTAACTTTTAATGGAAATTTTAAATGTGAAGCTATCCAAGCCTACATCTATCTTCACATAGGTCATCATTTGAGATTATATTCAGTTTCAATATTTTATTACATATATATATAGGATATAATATGATTTTAGTCTTCAATTTTTTTACTTCAAAACAGTCAAAATCATAGATTGTTATATATTTTAGCTATGACTTTGTTTGAAGTATAGTTCTTAATTGATAAGAGCTCTCCATTCATTTTAAAATTTGTTTCAATATTAACATGCATATCAAATGGGACAACTCAGAGAATCCTCATTGAATGCATATAGACCATAGCAGATGCACAGAAAATTTAGTTTCACATTCTTATAAATAGAGAAATTCTTTCATAAATATTGCAGAGATTCCTTCACAGCAGTGCAATGTATAAATACCTTTGTAAACACATGAACATGATGAAGCTGGAATTTTCACTACTGATATTGCTTTTTGAGCTTTAAATTTCCTTTCAATTTTTTTTTTATAAAAGTCATATTTCTAGTATTGTTGTCTAATGGCTATCTTAAACTATTAAGAGAACTGTTTTTTCTTAAATGTTCAAATGATGACAAGTATTTCTCACAATCTTCCTTAATTATTTACACAACAAATATTATTTTGGTCCTCAAATCATTAGAGTATTTTCATTAGAAGACAACTTCTCATTTGGTGGTAAAGGGGACATAGCCTCATTTAGCCTAGGGTGACCTTGATGTTTCTGTGTACCTAGGAATGACCTTCAGTTTCTTCTCCTCCTGCCTGTATCTTCAGAGCTCTGGGGTTGTAATCATGCATATGTGGCTTATGTACTGCTGGTGGAGGAACCTAGGACTTCTGCATGCTAGGCAAGCACTCTACCTATGGCACTATCTATATCTCTGACCTTGATAGCAAACATTTAAAATAGTCAAAATAGAAAAGGACAGGGAGATATCATGATGGTTTGTGGAAAATATTGGTGCTACCTTATACCATTTTTTGCTTCAATTCATTTTACTATACTGGCAGAAAATTTAGGCAATCTTCCTAGACCATCATAAATCTACAATATTTGATTAACTCATGTCAAGAATTTTCTGTTTCCCATGGCATTACTGTAAGTTTGGGAAGTCAACCATTTTCCTGTTCTGGGGATTCTTTCAGTTGCATGGAACTCCAGGCTTTGTTTTCTGTACTTGGGGTGTAGACATCTTTCAGGCATCAAAGATTCTCTGTGGGGCTCTGCCATATCACGCAACCTTTTCCAGTTTAATGGTTTACAATCTGCCATAACACACAACCCTTACCAATTACAGGTTTCACAAGTTTTCTCCAAGTTCAACTGCCATAGGCAGAGCCATGAAAATCTGTCCCCTCTTTCTCACTCTGTGAGCTGAAGAAATATTCTTCATTACACCAAGTGAAAACATCTTCCTCTCCTTCACTCACTTCTGCTTGTTCTGATTAAGGATTTCAAACCAAGTTCTGGGTCTCATTACTCTGCTAAGTCATTGAATTTGCAGTGGAAAAGGCATGGCAATCCACATACTTTTAAACTCTGTCATTACATCATCTATTCTTATGTTTTTTCATGGTGGGCTGATAAAGCCTTTGTCCAAGGAATGAGATGGGTATAAATATGAGAATGAAAAGTATCTCTCATAAAACCTGGACACAGAATTTAGATTTACAAATATTTAAAAAGAAGACATTCAAAAAGCTATTGTAACCCTTGAGGTAGGTCAGACATTTTGAAGTATTATGATGCAGCTTGATTTGCAAAACAAGAAAGAGCACATTGTATCGAAATAAATATTAGAATTGTTTAGTCTGTGATTAGTTTTGTTAAAAGATGTAATGAAAAGCCATAAGCAGCTATTTAAATATATTTCTCAGAAAAATGAAAATTTAGTATGCAGAAATGCACTGATATTACTACTAATAAAAAATGGAGGTGGTGGTAGCCCACGCCTTTAATCCCAGCACTCAGGAGGCAGAGGCAGGCGGATCTTTGTGAGTTCGAGACCAGCCTGGACTACAGAGTGAGTTCCAGGCAAGGTGCAAAGCTACACAGAGAAACCCTGTCTCAAAAAACCAATAAAAAAAAAAAAAGAGAGAGTAAGCTAGAAAAGAACAACCAAACACAGTGCCAACTGAAATATTTGGATGACAAATAAAGGTAAGATAACCAAAATAAATATTATTTGAAAAAATATATAATCAAGACAGTGCAAACTTGAAGAAAACAAAAATATAAACTCATTTTGCAAAATTAACACCACATGTTGCGCATTCTCATGTATCAGACATTCTGTTAAAGACAAAGCTGAGAGTTGGCAAAGAATATTGTGCTTTTCAGAGATATGGCACGTGCAAACAAAGGGGGAAGAAGATGAATCGCTAAAGTGTTGTGAATATTTGTTCGATTTAAAGTTCTATTCATATCTCAGAAATCTGATGAAATTCTGCTGTGGATAAATTTTAAAAATAACCACCCAGGATAATAGAAAACTCATAATGCAATTCAAGTTACAGAAATACATTTATAAATTTGAGAATGTAACTATACTGAAAGAGTTAAGGTGGAAAATGAAATATAACTCACATTTTACTAGAAAATACTCTGGAAAGAAGAACACAAAGTAAAAACGAGAGTACAAATTTGCTTGCAATGGAGCTTAGATCACATAGTATCACAGATACTGGTTTCTGATTTTTTTTAATATTTATTTTATTTCTTTTCATACGGATATTTGTGTTTTAATGTTACATATCAGCCATGGGTTCCCCTGTCCTCCCCCCTCCCTCCCCTGCCCCTGCCTTCTCCCCAGCTGGATAAGTTAGACAACTGAATAGCTTGAACTGTTTGGGAGGCACCCAGGCAGTGGGACCAGGATCTGTCCTTAGTGCATGAGCTGGCTGTTTGGAACCTGGGGCTTATGCAGGGACACTTTGCTCAGCCTGAAAGGAGGGGACTGGACCTGCCTGTACTGAATCTACCAGGTTTCTGATTTTTTTTTTTTTTATCAGAGAAAAGAAGTGAGAGATCCTTGGAGAAACAGGGTAATTCCAAACCTCAGAGAAGAAAATTTTTCAAGGAGTCTGAGAAAATGCTAATATATAAATAAATAATGAACAATAAAGCGTGGGATGTAAAATGAAATGAAACAATAAAATAATGCCACTGTTGATTTATGAACTAGAGCGTATTTCATTTGTCTATACTGATACAAACAATAGAAATAACGCCCAAGAACTGACAGACTTCCCTTAAGAAATTATTCAAATATTTAAATGTTGAAAGTATGATAGACATTTAAAAATAAAGCCTCCAAAAGACCCACAGTAATAACCATTTTTAAACAGGCTCATTAATTCAAACAATTTTTAATAATCAGAACATTAAGGAAAATTAGGGTATTTGCAGAGTTATGAATGACTTACTGCAGGATACAATATGCATTTATGTCATTGGGATAATAGTCATTGCTTTTGTGAAGTAACGTGACAGGGACCATGTCAACCAGTGGCTAAGGATGACATCACCATAAGAAGACAGTTAGCCATGTGATGTTGAAATGCATACATCCTTTCTGTGGTGAATACGTCAATATAAAAACATATTATAAAAAGATATTTAACAAGTGATGTTTTATGGAGATATTTCTTTAGTGTAACATATGTCAAAAATTCAAAGCTTCTCTTTATTATATATATGTCAAGGAAGTTGAAATAGGAGAGAATCCTACAAAACATCAGATATGTTGTGCTTCAAAAGTGTCAAAGACATGGGAGACAAACACTAAGGAACTGTCAAGGGTGGGAAGAAGTTAAGAGAACATGGCCACAAAAGCAACATGAAACTTGGGTACACATTCCTAAGCAGAATGGGGCATTGATGGAAAAATCAGTACAATCTGAAGAGAGCCCAGAGATTAGATAGTAGAGCAGCTCCACTGGTGATTTCTTTTTCTAATAAAGACCATAATGGTGTTTTGGCAGACGTCAGTATTAGAGAAGTCAGATACAGAGCACATTTAAACTCTTCTAATTTTTTGACAACTATAAATCTAAAATTATTACAGAATAAGTTACAGTTTTCATTAGCATGTTTATCAGTAGAAATATTTGTTGGGAAACAACTCTATGGGGATCTGGTGTCTATTCATATATAAATCATTAATGTAGCATATGTAATATGTATTTTTGTAAATATCAAATATGTCCTGAGCATCACATGATTGTTTCCCATACCAGAAAGAAAGACAGTAGAAAGAAACATACTTAGGAATTCTAAGCAAAATTATATCACTTCTTGATCTAAATGACATACAGAAAGGGAAGCTAATAAAACTGATTTTCAGAGTTTGACTCTCATAATAGGCAGATATTAATGGTATCAGAAATTATAAGTAAGAATAACTACATCATATAAAACATGAAATTAGATCAATACCAGAGATATTTATTCAATGCAATTACAGAATATCCAAAATATCCTAGAGAAACTTGAAATATCAGATTATAGTAACAGTTGTATATAAAGTTAAGAGTGATTATATCATCCTCACCCAGCTAGAAACTATGGAACAAATTTCCTCCAGTTTGTCTAGAGTTAGTAAATGATAATCTCCTATAGTTAATACAGAAATACTAAAACAACATTCCAAATGAATGGGCTGCTTCTCGGTGATGAGCTAGTTACCCCAAATCTATAAAATCTCTGGTAGAATCTATTAAAATACAGGTTATCATATCTACAGGGGACAGCCAATGGCTATTACACTCCTGTCCAACTAAAAGAATTAATGACACATGGGTGGAAATAAAAGTTCAATTAAATGAGAATATAGTTTCTGTGAACTTTCCAACAAGATATTTTGTCTTAAATTACAGGTTAATTTAATATTTTCCCAGACCTTCATTTTTTTCTGGATTGATATATGCTATACCGTTATGTATTAGAAGAATTAACAATAGCAGGAGAGCATTAATTTATACCTAATGAATATTATAGTGTTGTTCACATTTACAGAGAGTCTAGGACCATGGTGAATGTATTTTACAACTTCTAGAAATGTAAGTTAGAATATTTTTTGGTTGGAAGAAAAACACAAAGGAAGTCTTGCTTTATGTCCTAATTAGTACATTTTTGTCTTAAGAATGGAAGACCCTGTTGAAATGAATTAAGATATATACCCTATTTGTTCAACATTCATGGCTTGAGCCAAGACATTCATTCTCTTTCAACCTCAAACTCAGGTACTTAGTGAGGCTTCCTCATGGATATTAAGAAATATTTTGTCTCTGTTGAGATTATTAAAGTTTCAGAATGGCAATGAACAGTCTTAGAGAAAACATTTTTAAGAAACATGCTGCTTAGAAAATGTTGAGATTCATCTTTTATTTTAAAATAATGTTGGAAAATACAAATATACAGATACAAGGGAGAGAAATATATTAAGGGACAGAAAAGTAAAAATTGCCTAGAACCTCCCTTAAGGAATGAGCTTTTTGGTGTCCCTATGTCCCTGTCCATTAACTTGCAAACTGAACCCCAAAGTTTAGCAGTACTTAACAGAAGTGAGATGTTACCACTATATCTTCATTCTTTCTTTCTTTCTTTTTTTGGCGGGGGAGGGTCAAGACCAGGTTTCTCTGTGTAGTTTTGGTGCCTGACCTAGATCTCACTCTGTAGACCAGGCTGGCCTCAAACTCACAGAGATAAGCCTGGCTCTGTGTAGCAGAATTGTTAGAAGGTCTTATTAATAAAATCAAACCTGAGGCCAGTTATTGGGGTGAATGCTGGAAGATCAGAGAAGCATAACAAGTCACAGCTTCCTCACCTTGCCAGTTCCTCAGCTGACCCTGTTTCCTCAGACTGGAAGCCTCTGTGTCCTCATTTGAATGGGTCTCAGCTGAACTGCTGCTCCAAAGCCTAAAAGCTTAACCATCCAAATGCTTAACTAATTTCTGGTCTTCACACCTTATATATCTTTCTGGTTTCTGCCCTCACTCCCTGGGATTAAAGGTGTGAGTCACATGCTTGGCTATATCCTTGAACACACAGAGATCCAGGTAAATCTCTGCCTCTGGAATGCTAAGATTAAAGGCATGTGCTACCACTGCCTATCCTCTATGTTTAAAATCATGGCTGTCCTGTTCTCTGACCCCAGATAAGTTTATTAGCGTGCACAATATTTTGGGGAACACAATACCACCACAGCTCTGCTTCCCGATTGCTGGGATTCAGGGTGTGTGCCACCACTGCCTGGCATAACTTCATTCTTTTGAAGCTGTCCTTTGTAATTTATCATAGAGTTCTCAAAACGTGTGAATCCCTGACAGAATGGAATTGCTTAGTTTCCCTTCCCACAAAGATTCAGACATTTAAAAGTAAGGAAAGAACAAATACAAGGAAGAGAGGAAGTAATCAGACAAGTATATCAATGAACTTACTTAGTTGTGGATGCTAGGCTGGGGGACTGCAACCTAGTATAGAACACGTTCTTGGAATTATTAGAAATGTTAAACGCAGTGGACTAGAATACCACTGTAACAATCTTCTTAACTTAAACACCCATCAACTATATTGCTATTAATATGAATAAAATTTCTCTTTTAAAGTGTCCTGGTCTACTACCATGACATGTGCATGATGAAAAATCTGGTTAAACAATTCATATATGAAAAATCCTATTAATGAAGTCATGTGCTCAGGGAAATGAGTGTGGTCCAAAATGGAGTAGCTACTGTGCAATGCAGTTCCTCATCAAAGGGTTGAAGTAACAGACTTTTAAGATAAACAGATGCATGTCTGTCTTTTTCACTGTTCTCTTTTTCTTAAAAAGGTGGAGTTACCTTTCCCAAATTTCTTGGAGAATTTGATATAATGAATATTTTACATCCCTCTGACCTTTTTCTGAAAACAACATTCAACTCTAAATAATGTCTTATCCCATACTAATGGAACAGCCTGTTGAGTGATCTTCAAGAAAGGCAGAGTAAAAACATCAGACAAAATACAGTTTACCTTCATTAATAGAAAAAAGAAGAGGGGGAGGAGCAGTGTACAAGTTGGGACTAGAAAGTAACTTCCTCAGCCTGGCAAAAAAGAGTATCTATCACAACATATAAAACCCACAGCTGAAATGCTACCTAATGGTGAATATGTTCCTTCTAAAGTTATAAACAAGTCAAGGGTGCTCCTTCTTACCAGACTGATTATACATTATCCTAAAAATTCTAGTCATAGGAATTAATAAAAAAGGTAAATTAAAGTGAATTACAGGTAGAAAAGAAGAAATAAGATGCTATTGATATTATTGTCTGTATATATGATTGCAAGGAACCAACCAAAACATTGATTAAACATTGTTCTCGCTGTACAAACACGGGTTGCATCTGCATTCAGTATCAATAAGCAAGCTGGAAGGACAATAAAGAAAACAATTGTGATTAAAATAGTATCAAAACCTGTGCTGGGGACATAGGTTAGTACGTAAAATGCTTGCTGTTCAAGTAGGGGGCCTTAGTTCAGATTACCAGCACTATGTAAAAGCACTTGTAGTCTATAGCTAAGAGGCAAGAGCAAGCATGTGAATCTTTAAAACTCATGGCCTACTCAGCTTTGCTAAATTGGTGAGTTCCAGGGTCAGTGAGAGACCATGTTAAGATATCTGACCTTGACATCCGGCCTCTGTATTCAAGTTCTTACACACATGCATAAACATGAGCATGTATGCCACACATGCACAAAGAAATAATTAAAAAAATAAAATAAAACTACTTAGGAATAAATTTGGGGAGAAAAGATAGCAAAAAATACTTTGAACATTGTACAACTCAATGAAAAATTATAGGAGAATTAAATAATTGGAAAAGTACCCTGATCCATCAATCAGAGGGCTGGACATCATGAAAAGGTATATTCCATGGACTGAGGTACAGATTCAATGCAAGGCTCATCATATCCTATATAGTGTCTTTACAGAAATTGCCACCTGATACTAAAATTCTTGTGGAATTTAAGGGACTCAGAACAGCCAAAGTCATCTTTTAAAAGACCAAGAAAGAGAAAAGAAAATTTCCTGATTTCAGAACTTGCTCTGAAGTCACAGAAGTGAAGAGGGTGGATTTAGGGAAGGATAAACACACAACACAAGACATTAGAAAGAGACTAGAGTGTCCAGAGAGAAATACTCATATGTTAAGTCATTAATTTTCTTCTCTCTCATTGTTTAAACTTAGCACACAAAGAATGGGCTTCTTTGCATCATTTTCAGATAAGTATTATTTTCTTAGATGTCTCTTGCCTCTCCCAACTCCTTTCTTGAAACCATTTTTCCTGCTCCCAGCAGGCCACTGTGAGGCTCACTTCACATGTGTTCAATTGGTTCTTCTCACTGCTCCTCCCACGTTAACTTCTCTTTTTACCTTCTCTTGGTTCCCATTATAGAGTCATTCTCTCTCTCTCTCTCTCTCTCTCTCTCTCTCTCTCTCTCTCTCTCTCTCTCTCTCTCTCACACACACACACACACACACACACACACACACATACATGCACATGCACACTGTTAAAATATAAGAGAAAACAATATATTTCTCTTTTTGACTATGACTTATTTTGCTTGACATAATAAATAATTTCCCAGTTCCACTAATTTCTTGCAAGTGTTGTGATCTCATATTTTCTTTGTTTTGAACTAAAATTGTTTTTAATTAAAATATAATTTGGGACTGTAGAAGTGGCTCAGTGGTCAAGAACACCAGCTGCTCTTAAAAAAGACTGAGGTTCAATTCCCAACATCCATGGTGGCTCAAAACTGTAACTTCACTTCCAAGATATCTGATTCCCTCTTCTGGTCTCCATGGTTACCAGGTGCATACACACAGAGAGACAATCATTTATACACATCAAATAATAAGGCATATTAAAATATATATAATTATATCACTTCTCTTTCCTTCTTCTCCCAGCTACTTCCATATTTCCCTATTAGCCCCTGTCAAATCAAATTGATATCCTCTTTTCTTTGATTATTTATGTTACTTACACAAACATACATGTGTTAGTGTGTATTACATATTCATATATACACAAATACATATGTAAATATGTATGTGTGTAATATGGAATGTGTTTAACAATATACATATATAAAATTAACAAACACATACATATATGCATAAATATACAAACACAACCTGTTGTAAGTATTGAGCATAGGTTTTATGTTCATGATTTCAGGGCTTTGTCAAGATCATTTTTTTAAGAGTTTATTGAAATTTCATTGTGCACATTTACCACATTTTCTTTACACACAAATGATGGCACATAGTTGGTTTCCATTTCTTAGCAATTGTGAACAATGCTGAAATAAATATGAATACAGCAAGCATTAGATTCCTTTGAGAATATCCTCAGGAATGTTATAACTTCTTCCTATGTTCAGTTTATTTTTTTTGCTGTGAGACTCAATCTGATTTCCTGCACTGGTTTGTACTTCCACCACAGTGAGTAAGTCTATCCTTAATCCCACTTACACGTCCCATTGCATTTATTGATTTGTATATGTTGAAAACCCTGTATTCCTGGGATGACCCCAATTTTGTCATATGTATGATCTTACTGTGTTCTTGAATTCTGTTTGTGTTTTGTTGAGAGCTTTTACATCTATGTTCCTCAAAGGATTGGTCAATTTTTGGTATTGTTGTGTATTTAACTGGCTTTCCTATCAGAGTAATAATTGGCTTATAAAATAAGTTGGAAGTAATCCTATGACACAGAAGACAAAGAAAATATACTTAGTAATCAAGTTACTGGTACATGTCAGAGAATCACCAAAAATATAAATATTATATTCTAAAATGTGAGAAGCCTGTGTACTAACAAGATGTCCTTAGGTAGAGACTAGTTTCAAAAGACAGAAAAATCACTTCAACCACCCAGTAGAAAACCCTGTGAGCTGATAAGATATGATCAGCATGCTACAGTGCATCAATTTTTTAAGAGTAACCAACTACTTGCTTAATTGGATTTAAGGCCCTCTCTATAAAACAGAACTCATCCCTGGCACTATTAATGCAGGTAAGAATCCTTGACTAGATATGTCCTGGGCCATAGTGGGTAACCTACTACTAATATATTGAAAAATGTACATAGTATTGATCTGCTTCATAAATACTTTTATTTATACTCATACATTAGTGTATCTCTCTTTCCTTATCAGAGAAGCTTCTTTTAGCAAGAGTTGGTGATTAACACAGAGCCCTCGCAACCAATCAACATGTAGAAAATATGAGACTGCAGAGATCATCACAGAAGAAATGTCTAAAAGATTATAACAGGCAGAGGTAGCAGGTGGCTTGCAGAAAACATGTTTGGGGGACACATTAGGCATATTGTACATATGAACTCACAATGGCTTTGACTCTGAACAATATAAAATCCCAGCTATAAAAAAATAGACAGGACAGAAGTGCTGAAGTCACATCCCTAGCTAGGAAGCTATTGGTGACTTATGGTTACTGGGAGAGTAACATTCACTTCTCTTCATCAATGAAGCTATTTAGAGGTTATCTATGCTGCAGGAGACTGTTCTACAAGCATACATATTCGCCAAGTGGACTCAGTGAGTTTTAAAAAGAGCACATGGTTTTGGAAGGGCATATTGGGGGCACATAAGGGAGAGACTGAAAGGAGGGAAGTGAGGGGAGATGTTACCAAAACATATAATACACACACACACACACACACACACACACACACACACACACACACATATAAATTTTCAAACAATAAAATAATTTCAAAAATAAAATAATTATTAAACAAATAAGGGATAATAAAAATACAATAGTAGAAAAACCAGCTTTGTCTTTTACTCTATGGTTAGCTGGTTAATGACATCATTTGCTACCAACTAATTCTTAATATGTCTGAAAATAAGCATGTCAACATTGTAAATATAACATATACAATCTGTAAACTCAATGAAGTATTTTCACAAACAAGGTATGCAAGTGAAAGACAGCCTTGATTTCAAACAAATAAAATATTGAATGATATCATATGTGAATATAATTGATGTCCTAATAATATAGTTAAATTTCATCTGTGCTTAAAGTAACTTTTTCTCTTCTTCAGTAGAATAATTACTAATTACAAAATAAATCCCTTTAAATTATGTAACACCACAGTGAGTGTGTAGAATTTGATGTTTTATCTTTGCTTGTTTAGCTCAAACCTGTAAGAACCTCTTCTAAAATGTACCCATGAAGGGAACATCTAGCATGTAAGTTTTACTGGCCAGTACATTTCTAAAGCATCAGCCACTCTTGAATCACAATACACTCCTACAAACTCTGTAGGTGCCATTATGGCCTAAGAAAACACAAATTCAGTTCTTTCACTCTGAGTTTTGCTTCTGGGGTTATACCAAAAGGAAAACAGTGCCATCTAATGTTAGCTATCATGGTAATACCTCTGAAAGCTTATGTAATAACAAGAAAAAAATTACACTTCTCAGAAATAGACTTCTCAACAAATTTTATGACCAATTAAACCACAGTTTGAGATTCACATGAAAGAGAAATTTTGCATTTGAGGATCTATTTCAGCAACAGTTAGAATGGCTTTAGTGGCATTGTTATCAAACCTTTTGTCTAATGTTTGACACAGTTTATCTACTTCATTAAATCTGAGAGTAAAGGTGGAGGATGTGATTCCCATCCCTTGTCCTGAGCAGATATGTTGATTAAACATTTTGTATGTTGAACTTTCCTGTATGATATAACTGGTGACATACAGTATTTAAATGATGAACACATTTAAGAACAATAAAATGATCAAAAGATGAAATAGTCTACTGCTGTTTATTTTGCTGAGACAAGATTTTATGTATCTTAAGCAGACCACTTAAAGTCACTGAGTTGCAAAGAATGACCATGAACTCCTGACCCTCATGTCTCCACCTCCCAAGTATTAGAATTACATTCCATGAATGCAAGCCAGGGCTTCTGGAATGTGAAGTAACACTCTGAAAATGTAGCCACACCCCCTGACTCAATGCTTCTGTTTATGGTATAAAGAAGATGCATCATAATTATAGAAGATTGAAAGACTTTCAAAGAACAGAGGGACAAATAAATGGCGTTAATGAAAAAGAATTACTGTTCATTTCAAGACCATTTGTTCTTTTAAAACTCTTTTTATATTTCTGGGTTTTTGTCTTTGTGCATGTCTATGTACCACATGCTTGCCTGGTGCCCATGGAGGCCAGAAGAAAAGAGCAGATCCCTTAAAAAAAAAATGGAGTTATAAACAATACTTAGCTACCATGCGAGTCAGGAAATCAAAAGGAAGTCTTATTGAAGAGCAGCCATTGCTCTTACTGCTGGACCATTGCTCCTGTGCCTAGGCTATTTGTGTTTTTTAAGACAGTCTTCATAGAATGCACCAACTACCTTCAAACTTAACTCCTCTCCATTCCCCTGGTGGAACGCCATGAGTACAGTCAAATATCACCATTGTTTGGTTGTGTTCATTTGCTTTTCTTGTTTATGAGGCAAAAATATATGTCAAAACTAAGGGTTTGTGGGGAGTAAGAGTTTGGGGATACAGTGTGCCATGAGAGGGAGGTCATGGTGGTTGGAGCATGAGGCAACTGGACACATGGCATCCATAGTAAGGAAGCAGAGTACTGATTGCTGGTGCTCAGCTCACATTCTCATTTTCGTTCACTCCAGAACACAAGCTAATGAGGATATGCACCCCTCATTCAGGGTTGCTCTTCCTAGCCACTGCTTCTCACCTCCTAGATGAATCCAGATCAAGTAAAGCAGACATGGAGATTAACTAACACACTGCTCTATTTCATTAGGAGTTTTTGTAGAAGTAGTTTATAATGTTTGATGGATAATTCTGCCAAGTTTACTCTCAGTCTCAAAATAGAACTTGCTCTTTTTCAATCTAGCCATCATAAACATTTACATTTTATATTAAATTTTTGAGCAGTCATATAATTGTCTCATACTTATTCAAATGGAGCAGTGTCTTTGATTTGCCCACTTCACCTTGTTTGGATACTTAGAATGTATTACATCTAATATGCTTATACAAGCATATATTTATGGCTGGAGAGATGATCCAGTAGTTAAGAGCACTTGCTGCTCTTCTTGGTGGCCTGGGTTCCATTCCCAGCACTTTCATGGTGGTATACAACAGCCTCTAACTCTGGTTCTAAAGGTTCTGATACCCTTTCCTAGACTCTGAAGGTACCAAGAATGCATACTGTGCACAGACATACATGCAGGTGAAACACTTATACATACTAAATAAAAACTAAGAAAACATATTTAATATAAAAAAATTATACACATGATGCTTTTTTCTGATATATTGTTTGAAATTTTATTATGTTTATATGTGTGTGCATGATGAGTGGGGATGACACATACAAATATACTATATCACATATATTGAGGTCAGAGGACAACCTTTTGAAAGCCAGTTCTCTCCTTCTGGCTTTATGTACATTCTGGGGCTATAACTCCATGTGCCAAACTTGCACAGCAAGCAACTTTACCCCCCTAGCAACCCTACCTATCTTCTTTTAAAATATATTTTCAGTAAAATTTACATTATGAGTGAATTCCCCTAATTCCAAAATATTGATAGTGCTTTAAATTGTCCCATTTATAACATTTTCTTCACAGTTAAGAGAATAGAGGGGGAAAAACTCAATATTTTATATATTTTGAGCACAAACATTTTAATTGTTTAAAATGAGATTTTCTTTTATCAGATTATCTACAGTTCAAAGCTCACTTTTTTTTATGTGCCTCATCTGTGTCCCTTTTAAGAGACACAAAATTAGGAAAGATATCAACAGAAGCTATGTAAACATTTCATCTAAGGCAATGGTTCTCAACCTGTTGGTTGGGACCCCCACAGGGGTTGCCTTTCAGATATCCTGTATATCAGATATTTACATTACAATTCATAACAGTAGCAAAATTTATAAGATGGAGCAGTGAGATAATTTTGTGTTATGGGTCACCACAAACATGAGGACCTGTATTAAAGCGTCAAGCATTAGGAAGGATTAGAACCACTGATATAAGGGCTAAGAGAAAGTTCAAGATTTTTTACAAGTAAATGGTAAGAGGACAAATGATAAGAGACAAGCTGACGACAGTCATGGGAATCTTGGGAGAAGAATTATAGTAAAAGACCATGGTAATGAATAAGTGGGAGAAAGAGAGAAAACAGCTCAAATAGATCACATGAGGAAACCCAGGAAAAAATGCTGGCCTTGTCATTATGTAGGTAACTTCTGTGTTTGCTTGTTGGTTGGTTTCCCAGAGGTGACTTTAATAATCTTGTTACAAGATCAGTCCAAATCCTACTACCTTAAAAGGAAGTCCTCACTGACTTGTTGGGTGTAGATGATGGCCAGTGTTCTCTCACAGCAAACAAAATCAGTTCTGGTAAGAAAACTCTACTATGTTTTGATGGTACCATTGGTAAGATGGCCTTGGGTTAAGCCAGGAATGTCCCAACAATGTTCTGCTGGCTGAGATACAAGAGGAAAGAAGACTGAGCCTCATTAGTCTATCCAATTCTTGGATCTGAAGAAGTAATGCAGGTAGACAAAGACCTGCCACGTGGCTAGTCCAATGAGACAGAACATAGAAAAGATACTAAAGCACAGGACCTGGGTGTCATGTATTCATTGGTGTCACACATCTTCTGCTTCTTCATGTACACAAAACCATAAGTGATTGTTTCTCCAAGGTCCTCTAAGCATTGGAACTCTATTTCCAATGGTTTGAGTTTCCTACCTTTGAAAACTCTTCCTAATTATTCATCTCCACTCCGTGCTTTATGTCTAGAATCACAAGTTGGTCAGCTATCTGCCCTGTTCCCTGGCTCTCAAAACACACTTCAAACATGTCATAATCTTCCATAGTAAAGGCAAACTTCTTCTTAGTTGCATGATTCATGATGCATGGGATATGAATAGCAAAATCTGTGATCTTGAATTGGATGTACAAGCCGCCAATGCCCCCAGACTGGCCGGTGATCTTCTACATGCCCACCACTGACAAGTCCTTGTGAATCTCCCTGCAGCGACACTCGCACAAGTTCATGGGCAGATGGAAGGAGATGGCAAGAACTGAGCTAGGACTGAGACAAATGGGAACAAAAAGAGCAATGCCGATGGGCAGGGCCAGGCCCAGATGATGCATCAAACAAACCAGACATGGTGCTGGAGCCTCATTTACCACCTGGGGCATCTAATATTTTATACTTTAATTCAATGAATATCATAACCTCTGAGTTCCTATTAATTATTAGTCTAATTAGAATGCAGCACTTTGTTTATAAATTGAAGGTTATTATAATATGTCTCCCAACGTATTATTTAAAATATGCTTTAGATTTTCTACATTTTCTTAGAATTGAATATGACTTGAAAACTTTTGACAGGGTTTGGTTTTACAGTTTAGTTTTAAAGGTAATTTAGTCTTCTTTCATTTTTCTACCATAATGAAATAAATTTAAATTAGCATATTGGAAACCTGAATGCCTGCTGCTACTTGATTAAAGGGTATGAACCATCCATTTTCTTTAGACCATCCTTTCCCCCATGGAATAGAGCTATATGTACTGATCAGAAATACTTCATGAATCGCTTGATGAATTTTCACAAGGTAAAATATATTTCTAGCCAGAAGCTAGTTTGAAAGAGAACAGCATTAGCTATTCAGAACACTCACTCATTCTGAACTCTCTGCAGACTTCCTACATAGACTGTTGCTATTCTAACCTCTGAAATATCACACACACACACACACACACACACACACACACACACACACACACACACACACATTCACTTCACCAGGGGAAAACATCTTTCTGATTTACAGTACCACAGATGGCCACTTAATTTATAGAATCATATAATTCAAATATTTACCTGGTTGGCTTCTTTAAAAGAAATACAGGAGATTCATCCATGTTTATCATGTAGTTATAGTCTCCTTGTGGTTTCTAATATCCACTGTTTAAGAATGGAGAATTTATTTATCTATGCCACAGGAAATGGAAGGAGCTTTTTGACCAAATCCAATGGGTCACATGTTTTTTGATCAAACTATATTGAAATACAACTGTGCAAATGTATTTACAGATTTTCAAGGTTTGCTTTTACACTACAAAGTCAGAACTGAGTATTTGTGCAGAGATCACATGGCCTACAGAACCTAAATAGTTTACTATCCAATCTCCTTCAAAGGATGGCTGCTTTTTGCTCTCTCCTGCATGCAATGGATATTTGGTCTGCTTCAGTTTCTGCCTTTTATGAACAGCATTGCATTAGACATTATTATAGATCTCTTTCATAAATATATGGACATGATTATACTTCACCTTTCTGGATATGTTCAGTTATATAAATATGAACTTTATCAACTTACATTTCCAACAGCCAAGCAAGAATGTTCCATTGATCTCTCTGTATTGAGGTGGGGTTGGGCATGTCGTTTTCATTTAAAAACATTCTGTTGGGTATGTGATAGTGTTACAATTGTGATCTTGGTTCTGTGTGTCTTTAATAACTAATAACTAGGGTTTTAGCCTCTCAATTATCTTCCTTCATGAAGGGTATGTTCTAGTATTTTATGTTTCCTGATTGGGTCATCTTCCTTTCCCTTTTTAATGCAAAAAGCATTTGATTCCAATGTAGATGTGCTTATTGCAACATATTGTCCCCCAAAACTGCAACTTCCTTTCTCACTCCATGAATTATCTCTGAAAATAATAAAGATTATTAATTTCACTACAATCTTCTTTGCTCAGATAAGATTACACAGATATTTGGAAACATTGGTATCCTCTTTAAGAAATTTTTTCCTACTCCAACTGTTTCTGGCAAGACTCTTACCCATTTTCTTTTAAGTTGACTGTTAGTTATCTAAGCAAAGAGATATCAAATGTGCATGAAAGTGAGGATTCCACTCAATGAAAGAGGAAGCATCATCATTTTACTCAGCCTAAAATTTAAATTCATCCAATAGTATTGAATTAAGACAGAATTCTTTCTTCTGATACATTGTGATGTTATCTTTACCATGTTCAAGATTAATTCTTTCATTTTATTCATTCATTTTCCTTACATGTGCGGACTGATTTAGGGTCTTTTATGGGTAGTTATTAATTAATTAATTAATTTATAAATCTGGGGATAAAAACTTGATCCTTGAACAGGCTAGTGCTCTAATACTGAGCTAAAGCCTTATTCGATGTTCTCAATTAGATTTAATTGCTACTTACATTAGCTTGATAAATTTTATTACCTATGTGACAAGTAACCTTCCACAATTCCATAAAATGGTCTAAATGTTTTATAAAATAGTATTTTGTTATGTGTGTATTTTGCTTACAAGTATACATGTGTACAACATATAAGCCGGGTGCCCAGGAAGACCACATGATGATATCAGAACCCTTGGAATGGAGTGATCAATGGCTATGAGCCATCAAGTGGGTCCTGGGAGCTGAACCCATGTCCACTAGAAGTACAGCAAGCTCTCTTAACCACCAAACCCTCTTTCCAACCCCATCTTAGAGGTTTTTACAAAGATATTAATTCTTACTAAATGTTTCCTGTGCTGCAAATATATACATTTAATCCCAGCACTCAGGAGGCAGAGCCAGGCAGATCTCTGTGAGTTCAAGGCCAGCCTGGGCTACAGAATGAGTTCCAGGATAGGTACCAAAACTACAAAGAGAAACCTTGTCTCAAAAAAAAAAAAAAAAGATAAAAGTATTGTAAGTCTTCCCTTAACGTACCTTGATTGCAGAGTTGAAGGAACAACACGTATTTATAAACCTTTATTCCTAAGCCTCCCCCCAAAAATACCTGAACTCACTAAACCTAACTGACTTTGAGCACATAAGAAAATGTGAAAGAAGACAAGCACCACTGAGATTTTTTTAGAGTAATACAGCTCCCATACCATTATCCAGTGCTCCTTTGACTAATTCAATTATTCCCGGTCGTGATTTATTCCTAAGAAAAAGTGTCGCTATCTATTGAAGTCTAATTATATTCTAGCCAGAAAAGTAGATGCCTTATTTATGACAATAGCTATTTCCCTTTAATAGATTATGCTGTCACTTGTGGGAAAAACCAGTGGGAAAAACCAATGCTGGTAGATAAAGATAACATATGCATAAAGAGCGAATGTACTCAGCTTGTCAGACTTTTTACAAAGTATTGTAAGATTCATTTCACATAGATGCACAGGCTTTTAGCACTCTATGAACATCTCTGTCTCAGGGTCCTTGTGACCTCTTGACCGACCATAAATTAGACAGTATCTTAGGTAGATACTGCTTGCTATATCTGCCAGGATGTTTTCTTTCCATTCTCCTGAGCCAATAAAACCCTAATGAACTCAGGATTAGAGTTCTGCACAAGTGATTTTCATTGAAATGTTCTGTAACCCTCTTGGTCTTCACCATTCACTGTCACATCTTCTGCCATACTGAGAATATTCTACAAATATTCAGAGTTTATTTTTCCTGGGATACTTCTGTTCTTGGAATTCCAGGAACAGTGCTGCAAATGTTGTTGAACTCTCACCCATGTATTTTTGTCTTTTTTTCTATATGACATAGTTCAGTGGCAGGCTAATTTGGTGTGTCTCACTGTATATAAAAATGCTATGCACATCATTCCTTTTAACTACTTTTGGGATAAGAGTAGCTATTGAAGTTCAGAGAATATATTATTGACCTTAATGTGTTATGATACGAATCAGTCAAAGCAGCATTAAAATAATTTTGAGGAACAAAGCATCTACCTTCTGCAATCTCCCCTTAATTAATATCAAATATCAGTGTGATTACTCATACTATGTCCCTTGTATTATTTGTAACAATTATTTTTTGGGGGGGAAAGGTACTGGAACATAAGTGACAATAGTCAGGTGAAGCTCATGATTTACATAGGGAAGACAAGTCTGTACATGTCTACTCACATAGGATGTCCAAGAGGAGGCCCACTGAGGGCTCAGTATCAATAGTGTAACAGAGACCAGAGGCCTCAAGCTAGACCAATGACTCTTTGCAATGAATACTTTCAAGTAAGATGTATACACTAAAGGGTATACTGTGTGAGTCATTTTGTCACAATACAGCTTCCAGGACAAGACTTTTCTTCTGTTGTTGTGTTCTTCTTTCTTTTTTTTTTTAATTTTAAAATTTCGCTTTATCTTGGGGGTAGAAGGTTGTAAGGGCAGAGGGCAGATGTGAGGGAATGGAGAAATGAGTGGGACAGAAATGCATGATGTGAAATCTACAAAGAATCAGTAGAAAGTTAAATTTTAAAGAAAAAAAGTTAAGTACTCTGGAATATGTGGTTCCATATTTTTTTTTTAAAAAAAAAGATTTATTTTCTCCTTTTAAAAAGAAAGAAAGGAAGAAAATACAATTTTAAGAATAAGCTTGGACCAAGTGATAACTTAGGAAGGGCAACCTCACTGTTACTATAGAAACCCACACAGGGAGAGACGTCTCTCTTTGTGCTTTCATCCTATTGTTTTCAAATCCCAAGAACGTTTGGGCACAGAGCTTTAAATTAGTTTCCAGTCACCATGGTTATATAGTCTGAGGATCAGTAATGGGATCAGATGGTGGACTTGCCACTGATCTGTGCCCCATACTGAGACCCCACGGCAAGTGAAGGCAGCAGCTGAGGAGAAAACAGGTTTCTAAGAGTTGAAGTATAAATTATTATTATCATTATTATTATTATTATTATTATTATTATTATTATTAACTATAATAATAATAATAAAATGTAAGAAAAACCAACATATGCTGCACCTGAGGTACTGGCAAAACTGTCCATCCACCTTCTCTAAACCATCCTACAATGACTCCTAAAGGGTGAACATGTTATTAAAAAGAAGCTTAGAGAATGAGCCTTTCAGGAAAAAATGATAATTATAAGAACTGGTACCCAGGGATTCCCTATGATTCTGTCAGACACTTAAGGAAAATCAGGAAAAGCACAAAGCTCAGAAAGGTTGATAGCACCAACCAGTGAGGAGAGGAGCACAAAGATCAGAGGAAATTACTTTTAAGATTGCTTTAGGGGCTGGAGAGATGGCTCAGAGGTTAAGAGCACTGAATGCTCTTCCAGAGGTCCTGAGTTCAATTCCCAGCACCCACATGGTGGCTCACAACCATCTGCAATGAGATCTGGCACCCTATTCTGTATACATAATAAATAAATAAATCTTTTAAAAAAAGATTGCTTTACACTGGACTGGGGAGATAGCTCAGGCCTTGAGAGCACTGCCTCTTCTTGTAAGACCTGAGTTTGGTTCCCAACACCCATATGGCAACTCAGAACTGATTGTAACTCTAGTTCCAGAGGATCCAACGCCTTCTCCTGATCTCCATGGGCTCATGCATGTATGTGGTGTACATGCATACACTCAGACACACACACACACACACACACACACACACACACACACACAACACACACATACACATAAAATAATAAATATTTTAAAAGTAAGATTTCTTCAGAGAATGTTATATGTAATGTAAACATTTGTACATGTACTTGTACATATTTTATGTACCTTCCTCTGAGTTTCATGAATATTGTTGTATTGATCTTGTTCTAGAAATAAATATGTGAGACATGTTTACACATTAATTACTTGATTCTTATTCATATTGATTCTGAAGTTTCCCGTGTACTCCCAGGTACACATAGACAGCTGTTTTGATATTTCCTCCAGTACTCAGTGCTGCAGTAACATGTATCTGGGATCTTTTGAGTAAATTGTGAAGTTAGTCTAAGGCAGAAACATAATACCATACAGATGAAGTGACCCTGAATGGACACTCCTTGATCATTTGTACCTTAAACACACAATTTGGTTCTGTTGCTGTGGACTTCATTACACATATCTGTAGTTAAAAGTGTCTTAGGACAACCAAGGAAGGTGTCTATGTGGAGATGGAAATGTACGAAACCTCAGAATACCTACCTCAGTTTGTCACTATTATATGAGATAATATGACATATGTTCCAATTCTGAAATGGATAAATTTTTAGTTAGTGTATTATTGTCCTGGTGAGCATTCCTTTTATTTTTATTTCTATGTTTATAAATTGAGAACTTCTCCCATACATACAGGTTTTAATCAAATCTTCCTAACTCTCCCTCCACTGTGATTTATTTCCAATCTCCCTCTTTACTCTTCCTTCCCAAGTTCATGTGCTCTGCTTTTAAATCCACTGAGTCCACTTAGTTCTGCCAATACATGCATGAGTATAGGCTCATCTGCTAGAGCATGTGAATCTTCAGAGAACTGGCATGCTGCAAGATAACTGAACCTTCCTCCCCTGGTCCATCCATAGCCTATAGATAGATCTCAGCTACAGGGTGGGACTCCATGAGTGCTTCCCATATCCATCCTGAGATTTGGGCTGGCTTGATCTGGAACATGTCTCGTCTTTGCATCCATGGCCATTGTGAGTCCACAGTTCTTGAAAGGTCTATCTACGCTACTGATGGGAAAAAAGTGATCAATAGTCTTATTTAGCTGAGAACCCTGTGAGATAGAGTAATTACCATTTGGCAAGAATTGTTCACTGGTACAGTAGTGGCATGAATTTTATGGGAATAACCAATAACTTTCTGGATCTTAAGGGCCATTCTGCAAAAAGTAACTCAGAATTCATGACTGTGACCATTAACTGGGACAAAATACCTGGCTAGGTCATAGGTCTTGGATGAGTACTTAATAGATATCCATTAATTAAGGAATAGAGCAAATAATTTCATTTGTACAAAGGTTCTGAATTTGTGCCAAAGTTACACATAGATTTAAGAACAAAGCTCTGAGTAGGAGAGAGGTTCCAATGAAATCTATCTCAGCATGTCAATAATTATAGGCAAATATTTCAAAGGTACACATTCCTTCCACCTACCCCTCTCACCCTATGGTTGGATCTCTTCACATCTTCAATGAAAAATGAATAATAGAAATGATTTATGGACATTTATTTCCTCATGTTTTCAATGAACATCAAGGAAACAAAACTATGATTGATACTTCATTTTTTTCTCTAAATTTGAGAAATGGTTTATTTTGCCAAGAAAATAATATTATCTCCATCCTAGCAGACCAGAGCCCTCCCTTGATTTTACATCATTTCCATTTAATATAGCCACTGTACCATGAAAAGGAAAAAAGGAATGAAAGTTGAGTTAGTCTTTTTATACTAAAAGGTTAAGTCTTCAGATCTCTTCAGGGTTTTTTGTCTGAACACTAAACACTTTTCATTTTGAACATCTGTCCATGAGCAACCCTGGTGCCGAAGTGGCATTGGCATCATTGGGTTTCATTGCCAGCATGTGTAGAACAGAGGATTACAAATGATCCTGGAATGGGAATGCAAGCAGGCACAGAACAGCTAAGGCTTTCCTTGCTTGTGTTAGTACTGTTTTATTTTTACTGCTTTATCAACAAGAAAATCTATTCAAGAGGGGCTGTAAAATCTTCTGAACTCATGAACTAGAAGCAAGATACTTTGATCAAGGCCTGTTGCGCACCAAGTTGCTAATATGGAAGCTGCAAAACATTAAAGTATTGAGAACTCAGCTAATTTATTTTCCTAATTTTGAGATTTAAAAATTAACATTTAGATAAGAAGTCTTGTGAATCTCAAATGTCAGGAGGCTTAATTTCTTGTGAAAAGATGCCCTTACAATTGGCAATAAAAGAATTTTAAACCCAGAGTATTTTGTTTTTGAAAGAAATGCTCGTATAAGTATCTGGTAATTCTCATTTGTGAAGTTAATCTGACATGAAAAAAAAAAATACCTTCAATTAGACAGTATTGCCTGAAACTGGAACAAACCACATACATTATCATTTCCAGATACTACTGCCAACATTTACAATCTGTTCAGGCTAAATCTCCAATCCATTTTGAAGTTCAAGGTAAATCAAAAATATTATGGCACTTAGTATTAAGATTTATTAACAGTAAAATCAAATCTGAAATTAATGTAGTTTTAAATAATGCATAAAAATTAGCTATATATCTAAAATTACATAGTTAAAATCTTTATGCATTTCTCTGTACAACCTTATAAATATATACTTTCCTAAGATACATATATTCACATGTATGATACATTTATGTGTATGTATCACACCTATGCAAAAATGACACATGATGTACAAATACATTATATATCTCTATGTATATATAATTAAAATGTAAAATTACTTGTGTGCCTGCAAAACATGAATTAGTGGTTGAGTCTGAATGCTGGTGATAAAAATAATAGGTGCTAGACTCAGGAAGATTTAAATATACTTAATAATCAAAATAGTACTGCGAAGTTATAGATGCTCTGCATAGGTAGATAACCCCCACTAAGTGTACTGCTTCTGTAACCTCAGTAATTGAGCAGTTTGTAAAATTTGACCTTGTTTCCATTCTCACAATGAATTGGAGTTAAGCTAAGCAGTCATCTGAACTTGGCAAATCAGTGTGTTCTCTAATTTAGATTCTAAGGAAAGACTAAATAGATTACATAATTTAAAAAAAAGTATGTACACTAAAAATAATTATATCTTCATCTGCAGATTCCCTCCAATCCTATTGTTATTTCCAAATATAAATTCATTAGAAACCCTGCATTCATATATTCAATAAATCCCTAAATATTCCCCTGTGACATGGAAATGATTTATTTATAATCAGTAGTAGGAACTGATACAATTCATGATACAATGGTAGAAAGATAATGTGATACAATTCAATCATGGCCTCTTGGAAGAAATGTGGGTTCAAGGAGGTTAAATAATTTCCCCCAAGTCACACTGATGGAAATTAATGGTATCTTTTGAACTCCAATATGATGGCAGAGTCAATATATTCTAACTTTTATGCCAAGATCAGATATTTATTTTTAAATAGTCCAGGTAAGGCTCCCTGGGAAATTTAATGAACATTTACAATGATTCTGTATTTTCCCATAGTTCTAAAATAGCCATGTATTTATGACTGAAAATATAAATTCAAAAATTACATAAGACACACAGAGTAGGGAGATATTCTGTTACTGACTAGTGAGTCTGAGCACAAAGAGGGAGTCCAGAGTAGGAAAAAGAATTGGTAACTTCTGAGGAGAGGGCAAGGAGTAAAATTTGTTACATAGAAGCAGGCTTTGTTTTTTTAAACTCAGTCCTTCTGTTTTATATTAAATGAGATATACTCCCTGTTAAATGTCCTGATTTGTATATGTATGTATTCATTAACCACATCCAATCCTATTTACTCTTCACAGTCTTGTGTTGGCTTATACTACGAAATACTAAGGAAAGTATAAAGCCTTCCACTTGGATATTTAATATTAGGAACATACCTGTGCATGCTTGATATGCTTTCTACATATTACAAAGCTTTATCTTTATAAAGTGATCCAAATTTTCTCTATTGATGTTTTTGTGTTAAAGTATTATTTGGCCATATTTTTATAGATAAAAATCTTTAGATTAAAATTTTAGTACTATTTTTAAAATGAATTTACTTTTAAGAGATTTGGTTTTATTTATGCGTATGTGCACATGTGTGCACATGTACACATGTGTGCAGAATCCTTGGAGGCCCGAACAGGGTGATATCATTGGTGGTTGAGCTGCCTGATACAATTCCATTCTTCTGCAATAGGAGTAAGCAGTCTTAGCTGCTGAGCCATCCACCCAGCCCTTATTTATTTGTCTTCTAAGACAAGGTCTCCATCTGTCAAACAGGCTACATGCACAATCCTCAATATTAATGAGGGAGACTGGTCTGTAATTCTCTTTCTTTCTTGCATCTTTGTGTGGTTTGGGTATCAGGGTGACTATAGCCTCACAGAAAGAGCTTGGCAATATTCCTTATGTTGCTATTATGTGGAACAATTTGAGGAGTATTGGTATTAGCTCTTCTTTGAAATTCTGGTAGAATTATGCACTGAATCCATCTGGCCTTGGGTTTTTGTTTTGTTTGTTTGTTTTTTTTTTGGTTGAGAGAATTTTAGTGACTGCTTCTATTTCCATAGGAGGTATAGATCTATATAAATTGTTTATCTGGTCATAATTCAATTTGGGTATGTGGTACCTATCCAGGAAGTTGTCCACTTCTTTTATATTTTCCAATTTTGTGGAATACAGGTTCTTGAAGTATGACCTGATAATTCTCTGGATTTCCTCATTGTCAGTCATTATGTCTCCCTTTTCATTTCTGACTTTGTTAATTTAGATATTCTCTCTCTGCCTTTTGGTTAGATTGGATATGGCTTTGTCTTTCTTGTTGATTTTCTCAAAGAACCAATTCTTTGTTTCATTGATTCTTTCTACTGTTCTCTTTGTTTCTATTTTATTGGTTTCAGCCCTCAGTGTAATTATTTTATGACATCTACTCCTCCTGAGCTTGCTGATGGAAAACTAAAACTTTAACATCAGATAATCTTTCATTTATTGTTTGGCCTTTTGGTCCATTATCTGTCACTCTTAGATCAATGTATTTGAGAAAACTCAAATGTTTCGGCAGATTGCATTCATTTTGATACCTCTCTCCTCTCTCTTCTCTCATCTTTTTCCTAGCTGATGATTAATTAATGCTTCCATACTAGATGTTCTACAGGCTTAATGTTGCTATTCTATTATCATTAATGAATTCCCTAGTATTGGTGAAATTATTAAGGCCACTCCATGTAGTTAAAAGGGAGGTTTATTTTGTGAGGTAACTTACAAATGAAGGGGTAGGTTGCAGGGTCTGACAAAGGTATGGCACAGTCCGGCGGTGTTCTCTGGAGAACTCTGCTCGGTCTACCTCCAGTGTCCAGCGTCCCAGAACCAAGAGCAAGCCTTCCTCTCAATCCTCGTCTTCTGCTTTCTCCTTGGCCCTGCCTTGTAGGCATGATCATTACCGAAGCCTCAATGGGGGTTGGAACTTCCAGGCCAATGCTGGGATGGCTATCCACTACACCCTAGGAATTTCAAAACGTTTCTCAACCTTTCTAACTCTGACACTATTTTTCTACAAAATATGTATAAACATCTATGAAAACAGAAGTTCAGACGTACTATCTTGAATTTAACACATGCATCCCTGTGGGCCAAATTGGAGGAATTTCCTCTTACCCAAAGAACCCCTTCAGTTCATGATTAATACCATATGAAGAAAGAGCGTTTTCCTTAGCTCTGCTCATGCTCATTTGCCTAAAATGTCTGTATAATTTGTTTATTCCTTGATACTTCTCCATTCCCTACATTTCTCTCTTCATCTTGCCCTCTCTCTTCTCCTTTTTTCTTGAAATTAAAGCTTATGACAATTGTGCCATTGCTTAAAATTTTGGAAGATGCTGGATGGTGGTAGTGCAGGCCTTTAATCCCAGCACTCAGGAGGCAGAGGCAGGTGGATCTCTGAGTTCGAGGCCAGCCTGGTCTACTGAGTGAGTTCCAGGACACCCAAGGATACACAGAGAAATCTTGTCTTGAAAAGAACAAAAGAAAAAAAAAACTAAAAAATATTTTCAGTACTGGAGAGATGGCCCAGTGGTTAAGAGCATTGACTGCTCTTCCAAAGGACCCAGGTTCAATTCCCAGCAACCTCATGTGAGCTCACAATTATCTGTAACTCCAGTTGCAGGGGCCCTGACACTCATGGCAAAACAATGCACATAAAGTAAAAATAATTAACTTGAAATATTGGAAGACAATTTCCCCATAATTTTCTCATAAGAGCTAATAGTTGATTCTTCATGGAAACCATGCTTTTTCTCATGCTCTTGGTTTCTTTGCTTTTGATTATCCCCAGCTGTACTCTGATGAACCCAGACTTGGGCAGCTCATTTTCTCTGCTAAAAGTCCATAGGGTCTCTTGAGATTTCAATTAAAGTCCTTCAATATTTGTAAGTTTCAACAATATGTGTCATTCATTGTTTTCAGCCTGTTATTTTCTCTTTTCTTTCTATGATTTAAATTTTACATGCCAGATCATTATGCAGCACAACACACTGTGTTGAATTTTAGTTTTCATTGAATTTTCTTGTTGCCTGTCTTTCCACGAGTCATATGGGGTTTTTTTTTTTTTGTGCATATATCCTGCATATTTTTCCACATCACTCATTTTTTAAATTCCAAAATTATAAGAAATTATAATTAATAATATAAAGACATCTTATGTACTCTTGGCCTAGATTCTCCCAAAGGGTCAATCTTGGAAAATCATAAACATCACAACCAGGATTTCAACATTTCTTAGAAAGATTTTTGTTATGGTAATAATACCACACATTGTTAAATACATTTTGTATCCATTTCCTCCCCCCTTTATTCATGGAAAATTATCAGTTTTCATTCCTACAATTTTTTTATGTCAAAAGTGTCACAAAAATAAAAGCAGAATCTACATATGCTTTTTAAATTTCTTATCAAGTATTATGTGAAAAGTCAGCAATTTGTTGGATGCATTAATAAAAAGTTCTCAACTTTATAAGATTCTTGAATATCATCTAATGATTTGGATATGTCAACTGTCTGTAACATTACTCATGGTAAAGAATACTTGAGTTATTTCAAGGTTTTAGTATATGAGTTAAATGATTGGCTGGAATATAGTCTTTGCTAACATACATGAGGACTTAGTATCAATGCTTGGTATTCTAAAAATAAGCAAATGAATAAAAAGATAAAATATATATATATACTATATATACATATATGCATGCTATAAACACAAGTTTTGATTTCTCTGAGTAAATATGTACTCATATGTCCTACAATGAATATATTAAAGAAATGAGCAGTCTGTTTTTATTTTTTGCAGGGCAGCTGTCATTTTATTCATCTGTGGATCTACATTCTATAAGTTATCTCATTTCTCGCTATGCTTGACAAAATTTGTAACCCACCATTTTTCTTGTTTCATACTCACTATTTTGATAAATACATAGTATCCAATTGTGATAACAATTCCCATGTCTCCAGGGACTGCTAATTTGAACATGTTTTATGTATGTGTCTATCATCTAAATAACCTCTTCTGTGAAACATGCATTCCTGACATTTATCCAATTTCCAATTTCTATTTTCATTTATAAATGTAGTATTTTAAATACTCTTTGCATAGTCAAGTAGTCTTCCTTCTTTTGATATTTGGCTAGGAAATATTTTTCAGGATAGTATACCAATGTAACCTAGGCTTCTTAAAAATAACTTGATAATATTCCCTGAAGAAGACCTCTAAAACTAAACTTGTTTTGTTGACAATAGTAAAGGCCTTAACTTAAACAGTTGCTCTACTATACCTAGGCATATTTATGAGCTTATCATCTTAATATCCATAAAGGAATTCATATTAGAGTGAGACCCTATGAACATAATCAATGTAGTAAAGCTCTTTCACAATGGAAATACTTTATCCTCTCCAAATTCATAAAAGAATCCATACTGGAAAAAGTCCTATGAATGTAATCAATGTGGTAAACCTTTTGCAGATAACAATCATCTTAAAATACATAAAGGAATTCATACTGGAGTAAAACTCTATGAATGTGGGAAAGCCTTTTCATAACAGAGTCATCTCCAAATTCATAAAAAGAACTCACACTGGGGGAAGACATCCAGGACCATCTGATGTCACTAGGCTCAGGCAGGCACAAGCCACCCACAGGCCAGTCCAGTTCCTCAAGGGTTTTTCTCCAGTATGAGTACTTTATGTGTTTGGAGACTCCAGTGTTTTGAAAAGGCTTTACCACATTGCTTACATTCATTAGGTTTCTCTCCAGTATGTGTTCTTTTATGAATGTGGTGATAACTCCATTGTGGAAAGGCTTTTTCACATTGACTACATTCACAGGGTTTCACTCCAATATGACTTCTTTCACGCCTTCCATGTGTTCTCAATCTTTGACAATGTTATTCAATATTGTGGTCTTCCCATTTGTAGCCTATAACATTGAGATTACTGTAGGCCTCCAGGATTACATCTTTGTAGAGACTTTTCTGGGAAGGACCGAGAAAGCCCATTTTTCCAAAATGAACTTGACATGCATGTCATCATAGGTCACTACATTGTCATTTCTCTCAGGTGGTATGTCTTAAACCTAGAAAACACATACGTGTTAGGCAGGGTCACATTATTTTTCCAGTTTTTCTATTTTGGTTGAACTAGCATAACTACAGTAAGTTGGTTTCACGAAAGTTCAGTTCTTTATCCAGATTCTTGATTGCCTGGTCATGCCCCATCAGGTCCTTTTTTTATGATGGTGACTCCCTCAGCTCACTGCCTTAAAATTTGGTCTATGCTCTAGCTATTGCCTAGTCTGTTTCCCCCTGCAGTGTACACAGTACACTCTTCCTCCTCTTCTGATATGAAGGGAGAAGCCATGCTCCACACACAAGTCTTTTTCTTGTTATTGTAATGGACAGTTCACTACGTGAATCAAACTGGTAATTTTAGAACTCTGTGGTGCTACATGCCTTTATGGCACACCAGGACTTAATGTTGCTTATGAACCTGTGGTGTTACACACCTTTATGGCACACCAAGACTTAATGTTAGTTATGACCCTGTAGTGGCCTATTGATCATCTTGTTCGAGGTCTCTACTCTGATGGGGAGGTGGGTCTTTTGGCTGGTTGTAAATCAGGGTTGTCTCCTTTGTTATGGGAATACAGCTTAATGGCAGCTTAATCCAAGGCTACAGAGTTGGCCAGTGATCTCTCCACAGCAGAGTCCAAGGCTCAGCACAAGACCAATTTCCTACTTCCTCAGCAGAGGAGCTGAGCCAGAAGCCTCTTGATGAATTTTTGAAATAAGATCCCCTCTCGGGAAGGGATGGCCAGACTGTAACCCACAGCTCCAGAGAGTCTAACTAACAGGGAAAGACCCTAGGAGGACACATGAATGGCCCAGCAAAGGAGAAGTGGATGAAATCTACATGAGCAGACTGGGGGTGGGGGTGGAGTGAATGGGGGATGAGAACACAGGGAAATTGATGGGTCGAGCTGGAACAGGGACAGAGTGGGAGGGCAGGGTGGGAAATACCATGATAGGTGAGGACATCATGAGAATAGGAAGAGGAAGGGGTTCTGGGGAGGCTCTCAGAAATCCATGGATGACCCCCACCTGGGAGTGCTGGCAGTGGTCTAGAGGATGTCTGAACTGGTCTACTCTGGTGACTGGTCTAGTGAATACCCTAACCACCACCATAGAGCCTTTGTCGAGTGACTGATGGAAGCAGATGCAGAGATCCACAGCCAGGCACCAGGCTGAGCTCTGGGAATCCAATCCATGAGAGAGAGGAGGGATTCTGCATGTGTGGGGGACATCGACATCATGATGGGTAGATGTGCAGAGATGACCTGCCACACTGGTAGAAGCCCATGAACTGTAGACTAGTGGCTGTGGAGCCCCCATGAGACTGGACTAGGCCCTCTGGATACGGAAGATGGTTGTTTGGCTTGAACCATTTAGGGGGTCACCCAGACAGGGGCATCACAATCCGTCCCTGGTTCATGGGCAGGCTTTTAGGAGCCCAATCTGCCTTGGGGCAGTGGGGAGGGCTTGAACCTGCCTAGGCTCAGTGTGCCAGACTCTGCTGACTCCGCATGGGAGACCTTAATTTGGGGAATGTGGGATGTGGGGTGGCTTTAGAGAGAGGGCTGGGGGGTGGGAGGCAGGAGAAGATGGAATCTGTAGGTGGTATGTAGAGTGAGTAGAAATTTTTCTTAATAAAGAAAAATGAAAAAAAAAAAAAGATCCCTCCCCTGTCTCTCTATGAAAGCGCGTGAAATGAATGATAAGCGCTAAGTGGCGCCGGTAGTAGTGCTGTTCCCAGCTGGAAGGTTACAGTCATGACAGAACCCGGTTAATTAGGAGCAGAGAGCTTTATTAGGAGGAAGATTGAAGGAACAAAAGGACCAGGCCTGGGTAGGAAAGAGAGAAAGATGGTGGGGTGAGGGGAAAGCAGAGCAGAGCAGAGAGAGAGGGGTGGGTCTGCATCTGGCTTTTTAAGGGCTCCCAGTGAACACATACAGGTGGGCTTATGGAACTACACCACACACCACACATGCACTGATTGCATGACCACGTAGTCGCCAGTGCATAAGAATGACATAAGACGCAAGACCTTTTGCTTAATAGCTAAACTGTGCATGTACTATCACGCAGATGGAGTAAGGGCAGAATTCTAACAGCTTGTGCTGTTCATTTGTGTGTATATTCATTTTGTTATGGGCATGTGGATGGGGTTGCATGTGCACACGTGTGAGCATGGCTGTGGAGGCCCAAGGTTCATGTGAAGAGTTCTTACTCAATCGGTCAGCTTTTTATGTATTAAGGAAGAGTCTCTCATTGAACCCGGAGCTTAGTCAAGTCTTGCAAGTCTAATGAGCAAGTATGTCTACATGATCCTCACATGCAGCTTTTACATGGGTTCTGAGAATCCAACTGCATGTCTCACATTTGCATGGGGAGCATTTGGTTGATACAAGGATTCTCCTCATCCTTCCTCCTCTTCTTTGGATCTGACTCTTCAGTCTTGCATTTTGTTTATTAATTGCCTTTTCAATTTTTTTTTTTTGGCCTTCCTAGAATTAGTTATTTATTTTACTGATTTTTCACTACAGAGTTTTATTTTTATTTTCAAGTTTATTTCCTTATTATTCTTTTGATGTTTGTTTCTCAGTTTATTTACTCTTACATCCCAAGGTTCTATGGAGTAATCACTCCTCTATTCCTCTCAAATATACTCTCAGGAATTAACAATACACAAACTTTTCTCTCCTCTGAACCTCCAAAAAACATACCTCCTGGTAGGTAGGGAAAATATCTCTAGTGACAATTAAATCATTTAGTGATTTAAACAAATGTTTATACACCATTTCTCACAAGGGAGTAGGAACACTGTGTGGCATAGCTTGTGTGTGAGAGATAGATGGAGGCTGCCTGAAGGATGGTTGGTGTTGGACACCTGAATAGCCTACAATTTCTCCTTCATGTACTGTCCTATCCTCAACTACAAATAGCATGGGCTTGTTCAGTCATGGTCATGAGGTCCTAAGAAAAGGAAGAAAATGCTGGAACTCCTTTGAAGTCTAGGCTCAGAACTGGCACACTGTGGCTTCTGCCAAATGCCTTTGATCAAGACAAGTATAAGGCCAGCATCTGTGTAGGGACTGATTAGATTCCTCTGGTGAGAAATCAAAGACTCATGTTGAAAGGGTACTTACATGGAGAGATAGGAAGATCATAAAAGTATTAAAACAAATAGGAAGCCTGAGACAATTTTTATAATTGCTCTACTATACCTGGGCATATTTATGAACATATTATAATCTCTATTACTATTAAATGTATATTTGGGAAAATAATAGCTAGATTTTAATATCTAGATTCACTAGTTATACTCAGAAGGATAGTAGATAGTAGTTTAGTTAGTCTAGTAATAATGTTGATAGGAAGTCATTTTTCTTTATGTGGCTCTTTACTGTACAGATTGGTTCAGCTATGAATGAGAAGTGTGTGTGTGTGTGTGTGTGTGTGTGTGTGTGTGTGTGCATGTGTGTGTGTGTGCATGTGTGTGTGTGTGTGTGTGTGTGTGTGCGTGAGAGAGAGAGAGAGAGAAAGAGAGAGAGAGAGAGAGAGAGAGAGAGAGAGATAAGGCAGTAATTCGCCACTGTAGAAACACTATGACTAGGAGATCAGGCAGTTGTTTAGTGATACCCATTTATAACCAAGGCATCCCTGTATCAGCAGACTTCCTTGTGCTTGCTTCAAGTGGATATGTCATGTAAATCTATTCCTTGACATGCAATTTAGGAAACTGAGTCTCTTTTATAGAGTTCACTGATTGTAAAGTCCATGAACAGTTTATTGGGTAGTTTCCAGTTTCCACTCAATCAGGCTGCCTGGTATAATTTTTCCCAAGGGATTGAAGCCCCATGTTGTTATTTCCTTCCCAAGTAGCTCTACTTGCCTTGCGGTCCTGGGGAACTCATGATCACCATCTGCGATGACTTTCTCAGACTTGTTATTCAATGGTTGTTTCTCTTTTATGAATCTCTTAGCTGAAACTCCAGAATATATACTTGTAAGTGAAAGAAGATTGCTTAGCATATGCTTCAATAAACACAGAACCATCAGGAATATTTCTTGTCATTTTTCTTGTATTCCACATCAGGAAAAAAAAAAAAGGAGGCAAAATTGTAATTTGGTGCAAAGTTTCTATTCTTTCTCTTTCACAACACAGCCACCTCAAACATTAAGTCAATCAAATTGACCACAGGTTAAGTAAAACACTACACAACTGCTTCAGAAATCTACTTACATGGTGAACTGTGCTACATTCAAAGGCCATGTGGTATTATTCAGTACACTTAGGCTTTATACTTTTTAATATATCATGTCATAAATCTGATTGACTAATAAACGGATCAGTCAGTATTCATTAGTCTGATTCTTTATGACTTGTGCTGACCTCTTCACAATCAGTATATAGCTAAAAATGTTAATGATGTCTCTCATAAGAAGAGCAGGATTATGTCAAGGGTTCAGATACATTAATTTCATGTGTATTTATTTTTGCAGTTTTTATCCAGGAAGGCCATGTCCTAAGATTTCCTTACTGGAAAATGGGTAGAACTCTATTTGTCTTATTTTTCAAACTATAAGTATACCATTTACCCCTTCACATTCCTCCCTCCCAACCCTGCCTTAAATACCTTAAATACCTCTTTGTTCCCTTTCAAATTTGTGGCCTGTTAGTTCATTCATTGTTGTTATATGAATATGTATGTTTCTGTATGTACATACACATTTCTGAATAAACCTGCTCAGTCTACCTAATGTTACTTGTATGTATGTTTTCAGGGCACCAGTGGGTATTGGATAACTACTTGGTGTGTTCATCACTGGAGGAGGTGATTTCTCTAGATTTAAGGATTCCTTAGTTGCTTCTAGTTCTTTGTGTAGGTTCAAGGCCTCCTGGCCTTTTCTCTGCCCACATTAGCATGTCTATTGTTATTGTCATTGTTCTTCTCATGTTTCAGCAGCCCTGTTGGTGTGACTCTGTGGGTGTACCCTCTGACATTACCAGGAGACACAGTGTTAAGCAAATACCTGGATGCTCCAGCTTTTACAGTCTTTCCATCCCCACTTTCACAATATTCTTGGAGCTTTAGGTGCAGGAGTATTTTCTAGATGTACCCATTGGGACTAGGTTGGACAACTCCAAATTTTGATTGGTTGTGCTTTTTTGTAATAGTCTATTTTGTAAAGAGAAATTTTCTTGATGGGTGAAGACTACATTTAGCTGTGGGAATAAGGACAGATATTTAGAATGTTGTTAGGGATTATTCTGGTTTAGGAAAGTTGTGGTTATAGGTTCTCTTCCAAGATGAATGACTTCACTCACTATTCGTGGGTAGTTGGCTAGGTTTTCAGTCCCAGTGAGTGAGTCTTAAGTCTAACTAGAGACCTCTTCCTCCCCACCAAAGTATTTGTGCCTCTACTTTACCTTTAGGCATATTATATCATTCTGGTCATTGGTGTGGTTCATAGGTGCCATAGTGGGACAAGACTGTTGGTTGCTTTCCTCTTTTAGAAGCCTGTATGAGACTTCTGGTACCAGGAAAACTAGTCTCCACAGAGGAGGCATTCAAGTCAGTCAGTTCCAGCTCAGAGTCCTCTGAGCCCTGTGTCTAAAGTACATGATGACTTCAGTAATAGGGACTTGCCTTCTCTGTCTACAGGGCAGCCAAGAGCAATAGCAATAGTCTATTATATTGGAGACTTCCTTGGACATCCCCAAACAACAACTCAAAATAGTGGTAGTATGTCTGCTGTTGGGTTTGTATCATTAGGTGTCATTAGCTTCTGAAAGGATCATTGTCAGCCTAAATGAGGAAATTTTATTTAAACTCCATATTATAACTTTTTAAGGAGATAGTTAAGAGCATGTGTAATGCTTTATGATTTTTCAGACATCCTTACTGTTATTTTACACCTCTCCCTCCTTTTATGTCTTTATCTCCCTCCACCCAGCCCATTTTTTTTCATTTCTTCAATCAGATCACAGGTACAAAGTTACTCCCTTCTCTAGTTCTCCCCTACCCTCATACCCAAAGAATGATCCTCATTTATTTTCCTGGTTTCTGAAATTACCCTGGTATATGTACTCATATGTGAAGATTTGTAGCCAGGAGTCTACAATGAGAGACAGAGAGTACATGCAACGTTAGTCTTCATGATTCTGAATTACCTGACTCAACATGATTTGTTCTACTCCATGTATACCTGCAAAGTTTGTGACTTCGTTTTTCTTTACAGTGGAATAGTACTTCATGTGTATATGTGTCACAGTTTCAGCATTTCATAGTGTTGACGTGTCACGTGTTCATTATCCATTCATCAGTTGTAGGGCACTTAGGTTGTTTCTATTTCCTAGATACTGTGAATAGAAAAGCAGTGAATATACTTGAGCAAGTATCTGTGAAATAGGATGTTGAGTGTTTGGGTATCATGCCAAGGAATGGTATAACTGGGTCATGTGGTAGTTTTGTTTTTGGCCTTCTGGGATTTCTACAGATTGACTCCAAAGTAGCTACACCCACTGGCAATCTCACCAATAGTGAATCAAGGTTCTCTTTTCCCCACACCCCCTCTAGCATTTTTTGGGGAAGGGGTGTTATGTTGAGCTCTGTCATTCTGACTGGGGTAAGATGAAATCACAATGTTGCTTTGATTTGCATTTTCCTAATTCATAAGGATGAAGAAATTTTTTGACATGTTTCCTAGCCATTTATTTCAGGGATAAAGCCAAATTGATCATAGGGGATAATCTTTTTAATCCCTATATTTTGTTTGTGAGAATTTTATTGAATATTTTTAAGCCCTCGCCTGTACCCTGGCCAGCATGGCCGAGAAGGGGACACTGTAAGACCTGGGATGAGTATATGCTCACTCTCTCTTGGCTATCTTGTAGTCTTGGTTGCTGGTGCTGTGGATCAAGGCAGAGTTCTCCAGAGAACCTCTTTGGACCATGCCCTACCTCTCCTATATCCTGTGATCAACTCCTTTATACTTGTGAGTTAATCCAGAATAAATCCACAGACTCTGTGGAATTTCCTTATTATCCTGCACCCAACGTCCGGGCCTCTGCCCTTAGCCTCAGCAGCCACTATGGCACACTTTCCATGCTTCCCTGTCTCTTTTAAAATTCCTGACCCTTGTCGGGACCCAGAACTAACCCATTCAGCTAACAACCACTGGGGTACTGTCCCTTTGCTCCCTCCCTCCCAGCTCACCAGCACCAGTCCCCTAATTGAGCTACAGCCCTGCCAGGTTTGTATAGCCTTTTTAAAAACCTATATAGAGCTTAACTTCATGGGAATTTTACACACACACACACACACACACACACACACACACACACACAAATTATAAAAATTCTGCAAGAGAAGAGATGAGAATAATCTCTATGCCAATAGATTATGCAAAAACCCTTAGTTATAGCAGAAAATAAAAAAAAAAGCATATAAAAGAAAACCAGACAGATTAAACTTCATATCACATTATAAGATTTCTTGTCTTCATATAAAACTGTTTTAAAACAAAAACAAGAGCCATGGGTTATTTTAAAGTAAATGTAGGGTATTTGTCTGCGAAGTGTTATTTGGGGAACGTTTATGCACAACTCTCTAACTTCAACCGTAAAACAAGGAACCCAATAACAATAGATCAAACACTTAATGTCTAAGAAAAGAAACTTTATGAAGAAAATGCATGTGGGTCACAAATTAGAAAATAAAAGGATATCTGACACTTTGTCACTAGAAAAATGTGATTTAAAACCCCAGTAAAAGCTGCAAGTTTGTGTAAAGCCAACTGAAATGAAGCAATTGATCATAATAGAGTGCTTGACAAAGGTGTTGGGAGTTGTAACTCTGAGGGAAATATGAGTGTCATTCAGCAGCAGGCACTCCTTGCTAATGCAATGGCTACTTCTGTCAGGGAAGCAAGTAGACTATCTACAGATCTTCATTTCTCCTTCCGGTCCTCCAAATCCAACGCCCCAGTCTCATCTCTAGCTCTGCAACAGAACACCTATCTGCCATGGATCCCACAGATCTATCCCTCCTAACCTCATCCCCCACTCATTGCTCCAAACCAGCCCCAACTCCAGCAGCACACCCTGCTAACTGAAAGGCTGTGCCTCTCAGGGAAGCAGGTAAAGCTGCCTACAGACCTTCCCCTTTTGGTGTGTGCTCTTTACTGGAGCTGGCTCTCTCTCTTCTGAGGTTCGGGGATCATTTTTAAGTTCTTTGTTTCTGGGCTGTTTTTTTTTTTGTTTGTTTGTTTGTTTGTTTGTTTTTTCACAGTAGCTCTGGCCTTCGTCATCCTTTCAAGGTAGAATAGGGCAAGTGTACTCAGAGTTGACATTGGTCCAAAATAGAAAAGAGCAAGATTTTGAGCTATTGATGATATTATACACATACATAGTACCACCAGCTCTTTTTTTTTTTTTTTTTTTGCCGTGGTAACTCTGTGATGACCCAAGCCTAGGTATCTATAGAATAGCAAAGTATGTGCTGAGCCTTGTATTCATCCTTCATTTGAGCTCTGACTGAGGCCTGGCAGCCATGTTGTCTGCAGACTGAATGACTGTGGGTCTCATCTGTATCATCTATTTTAGGAGCTACTTGGCTCTGTCAAGACTAAAGTAAAGTAAAATAACTCAACACAAGCTATGCAATCACTAAAGACTCAGCCAAGATGAGCAGACAAAATATATTGCACCTCCATCTTATTGGCCAAATTACTATGTCACAAAGCCCTAAATCAATGAAATAAGGCTACAGTTCCCAAAAGACATATGGTTGGATCACATAGCAATGGATAAAGTGAATTAATTCTGTTATAGGGTAAGTACTAATAGTTGCAGACAGTAGTATGGTTACAGACAGCAAATTTTTGTGACAGTTTTCTCAATGCTTGTTAAGCAACTTTTTAAGGGACAAGATCTGCTCTGGAGAACACAAGAAAAAATTATATCACTTAAAAACATATCAAGGATTTAGTTATTACCATGTTGCCTCTGAACTGAAACAACTTCATGCTGTAATTTATGAGGTATATTCAACATTCTTCATATATAGACAGACAAAGTGTATTCCCCTGTTACAAACTATCCAACTTCCTCTGATTCCATTCTCCTCTGACACTAAAAAATTTGATCCCACATTTAGTGCTAAACAAAAACAGTCTTTAAGGAGATAATATCGGACTCTGCCACTCTGATGTGCATCCAAATGTTACAAACACCAGTCTTGCATGCTATTTCTAATTCCCCTCTGGCAATGTCATTTCCTGTGTGATAGTCATGTAAATGCAACTGATCCACCCCTCTCTGTACAAATTTTTGCATTGTATGTAACTACAAATCAGTATCTATAAAAGTAATTATTCCAAAATATTCAAAATATTTGGATTACTCAAAAAAAAATCAGGCTTAATTTAACAAATCAGAATTTGTGAGGTTGAAGTTCTACCTTATGATTCAAATGGGGTTCTACCACATGATTCAAATGTACTTGTGAGGTTGTGAAACACTTCTGGGGAAAAAATGCTTTGCTATCACCAATTGACTGCCCTTTATTAAGGAATACACTTACCCTAGGGGAAATGTTGGCTTGTTCCATCAATGCTCATCTATGGAGCCTAAGATTAACTTTGTCCAGCTTGTTGTTAATCCATCTTCGTCTCTCTCTGTGGCACCTGGAAGAGTCAACCATCCTTCACATGTTCCACAGATGACTCCAGAATACATTTCCAAGGCAGCTGCTTTAAGAGAAGCTACTGAGCCTAACTGCTTTTCTAAGCTCTTACAATAAATAAATAACCGTAACTTTCCCTTTTCTGCTTTTTTATCTTTCCTGTGAATACTAACCCACAAATTTTATATCCAGAAAATTTAGACTTCATACCCTCAAGGAATCCAATGTCTATTATAGGTTTTGAAAATTAAAAGGAAAAAAAAATACATCTCTAAGGTACTAGATACTTTTAAATCATGACTTATTAATACACTTTAAGTTATTTGATAGGTTAAGATTTATAATACTATTAAAACTTAACCATCAACTTGTAATATTAATTGAGTTACTCATTTAGAGTAAAAGCTTACATTTTAAAATTAGAAATAATGATCTGAGGGACAGACAACAGGTTTATTCTAAAAACTGAAGTCTCGATAGTTTGTGTCCAAAATATCTATTGGCAAATTTATTCAATAAAGAATGAACACTAACCTCCCCCATAAAATTAGCTTCTCTACTTGGGATGCATGATCTGTTATTGTACATTTTTACACTCATTTTGTACTTATTAGTTAGACCCATGCAGAGTATCTTACTATTATTTTTCTTGACATTTTCCATAAAACAATTAAATATCTAGGTGCTTCATGAAGTGACCATTAGGATATAGTATGATTTTACTTGATACACAAAATGCTGATAAGAACAACATCAAAATGCTACATGAATAAGGCTACTGAAGTTGCTTGCCTAGATTTACACCTGTATCCAAAGAACATGCTCTTCTCTCTACAAGTTCTGAAAGATATTTCAGAAGGGCTAACCCTGTGTGAGACAAAAAAAAGTATTATATACTCAAGAAGCCATTTTCTTAGAATTCTAACCCTGTAAACTGTTAGGCATTTTCTTGATTCATGATTGATATGAATTGAATCTACCCCATAGAAGATAGTGACAACACCAGGCAGGTGCTCTGGAGTTACAGAAGAGGCTGAGCAAACCAGATGGAGCAAGCCAATAGGCAGCTGATCTCTAATTCAGTTCCTGCCCTCCAGGTCTTGCCTTGAGTTCCTACACTGACTTCCTGTCACCTTGGACTGTGATCAGGGCATGTTAGATGAGGTAAACCCTTTAAAAGGGTTTTGTGTCTGTGTGTGTGTGTGTGTGTGTGTGTGTGTGTGTGTGTGTGTGTGTGAAAAGATAACTCCAGTTGCTTACTATGCAATGGACATCTTAGAGTCAGATATTTGTAAGTATCTGTGGACTTAACTAATTTCTGTCAAATTTTCACTTCCCTTTGTTATGAATGATGTAGTCACTGTAATGGGAATTTATCTCATATAGAAACATTTCAGTCAATCTGGATTTTCTATTTCCCCAAAGCATGAACTTAATGTATCCTTAATGATGCTTCCATTCATAATCAATTTATGCTGCAAATAAATATTCATTAGTGGTTAAAAATAAGACAATACATAGCAAAGAAGTCATGCAAATGACCTCACTCCGCTAGAAATATTCTCATCTGTTTCTGAGTTCAGTGTTGAGGATAAAAGCATTCAGCCACATTTTATCTTGTCATTCTAAATGCCATTTGCTTGCTTACTAAAATTATAGCTAAGTCTAAAGCTATTAAAGATAAATTTCTAAAGCCCACTTGAAAAAAAAGTGCCTGTAAAATCATAGTAGTATTATAATGATAACAGCAGAAACTGCACTTGTGGGGATTTTCAGATTTCTGGTGTTTCTTCTAGGCATCTAAGTCCCTGACCACTTGATATACAAATCACACCACTGCCGAGTGTTTCACAGGTTGAGCTCATAATTGTCTTCCTGGTCGGAGCTAACACTACTTTGGTAGACCCACATAGGGTCTCTTACTGTTATACATGTTGCCATCAAAGGTAAATAACTGAAAGACAATAGTAAAAAGCTCAGGAAAGTAGAAAAGAGAAAAATAGATGAGGGTGCCTGATCATATTCTTTCACAAACAGCAGAAGACAGAAATGAAAAATAGCCACAAACAATGATTCTGAAGATTGTTTGACTAATAGCCAACTCTGGGTTGATTCAGACCATTTATCTTTTTCTTATCACTGATTGTTTTTAACTTTAAAATGGAATTTATCTTCCATGTCTTCCTTATATTATTCCTCAGACTTTTCCATGGGTTTCAATAATGTTATACATGGTGTTGTTCTACAGAAGTGTAAAATATTTTATAATGCACTCTTATGATTGTGTATGTGGGATGTGTGTATTCCATGTTCAAACTAGCTGCCTAGAAAATAGATTAAAAATACTCTCAACACTGGCTGATAGAATCATGGCCTTTAACAATCCTTCCTTACCCAAAAGAAAATAAAATCTGTTCTCACTGAACAGAAGTACAATAGGTTAGTTGTTGCAGCTAAGTCTCAGTCCACCGCATTAGGCTCAGTATTCCAGTACCCCAGTGTGGACAGTTTGCTTTATTAGGGTCAGTACTCCCAGTACCCCAGTGTTGACAGTCTACAATATTAGGCTCAGTACCCCCAGTGTGAACAGTCTACTTTATTAGGTTCAGTACCCCCAATATGGGCAGTCTACTTTACTGGGCTTAATACTCCAGTACCCCAGCGTGGGCATGGCCTCACAAACAATAAAACAAAAACCCCACATATATTACAAAATATTATGTGCAAATTATGGTCTCTAATAATATTAAGCAGTTTTAACACATCCTGCTCCTCCATTAGACCAATATTATCCTATGTTTCAGCATTCTTAGCATTTAAAAATAACTTTTTAAAAGGCTGAGAAGACACAATCTCAGCCTCAGAGGTCTTTTACAGACTGAATAGAAATTCCAGAATATTTGTGAAGGAAGTTCCTACATGACCTGTAAAGCAGCTAAGATTCTGTGGGTTGTTGAAGCATGGGAATATGAAGTGGCTATACAATTCCTTGCAATTGCAAGACAGAAGACAAATGCAGTTTTTAGACAGTAAAATAATATGCAACCTTGCTATCAACTAAAAGGAACATTTTCCAAACACAACTAAATGGGCAACAGCACCTTTCTTTATTGTTACCTTTCTGTGGAGAACAGATTAATTTTTGTATAATAGCGTAAGAGGTTACAGAAGGATCGGTTAAATTAGGAAGGCTTGTAGCTGCAGAGATTCCATGGCTGATAAGGCAACAGCTACATAATGAAAAAGCTTTTCAGTCTATTCATAACAGGCAGTTGTTATGGCTCCTGTCATTTGTCTACAGGGCTAAAAGAAAACGAAAATCAAAGCATTGCAATGCTCGTGAAAAATCATTCTATCAACTGCCTTCATTGTAAGGATAACATTTCCCTTTCAATAACTGACTATGTTAGTACAAAGCTCACATTCCCACATATTCTAGAAAATATTATGTTTATATACTAGCCTGTTTTCATTTAGTTCTTAAATATTTTACTTGCCTAATCTCATCAACGTATTAATGAATGGGTATGTTGTCCTGAAAATACTTACTTTGTGTATGTCCCTTGCTGTGTCTAACGGAAGGAACATTCATGAAGTGATATAATCATGTTTGATGGTGAAATATGGAAGTGGAGAATAAGGTAGGAAATAAGGTAGGAATGGCTACTGTTTTCATTGCTACTGTACACAGTGTAGACAATTTGACCAACACAGTCAGTTAAGAAATAAAAATAATTCCCACTATTGTGTATTGCACTTAATCTTATTTTCTAATCATACATCCTCCTTACAACTCTTTACCAGTAATCTTACATAGACTCTTCCCCTACTATCATTAAGTATTTTTTTCATATTATTTCAAAATACTATCAGATTTACAATAAAAAATCTTGAGTTGTGAAAGTGAAATTTACATATCCTTAGGCCTGTGAGATGGCTCAGTAGCTACAGTAGTCTGCTGCCAAACATCATGACCTGAGCTCTATTCCTGGGACCTGCAGGTAGAAAAAGAAAAGTGACTCCCACGATCTGTGCCCTTTCCTCTACTTGTGCACGATTGCCTGTGCATGCACACATAATAAATGAAAATGCAATTAAATCACTTTTATGAATACTACACATTCAGAAATTTAGACTTATTTCTCTCCATGTAAAAAAGCAAAACTCCTAATATTTAAGGGAAAAGTATCTAAATAGCATAACCAAAAGAGTTTGGTTAATTACTAGAAAAGAATAATGCAACAAAGATCAACATGGAGAAACTTGGGAGTAGGCTTGAAGAAGAGATAATCTTCTAAGTCACATTAAATATGGTTTAATTCATCTTCATATTGCTTTTTGGTGAGTCTTTTCCCTCAAGTTTAAATATGATGTATTTTTTTTTAACATTTGAATGTGTTGAATAAGTTTTGGAGCAAAATGAATTTAAGGTACATAGTGAGTGTTAATCTGGGAAATCGTAACACATTTGAAACCTGAAAATATTTTCATGACATAATACAGAGAAATATTGAGTCTGTTAAAACTATGTTCTTTAATATTCTGAAATTTTTACATGTGTTTTCAGTACTGAGCTTATAATAAAAACAAGTAAGATCAAGTAATTTGTGACTTGTACTAGTTTTGAGTTTATATAAACTTATCCATTCTTCTGATTACTGAATGTAAAATCACTTTGGTAGGAGGTTCCTAAGGCAAGCCATTTTATTAGTTCTTTATGCAGAGTTGAACATAAATAAAATGTAGATGATTTAGATATAAGTGAATAGGATGGAACACATACTCAACATTGTTATAGCTTGTGTTCTAGTTCTCTGAGTAACATGTGACTAATTATAATAGCTTGACAGCAAAACAAGAAAGTTTGCAAGTAAAGGTAAATTAGACACCATTTGCATTAATCATTCAAAAGCCAATTAGTACCTCATTACTATTTTTAAAAAATTGAAAACATACAGAAGAAAATGCAGAGGCTTCCCTCAGAAGATACATGGGCGTAAATTCCAGGGTACCCCCCTCAACTTTTAAACTGGTGATTTCTGCTTGGAGAAATCACTTCTGAGAATTTGATTCCTATGCACTGATCTCACATCAAACTCTATTCTGGAGAGAGCATATTTTCAGAACACTTTTCAAATATGGCCTTTTATCTTCATTGAGGAACTCTTCCTCACTAATTTCTCAGAGAATTACATCCCAGCTCTTGAAGAAGAACCGTCTTAGAACTCACTGGTACCTAGCAGAGAGCTAAGAGAGTAGTTCCTAGAAGGACAGCATCAAGGTGGCTTATTGAAGATCTCCTGGGATTTACCAACCAAAATTGTTCTGCAACCCACCATGAACTTCACCATCAGGGTCATTTTGCCTCTCCCAATAGGTCTCTGTCAGTCTTCTGGAGGGCTGCTTTCTGGTACCATGTTCCTTTCTTGAAGGCTCTCCCTCCACATAAGGACAGGGAACTTCCTCAAGCCCTGAATTCATAAGCATTCATTTCACTCTTTGTAGCTAGTTCCTTCAACCCATGTCATTACTCTCTCTCTTTATAAAAAGAGATTCATTTACCCTAATTAGTTATCCAATACAAAATGGGCAGCCAAAAAATCACACACAAAAAAACAGACTCAGAAAGTATTGTTTATACACTTCTGGATATATATGTATATATATGTGTGTGTGTGTGTGTGTGTGTGTGTGTGTAACAATCAATAATCAAAGAAAATAAGGACATTATTTCATGAGTGAGTCAGGGGGGCAGAAGAGGGGTTAGAAGGGGGAAAGTGATGCAGATCTATTTTATTAAAACACATTTTTAAATGAAATCTTTAAAGATTAATTTTTATTTATGTGTGTGTGCCACTTGTGTGTATGAGTCCAGTGGAGCTCAGAAGAGAGCCTCAGTGCCCCCCTCAAGCTGGAGTTACAGGTCGTTGTAAGCTACCTGATGTAGGTCTTGGGAAACAAACTCATGTCTTCCAGAAGAACAACAAGTACTCTCTGTGACTGAGCCATCTCTCTATATACCCTAGTAATCCTGTTTTATTAATTTTCCAAATCACTGATGTGGTTTCATGTGGTGGTATTATGTTCCCCAAAATATTGCGCAACCTAATAAACTTATCTGGGGTCAGAGAACAGAACAGCCACTAGATACAGAGGCCAGAAAATGGTGGCACACAATCCTGGCATTCCAAAGGCAGAGATTCATCTGGATCTCTGTGAGTTCAAAGCCATGCTGGAAACAGCCAGGCATGGTGACACATGCAATTAGCCCCAAGAAGTGAGCCAGGGAGTGATGGCAAAAAAACAGAAAGATATACAAGGCGTGAAGACCAGAAACTAGAAGCATTTTGGCTGGTTAAGCATTCAGGCTTTCAAGAAGCAGTTCAGCTGAGACCCATTTGGATGAGGACTCAAAAGCTTCCAGTCTGAGGAAATAGGATCAGCTGAGGAACTGGCAAGGTGAGATAGGTGTAGCTTGTTCTGCTTCTCTGATCTTTCAGCATTCACCCCAATATCTGGCCCTGAGTTTGATTTTATTAGTAAGTACCTTTAAGATTCATGCTACAGTTTCATCCTCATGGAATCATGACTGACAAATCTAAATAAATAGTGGGGAATTTGGAAACCATCAGACTTTGTGAATGGCATGATCTCATCTTCAGTAAAATTCTTCTCTAGTCTGGAACTTGTTGATTTTCAAGACAGGTTTTGAAAATTATTTAAGCCATCATAAGTTATTTAATAAAAGAGATTTTTACTGCATAATTCATCAACATTTCAGAAAGCTACATCTTAATTTAGCAAAGTCATTTTCTAAACATGGCTCTCTTTTTCAATTTTTCTTAATTTTGCAGAAAATTTACACAGAGATTTGATGTAATGCTTGTGATTGGTAATTTGGCTTATATAGTATCTTTTTATAGAACTGATCTTGATTAGTACAAATTATTTGAATTATCTATTAAGGTTGATGATTTAGATAATTCCATATAAAATAAAAATTTTATTTGTACAATTTTTTGAAATATTCTGGATATATTTCTTCTATTTATAACATAATAAAACATTATAATTTATTTCAGTAGGTTTAATGCAATGTCTTTTGACTACTTCTTTTCAGCTATATAATCTATATATAAGACTATACCACTTTTATTCCATCTTTCTTTTTAAACATTTTACTTATTCTTTGTGTCTTTCACATCATGCTTCTTCATCCCATTCATTTCCTTATACCCTCATATCCACTCTCTGCCCTTGCAACCTCCCCTCCCAAAAATAAAATAAAATAAAATTTAAGAGTAAAAAAATAAGAAAAAGAGGGAAGAAAGAAGGAAAAACAATCTCACCATGGAAACTGTAGTGTGACACAATGGATCACACAGTAAACCCTTTTATTCAAATATCTTTACTTGCAAGTATTCTTTGCAAAGAGTTCATTGCAAAGCTCTGGTTTGAGGCCTCTGGTTTCTACTACACTATTGATGCTAGGCCCTCACTGGAACTCTGCTTGATTATCCTGCTGTTGCCCTGTGTTGAGGAAATCCTACAAGTCTGGGTCTGCAGGACCAGTCCTGCAGATCACAGATATGGTGGTGTTGGGGTGGGCCAACACATTACCCTGGTTCTGGGCCTAGGTCGTTGCAGTGTTGGTCAGTTTGCCAGCTCTTCCTTGTCCAACAGGGTGAGCTCTCCTGCATTGCTCTGGCAAGTTCACCCCTAGCATCCATGAGCAAGTGGTGAGGCCAGTTCTGCTTTCATGTTCTCAGGGTTAAGTCTCCCACACCTATACTTCCTGGGCCAGCCCTATTGTGTTGCTCAGGTGTGGCATAGGGACCACTCTCCCAGGTGCTGAAGATAATGAGGGACAGGGACAATTCTCCTGCCCTTATGACCTGAGGTCAGGGCCAGCTCTCCCACCTACCTCATGCATTGATGGGTAGGGGAAGGGAGGGTATCTCAACCCCACTTGTCTCTTTATTTGAACTATAAACACTAGCCTATAATTTATATTTTCAACTATTTAACACACTTGTTTATTCACCTAAGTGCAATTTACTTTCAGTTGATACATGAAATAGAAAATATTTAGATACATGGAGCTAGAGTGATAGTTCAGTGGTTAAGAGTGCTTACTGCTCTTATAGAATACTCAAGTTCAATTCACAGCATCTACATACTGATGCATAACCATCTGTAACTCCAATTTCAAAGGACATGGTACCATGTTCTGACCTCCACAGGCACTAGACAATCACATGGTTCACATATATGCAAACAAGAAAACACTCATATACACAAAATTAAAATAAACCTTTAATAGGTACAGTTTTTGAACCAAGTTAGGCACATCTATTTCCTCAAACATTTATGGGTTCTTTATCATGAATATTCTAGATATAAGCAGACAGAAGAAAAGAAAATTATTTTATTTGAACTATGAGCATTTGTATCAGTTTGACACTAAATCCATACCAAACCACAACACTGTGGATATTGATTTTGTTCACTTTAATTATCTTCATTCATCTCCTTTTTTGATGTATTTCCCATCCCCTCATTCTTTGCAGAAATCATTTCAATTCCCTGTCTCATAGTTCATTCCCCACACTCCTATCAATGAAACCACAAAAAGTTTAATAATCTTCAAAAGATCTAGGGGCAAGATTGCCACTGTCTGTGAACTCCAGCTAATAAGTGAAATACAAAGTCAAATGTGTTGAAAGAGTGAGTAATAGAGCAGTCCAGACGGTAATGACAATCAGTATAAAGTAGGCTCCCACTTTTAAATTGAAGTATAAATCCAGATTTTTAAGGATTATGTGGGTTCAGTAATTTAATCATAGATGACAGAAAATATATCCACAGCACAAAAAGAAATTTAAAAAAATTTAAAGGCCAACTTTAGATGAAGATGAGATCCATTATTCTCTTTCCTGGTGTCTTTCTTTTCATATTTTCCTTTTTTCAAGTCCTTTATCTATATGCTTATGTTCTTTAAAATACCATATATTGATATTTTAAAAGACAAATGGTAAGAGGAACCAAGTAAAGGCAGGATAGTGAACACTGTAGACAAGGTCCCCTGAAGCTAACACAAAACTTTAGATTTTTCAAACCCAAACATTTATGAGAAAAACCTTCCTCTAAAACTAAAGGCCTGTATGAAGCATCAGATGAATATATTCCTACAATAGAAAACAAATCAAAACAAATAACATCCTCTAAGGAGAAAGAATGGAGAAGCAATTAATTCTCCTAAGGAAATAGCAACCAAATTCCCTCTGCATCTTAGACTTGCAGGGAAATGTTTTAACTAGTTCTGGAGCAATCAAGACCCCCTTCCCCCCAAATTATATGTATAAAATAAATATATTTGTTACAGAAGAGTAAATGCATTTAAGTAAATCAAAAATAGGATGTAAAATTAACAAAATAGAAGCCTCAGATATTGTTCATAAAACTCCAGAAATGTGATTTAAAGAATGGGGTAGGTGGGCTGCTGTTAGCAAATTATAGTGCAATTGAAGTTCTCACAGAGTGAGCAGTAAGGAGCTGTTGATTGCAAATCTTCCCAAATGGTGAGAATAAGAGACACCCAGCTATGAAGCCAAAACACTGAACAGAAGGGAGCTAATGGGAGATTTCAGTTTTGGTTCCTTGGTAAGAGTCTGCATGAATCTGGAAAATTCACTTAATGTCTGGGGATCTCCCTCAGGTTATCTATTGAATGAGACTTAGACTGGAGGGTTCCACTCTCATTCAAACTGTCATTTATAAAATGAATATACATTTTCTACAAAAGAATATGGGAAATGTTGCAAGATCAATTTTTAATGTCTTTATATGTAAAGTGGGGCATTCTACCAGAGAGATGTTAACATTATTCTGTCACAGTTAATTTTGATGCGTTGACTGGATTCCACACAACAGTTGACAAAATAAACTGAGGTATGATTATTTCTTATAGAAGGCTATTTTCATCATCACTTCTTTCTACAAGTTCATAAGCTCTATGCTCTCTTATCCATTTTCCAGAATATATGTTATGTATCAGCAAAAAATGTTCCTTTTATATAGGATGCATCTCCTTGCTCTTTATTAACAGAAGTGTCTTATAATAAATATTTTTTGAGCTGAGGATCAAACCCAGGGCCTTGCGCTTGCTAGGCAAGTGTTCTAACACTGAGCTAAATCCCCAACCTGATAAATTTTTTAATAATTGCTTTTGCAATTAATATTGAAAATTAGTCAAACATCTCACAGCTAAAAGTACATGTGTATGGACATCTTTACTTTAAATTGTATTAAAATAAGCAAATTAACATATCTTATACATTAAAAACAAACTTAAAATCTCTTGTCATTACAGAGCAAAATTCTTGTTTTTTTGAGATAATTTCCAATAAAAATATTAAAAAGAATGATAATGAATAACTCAGAGCAAGATCTCGCCTTATTTAGTGTTTATTAAAATATTTACATGATAATTTTGCAGAAACTACAATTTCTTTGTAAATGAGAACAAAGAAAGAAGAAAGAATTTCATTAAATTTCTAGCTCATCTTCTAAAGATGTGTGAAATTAAATTTTCAACTCTGGTCTTTTTAACTCTAAATAAACCCTGAATATTTCAACATACTATTATTGATTCAGTAAGAGGAATTGTAAAGACCAGCGTTTTTTAATTTTGTATGTAATCTGAGATGCTTTTCCCTACAACAAAATGCCCATGCATACAGAGACTCACAGCTGCCCAAAAGGCAGAAAATAAGTGAGGGCTGTGTGCCCAACCTTAATAAGACATCTCTATACTACTCTATTTAAAGGCTTGGGTAACATGGCAGAAGAGGGTGAAGGAAGTATGTAAAAGAGCGAAAACAGGTGGACTACAGAATGCTATTCTCTGGAACTGATAGAACTATCATAATTATTAACTTACAACTGTGCTTACCTGTAATGAACCAACACCGGGCCAGCCTTATTAACAGTAAAACAAGATGGGGAAAAGATTCATGGATTCATAGTCCCTAGACCTTTTCCCTTTCCCTGTCTTTACTCCCTGTCCATCATGAGGTGACCAAGCTCTACCCCAAGCTCAAGTCACCATGGTATTCTGCTTCACCACATAAAGATCCAGAAAGATGAAGTCAAGTGACCATGACAAAATCCTTTGAAACCATAAGCAAAAACAAAAGGTATTATTTCTACTTCCCATAGCTAGTGTCAACTGTCAACTTAACCAACCCAGAATCTCCAGAGAAGACAGAACCTCAAAAGAGGTACTGCATAAATCAAATTGGCTGTGGAATATTAATGGGGCATTTTTTATTGCTCATTGATGGCAGTGTCACCCCTACATAGGAAGGTCTGTGTTTATAAAAAAGATACCTGGGAAAGAGGAAGCAAGTCAGTCAGCAATGTTCCTGCCTTGAGTTTCCTTGATGATAGACTGTAACCACTTATCCTCAAGCTACTTTATGTTTTCACAGAGAGGCACATAAGACAAGCTCATGGGGTGTTTCCTCCTCTAACTCAGCGGCAGTGATGAGAAGTAACTAGTGAATAGAACTTTCCTTAGCTTCATGTCCCTAACTTTAAAATACCAATAGTCAAAGAAATACATGATACTAGCCTTAGGGTGTTAGAGAGGTTTTGAACAGCGAAAGAAAATGTTAAATAGTTTGAATAAAAAACAGACATGTTTGACCATGAACAAAATCACTTTACAAACAGTGAAATGATTACAATTCTCTTGCTACTCTTGATAACTGTTAAAAGCTGCTAGTAAGACCAGTGAGTTGTTTCTCAGTGAACGAGTACAATATGGCCAGCATTCATGGAGTGAACATATTGCCAATCACACAATCTGCAAGTATAGGGTAATTAAAGGAGAGAGGTAAATTATAAGAACAAAATGATGGTCAATGATGATTACATAAAGGGCAGTCATTGAGACAGATGGTCCATATGCCTGCCCAAATCCCTTTAAGACAAAGGTGTCATTTCATGGCTAATGAAGAGCACTGTTTGTACTAGATTTCTGTCACTGCAGCAGAATATCTAAGAAAAACAAATTAAGAGAGGGAGGATTGATTTTGGCTCACAGTTTCAGATGTTTTAGTCCACGGTTGGTTGGCACCATTGCTGTGCACTAATAGCAAGGTAGACCAGCATGGTGGGGAGGGTGTTTAAACTAAAGATGGCAGGCAGGATGCAGAAAGAGAGAGAGAAGCAAATGATAAATAATATATCCTCAGAAGGCATAGCCCCAGTGATATGTCTCCTGAAAATTCTCTCACCCTCATAATACCTTTGGGTTCTAAATTCAGTAATTCATTGGTGAGGCCAAGTCTTCAGGAGCCAAATCACTTCCTTAAACTCTGCCTTTGAATATAAGCCAATGCTTCACCACACAAGCCTTTTAGATGTCTTCATATCCAAATCATAACAGTGTTGGTGCATGGCTATCTCAACATTAATTCCAAAAAACCCACTCCATGGTCCATTTCAGTGATAGTTGCGATTTCTAGCATCATAAGTACAAATGGGATTTAAAAAATAATGTATCTCATTTGAGAGATTTATTAAAACTGAATGTAGTAAGTAGTTTTCAGGAGTAAGATTTCCATATTTTTCAGAACAACTTTGATTCATGAAATCATATGTGAACTAAATGAATTACATATTAGTTTTAGATTACCTACTATAGGATATATTTTTTCAAATAATCACAATATGAAATTTGATAATTTAATACATATATTTATATTTTAGAAAAAATATATGTGCTAAAACTGATTGCAACAGTATAAAAGGCTACAATTATAATTTAAAACTGTTTTAAATTATTATGAATATTCACAGTAGGAAAAACAGTGGTGATAATGAAATTGATGTCTGATAGTCAATTCATGCATATTTTTATGGCAAGATTAGATTCATGAATTTAAGAATATGTATTTATATGCATGGATGAATGGATAGATAGATGATAGATAGACAGATGTTGCTCTCTCTCTCTCTCTCTCTGAAAAAGTGCCATTACTTAATGACATCATATCTTGATGGAGGACTATGTCCTACCATTTCTATGTGACTCTCTTCCAGTTTCTCTTTTGTCTTGATTTAATAAACTGATTACCAAATCTACTTGTCACAAGAACTTTCCTATCCAAGTATAATAAACTATTTTTAAAACTTGAAAATCATTAAATGATCATTTATAAATTCAACAAAAATATCATTAAAGTGTTTAAAATTTGTTTTCCACTTTATATTATAATGGAAAAATGCTGTATAATTCTCTTTAATTTCATGACAGACAGACAGATAGACAAGCAACTGGAAGCAGATCAAGAGCAGACACACAAATATTTCTATTTATGTTTGCTTCTATCTTTTGGAAAATAAACTCTGAGGTTTTTTTTTTACACAAGTATTTGAAACAATAGATTGTAAAATTAGTAGAAAAAATTATCTACTACATGAAACTGTGATTAAAAGGAGCAATATTCATGCAAATTAAAAATTTGGTTGAAAGGAAATGTTTGAACAATATATGTGGATGGAGAGAAAGGCACTCTAAGAACTTTGTGTTTGTTTTCTTGCTGCAAAGTTTGTGGAAAACAAACATGGAAAGAAAAATGAGAATTTTCTTAATGCAATTAAGTATACTAGCCAAGCAGTGGTGTCACATGCCTTTAATCCCTGCTCTCAGAAGGGAGAGGCAGGTAGATTTCTGTGAGTTCCAGGCCAGCCTGGTCTACAGAGTGAGTTCCAGGATAGCCAGGGCAACACAGCGAAACATTGTCTTGAAAAATAAAAAAATAATAAGAAGAAAAACTAGAAACTCTTTCCCTTACAAGTGTCCTGAAATTGAAAACACCCACCACCATTGCTGTATATGAGTGGAGCAGTTCCATTGACAGTCACAAACTTTGCAGAATGGTGTCATCACTGGCAGGTTCTCCTGAGGACTGACTTCAGAGTATCCCACTTAGTTTAGAGGCAATTTAGGAGATAGCTGTATGTCTTCACTCTAACTGATAAACTCTTACAGGGGAGCCAAGCATGTGATAGAGAGAATGGGCTGCTTACATCTAAACATTGTTCCTAAGATTTTGAACTACCTAGAGAGTTTCTGAGTCATTCCGAATTCTGCATGTTCATAATCACTCTTGACAACCCGTAAAGTACACACAACCAAACCTCACCATCTTAGAAAATGATGAACTTTCATGATTCATGTTAATAATTGATCATAGCATCACTCAGAAGAAATGGCAGGGATATAAATTGCAAGAGAGAAACAAATTCCTACTTTTATTTCATGAAGATATTTGACCATACAGTCAGCAAAACAAAACAAAACAAAACAAAAAACATTTAATTTTCATGAGAAATAGCATGACTGAATTCCCCGTTCATTCCCAGTGTGATTTTCATGAAATAAAGTTAGTCTATATTATAAATGTTACTCTACATTCCAAATGACAGAGACTCCCAGACACAAATAATTGAGTCAAATACTTTAACAAAAGCTTTAAAACCTGGCTGTTAAAAATGTACCATGGAGTGGCCTTAAACTTCACAGTTCTAACACTGAACAAGAATTAACCAGCTCTATAGTCTTCAAAATTATAGTTAATTTCCTGGTGAGGAAAAATCATGCCAGAGTAAGATATGAGCAGTTCACCTTTGTCTATTAGAGTGTATTCAGCTACTGAGCATATCTATAACTACAACCCAGCGTACATTCTTTCACGGATAAAGAATTGCTACAGTTAAGCTACAGATGACATTTTTTCAGTACCGTTCTCAGATTTGGAGGGCGTTTATGCCTTCAAGTGCTTTTATTTGGGGGTGGGAGAGGCTGGGATGACAGAAAAACTAGAGGACCTACGTTTGATCCTCAGCATCAGTGTAAAAAGCCAGGCAGGGTTTGTAAACCCAGTGTTGGGGATGAAGAGAGAGGTATGTTCCTGGGATTTGATTGACAGCTCCTTTAGCTAATCAGTGAGTAGCAGTTTCTAAGAGGAACCCTGTCTCAAAGATGAAAGACAAAAAGTGATGGAGGAAAGACATCTGAAGTTGACTTTTACCCCTCACACACACACACATGCACATGCATTTGCAGCTAACTGTACATGAACACATACATACACATACAAGAAAGAATTTATTTCTTATGCTGGTTTATTATTCTGTCACAGCAACCTGAAACTCAACAGAGCCAAGTAAAATCTGGTAGGACAAACATTGCATCAATTCAATTATAAATCCTATCACAAATAGCCAATGATTTCCATCCTGAAACAGAATTTATTCCTAACTTGCTGCTATTTAATGAATGTATGATTTATTAATGGTTGACAGCAAAGCAAACGGTAATGAAGTTGAACGAATTTTAATGGTATCTGACAAAGTTTCAAGATTTAAGACATAAAATCACCTTCCCGAAAAAATGAACTGTCCTCATTTGCATTCAGAATGTCCTCTTTGAAACTCGAAAGATGAACTGGGGAATGGGATAGTTTTATAATGATATCGCAAAGGTTTTTGGAAATTCTTAGGAGGTTATTGGCATGAGGAGCCAGGAGATGGACTAATTAAAAGAGAACCTCTTACATAACTGTTTGGAGAACAGATTTGTCCCTCTTGGGATGGTCTTAAGATAAAAATAGGGGTCAAAACCAGAAAAGCTGTTGGTAGTCTGATGCTAAGTCTTGACCATTCTAAGGATTTACTATAAAGAGTGTGACTTGCTGTATTGCTATGGTAACTGTAGAAGTTCTGTCTAGATCCCTGGGATTCCTGTGATGCTTAGTGTAGGTCCACTTTATTGTATTCATGGCCTCGTCACTGTTTGTATGGTTAGTTTTCAACACTTACTGAACTAGAGTGTATGATTAGTAATTGAAGTAGAGTTGTTTTTTTTTCTGATTTTGAAATACAATATATGGTGAATAAATGGTTTTATCTTACTCATATACTTTTCTTAGCACTTTATCTGGAATTGTGCTAACATTCATAGCAATATGACAGTGTACCTTTAATGTTATAGAGTCCTGGATAAATCACAATTTAAGTTATGGCCTTCGGGAACTATGCTGGAGAGGGATTTGACACAATTTCATATCAATAAATGCAACTTGAAAATAACTCCAAGAAGGTCTACGTCCTCAACTCAGTATCTTCCATTTTGATCTTCTTTATAGCAGAGTTAGATCACTTTGGACAACGTTTGTATATATGCAATGACATGAATCATCTAGTTGTTTGTGACAGCTAAACAGGATTTCAAAATATTTATATCAGATCTGCTAATGTTCATAGGCTGATATTATGCAGAAGGATAGGATGTATTCTGTGTATCTATAATCCATACTCTTAACAATCAGTCAATGAAAAATTCCAGAGTAAAATACTTTTAAATTAAGACAATTTTATTTATTGTTTTCTCTGAATTTCTTATGCTAAAGATGCAAAATGCACAGCCCAAGATAAACAGATTTAAGATAGGAAAAATGAAGTCTATTTCATTTGTTTTACATATTCATTTTCATCTCGATTATGGCTAAAATTTAATGTGATTTGTAATGAGTGGAAAAGATGCTTATCACAAAAATGGAAAACATCTGGCAATTGAAAGAAGAAGCAGGAGTTTTAAAGCAAGTAAATATCATTTACTTTGCATGGAGGAGAGAACAGGAGAATATTCAGCAATGTTCTCTCAGGATTCCCAGTGCCAAGTGTCACAATAATCTCACAGTATCTTCCAAGACTTCACTGCAGGAGCTGAAGGACATGACTTCATGGTACATAGTTCAGTAGAAAAAGTAGGATGACAGATGTGGGAGACTCAGACTATGAAGTAATTATTCATGGCTTTTAACACTTAGAAAATGTTCTATAAGAAAATATCTTTGCTACATCTCACTAAAAATGAAAACAAACGACAGGAAACTTATTTGATGTAGTTCTTCCCTCCTTTCCTCTGTCATTCATTCTCTTTGCTTCGTTTCTTCCTTTCTTCCCTCCTTAACTTCCTCACTCACCTTTTACAAACTTCCTTACTCTTTTATTTCTCTGTCTTTCGTCCCTTCTTTTCTTCCTTCCCTTCTTATTTGATCTATTAGACAAAAAGCCCTGTTTTCAGTACTTGATAATCTCATGGGGGCAGAGAACAGAAAGTCCTCCATCATTATAGAGATGATAGACAATCTCTGAAGAGCTTAGTTTTAAGGGAAAGTTAACATCTTTACTACAAATCAATACTTCTATGATTGTTTGAAAAAGTTCTCTGAAACTTTTAGAACCTCAATTTCCTCCCTAACATATTTAACCTAATGGTAGTCCCTTGTAGTTGTAAGATAAACATGTTTAACTCCTCTTGGGGGACTAAGGGGATAGCTGAGTGAGGAATGTGCCCACCCTGTTTGCACTGGGACCTTATTTGAATCACCAGAACACATGGGAAAAAAACACCCTGGAGGCACATATGCTACCAGCAAAGGGGAGGCAGAGAAGAGAAGGGTGGATTCCTAACACGTACTACCAGCCTGCATAGTATACTGGATGAGTTACTTAGAAACCAGTAATAGATCCTGTCTCAAAAGTAAAGAGGACTTGGGCAACTACATCCCAGATTATTCTCCATCCTTCAGAAATAAACTTGAATGCCCACTTATAAATGCTCAGCCTCATTCCACAGAAACACAATTACATCTAGGTATACATATCCACACAGAGACAAAAACCTCTGCCTACAGATAGGAGCTCAAGATCTATAACTGTTGCTCATATTCTCTTTCTCACCTAAAATTTCAAAAAGACAAAAATCATAGTTTAAAGTTAAAAGCATACTCCACCTGATTTGAGCCAAGTTACCTTGCTCTAGCAATTTTGCTTTAAGCAAGTACATCCAAAATGTGCTTCTCTTGGTCAATGGTTTGTTTTTATACATGCATTAGATGGAATACAAAAGGTTTCTTCCCACAGAGAGTTTAAAGAGCATGTTGTTATAAGGAAGCCCACAGCTCTCAAGGTGATGTTGACACAAGGAAAACCATACTTGGTTTTCAAACTCTTGCCTTTTTGTTGTTGTTCATTCAAGTCAATGAGAAAAAAAACTCATCAATAGTACCACATTCCTGAGACAAGAGAAGATAGGAACATTCTGATTGAAGTTGTCTCAAAAACAGATGAAGAGAGAATATGAGCATTTTGGGCCATTACTGCTAAACCATAGAAACTTTGAGTAACTGAATAATTAATCTGTGCCCTGCACCTAGAATGAGGTTCAATGTGCCTCCCAGGGTATGTCTGGGAATGTTGAAGATGTTTTTGCTTGTTATACATGAAGAGTTAATACTGTTCCCTTGTCAATATACCCAACAATAACTACTAAGTCCAGATGATCTTTAGGACAGAGAGTGGGAAACACTGTAGGAAAGAAGTGTGAGATGAAGGGAACAAGAAATGATAGAAAGCCCAATCAGCATAATGGAGTCATTTTTAATGGATAATACAATGAAAACTTGTACAAATATCCTTACCCTAGCATTTCTCCTTCATCCATGTTTTCATTAATCACAGGACAAAGGTAGAGACAGTTAAAGAACAGCTTCATGGCAATGAGCAAGGAAGGCAACATTCAGATGACTATCACTTTCCATAAGTGACCCAGACATGAATAGAATAATGAACTGTAGATACTTGTGGAAGGAGGGAGAAGAAGGAGGAGAAAGAGAAGAGGAAGAGAAGGAGAAGGGGGAGGAGCAAGAAGAGGAAGAGGATGAGGAGGAGGATCATTTCAATTTCAGGCAATGTAAAATGAGGGTAACTGAAACCCTTCAAGTATTTCCCCTTATGTACATTTTTATGCATTTAGTATTTGGTTTTAGATAGAGGACAATAAAACTGGGGAAGTTGGATGAATCATCAGCATTTACAGAGGAAACTGAAAAAATATTAGTAAAGCAGAATTATTTAAAGTTTGCTAATTTTCTCTTTTTCTTGCTGCTTCTGAATCATTTCCGTGTTAAATAAAGCAAGAACTTTCAAGCATGGTTGTCAGCAGCTTTGTTACCATCAGGATAAAAAAAAGTTTTTATTAAAGTAAAAAACATCTGAAATGTTTGTTGTGATTGACACTTCGCGTTATTCACAAACTCTGATGACTTCAGAATATCAGATACTCAAAGGGCTACATCTGAGTCATTCAGAAATAAATGCTTCATTAAATCATCACTATTTATCTTCTACCACAGTTCCTCAAGGTCTCACAAAGGCTTAAGCCTCATTTATTGGGCTTTCATTTTGGTGTAATTTACATATAGTACTTTTCATTCAAAATCCCCTTTACATTAAACACAAATGCACTTTATACTTGAAACAAACAAAAAAAGCAAACAGTAAAAATCTGGTTTTCAACTTAAAGATCAATGCTCAGTAAAGGTTCGATGGGGCTTTAGTAGTATCTGTAACAACCATGTCTGACTATGGAAATGAATGATTTTGGACTTTTTTTGTAGTGAATAAAAACATTAGTTATATTGTAAGAGGTAGAATTGATATTATATTAATCATATCAATAGATGATTAACAATTTCCAGATATATGATAAATAGATGGTAGACAGGAGTATAGCTATTCTGTAGAACTAACTGAATTATGACTACTGAGGAAATATTAATATGTAAGTACAGATGCCAGAAATGATCATATGACCACTCATTTAGCAGTACAAAGCATGGTTATGTTTCTATAAGGTTTTTTTAAACATGAAGAGGACAGAAATTGAAATGAACTTGCCTTGAATCTAACCCCACAGTTTCTGAGGAGGTATTTTGAAGGCTCTATAAACAACAAACAAACAAACAAAACAAAACAAACAAACAAAAAAACCTAGTGGTACTTTAGGACCTTTGAAGAGATGGTAGGACTAGAGATCAGAGTACCTGTCAGGGTGACTGAATGCTAGCCAGAGTGTGGCCTGGAAAACCAACCAGAGCTTATTGTCAGGAAACACTGAAATATCTTTTATCCTTCAGGAAGAGTGATGTACATGTCAAGCATTTTGTGCACAGCACCTCCCATTTCATCACAGGAATATACAGCATCTTCACCCTCTGATCAAAGATGAAGGACTACAGTTTAGCATGTGGGGATCTATCATGCAACATTTCTGATAATAAATTAATTGTTATGACAGCCTAACAATAAACGTGCCTAATAATTCAAAACAATAAGAAAAAATATATTAATAAAAATACTGTAGTGAGATGTTTGAATATATGCCTCAGTCACTAAACATTAGTAAATATAACTATACAAATATGACATTCTGGATCAAGATCAATGTTGTATCCTGAAATTCAGGAGACCTATGTCATTTTCAAGCACATGTAAAGTTTTATTTTCCCAATATGGGTTTGTAGTTGCCAAAAAGGAAGACAATTCATTTCAGCAACCGACATCTTATTTCAGAAAGTGTGTAGAATATTATACAAATAGAACAAAGCATTGTGGGATTGGAGGTAATATGTAGTGTGAAACCAGTCACTGTAACAGATCAAAGAAAAGAGCATGTGATATCCCCAGCACCTTAATACACTAGAGGAGTGGGCAGGAGTGGCCACTAAGATATAGTTTCCTAAATCACTCCATACTACAGTAAATACATAGTTTCTTGGGCTATTATACATGGCAGTTGAGTAAAAACAAAATTGGATTAAAAAATGCTAAAAAAGAGAAAAGTAAATTATCTCCCTCAAGCACATGAATGAAGAAATCCAATAAAATGTATATGTGTGTATGTTTAGAAAAAAACAATGTGGCATTTAGGAAAATGAATACATAATAAAATAAAAAATAAATGAATAAAATAAATTAAAAGTTATATTTTCTAAAATGTAATATAATAGAGGTTTGTACAAAAGTAACTAACTCCAATTCAGGACAGAAAGTGTACCAGGTACTCCACTGTGAAAAAAGGAAGTAAAGACATTGCTCAGAAGCCTCTGGAGACACCAAGATGTCTGAGAGGGCTAAGTTCCTAAGAGCATTTTTCTCTCTGTTGAACTCGAACATTTTCCATTTACTATTCAGGAATGTTAGCAGTCATTGGTAATAAAAATACAGTTAAAAATAGTATTCCCACAAAATTGAGATTTTTTTGCATCAAAAATTGCATGAGATAGAACATATTAAGCTAATAATGAATTACTAAATTTAGAGTATCTTAAGCTTTAACTAAATTATATACATTACTAACAACCAGCATAGCTCAAGAAGATTTAAAACAATAAAGCAGGTCGGTCACAGTGGAACCACTGTCAAGTTCCCAAATGAAGAAACAGAAACATTATGCACATGAAGGAAGTACTCAATATGATCTATAAAACATCACTTAAAAGTCTAAACCTTCACCTCACTTGGCGTCAAGGCTTAACTGCTGTTTATATACATTCAGAGACACTGGGAGCACGTTAAATGATGTGTGAATTGCAGCGGACAAATTCCCTCACATACATATAGAATGTAAAATATATATAAATATATAAAGAAAATATACATATTACTATATTATAGTATAAAAACTAAATATATAAAAATAAATTACAATACACCTTCACAAATATATCACAAAGGCAAAACTGAAAAACAAGAACTACAATTTAAAAGGATTTTCTTTTTTTTTTTTTTTTTTTTTTGTATGTAGAGCTGAGGATCGAACCCACGGCCTTGCACTTGCTAGGAAAGCACTCTACCACTAAGCTAAATCCCCAACTGTTCTTTTGGTTTTTTGAGACAGGGTTTCTCCATGTAGTTTTAGTGCCTGTCCTAGATCTTGCTCTGTAGACCAAGCTAGCCTTGAACTCTCAGAGATTCACCTGGCTCTGTCTTCAGAGTGTGTAGCTAAAGTTTTCCTGGTCCTGCCTGGGCCACAGTAGGGACAAATCTCTCACCCTCCAGTCCCTCAGCCACTCAGACCCAACCAAGTAAACACACAGAGACTTATATTACTTATAAACTGTATGGCCATGGCAGGCTTCTTGCTAACTGTTCTAATATCTTTATGTTGTTGTTGTTGTTTTTGTTTTTCCAGACAGGGTTTCTCTATGTAGCTTTGCGCCTTTTCTGGATCTTGCTCTGTAGACCAGGCTGGCCTCGAACTCACAAAGATCTGCCTGCCTCTGCCTCCCGAGTGCTGGGATTCAAGGCGTGTGCCACCCCCGTCCAGCCTGTTCGTATATCTTAAATTAACCCATTTCTATTAATCTATAAGTTGCCACGTGGCTCATGGCTTAACAGTATCTTAACATCTGTTTCTCATCTTGGCGGCTGACAGCATCTCCTAACTCAGCATCTCTCTTCCTAGAATTCTCTTCTCTGCTTGTCCCGCCTATACTTCCTGCCTGGCTACTGGCCAATCAGCATTTTATTTATACAGAGCCATGTCCACAGCAAGAGTGCTGGGATTAAAGGAGCCTAGCTTGTTTAAAGAATTTTCTAAATCCTGAACAACATAATACACCATATGGTTATCATGTTCTTAAATTCTGATTTGACTAACATAGATGTAAATGAAAAATAAAAATGTAAGAAACCTTAGATATTGACCAGAAATTAGTGTGTATCAAGAAGTTATTATCCCAGGTAAGAGCTGCTCCTGCAGAGGACCTGGGTTTGATCCCAAGCACCCACAGGCAGATGACTACTTGTAACTCCATTTTGAGGGGATCTGGCTTCAGAAGACTATGCACATACATGTGTATATGTAAACAGATATACTGCAGACAATGCACCAATGTGTATAAGATAAAAATAAATATGTTTTTTAAAAAAGGAAGTTATTTACAAGATGGAGAAATGAGCTAACAGTTTAAACTACTTGTTTCTGTTTCAGGAGGTGAGTTCTCTTCTCAGCACCTACATCAAACATTTCATATCTTCTTACTAACCCCAGCTCCAGGGACTTCAATGCATGATTCTGGCCTCTGGCGGCACTCACACACATGACACTGTACTCACACACAAACATTAATACAAATTTAAAATAGAATATCTATAAAGATGTTATTTAGAAAATTAGATATGATGATGTACTATACATTTGAAAAATCAGCTTATTTTATTGACAATTACTATCATATCTGTGGATATAATTTTATGGTATATGAATGTGGGAGACCAGCCCCCACATTTACTTACCCCTGGGCGTCTTGAAGAGTAAGGGATAAGAGATTTAGTTAGAAATAAAGATGGGAGAGAAAACATAGACTCAGGTGGGCCTGGATCCTTATCCAAATGGGCCAAGAACTTTATTCCAAAGGTCTATTTAATAACAATGCCAAGGAGTGGAGCAAAAGACCTTCCCCTTGCTAATTAGAGTCACCTGGTACCCAGGCTTGTAGTCCAATCAAAATGTTATGCAGTCCTGCTGAGTACAGCCACTAGGAGACCTAGCAGGCTACAAAGTATGAATATCTGTAGCTGGAGATTTTCTGGTCCTACCTGGCCCACAGTCAGGACAAATCTCCCTCACCTGCCAGTCCTGCAGCCGCTCAGACTCAAATTGTATTGCTTACAAACTGTATGGCCATGGCAGCGTTCTTGTTATCTAGTTCTATCTTAAATTAACCCATTTCTATTAGTCTATACTTTGCCATGTGGCTTGTTGCTTACTGGTACCTTACATCTCGCTTTTCATGGCAGTGGGTGGCAGCGTCTCTCTGACTCAGCCTTCCACTTCCCAGAATTCTCTTCTCTGCTTGTCCTGCCTATACTTCCTGCCTGGCTACTAGTCAATCAGTGTTTTATTTATTAACCAGTCAGAGCAACACATTTAACATACAAAACATCCCACAGCAAATATCTGTTAGAGTGGGGATACATACCAAATGAAACTGACCATGAATTGGTCTTGAGTTATATATACTTTGTGTGCATGCCAAGGCCACACCAGAGAAAACAATATAGCCTAAAGTTTACACATAAAATATGAAAATGTGTCTAGAGTGTTCATGCTGAAATTTTAGGAAAAGGATGCCAAATAAAATTTCCTAAAAATGCAAGAAAGAAATTGGTGTAGATTAGTAGTTAATAAAGTAAAATGGAGGGATACAATAAAAAGACTAATTATGTCTTAGAAAAATCAAATTGATATGACTCTATGAATACTCTGAGCCAAATACAAGAAAAGTTGCAAATGACAAAAATTCATATAACAAGTAAAGGTGTGATAAGATAAAGGGAGGTGTTAGAACGGAATTTGCACATTGTACAATAAAAGGAATGTAAAAACATTCCCATAATTTTGTATTAAAATATACTCAATTCATTTAAATGGATAATTTTCAAGAGAAATAAAAACCTTGTAATTATGACACATGAAGGAAAAGCTCATGAGCCCCATTTGTTAAACACTGAATTCATAATTTCAAATCTTTTGCAAGCTTTGGTGAGGAACTGTATCAATTACTCAAAATGTTTTACAGTCAATATTAGTTAAGTTTGCCACAGACAATTGAGACTGAGGGAGAGCGACTAGCTTGTCTTTAATTTTTATGAATACAGGATAAAATATATTAAACAGAAACTATTAAGAATTTAAAATCATTTGACTTTGGCCTCTTGGAATTGTAGCAAAGATCTCTATTTCATCATTCAAAAGTAACATTGTACTATGCTGCCTCTGTACATGAAAGACAGGGGACCAGGATACAGAAAGCCCAGGAGGTCAAGGTGCTGGCCACTAATCCCAAAGTCATTGGAATCTGCAAAGTTTGAAGAACTGAGTGGACTTCCATGTGCCCTTTGACCTCCAAACACTTGTCATTGCACATATCCACATATGTAAGCATACACACACATACACACACACACACACACACACACACACACACACACAATATGTGTAATAAAGCATTTAAAACACACATGCAATATGTGTAATACAGTATTGAAAGCACACATAGTATGGTATAATAATTTCATTAGATGCAAGTAAAGCAGTTGGTAAAGATTGCCATCCAGTTTTAATAACAGAAAACTTGGAAAAGAAGGCAATGTTTTTGGAATGATACCACATATTTTCACAAACTGTAAAGCAGAGGTTATGGTGAAACAGCCAAAGCTTTCTGCACTCTGGAATATCTCCCAGTCAGGTGAAGGCAGCTACTGCTCAATTCCATCCAACACATTCCATTGCCAAAAGGTCTCTCTGCTGCTGGAGCTGCTGTTGCCCTCATACTTAGTCAGATTCACCAGGGACTGAATGGCTAGAGAGGACTGGCACATTTAGAGCACACAGACACCACCCTGTGAGCCTGTGGGTGGACCCACTTAGAGAGAGACACATGTCCCACAATGCACCTCACAGAGGAGATTGTCATTCTTCTTTTCTGGCTATTCTACCTGTCCTCCTTTCCCTGTTTCCTTAAACTATTAGCACTTTAGTCCTTGTCTTGGTGTGCTTCTGAGGGAGCCAAACTAATTCATAGTATAGTTCAAAAAGATTATTCATTTTCATATAATTAATACCTACCTAACAATAACATCCATAATGATTAATTAATGTTTCTTTGCTTAGTTTCTATTAATCATTAGAAAACAATAAAATTCCTAATATACACATTTATTAAGTTAGTAACAATACCCTGTTTTACTACATTATTTTGTAGCTAGGTTCAAGTGATTTATTGTCATAGAAACAAAATCCAATAGGCAAATTTTGATGGGAATTCATGTGTGTGGTTTATTGATATCAGAAACTATTACCACCTCAAAATTGAAACCAGAGAGGGATTGGAGAGATGACTGGGAAGTAAAGAGTATTTCCTTCTCATCTAAAGAGCAAGTTCAGTTCCCAGCACCCATGTCACACAACTCACAACCAACTATAGTTCCAGCTTGTTGGGATAGACAGATGAATGGATGGATAGAATAGATAGAATAGATAGATAGATAGATAGATAGATAGATAGATAGATAGATAGATAGATAGATAGGCGGATGGATGGATGGATGGATGGATGGATGGATGGATGGATGGATAGATAGATGGATGGATAGATAGATAGATAGATAGATAGATAGATAGATAGATAGATAGAAACATTGATCTAAAGCAATCTTAAGGGGATAAAAGTAAAATAATGTTTGTGCTCAGTCCTCACAGCTTACTGATTATTTCCATCTGGAGAAAAGACTTATGTCCAATATTTAGGAGAAGGAATTCATACTCACCAGCTCACCAGCTTTCCCTTTGGTACTAGCCTTTTCACAGATGCTTCCTCTCCAGCAAAGCCTTGGAGAATTTGCACTCCAAATGCCAGAATGGTGATGCCTGCTAATTTGGAGCCAAGTCTGCATCATCCTCCTAGCATCAATTTTATCTGTATTCTTAGTAATCCTGTCAGTCCAAAACAGTATTTCCATCTCAATCTGTTCCATTTCTACATGTATTTCTGAATTCATTTTGAACTAAGAAGGGAAGGAGTGCTATGCATTGAAGCCCTAAAATAACAAACCGTTTAAGAACTATCTATCAAAGTGAATCTGAGCCTTTTACATTAACAAGCTCTGCAGATAATTCTCACATACCCTAAATTTTCACATTCTTTATCGATGATATGAATACACCCATAGCCCTGTTGTAAATAGTATTGTATTAAAATCTTATCTTTTTAATTTTGCAGGTTCCACTTAAATTTTCATGAAGTGTGCAATAGGATTTCTAAGAACCACTGTTTTGTTGATGTCATTGGCAGAAATTTCTATCATTTGATTTATTGAGGACAACCATTATGACTATTGTTGGTAATGTAAATCGGTACAAGCACTATGGAAATTAGTGTGAAGGGGCTTTTTAAAAAGGTAGAAATAGAACTAGCATAGCACGCTGTTCTATTAGTCCCTGGTATGTACTCAGTTTTGTATGGCAGAGTAACAGAGCATACCTTTACTGTTATTCATCCATGTTCAATGCTGCTGTGTTCCCAACAGCCAGGGAATGGAACCAGCCTAGCTGTCCATCACCTAATAAATGGATAATGAAAATGTATGTATTCACAGTGGAATTTTGTTCAGCTGTAAGAAAATGAATTATAAAAATTAATTGTGAAAATTAATAGGATTGGCTAACATACTTCCATACACACGTACAACCTCTAATCATGCGTTCTACTCCTGAATCCCTATTTTCTCTCTTCCCCTCCCTTAAAAGTCTCTTTGATTCCAACAATGTGGACTTACTGGGCTACTGAAATGCATGACAATGTAGTAGTATTTGACTTTCTGTGTCTGGCTTGAGTCAACACGATGTTGCATCAATATTAAGACAAATGGTGAATTGCCTTCCTTTTATGGCTGAGTGGAGTTTTATTGTGTAAACACTACATTTTCTTCATTCATCTGCTGAAGGACATCTGCACCAGTTATACAATATGGGTATCAAGTGCTGCCATGGTAAACACGATGTGCAAACATCTTTTTTGGCATCAAAACTTCATCTCTGGATGTATACACAGTGAGGGAATTGCTGTGCCAGATGGTGGTTCTATTTTCTGTTTTGTTGAGGAATCACCATTCCATCATTCCATTTTCTATGATGGTCACACCAATCTACATGACCCACTGGCAGTATATAAAGTATCCTTTTCTTCACATCCTCAATAGCATTTTTATTTATCTCTTGTCTTTTGTATGATAACCAATCAAAATGCAGTGGATTTAATTTGCATATCTCTGGTAGCTACTGAAATACCCTTTTGCATGGGTTTGCTAGCCATTTCTACACCATTTTGATAACTGCTTGCTTAGTTTTTGGCCCATTTTGAAAGTGGAATTGCTTCTCCTGTGTGCATGTTTTTCTTTGTTTCCTCTGTTTTCTGCATGTCAGTCATATTTGTCAGGCACACCATTTACAAATAATCTACCACATTCTAAAAATTGTACTTAATCCTGGTGATTATGCCTTTTGCTATGTTGGAGTAAAATTAATTTTAATCTCTGTATTTGACGCTTCAGTGGGGACTTACCTGCTCCATATTGCCTCCAGACAAACTCAAATCACTTTCATTACTGAACTAAAATTCATATAATTACATTTCAGGAGATATTGTGACATAATACTAGTCACCATAAAAGTGGGTACAAACCTTCCATAACCTTGTAGTTTAATCAACACACTACTTACAAATATAAAAACTGAGCTAGAATTGGAGGCACTGTTATTACCTGATTTCCTTAATTTATTTTTCATTTTTGGAAATCACTGTTTGATTTCACTTTTCAAAAAGAAAGGCTAAAAGGGGCGCGAGCAATAACTGAGATCTTCAAATTTTAATTTCACGAGAGCAGAAAAACATACTGTTTGCTTTTAGGGATGAATTTCCTTTAACAAAGAGTGCCATCTGCAAATATGGCCCTACATGCCATCCAGGTAAGCTCCATGCATAGCAGCAATGAAGCCAAGGTTTGCCTTTTGGGAAAAGTAAGCTGCTTTAATTTGCTAAAAGCAAGCAGAGGAAACTCTGTAAAACCAGATAAATGTACCCTCCCACACATATTGTTATCTCCCATATAGATTTTTACTATAAACAGCAGACATTTAAAATATCTGACAAGATGGTGTGTTTGAACTCCAGAGTAAAACACTGCATTATCAACACAGCACTGAAATAAAACTCATTAGCAGAAGTGCATCCAGAGTCAGCATTTCTCTAACATGAGAATACCCAAATGCCTAATAATAGTTACAAACACCATTATAAGAAGACACATGTAAAAAGAAAAAACTGTATTTCACTGATGGGACTATTATTAGCTAGGACAAACTAAACATAGTCATATATACTCTAGTATATAATAATGAGTTTATATACAGATTTGATTCCAAGCATATCACCACAAAGACATAGCCACTTCTGTAAACATAGTTCCTCATTACAGAAATGATTCTAGTTAAAATGTCCTACGTAAACAGTTTTGCATGTGTATATGTAAACATATATACATATGTACTATTAAATACAACCTGTTTAGTCTTTACCATGTCATGTGTATGTGTGTTTTTAGGGCTGACCATTTGGAGTTGGATAAGAATAATGAACTAGGAGGCCATAAATTGGAAAGCGAGAATGGGGGAGTATATGGAAGGATCTTTAGGAAGGAAAGGGAAGGCAGAGATATTGTGATTATAACCTCAAAGAAGAGGCCATGAACTTGAGGCAGTAAGAAAGATTTGAGGGAGAAAAGGGAAGGGGGAAATTATGCAATTATATTTTAATTCTTTAAAAAAAAAACATAAAAAGTGTTCCAAGGATTTTGCTTGTTTGTTTTGTTGTTGTTGTTTTCTTTCTTTTTTTTTTTTAACAGTGATAGGAATGACCCTTGAAACCCTAAGTTAAGGAAAGTTCTCATCGCAAGATCAATCAGGAAACCCAGACTGCTTTTTCCTTCTAGATGTGTGCAACTTATTTCCCATGTTCATTATGTAAAGGCAGAGGACAGTGGATTGTGCTGGGGATTCCCAAACAATGTCCCCGAGATTCTGAGTGGACACCAAGACCTGTAAGTTATGTCCAGGAAAGGATATCAATCCTGTTAGAAAAGAGTGGCATGCGTTTTTCATTTTAGTTAAGTCTATGACTACCACAACTCAGACATTAAAGGCTCTGAACTGAAGGAGTTTTCAGAATAGCTCATACCCTGTAGGCTTTGTCACCAATAGCATGTTAATTACTTTCTATCCTAATTAAAAACCAAGGATATAACTTTGATAATAGGATAGATTCGGGACATAAGAAAACCTATCATCCCCCAATAAACTTAACTGGGGATCAGAGAACAGAATAGCCACTATGTTAAACATAGAGGTTAGGCAGTGGTAGCATATGCCTTTAATCCTAGCATTTTGGAGGCAGAGGTCCATCTTAATCTCTGTGAGTTCAAGGCACACACCTTTAATCACAGCACTTTTGATATCTTGTCTTACTTGGGAAAGACACATGCCTTTAATCCCAGAAAGTGATGGCAAGAAACAGAAAGGTATATAAGGTGTGAGGACCAGGAACTAGAGGCTTTTAGGCTTTTAAGATTTTAGGCTTTTAGGCTTTTAGCAGCAGTTCAGCTGAAATCCATTCAGATAAGGACTCAGAGGCTTCCAGTTTAAGGAAACAGGATCGGCTGAGAAGTTGGCAAGTTGAGGTTATATATGGCTTGTTCTGATTCTCTGATCTTTCAGAATTCATACTAATATCTGCCTCTGGGTTTGTTTTTATTAATAAGGCCTTTTAAGATTCATGTTACATATATATATGTGTGTGTGTGTGTGTGTGTGTGTGTGTGTGTGTGTGTGTGTGAATATTATGCGTTATATATAAATTTTGTAAGTCATATGTGTACATTTCATAATTAAAACATTGTATATAGACAGAGAGAGTGTATACACTTCACTGTGCAGTCCTGGCTCACCTGGAACTCTCTTTGCTATAGACCTAGCTGCTCAAACTTGCAGGCTCCTCCAGTCTCTCCCTCCACAGTGCTTTTATTATAGCTGCATAATGCCATCCTTGCTAAGGACACTTGTTAGTAGAGCAATACCAGAAACTTCTTCAACATTTTCTAAACACTTATCTCTAAAGAAACAATACACAGTATTTTAACCTATGGAAAGAAAGTGGTGAAAGAGCTTGGATTATCTCCTATGAGGATAGAATTTGACTTGCATTCAGGAAGCCCTGAATTTGCTATCTGGTGCTACCTAAATCGGATACAAAGTCCTACACCTGTAGTCCCACAACTTGGAAAATAGAGGTAGGAGAATTAGAAGTTCAAAGTCATCCTTGGCTACATAGTGATTACCAAAATCCTGTCTCAAATATAGTAATTAATGAATTAATTATCTTTCAGAGATCTAGTGGAAAATGTGGGGAAAATACTGTGATGTCAGAGATGATTTCAATATGTTATTTAAAAAGGTGGAAAAATAAAATTATAGAAGTTTTAGGATTAGTGGGCTAGAGTCAGTCATAGATGAATGATACATTCATGAAAATGTGTCTTAGCTAGTGAGATGTGTCAGAAGGTAAAGATGCTTACTATTAAGCACAATTATCCAACTTTAATTCCCAAGATCCACATGGTAAAGGGAAAGAATCAATACGAGTGCACATACATACATGCACACACCCACTAAATAATGTAAAAAATAAACAACTAAAGTCACCTGCTATTCTTCTTTCTATTGCTCCCATCCCTACTCCAACAATGGTACCTTTTTTTAATCTCCTGGTTTTGTGGGTAGTGTAGGATATGTACAAACATCTGAAAATTTGGATCTAGGATCCTCCAATAAGAGAAAACATGTGACATTTGTCTTTCTAGGTTTGTGTTACCTCATCCAATGTGATCTTTCCTAATACAATACATTTACATGCAAGTTACATGATTTCATTCTTCTTTACAGTTGAATAGCATCCCATACTATATTCTATCACATTTTCATTATCCGTCTGTCAGTTGAAGGACATATAGATTGTTTCCATCTCCTAGCTGTTGTGAAAGATCATCAATGGACATTTCTGAGAAAGTGTCTGTGGAATAAGATATTGAATCTGAAATAACTCCCTTCACCTAAGGTTCATGGAGTACTGCAGAAGAGGGAAGAAAAGGCTGTCAGAACCTGAGGATCAGGCAGTTTGCTGTGAGACTGTGTTTCCTTGGAATGTCACGCCCATAACATTTCACAAACACAACTTCCTAAGCATGAGATGCAATGGTACCAACCACAGACATGTTAAGGCAGATGAGGGAAATCCCATGAGGCCTCAACTCTACATAAAGAACTACAGGCAATTAAGAAATGCTGAGAGTGGGAGAAAATCTTTCTCAAGAAAGAACGCACCAACAACTTATCCAACACCAAATTGGCCAGCCCTAAAAATATACATATGTGGAAGATTATACAGACCAAGCAAATTATATTCAAGAATATTAACGTAAAAACATGTACAGCTATATCATATACCTATACATCATAAACTTATACATGTCCATATACATATATGCAAGAAACAACAATTAATGGAAAAGTAGGCCATGAATTTTAAAGAGAAAGTAGGGGTAGTATATGGGAGGGTTCAGAGGAAGGAAATGGAAGTAGAGATGATGTAAGCATATTATAATCACTAAAAGAGAAGTATTTTTTAAATGAAGTGCATCTGAGTGTGCTTTTAACTTTTAAGTTATTTACAAGTCTCAGTAATTGAGAAAAAAACTGAATAAATGCACCCAAGATCATTTCCAAAGCTGCTAACCCAAGATTTCTAGACTGAACCTGACAGGCACAGATGCATCTGAAACCCAGCGCTGTTTTATTTATTTTTTTTATATTTTTTTCTCTCCTTTTTTAAATTTCTTATATTTGTGTTTTAATTTTACACATCAGCCATGGGTTCCCCTGTCCTCCCCCCTGTCCTCCCCAACTTCCCCTCAGCCCCTCCGCTCCATTCCCATCTCCTCCAGGGCCAAGACACTCTTGGGGATTCATTTAACCCTAGTGGATTCAGTACAGGCAGGTCCAGTCTCCTCCTTCCAGGCTGAGCAAAGTGTCCCCATGTAAGCCCAAGGTTCCAAACAGCCAGCTCATGCACTAAGGACAGGTCTGGGTCCCACTGCCTGGGTGCCTCCCAAACAGTTCAAGCTATTTAATTGTCTCACTTATCCAGAGGGCCTGCTCCAGCTGGGGGCTCCGCAGCCTTTGGTCCACAACTCATGTGCTTCCATTTGTTTGGCTATTTGTCCCTGTACTTTTCTAATTTTGGTCTCAAAAATTCACACTCTTACAGTCCCTCCTCTTCCTCGAAAATTGGACTCCTAGAGCTCCACCTGGGGCATGGCTGAGGATCTCTGCATCCACTTCACTCAGTTATTGGATTAGAGTGCCAGCACGACCAATTGGGTGTTTGGCCATCTGATCACCAGACTAGGTCAGATCAGGCTTTCTCTAGACCATTGCCAGCAGTCTACAGAGGATGTATCTTTGTGGATTTCTGGGGACCTCTCCAGCACGCTGCCTATTCCTTTTCTCATGTGGTCATCATTTATCACAGTCTGTTATTCCTTGTTTTCCCTTTCTGTTCTTGATCCAGCTGGGATCTCCTGCTCCCCTAAGCTTTCTTTCCCTCAAACCTTGCCCTTCATTACTCCCACTGTAGTCCAGGTTGTTCATGTAGATCTCATCCATTTCTCTGTCATTGGGCGGTCCCTGGGTCTTTCCTAGGGACCCATTTTCTAGGTAGCTGCCCTGGAGTTGTGTAGCAGTTTAGTCATCTTTGTTTTACATCTAGTATCCTACTATGAGTGAGTACATACCATGTTCGTCCTTCTGAGTCTGGGTTACCTCACTCAGGATGATTTTTTTCTAGATCAATCCATTTGCCTACAAACCTCATGATGTCATTGTTTCTCTCTGCTGAGTAGTACTCCATTGTGTATATGTACCGTATTTTCTTTATCCATTCTTCAGTTGAAGGGCATCTAGGTTGTTTCCAGGTTCTGGCTATTACAAACAATGCTGATATGAACAAAGCTGAGCAAATGCCCTTGTGGTATGATTGAGCATTCCTTGAGTATATGCCCAAGAGTGCTACAGCAGGGTCTTGGGAGAGATGGATTCCCAATTTTCTAAGGAAGGGCCATATAGATTTCCAACGTGGTTGTACAAGCTTGCATTCTCACCAGCAGTGGAGGAGAGTTTCCCTTGCTCCACATCCTCTCCAGTATAAGCTGTCTTCTGTGTTTTTTATTTTAGCCATTCTGACAGGTGTAAGGTGGTATCTCAGAGTCATTTTGATTTGCATTTCCCGGATAATTAGAGATTTTGAGCAATTTCTTAAATGTCTTTCAGCCATTTGAGCTTCCTCTGTTGAGAATTCTCTGTTTCATTCTATAACCCATTTCTTAATTGGAATGTTGGGCATTTTGATGTCTAATTTCTTGAGTTCTTTATATATTCTGGTTATCAGCCCTCTGTCAGATGTGGGGTTGGTGAAGACATTTTCCCATTCTGTAAGCTATGGCTTTGTCTTGTTGACAGGGTCTTTTGCTCTACAAAAGCTTCTCAGTTTCAACAAGTCCCATTGATTGATGGTTTCTCTCAGTGTCTGTGCTACTGGTGTTATATTTAGAAAGTGATCTCCTGTGCCTATGCATTCAAGAGTACTTACTACACATTCTCTTCTATCAGGTTCAGAGTAACTGGGTTTATATTGAGGTCACTTGGACTTAAGTTTTGTACATGGTGACAGATATGGATCTATTCGCAGTCTTGTACATGTTGACATCCAGTTACGCCAGCACCACTTGTTGAAGATGCTTTATTTTTTCCATTGTACATTTTTGGCTACTTTGTCAAAAATTATATGATCATAGGTGTGCGGGTTAATGTCATGGTCTTCGATTCGATTCCATTGGTCCACATGTCAGTTTTTATGCCAGTACCAAGCTGTTTTTATTATGGTAGCTCTACAGTAGAGCTTGAGGTCAGGAATTGTGATGCCTCCAGAGGTTGTTTTATTGTACAGGATTCTTTTGGCTATCCAGGGATTTTTGTTTTTCCATATGAAGTTGAGTATTATTCTTTCCAGATCTGTGAAGAATTGTGTTCGTAATTTGATGGGGATTGCATGGAATCTGTAGATTGCTTTTGGTAAGATCACCATTTTTATTATGTTAATCCTACCTATCCATGAGCATGGGAGATCTTTCCATTTTCTGACATCTTCTTCAATTTCTTTTTTCAGGGACTTAAAGTTCTTGTCATATAGGTCCTTCACATGCTTAGTTAGAGTAAGCCCAAGGTATTTTATATCATTTGTGGCTATTGTAAAGGGTGATGTTTATATGATTTCCTTCTCAGCCTGTTTGTCTATTGTATATAGGAGGGCTACTGCCTTTTTTGAGTTGAACTTGTATCCTGCTATGTTGCTGAAGGTGTCTGTTCCTCCTGGGAGACTTTGCTTCTTCCTGTTCAAGAGCTTTCAGGTGTGCTGTCAAGTCACTAGTGTTAGATTTCTCCAACTTCTTTATGTGGGCATTTAGTGCTATGAATTTCCCTCTTAGCACTGCTGTCATAGTGTCCCATAAGTTTGGGTATGTGGTGTATTCATTTTCATTGATCTCTAGGAAGTCTTTAATTTCTTTCTTTATTTCTTCCTTAACCCATTGGTGATTCAGCTGAGCATTATTCAGTTTCCATAAGATTGTTAAGTTTTCTGCAGTGTTTGTTGTTGTTGTTGTTGTTGTTGTTGTTGACATCTAACGTTAAACCATGGTGCTCCGATAGATCCCAGGCGGTTATTCCAATTATTTTGTATCCATAGAGATTTGCGTTGTGGTCAAGTATATGGTCAATTTTAGAGAAGTTTCCATGGGGTGCTGAGAGAAGAAGGTATATTCTTTTTTGTTTGGGTGGAATGTTCTGTAGATATTGATTAAGTCCATTTGAGCCATAATATCAGTTAAGTCCATATGTCTCTGTTAATTTTCAATTTGACCAATCTGTCCAGAGGTGAAAGTGGGTGTTGAAGTCTCCCACTATTAATGTGTGGGGTTTTATATGTGATTTAAGGTTTAGTAATGTTTCTTTTACATTTGTGGGTGCCCTTGTGTTTGGGGCATAAATATTCAGAATTGAAACTTCATCTTGGTGGATCTTTCCTGTGATGAGTATGTGATGTCCTTCATTATCTCTTTTGATTGATTTTAGTTTGAAGTCTATTTTGCTGGATATTAGGATGGCTACACCAGCTTGCTTCTTAAGACCATTTGATTGGAAAGTCTTTTCCCAACCTTTTATTCTTAGGAGGTGTCTGTCTTTGAATTTGAGGTGTGTTTCTTGTATGCAACAGAAAGATGGGTCCTGTTTTCGCATCCATTCTGTTAGTCTGTGTCTTTTTATAGGTGAATTAAGTCCATTGATATTAAGGGATATTAATGATCAGTGATTGTACCTTCCTGTTATTATTTTTATTTTTTGGTGGTAGTGTATGTGTACTTCTCATCTTTGGGGTTTACTGCTGTGGTGTTATCTATTGCCTGTATTTTCATGGGTGTATCTGCCTTCCTTAGGTTGGAATTTTCCTTCTAGTGCTTTCTTTAGGGCTGGGTTTGTGGATAAGTATTGTTTAAATCTGGTTTTGTCTTGGAAGGTCTTGTTCACTCCATCTATAATGATTGAAAGTTTTGCTGGATATATTAGTCTAGGCTGGCATCCATGGTCTCTTAGTGTCTGCATTATATCTGTCCAGGTCCTTCTGGCTTTCAAAGTCTCCATTGAGAAATCAGCAGTTATTCTGGTGGGTTTGCCTGTATAAGTCACTTGGCATTTTTCCTTTGCTGCCCTTAATATTCTTTCTTTATTCTGTACATTTAGTTGTTTAATTATTATGTGGTGAGGGGACATTTTTTGGGCGTCTAGTCTGTTTGGTGTTCTATAGGCTTTTTGTATCTTCATAGGCATTTCCTTCTTTAAGTTGGGAATGTTTTCTTCTATGATCTTGTTAAATACATTTTCTGTGCCTTAGAGTTGGTATTCTTCTCCTTCTTCTATCCCTATTATTCGTAGGTTTGGTCTTTTCATAGTGTCCCAAATTTCTTGGACATTTGGGGTCATGACTTTGTTGGTTGTAGTGTTTTATTTGAGTGTTGAATCTATTTCTTCTACCGTATGTTCAACACCAGAGATCCTCTCTTCCATCTCTTGCATTCTGTTGGTTATACTTGCATCTGAATTTCCTGTTTGTTTACTCAGATTTTCTGTTTCCAGCATTCCTTCTGCTAGTGTCTTCTTCATTTTTTCTATTTCCCTCTTCAGTTCTTGTACTGTTTCCCTTGTCTGTTTTGTTGCTTCTTCATGATTTTCTTTCAGGGACTTATTGTTTTCTTCTGTTTTATTTGTCCTTTCCTCCAGTTTTTTATAACGTTCTTCCCATTTTTTGTTTGTCTGTTCCTCCACTTTATTTTTGATTTCTTCTATATAAGGCTCTAGCCTCTTCATGATGTTACTTATAAGGTTGTTTTCTTCTGCTTCTTCCATTCTGTGATTTTTCAGGTCTAGCTGTTGGAGAAGGGCTAGGTTCTGGTGATGCTGTATTTCTCTTTACTTTGTTGTATGTACTTCTGCTTTGACGTCTGCCCATCTCCTCTCCTTGTGGATTCATTCTTGGTCTCATCAGTGCACTTGGTCCAGATAGAGCTGACAGATTTAGGGAGCCTCTCTGTGGTCCAGATGGAAGCTCTGGGCCAGATGGAGAGTTGTGGCCGGATGGGAGCTGGCAGGGCTGTTTTAAATAGGACCTGATGTAGTTGGAGAGCTTCTCTCCAGGTGCCACCAAGCCCTATTGTAGTCCAACAACCCACTTATAAAATAAACACACAGACATTCATATTATTTAAACTGCTTGGCCATTATCTCAGGCCTACCATTGTCTAGCTCTTATTCTTATATGTAGCCCATTTCTATTAATCTATACTTTGCCACATGGCTTGTGGCTTACCGGTACCTTATCTCTTTCTTGTCATGGCAGCGACTGGTGGTGTCTCACCACCCTAGCCTTCCACCTCCCAGAATTCTCTTCTCTCTTGTCCTACCTATACTTCCTGCCTGGCCACTGGCCAAACAGCTTTTTATTTATACAGAGTGATATCCACAGCAATCTGAGATTACTACTGTAGTTCTCTGAAATAAAATTCTCTCATACTCTCACATATTTGAACACTTGGCTCACAGTTGGTGGTGCAGTTTGTAGAGGTTAGGGAACAGTGAGGAGGTAGCATCTTAATGGAGGAAGTATGCCACTGGGATTGGTCATTGAGAGGTTTTAGCTATCTTGCTCACTTTCTTGATTCCCTTAATGTGTGCAAATGAAAATGTGATGACTCACCTTCCTACTCTGGCCATCATGCTTTTCATGCCTGCTGCCATACATTCTCTGTCATAATGGACTCTGTATGCTGGAATCATAAGCCAAAATAAACTCATTCTTGAGTTGCTTTTAGTGATGGCATTTCATGAGAGCAACAGAAAAAGTCACAAATACACTTACATCAAATGCATATGCTTGTGTTTGTGCTTTTTAATTACTTATAGATAGATCATAGGAAGCCCATGTTTGATTTATGTAAGTAATTAAAGAAGCCGGGTATGTTTTCATTTTATAGAATGGAAGTCTCATTTTGACAAATTGCATTGATGCTTATGATTGTATGAACCAGATAATAGACATTAAGATTTTAAACTTCTGTTTTCATGTATTTCAACACTTCTGACAATTGTTTTATCTCTAAAATATTATAATAAAGACTTGAGGAAAACTAGTTTACATGAATCTAAGAAATCTAATAGGAATAGATAGAAAATTTAAAGAATCACTTCTTCAGGTAAGCAAGTAGGCATATTAGAATTTTTTTTAAAAAAGGAAGTAATACCCAAGAATTTGATGGAATGTTTTGAGAGAGTATAATAATTTTCACACACCAAACCCATAATTAAAAACTGGCAACTTTATTGCAAGTGCCAGGCATTCTCAAGCTGGACTGTATTCAAATGTTCACATACCAATTCCAAATATTTTGATGTCACTGATCTGGAATTGAGTCTAAATATTAGTAATATTGTTTTGCTATACTACTTACCTGCATTGGAAAATATTTTGTTGTAGATAAAACAGCTTTACATTTGGATAAGACTTACAGCATTTATTTTAAAAAATAATATCCTAATTAAAATAATGAGGCCTAACAAACCAGTTCAACATTTTAAAAGATTGTTTAATGATTTTGTTTTAATATGCCCCCTCACTTTTTTCTCCTTAGTATTAATCTCTGTGTGTTGTCATATAATATTTAGTAGACATATATTTTGTGCATAAACCTCTAAAATGATTTATTAGAATAAAACTTGTTTGGCACATCTTTTGCCTCTATAGACATTTTAACTGAGGCTAAAAATGGATATTATCATGGTACCAGGAAATACATATTTATTGACTGATTGCTGTATGTAGGATCTTTTTTTATTTCTTAATTATTATTTATTTATTTAAATTGTTATTACTTTTAATAGGAGTTAGAATCATTAAGAGTTTAAATTGCAGTGGGTCCATTCCAAGACAAATTGAGCCAAAATTGAGCTGGAGCATGGTGATTTTAGAAGTTGATGCATTCCCTAGCTGATGTGATGAAAGTTGTTGGAGTAGCGGGTAGGTTTACACTGAGCTCAGAAAAAGTCCAAACTTTTAGCTGCCGTAAAACCTAGTAGGAGAAACTGCCTCAATACACATGACCCAGAGAAGAGCATTGTCCCACCCAGAAACAGCAAAGAAGACAGAATAGTTGGGTTTTATTGAGCAAGAACAAGAGGGAGAAGAATGAAGAAAGGTCAGAGAAGCAACCAGAAATCACATAAAGCAGTGTCTTCAGGCCATATCAATGAGGTTTTTCCTCAGGGCAGTAAGAAGCCTATTAAGAGTTCTAGGCAGAGAAGATACAATCAGATTTATACTTTCAAAGGGCCACAGTCACTTGTGCAGAACAGGATTAAAAGGCAACCATAGAAGGAGGCATACAGATAGTAAATGATTTCTATTATCCAAGCAGAAAAGAAAATGGAACATTAAATAAGATTTATTTATCCTGTAACATAGGCAAATAATATCAAATATTGAAGTAAAAAGAGACAATACTGTGGGTACAGATGGTATGTTTGCAAATTTACAACATAGAAAAGTCTCAACACCATAATTCCTGGTTGGTTCATTACCCAATAAGCATCATATAGTTGATAATGCACAAGCCAATGTTTTGGACTTTTGAAAGCATATCAATATTTAACTCTTAGACCCAATGGTTATGACAGGTTTATAGCAATATTTAGCAGCCTAGAGATGATGCTGAGAGATACAGATCACTACCACAGAGAACCACATGGGGCTTTTAGGTAAGATAGTTCTAAGGATTGGTTTCTGCTTTAACAAGTTTACCCTTGCTGGAGTCTAAAAGAAGCAAGAATCATGTTGTCTTTAAAAAGTATAAATCAGGTGCCACTGACTTGCTGAAAATTACTTTCTTTTTGAGGCATAATTCTTTATTAAATTTCTCCTTTGATAATTTCATACATGTACAAAGCTCACATTTTACGACTCATTTCCTGCTCTCTCTTAGCTCCTTCTTATCCTTGTTATCTTTACCTGCCCCCTACCTATTTGTTTCCAGAATATATGCCTTTTTGTTTTATTTTGTTTTGTTTTGTGACCCACTGATTTTAAGTAGGGCCATCTGCATGCTCATGGGTTTGAAATTATTGATTAAAGTCTCAGGCTTACTATTTAGTATACAACTAAAGGCAATACCTGTCCTTCCCCCAGAATTCATTAGTTGCCCAAGTTCAGCAGGGAATGACAAGGTAAAGTGTCTCCAGAACCAGAGCATAATACCAGAGTCCCTCAAAACCCCAAGTCCTGGCACTGACAGGTATCCTTGAACCCTGAGTTGCCAGCATCAACTTCTGCCATGCTTTAGCTCCTGGAACAAATAGATAAGCAATCTCTAGATGCTGAGCAGAGGCCTAGGCACATACCTATCCAGGTCCTTTTCTCCCAAGATTTCCTGGTAAGCACTTCCTAGACCATCGGTACTTATGCATCACATTTCCACACAACCAACTAACTCGAGATTCACAAGTCTGAGCACAGAAATAAAAACAGCATGAAAAATCCAAAATATGTCTCCTCCAATAATTACTAAATCATCTAAAAAAGGACCCCAGTGAGAATGACCTAGAGGGACTCTGTGATGAGGAATCTAAAATAATGATTAGAAATATGTTAAAAACAACTAAAAAATGAATATTCTTCAAGAGAGCAAAATCAGAGGGGGATGAAATACAAAAGTCAATCCAATCTGTGAAAATAGAATTCAATAGAGAGTTGGAATTACTAAATAAAAGATAAAATAAGATGATGTTTGAAATGAAAAACTCAATAAGCTAAAATCTTCAGTGCAGAGCCCCACTGGAAAATGGATCTTTTGGAAAACAAAGTATCAGGACTGCAATGTAAGGTAGAGGAGTTGGACCAATGTAGCTGGAGTTTTCTTGCCTGGCCCACAGTCAGGACAAATCTCTCTCACCCGCCAGTCCCACAGTTGCTCAGACCCTACCAAGTAAGCACACAGAGACTTACATTGTTTACAAACTGTATGGCCATGGCAGGATTCTTGTTATCTACTTCTTTTATCTTAAATTAACCCATTTTTATTAATCTATACTTTGCCACGTGGCTCATGGCTTACCAGTACCTTCCATCTTTCTTGTCATGGCGGCGGCTGGCAGTGTCTCTCCACCTAGCCCTCCACTTCCCACTCTTCTCCTCCTCCTTGTCCCACCTACCCTATCCTTCCTGCCTCGCTACTGGCCAATCAGCACTTTATTTATTTTAACCAATCAGAGCAACACATTTGACATACAGAACATCCCACAGCAGACTAAAAAATAAAGATCAATGTGAAATTTAGAAAAATTTAAGAATGGAACATGAGAAAGCCTTGAGACACCATGAAAAGGATGAAAAGGCCTGACATTCATATTAAAAGCTGGAAAACTGTGCTTATTGCTGTGATGGTGGCATAGCTGTTATAGGCTCTTTAGTCACTTTCTAATTGGATTGAGGCCTAATCCACAGAATTTTATACCTGGTAATACTGGTCCAAAGCCAGTGGATGCTATTGTTATTTTGCTAAATATCAATGCTGCCAAATTTACTTCTATATTTTTATCTTCATATTCATAGACCTGTGCTGTTTCAATCTTGGTAAGAGAAACTTCATTATGCAATAAGCAGCAGTCAATGAAGAGATGCATGATTAGTCACATGATGAGGATCTGAGACTGAGTGTTTACCCCCTAACACTGGACAAGGGAACAATGGAGAAGAGGAAACAGACAGAATGTCAGAGACAGAGAATGGGGATGAGTGTTATGAAATTCTGTCTTCTGGACATGATATACTTACCACATTCATGAACTCACAGTAGCCATGGTTATCTTCACAAGACTCCCACAAGAGCAAGCCAGCCAAGATCCTGGTAGAGACTGATTAGATGACCTCCAGGCTCCATCTCTTACTGAAGAGCTATTGACAAAAAAAAAAAAAAAAAAAAAAAAAAAAAAAAAAAAAAAAAAAAGATTGATGGGGGAGGGGGCACAATGAATTTTTGTTTTTTGAGGATATGGCTACTTTTAGGTATCTAATGCTCAAGTGAATGTCTTAATACCCATATGTATATGGGCACCTAACTATACTTAAGGGATCATAATTTTTTGAAGGCATGAAGGTAGAAAAAAGCATATATATGAAATTCACAGGGATAAGGAAAATTGATTTATTTTAAAGACTAGCTTCTCTGACTAGACATGAGAGTAGCATTTGTATGTATTGGTATTTGCTTTGCCCATGATCTTGGGCTATAGGGCCCAAAGGTGGGGCTTCCTGCCATTGTATGTGACTTTTTTATTTTTCATCCAATATGAACTCCAAGAGTCCAGTCAAAGAGAGAGAAGAGGGATGCTATGAGCAAAGGCATCAAGATTATGATGGGGAAACTACAGAGACAACCAAACCAAACTAGTATTTGACCTCTTAAAAGGAGAGGGAAAAGGGTCACATGTCTCTTCTCCTTGCTCCTGCCAGCAGAGTGGATTCACTCCCAGACAGATCAGAGGATAACTTCAGCTGTCTGCTCCATTCTATATTCCTGAGCATATTTCCTCAATTTTTATCTTAACAAATCCCTACTACCCATTAAATAGATTCATGTGGATTGATCATAATACTTCTGTATCAGTGCAACATATTCAGATCACAGTTTGGTGTTGTATCAATTTACCTAAGCAATGGTCATGAATTTCCTCACAGGGCTTATGATCCCTCCAGCCATTATTTTATAGAACACAGACATAGAGTGCCAAGCTGAAATTTTCATAAGTCCAGATAAGAAATTAATTTATCTTAGGCACCTATGACAAATCATGGAACATAGTTGTATAAGACCAAAATTAGTCAGAAGCAGGAAGATGAGGACAGAAATAAAAGGTATTTCCTTGAGTTTCATACTAATTAACTACATGATTGAACACCACAATCTAGAAAGAGAATAGTTTAAGAAAAGGTCAGAAGAGAAATGCAGACTTCTAGGTAGAAGATGTTGTTTTTAAATATATTTAGAACCAAGGGGAGATATTCAGAGCCAGACATATAGAGTAGCATTTTCAAAGAGAGGCATCTGAGATGAGCCAGACAGAAACTACCCATCGAAGAGGTAATAACCATAAGGAAGGCTGAATACTGATCTCTCAGTTACTCTAACATTCATGGAAGAATGAGATACTCCCAAACCAGTCTGAAAGGAAGCAAGAATGGATGTGTGCAGAGGCCCAGGAGTGTTAGCTTAGAATTTAATGATAAAAATATTTCAAGACAGTTACAGCAGTAAACGAGATCAAATATGTTTCAGTATGAACAAATACTCTGAATTTCCCAATCAAGAACAGACATTGAGTAATAATCAGTTGGGGATGTTTCAAAGGAACTGATGCTAAGTACATAAAGGACCCCTGAATTCTGTCAGGTAAAGTAGATAATCTGAGGGCATGGGTAGTCTTGAACATCTCCATCATCTGCTGTGCATTGGTCCAGTCACATAAGGACTGAAGAATCCTGGGAAATATCTGCATCTAAAAAGCAAAAAGAAGAAGAAAGAGACTGAGATAGAGAGTAAATAGAGGCTGTTAGCTACGCTGGATTCTAAATGATACATCACTTTGGCCAACTTTCCACTGGAAGGGAAGAATCAATATGGCAGGCAGGGTAAGGTATTTCTTCATTCTGATGCCCTGTCACTGACAATAAGCTCAGTGGTGTCTAGAAAGTCTCTTCTACATAAATGTCTTTCAAGTCATTTCACTGTACCAAGTTAATCATTTAAAAATATTGAGAGATTATTCTATTGGTCATTTTAAGCACCCTAATTTAAGACCTCTGATCTCTGCTTCCCATTCACCAGGTACAGATCTTCATGGTGACATTCACATGCAATTCAAATGCTTTAATATTCTAATTAATTTACTAAATACTCTTGAATTTATTTGATTGGCAAATGAAATATTACATAATCCTTTTATCAGATATATTTTATTCAAACTGCCTCCTACATAACAAAAATCAATTCTATCATACACTGCCTCTCCATTATCATCTTATCTGCCACATTAGAATGCTACCTTCAATTCTACTTTCTTAATTCAGCCAAAAATATTGTCATTAGACAGAAACATGAAAATAGAGATTTATTTTTAGTGTTGACATTATGTGATTTTAACTCAATTTAAAGGTTTATCATAGTATGGAAAATTTGATGAATCATCATAGAAATAGTATTATAGGATAGTCACACATATGAATTCCAACTATTGTAACAGCAGGCATGAGACCTGGGAATGGTCAAAACAGATGAGATTCCAACTGAAGAAGAGAGATAGACATGGAATTCTACCCATATAAACAGTTATTGGCAACTGATAGCTGCTGAGAAAGAGGGAGTCAGTTCTTAAGGTTCTGGCCCTTGTAGGTTGACCATCCTCTGGTGAAGACCACATGGCCAAGAATATATGGACATCACAAAATAGACTTGATGGGTTAAAACAAAAAAGGGACACAATTTGGTGACTTACAAAGGTGGATGATGAATTTGGGAGGAGTGGAGGAAGGATTGAGTATTACCATAATACACTGCATGAAAGCCTCAAAGAACTAATTAAAAATGAGACAGAGAGAAAAAGGAAATAAATTTGGGTGTATAGAGAAGGAGTTGTAGATCTGGGAGGAGCTAATGGAACTAGTGGAGGGAGGTGAATATAATGAAAATACATTGTATGAAATTTCAAAGAACCAATAGAAAACTTTAAAAGAGATGTGGGAAAGATTCTCTGGGTTCATATTCATTTTAATTCAAATTTTTAATACAGTTGCTTGCAAATCTAGTATTCAGGATGCTGTCTCCCTGATAATTACCTTAACAACAAATTAGATTCACTTCAAACCCTGCCTCTGTGACGCAGAGGTGCACTTCACTAGCTACATAAGATTGTCTATTTTAACATTAAACACATCATTCCTTTGAACTACAGCATTTGAAAAGACATCTTTCACAATATCACCACTACAACTGTGTGAATAGTTCTAAAAAGAACTGGTTAGGTGAGCAATGAGGACATTGACCTGCTGAGATTGGCTTGAATAATTATAATAAACATGTACAAATTAGCTGCAGCTGGCCTAACAGCAGATCGTCCCTCCCACACAATTTGCAAAATAATACCCAAGAATTCCGGGGACAACCTAAGCCTATGATATGTATTACAGGTCGTGAATAAATTCCAGCTGAGCTTATTTACAACACCTTGAACATGAGTAGCATTACCTAAAAGTGCAGAATGGGTATATGCAAACTAGCTGGTATAGAAAGCATTCCTCTGTTCCCTACTCTAAATTAAATTTTAGTGTCTTGACTTAAATCAGGCTGGGCGATGAGATGATTAATCATACTCACCCAGATGTTCATATGCTAAAGCACTCAGAGAAGGTTAAAAAAATGAATTTATATAAAATTACTTTATTTGTAAAACTTGGTCCAAAAAATGAGTTAATCTACTATATGGATTTCTTTACAACATAAATACATTAAATCATATATATCAAGACCTATACATATTCCTATTTATATTTTTGGTTGTGAGCCTAGGCTTTAAGGGCTGAGCCATCTCTCCAGCCCAAATGTTATATATATTTAGATTCATATACAAACAAGTACAGATACATACTTACATTTATACATCATATATGAGTATGTAAACAAGTATGTTCAATTAAGTACATATATATGTATATTTATACATATATATATTGTTTGTGTGTGTTGCATTAGTTAATTTTCTATCACCTTTAACCAAGTGCCTGAGAAAACAAGTTAAAGGCCAAAGATTTATTTTGGTTCATGGCTTTCATCCATCATGGTGGGAAAAGCAGAGCAGAGCTGCTTGCTGAATGATAGAGAAGTATATGATGGAGGCTTGTTCACATTGTGGTGGAAAATGAAGCAGAAAGTATGCTGGAATCAAGAACATAGCTATCATCATTGTAGGCCCACACCTACTGACCAACTACTGTCATCTAAGCCTGCCTCCTAAAGTTTACACTGCCTTCCAAAAAGTACTATACACAGAGGAACAGATGCTCAACACACAAGCCCACAGAGGCACTTTTGATTCAGACACCCACATAACCATAAAAAAAAATAGACATAGATTTAAATAATAAACAAAAATACTGGGTTAGAAACTGTATCAGCCAGGGTTCTCTAGAGGAACAGAAACAATGTGTACAATTGAAACAGCAAAAGCACAGCTGTCTCATATGTGAAAGACCCTGCAGAACCCTGCAGTCACAAAAGGTAAAAGATGTTCCATCAGCAATGCCCTATTTTCATCCAGGCTGCTACCAGATGGAGCTTCACATGTTGAGGTGGGTCTTCCCTTATCAGTTAAAGCAATCCAGACAATGCTTGAGAAGTTCCCCTCTCAACTGATTCTATTTTGTGGCAAGTCACTATTAAAACCAACCATCCCAGAGAACAAGTAACTATGGTGTGCAAACTTTTACCTACAATTCCATGAAGTGACAGAATAAATGTAAAAGATAACAAAGTAAACTTAAACTATAAAATATATAAACTAGAAAAATATAAAATATCACAGAAACAAAACCCAGACATATAAAAAAAGGAGGAAATGGGCTTTGATACTCAGATACAAGGGATGGAAGCTCCAGGGGTATCAGTGAATTAAGGATGAAATGCATTTAGATAAAGTCCTCCACACTTGTGCTCTCTGGAGACTAGTGCAAATCATACAAGGCGTGGCAGAGGGACCATTCAGAATAAAAGACTAGCTGACCTTCCTCTCGCCTAGACTTGTGCTAATCTGTAAGTAATAATGCCATTAACCCAGAGGTTAAGCAATTAGGATGGAAACAGAAGAGCAGAAGCTGGGAGGTGGTTCCCATTTCTGCTAAGTGGGAAAACAACCATCTGAGAAGATGTGGCCGGGAGCTAAAAGGACTCCATAGCAGACCCAGTTTACTATTGTTTCTGTCCTATGTACATGGACTTGGTCTGTAAGCTAGAATCATCTATGTTTTAAAATATGCACAGCCAAGAATCATAACAGAATAAGGAAAATAATGAAAGCAATCTACCAAACCAGATACAATGAACTATGCTTAAAGAAAAAAAAGAGGCCACTGGCTGGGCTACAAGATGGCTCAGCAAGTTCAGATGCTTGCTACCAAGACTGATAACCTAAGTTAAGTTCAATTCTCAGGATCAACATGGTGGAAGAAGAGAATTTTATCGAGGAGTCCCCTCACTTCCACACATGTGCTTATTGCAAGGCACCTGTGTTACACACACACACACACACACACACACACACGCACACACGCACGCACGCACGCATGCACACACACATGCATATACAGACAGATACACTCACACAAACACACATGCACACAGATATTAACACACACAAACACATACACAGACAGTCATACACATACACATACACACATATATTCACACACACAGAGATACACACAGAGATTTTTTTTATAAAGAAAAGAGAATAAATTTAGTGTAAATGCATTCAAAATAGAACAAATGTCAATACTATTCAAATTAAGTTAATTACCACTCTCAAGCCTCACACAAAAACCAATGCAATAGATATTGTGTGTAATAATGAACATGATAAAGAGCAAAGTTCTCATGAAAATGTGTGACAATGCATCTGTGTAGGTGAGCAAAGATCATTTAAGTAGAATCCTGTAGCACTTATAAAGGACAAGCCAATTAGGAATTCTTAATGCAGCTGGCAGATGTTGTTACCAAAATGTACAATTAACGGAATAAAAATGCAAATCAAAGTCTGGAAGATGTCATTTGTGTTTGTCACCTTATAAGAAGTCAGTGTATCCACACTTGATCAAGACAAGTTGCAAATTAATTAGATAATAAAGCAAAATTAGACAAAATACAGATGTGGTATGTGCCCACAGCAGAGGAGCTGCACATGGCTTATAAGAGATAAAAAGGTGTTTCCTATCACAGTCATCACAGACAACAAACAAATAAATAAAAATAGAGCTCTAGTTATATATAAAGCTACAACTCTCAAAACATTAAAATTTTTTAAAAAATGTGTGAGGAGAAAACAAGATTTTGGCAAGAATATATAATGAGAACTCTTCCTCATACCACTATATTTCAACACAGGGCCATTTATAAGTATATAGATATAAATTTATTATTATTTTGTATTGATAAATATTTGTGAATGAGTGATTAAGAATAGACTTGGAAAACAGCTTTTAAGTGAATGCTTAGCTGGATTTGAGACTTTCCTTGGCCTATTTTCATTATTTCCACAAAACTGATTCATAAATGTCCTGACATTGGCTCTATCTTCATGCTGTTTATTGATGATACCAAGAAAGTGGCTCATAGTAAATGTGCTGGCTGTACAGAGGCTCATGATGACTTTGTGTGTTCCATGAAGAGAGAAGATGGGAGATCAGTGGATTGCCTCAGCAACTGACCCCTAAGCTCATCCTCCCCATCCCCACCTCTATGAGAATCGAGTTTAGTTAACTTAAAAAAAAATCACAAATCCCTTCAGTAAAATTATTAAGAGAATAACTTCATTTTCAGTATCATGACAATGTCAAAATGTATAAGTTTGTAAATAGTCAATACCTTGTCACTTACCTCCTCATGAACAGGAGTGAGAAGTTGAAGACACAAGAACACACACCACCCTTCAATTGCTGCTGCTCTATCCTGTATAGGAAAGAATCAACACTGTGGTTGCAGCATAAAATAAACTGATGACATCACCAAATGGAAGATTTAAGGGACATTCAAGTATAGTGGCTGTTAAAAAATGTACAACCAACAAACGGACATACAGGGTGGCCCAGTTTGGTTCCTCTACTACTATGGTAAAAACACTGACCAAAATCAACTGGGGGAGAAAAGGGCTTACTTCAGCTTACAGGTTACAGCTCATCACCAAAAGAAGCCAAGGCAGGAATGTGGAGTCATGAACTGAAACAGAAACCACAGCAGAACACTTGCTCTCTCTACCTTTCATATATAGCCAAGGCCCAGGAGCTTAGGGATGGTACTGTCCACTGTGGGCTAGACTGAACCCTCCTACATCTATTAGCAATTTAGAAAATGACTCACAGACCAGGATGGAGTTCTTTACTTGAAGTTCCTTTTTCCCAAGTGTGTCAAGTTGACAACTGAATCTAGCTATTTTATTAGTAATAGTAATAAAATCCTTGAGGAAAAGCCTTAGTCTTTTAGAAGTGAGATATGTCAACTAAGGCTTCCGAACAGAAGAACCCCTGGCCCATGATTGAAGACCACTCAGCTTGAGCTCCTGGGTAATGTAAGAGATGATCACTAGAGAGAGTTAAAATAGGAAATCTGGAATCACAGGAAGGACAGGGACAGATCTAATTTGTAAATAACTTTAAAATAATGGCTATAGGCTTAACTTACTGTGCTGGCTAGTCTTATGTCAACTTGACACAAGCTAGAGTTATATGAAAAGATGGAACCTCAATTGAGAAAAATGCCTTCCTGAGATCCAGCTTTAGACCATTTTCTTAATTAGTGATTGATGGCAGAGTGCTCAGCCAGTAGTGGGTGGTACCATTCCTAAGCTGGTAGTACTGGGTTCTATAAGAAATCAGGCTGAACAAGCTGTGGGGAGCAAGTCACTAAGCACCACTACTCCATTATCTCTACATCAGCTCCTGCCTCCAGATCCTGTCTTGCTTGAATTCCTATCCTCACTTCCTTTGATGTTGAACTATGATATGGTAGCATTCCAAATAAACCTTTCCTTCCCATGTTGCTTTGGTTATAATGTTTGATCACAACAATACTCACCCTAAAGCACTCCAAATATTAGAGAAAAATGATCTCTCTCTCTCTCTCTCTCTCTCTCTCTCTCTCTCTCTCTCTCTCTCTCACACACACACACACACACACACACACACATACACACACACACTACTTTCATTCATACACTCATGCATACCTCCTCTACTACATAAATCTGAGGACTAGGGCAAGAGTTCAGTTGGTAATGTGCTTGCCACACAAGCATGAGGACTTGAGTTCAATCCCCAGAACCTGTTTTTTAAAAAAAAATGAAGGTGGTGGCATGTGCTTGTCATCCCAGAGTTGGAGAGGAGGAGACAAGCTGATTCTGGGGCTTGCTACCCAGCCAGTCTAGCTTAACTGGCTAGACCCAAGTCTTGGTGAGAAACTTTGTGTTAAAAGATAAGATGGAGCATACCTGGGAGATGACACCTGAAGGCAACCTCTGGCTCCTATGCATATCTGCATACACATATCACCCCCTTACACATAAATCTGCACACGTACCCATCCCTTGACACTCAAAGCTGCTGATAAACATGTATATGCGAACGAAGTACAACAGTGGAAATGAAAATATAAAATTGTTACCATTCTTACTTAAATAATTCACTTTAAGATTTCATTGAGCCTTTGAAGAAATTTTGCTAAAAGGCAAAAAGCCTGCCTTTCAAAGTTTTTATTCTCCATCTACTACCCTGCTTTGAACACCTTTTCATTTATGTTATTATTTTAAAAAATTGATGTAAAACATTCATTGTGAATAATAGTGTCTGTTTCAATTTGTTAGAGGAACTATAAAATAAACTCAAACATGTAGATAATTGATATTTAATAAGAGTTGCATGTTTGATTAAATAATAAATCACAAGGACTTTGAATCACAGCCTTTCATTAAGCAAGTATATAATAACCCCTTAACACAGATTAATAGTCTAGTCCTGAGTATTCGAAAAGAGAACTGTTAGGCAAACATGCCACCATACAAATTATACCATAAATAAAGGTATAATGCTGTTGCTAGTTTTCTCACCTAGGAAGGCAGATAAAACCCTAACATTTCTTTTTATAGTTTGTGAGTATAAAATGTTACAGTTGCCCTCGCACCCACTGAACCATCTTCTTAATTCAGTTGTTTCTCCACTGGTGACCCCAAAAGGCAGACTCCTGTGAAAAGTCCCACTCTAATGGTTGCTAATCTAAATGGGTCAATAAGCAAACCCACAAGTCATGAATCTGGGAAAGGAATGAGTGTGAAAAAGAGTGATTGATAAGGCTGACTTGGAGGAAGAGAGGAGGAGGGAAGAAAGTCACCAGGATGCACTACACACGTGTATGAAATTGCTGAAGAACTAACTTTATTAATAAATTAAAAGTTTCAATTGTCTACCGAGACCAAATAAGGTACAATGGGTTTATTATGTGGCAGTCTTGTTCGGATGATTTCCATCTTCAAACATATTGAATTCATTTCAAAAGCTTTTCACTTTAGTTCATTTAAAATGCTAATTTAAATAGTGCCTTCTTTCCTGCTCTATTGCTGTGAAGAGACATCATGACCAAGGTAACTCTTAAAGAAAGTGTTTAATGGGAGCTTGTTTACAGTTTTAGAGAATTACTACGTGATTATCATGGCAAGAAGCAGACAGGCAAGGCACTGGAACAATAGCTGAGAGCTATAAAGCCTGATCAGTAAGCAGCCAGCATAGACAGAGAGCATGACTGGGCCTAGGGTGGGCTTTTGAAACCTCCAAGCCCACTCCCAACACACACCTCCTCCAACAATACCACACCTCCTAATTCTTCCCAAACAGTTACTCTAACTGGGGCCTAAGCATTCAAACATATGATCCAATGGTAGTCATTCTCCTTCAGACCACCATATTCCACTACCTGGCTCCCAGAGGCTTGCAACCATATCTCAATGCAAATGCTTTTAGTCCAACTTCAAAAGTTTCCATAGTCTTTTCATCTAAATGCTGTTAAAAGTCCAAAGTCTCTTTGAGACTGAAAAAAAAAATCTCTTAACTGTAACATATGTAATTTTTTTTTAAAAAAAAGCAGATCATATACAACATATAACAGCATAGAATATACATCACCATTCTAAAAGGGAGGAAATGGCATAGTGAAGAAATACTGGACCAAAGCAAGACCAAAAATACAGCAGACCAAACTTCAAATCTTTTTTTTTTTTTCTTTTTTTTGTTTTGTTTTGTTTTGTTTTTTTGAGACAGGGTTTCTTTCCTGGAACTCACTTGGTAGCCCAGGCTGGCCTCGAACTCACAGAGATCTGCCTAGCTCTGCCTCCCCAGTGCTGGGACTAAAGGTGTGCACCACCACCGCCCAGCAAACTTCAAATATTATAACTCCATACCTAAGGTCAAAGAGCTTAAAGGGCTCCACCCATCCAGCTTTAACTGCAGCATACTTCTTTCTCTTAAGCTATTTCTTTGTCTGTTTGTCAGCTCTCTTTGGATATGTATGTATATATCCCATGGCTGTGGCATCTACAATATCTTCACCTTCACATCTTCAATCAATGGCCTCTCCAGGCCTCCATCCTGGGACTCTTCCTGCTCCACAACCCCTTTATTCCTGTATACTTCTTGACTATAAGTCTAAGAGCATGCACTCAAAGCTACCAAGTTCTTCTGTTTGCTGGAGCTAGAACCTGGCCCTCTCCTTGACTTGTTGATGGTGTTCTTTGCTGCTTAAACTTTCCTATAATTCCTTTGCACAAGTTGGAAGCTTAGATGTTACAGTGTTGCCCTAGGGGCACCACTCCCTTTACTTCTTTTTGAACTTAAATTTTTTTTAAACACCTCCTCTCCTTGAGAACAGGAATTTGCTGTTATTGCTTTTCCTGGTCCTCTTCTTCTCTTTAAAGTGGCACTTCATATTTCTCTTTGCCCTGCTTGCTCCTATATTGCATATCTGCATAAGAGTGATCAGTAATAACCATGTGACACAATCAATACTAGGCTAACTTGAAACCTCCTCTGCCAATGACATTAACCCAAAACTCTTCAACTAAGCCTCCAGTAGACTTTTTTTTCTTTTCTTTTCTTTTTTTTTTTTTTTTTTTGACGAGCACACATTCTTTGCCAAAATATCACAAGAATGTTCTCTAGACCATTCAATAATATCTATTACCTCTGAAATCTTTTGGGCCAGGCTGATACAGTCCATATTGCCCTCAGCACTACTGTCTTCAATGTTCCTACTAGGATGATCCATGAAGCCCTACTTAAAGTTTCAACCATTTTTCTAGCCCAGATTCCCAATGTTCATATTATTCCAACAGACAACATGATCATGCCTGTCATTTCAATAACCCATTCCTGGTACCAGCCTCTATCTTTGTTACTCTTCTACTACTATGAAAGGCACCATGACCCAGGCAACTCTGATAAAAGGAAGCATTTATTTTGGGGGTTGTTTTCAGTTTTAGAAGGTTAGTCCATGATCAGCATGGCACGAAACAAACAGGCATAGCACAATGAAGACAGATACCCTCCAAATCTTCAGGTATCAGGCATGAAGAGAGCATGACTGGGTACACAGTGGGCTTTTGAAACCTCCAAGCCCAAGCCCTATGGCACATATCCACCCACAAGGCCATACCTCCTAATCTTTCCCAATTTTTTTCACCAAATGGGAGCAAAGCATTCAAACATATAACCCTGTAGGATCATGTTCATTCAAGCTACTGGAAGTGGACATACCTTTAAGATATATTTATTCCCCTCACCCCAAAAGGCAATGAGCAAGCCAACAGTAGGGAGTATTGAGCTTGTTGAACACCTCTTAATTTTCCCCATTTATCAATAATTACAGCTTAGTATCCTAAATGCATGATTTCCATTCAAATTTGTCTTGAGAAATATTTGATGATGATTGAATAAACAAGCTACTTTCAGCCTGAAAGTCTACCAAACCTCTCATTTATTGTATCTTTTTAGCTTTTTAAAGTTCAAATCACAAAAATTCAAGCCAGTGAAACAATTAAAAAAGTAACTACATATGAACCTAACCAGGTGATACTACAAATCATGTGTTTTCAATTAGATGCCCAGAGTCTGCAAGTTAATTTAGTTAGGCCAATGTATCCACATCATCAACAAAAATATTCATCATCATTATCACTTTTCAGCTGGCAGAAATTAGCAGCAGATGTTATGGAAGGTTTCCATGTTTATATTCAGAGATGTTCAACATCCCCTTGTGAATTCAAAATAGGAAAACACAATGAATCATGTTACCCTGTCATAGCAAACCGTATTTTGCATCATAATAACCATTTGTCTAACTAAATTTATCTCAGCTTTGTTTCCCCCTCAAAGGTAAGGGAGCCAGAGAACACTTGGGCGTCAATATAAGATACTGCTCAGACTCAAAAAGAGAAAATGTGTTTGTTTATAAAATATTCTGTGGAGTCCAATAAAAAGAGGGCCTAAGATTCACATTAATTGGATGTTCCACCATCTTATTAGTATTTATTTATCATATTTTATTATAAGACCCTTCCAAATTAATAATAATAATTTGTTTGGAAAGGGCAAAAATAATCGACCACCCCAAAGACCTCAGGCACCGAGGATGAGCTTATAACTATATTTTAAGGCTGTATACTTTGCTCACAGCAAGGCCAAATAGAGCTCACCTTATGAATATATTGTTTTTTCTATCATCAATTTAGAAAAGTCATTACTGCATGTTTTTTTTTTTTTTTTATATAAGAAGATGGGATAGGGTCAATGTCATTTTCAACTCCATTTACTGTTGAAATAAAACCATGTTCTAAATAATGTCAGTTGCATCAGCATTGGTAAACACTGGAAAAATGACATTTAATTATAAGCCTAACACACATTAGAAACAATAGATGCATTAAACCGGGTATATAAATTTCTAGTGATGTATGTAAATGGATTATGCATTTTAGAGTGTTAGTTCTAGAACAGCTTCTCGGAGTCATTCCTTAAGGAACAATATCACCAAGGCCTTCTTTGTTTTAATCACTGTGACAGCATCCTTCTATTCTCTAATGGCCACTGAAAAGTCAATGTGATATTTGCTATTTTTTGAGTGATTAAGATATGTTACGTAACTGCTGTAGTATGGGGTCCCATGGGCAAAATAGCCACCATTTTCAGCAAGGCATCTGTGCCTACATGCAAGAATCCATCTCAATCAGGCTTGTTGGCAATCCTTCTTAGGAGGAGGATTAGGAGTCCAGCTATACTTCCTAGCCATGTGTCTGCAATTGTCATAATTGGACATGGTCTCAGGGTTTCAGGAGATGCTAAAGGATATAGACTATGGATGCCTGATGGAACACAGGCTCCATCTATGCAGTGGAAGAGAATCAATTGTCCCTATGTAGTGACATGCATTGCCGCTGCTTTGATGTTACCTCCAGTAACCTCCACCCCTACTCTGTCAGTAAGTCAAATAAACTTAGTGGTATCCCAGGATGGACTCTGATAGAGTCCAATTTTGTCAGGCTTTGTGGCAAGTGCCTTTACCACGGAATCATCAATGCCAGCTCCACTTTCTCTGCTTTCATTACATCATTTTCCCTCATCAACTGACTCCTAAGGTGTCACTCTATAATAATATACTGTCTTTCTTCATCTCTGGTGTTTGTAGTAGGTCTCAGCAATGATGATTGAAACCAAAGTCACCTTTGTAAGCAGGCACTCCAAAGGGGTTCCTAAGTGAGTCTGTCTATAGTGCCTGTCCACACTCAGGTGGGTGTGGGTGGGACTTGATTTGCTGTTGATTCTCTGTAGTAGAATCTGGGGATGAGAGAGATGCAGACTAAAGTGATCCTTTACAAAGTAGTAGTTGCACCCACACAGTATGAACCACCTTGTCATAATTTTCATGTTACATGTCATTCTCAGTTCTGATTAAGATTATTACCCTAATTAAACCAAAGTGCCATTTGACATTCTTGACCACTTGTCACTCATTCATAGTTAGAAACTATCCTTCAGTCTCATACTTTGCAGGCACTTCTGATCTGTTTTTAACATTTATTTATTCATTTATTTATTTATTTTGTTTTTTGGCAGTTTCATATGTGTATAATTTTCGTCCTCTTTGCCCTGTCTCACCTGCCCTACTTACCCCAGTAAGATTCTTCTTCTCAACAAGTACCCTGCTCCCTTCACACCTTTTGTGAGTGTGACTACCTACCATGAGTAGGGTGGTCTGCAGATGTGAGAGCAGGAGTCATTTCCAGGAAGAAAACCTCAACGTGCATTGAGTCATTGAGTTTGAGCAACCCCCAACTACTGTAAGAAAGACTCAGGCCAGCTCAGGGGTCAGATTTTTCTCTCTGTTTCTGTTTCTTTTCCATCATTACTCATACACACACACACACACACACACACACACACACACACACACACAGACAGAGAGAGAGAGAGAGAGAGAGACAGAGAGACAGACAGAGACAGAGACAGAGAGGCAGAGAGGGGAAGAGAGTTATTCATACACATGTATGCATATGTCTAAGATGCTGTTTTATGTTTATATATATATATGTGTGTATATATAGGCTTTCTTAGATACAATCTATCAGTACTGGATCAATTCCTATATTACAGTGAAATCAATACAACCACTTCACTGTCTTTAACGATACATTAAGTAATATAGATAGGTGCATTTCTCATGTTTCTCTGTCTTTGTTGAAATTAAAACAAATGCATGAATCCAAAACAAAAAAGTATAATTGTATAAAGCACACAGATATAAATACACACATACATACACATATGATTCCACATTCCACCTCCTGACAATGGGTTTATATAACAGGAAATATTTTATTCATCTCTGATCTCTTAACTTTGTATTATAAAATAATAACCAAGTGGCTACTTAACAATTGGTCTTAATGAAAACTGGTAACTCTAGTATTTGGAGTAAAATAACTCCCACTGTAAACAACTGTCAAGTTAACATTAATCAATAATGGTGCTGCAATCCTAACAAAAATGGTTATGATGCTATCTGCTATCAAGTTTCACTCAATAAAATTTTATTATAGAAAATTGCTATAATGCAAAATTTTAAATCAACATTACAGAAATTACTTCATTTCATTTATGTTAGCATTAAAATGTTCAATAGGATTGTGACATAAAATTTCCATAGCTGAATCTCAAAGCTATTTATGACACACATACTTCACCTCTTGTAACCTTTAACTTTATTCCATATAACTCCAGTGTTCACAGCTACACAACAGAAGAGCCATTCCTGTATGGTTCCCCTTCTGATTGTGGACTAAGCCACATTCCACATGCACCAAGAAATCAGTTCAGCTAAGAGTAACATAAACTTGTCAATGGTAACATTGAAGTAGGCTCATCTTCTTAGAAGAATGACAGAGACCTGGGGAAGGAACTATGCCTTAACTGATCCTGCTTCTCTCTGTCTTGACTCTCTCCAGACCTTACTTAGGATATTGGACATTGTACTTCTGACTATTGCCTTGTCATTTAAAGATGTCTACAAAGTCATCAGAGTTCAAATACATGATCTAGGTAGGATGAGGAGAAAAAATAACAAAAGGAGAGGCAAAGGACTTTCCTTCACAGGAGCCTTTAGATGTACCAGGGTTTTTGCCTACCTAACACCAACATAAAATGTGACAACTCACTCCTTAGTGCATGTCTACTAAGCTGCCTTGTGTGGACCCTGGACTGCACTTTGAGTGGCATATCACATACTATAGCTTTAAAAATCATAACTAATGTTTTTCATGTTCAGAAACAAGGTTGGCTCTTATTTACATATCTTATGAGGAATATACATTCTTTTATGTTGGTTCTGTCCACGTCTGTATAATTACTCAGAATTGATCTTGTTTATACTTGAGCATTCATCCTAAACTGAATCATGAAATGGACAAACAAAATTAATGAGCCACATGGGCACTAAGATGTTACTACAGAATGTACAATTTATTTGGAGACATAAATGTGGTTAGAAGTATTTATGGATGACAAAATGAAACTAAATCTCCTCAGAGAGTTTGTACAAGATCAAGACTTTCAACATTTCTGAAGGACAATGATTAATATATGTATGCATAGATATAGAGAATTGAGAGAGGGATTGTAGAGCCATTGACATTCTGTAAATAAGGCAGTTCTCTATCTGCTATCTCACAGTGGTGGTAGAGCTTAAGCACACTTTTCCATACTAGTAAGATAGAACTTTTATCCTTCAATATTTATACCTTTATTGATTCTCCCATAAGCATGGTCTCTAACATCATAAAATAAAATTAGTAGAGAAAATCTTGTAGCATTGAATATATAGGTTAGAAGGAATAAGAAGGAAGGAAGGAAGGAAGGAAGGAAGGAAGGAAGGAAGGAAGGAAGGAAGGAAGGGAGGGAGGAAGAAAGGAAGAAAGAAAGGAAGGAAGGGAGGAAGAGAGGGAGGGAGGGAGACAGGGAGGGAGAGAGAGAAGGGAGGGAGTGAGGAGAAGCATCAGAAGTCTCTGTGCACTGGCCAGTCTCAGTTTCACAACATCTCGGAAAAAAACCTCTGCCCTCACAGCCTTTCTTTCTTATCCTGTCCCAGTAGTATAGGAATGTACGTGAATACAGCTGAACTATGCTGGATGGAGGTTTAGGAAAGATGCTCATTCTGGGAGAATAGCAGGCACTTGGGAACAGAACCCCAGTATCGTAAAGAGTGTCTAGTTGTGGTACAGTGTGAACTGTGTTTGAACTCACCTCAGCACAGCTTCAATGAGCACCATTTCTAGGTCTTTCGGGACTAGGAGAGACTATGCTTAATCTACAGTCTGACATTTATAGGAGCCCTCACCATTGCGCTCTAGGACCCAGTTGCCAGAAACAAACACCAGAAAAAGAAAGTATCTTCTCTCTCTGGGACTATGTTATGTTCAGAGATCTGCAGGCAAATAGGCACAAAAAGACTAGACAGTGAGATCTGAGAATGTAAAGCACAGCATAAAAGCAGTATGCAACATAAATAAAGCAATAAATATAAATAAGATGATGAGTACATGTGAATCACACATTTATTCCACTGCTGTTAAACAGTAACATGAACAGTCTAAAACTATGTGTAGCAAAACAAACAAACAAAAAATGGTTTTAATAGCACATGTAAGGAGTAGAAGTAGAAAAAATGTATGTGTTTCATTTATAAAATTTACTCTTATCTATGTGGGGGAGTCTAAATGTGCTACCTGTGAACAGTTACCCGAAGATCAGAGAAGTCAATGCATCGCCAAGAGCTGGAGTGATAGGGAGTTGTGTACTACCCAACATGGGTACAGGAAACAGAACTCTGTGTAGTGGATAGCCATCCCAGCATTGGCCTGGAAGTTCCAACCCCCACTGAGGCTTTGGTAATGGTCACGCCCACAAGGCGGGGCAGAGGAGGAAGCGGAAGACCAAGGATCAGGAAGAGGTCTCTCTCTTGGTTCCTGGACTCTGGATGCTGGAGGTAGACCAAGCAGAGTTCTCCAGAGAACACCGCTGGACTGCGCTATACCCTTGCCAGACCCTGTAACCTACCCCTTCATTTGTAAGTACCCCACAAAATAAACCTCCCTTTTAACTATGTGGAGTGGCCTTAATAATTTCACCAATATCTGGCGCCCAATGTAGGGCGCGAACCCACAACCCTGAGATTAAGAGTCTCATGCTCTACCGACTGAGCTAGCCAGGCTTTTACATATAAAATAGGAGAATACAAAGAGGAAGAAAACAAATAATTAACCTCTCTGATATCCTCAACTACACCATTTTCTACACACACACACACACACACACACACACACACACACACACACACAATCTCTTCACTGAATCCGGTTGTGAAATAGTTGGGAATGACCGCATGTGAGGGATCCACAAGGAAGTGGCTGTGATGTCACTGATGAGATGACAAGGCTGTTTCACAGGAGACCTCACTCACCTGTGTGGCTTTAAACAATGAATCCAGATATGTTAGAAATCACTAGCCAAAGCAGAAGAAATGGAGCGTAGTTTCAGCATTCATTCAACCTTTTGTTTCCCTAAGCAGCACAATTAGCAGGCTTGTGTGTGTGCGTGCGTGTGTGTGTGTGTGTGTGTGTGTGTGTGTGTGTGCGAGCGTGTGTGTGTGTGTGTGTGTGTGTGCGTGTGTGTTTTGTTTGTTTGTTTGTTTGTTTTTTCAGCCCTAAATAAACATATGCAAACATTCTGGAAAGAGATTTTGGGAGTTTTGTGATTTTGTATCATGTAGGTCACTCACTCCACCAAAACAGAAACCTGGGAATCTGAGAGTGATCCCTTTGATTATGCCAGTTTTCAGTCAAACAACATTTCAAACTTATATGCTAGTTGCATAGCAAAAGTTTCTTCTAATCACTTGGTTAAAAAATGCTATAAGTATACTAAGCCTGTGATACTATATTAAGTCATTTTGCTCACGTATGTGGAGGCTTTTGTCACAAATCCTTTGAATACTTTTTGTTTTATCTTTCACCCTCTTGTGGAATATTAGTTTTAAATGTTTTACATTCACTTTTTCTGTGGAATATTTGTTTAATGATGCAAAGATGTGTTGCATTATTTTATGTGGCATTTGTTTACCTCTGTAAAGCTGTGTTAGTTCGCCTGCCTGAAACACCTGATTGGTCTAATAAACCTAAATGGCCAATAGCTAGGCCAGAGAAAGGAAGGTGGGGTTGACAGGCAGAGACAGCAAGAGTGGGGGTGGGGGAGTGGGGAGGGAGATGTCAGGGGCCAGCCACTCAGCCACACAGCCAGCCACAGAGTAAGAAAGAAACAACGACATGTAGAATAAAGAAAGATAAAAAGCCCAGGGGCAAAAATGCAGTTAAAGAGAAACAGGATAATTTAAGTTAGAAAAGCTGGCTAACAACAAGCAAAGCTAAGGCTGGGCATTCTTAAGTAAGAATAAGTCACCATGTATTTATTTGAGAGCTGGGTGGTGGGCCCCAAAGAGCAAAGATGAAAAAAAAAAAAAAAAACTATACCACCCTGGTTGTATGTTTAGAGGGAATTTCTCAACAAAAGTATACATTACTGATATAAGCAAATTAATCTACTGCTGAATTCTGGTTTTTCAGATATTGCATCATGTTTTTAAAACAATTCCTTCTAAAGTCATATATAAAATATCAAACTATGAACTATTAGTCTAAGAACTTTTTATTTTCTTGATTACACCGCTGATGTGTGTGGAAGTTATTTTTCAAGAATGGATAAGCACTGCCTTTATATTTTCCTTTGAGGTAGTCTATTATTGTAATCTCTCTCTTTTTTAATCTGCCCCCCCCCATTTATTCATCCATGTTTGTATTTGGGTCTATTTATTAATTTTTAGTACTATGTCATTGATCTAGGTGGTGTAATTTCACTGATTTGTTTGCCATTACTTTGAAATATTTCAGTATCTTCCTTGGAATCACAACCCCTACTCTTTCAGCATTTTAACCAAATCCAATTCCAAACTTAATATAAAACAGAGTTAAAGACATTTTTCCCTATCATTAAACTTAGAAGTGCACCATCACATGTAGACACAGGTCACAAAGAGAAATTATAATGTGATTCCCAATTACAATAACAAAATATAAACTGTTGTTTAATGTTGGGCACAAACTGCATTGTACCAGGCATTTGTCAAAAAGTATCTCTAGATTGTTAGTAAGAAAATGAATATATTTGTTCTTTTTTTTCTGTACTTCTGTTTTTTGATTATTTGCAAAATATTTAAATATGTAATCCTTTTGATTTTAAAGGCATTTCTGCTCTTCCAGTACCCCCTTTCTCTCAATTAAAAATAGCGACTCTAGGGGCTGAAGAGATGGCTCAATGGTAAAGGGCACTTGCTGCTCTTTTAGAAGAGTGAGTTCCCAGCATTCACATGGTGGCTCACAACCATCTGTAACTCCAGTTCCAGGAGATCTGACACACTCTTGTGAGCTCCAGGGTTGTTTGAAAGATATTAGACATCTTGTACCATCTGCCATAAAATGACTTGTTAACCACATAGTTTTTAGTTTTTCACACTAATCTCGGCATCCCATGACTTTCCCTGTCTGGATGAGCTCCAGCATCTTTTGCTTCATTCTTTTCTTCTCTGAGAGTTTCCAGATCTAATAAGAAGTGTTTCTCCCTTTTCATATTTAAATAATGTTACTCATATGTATTTTCGTCATATATTATGTTAAACTGGATTGTTTTCTACACATGATTAGAAATCTCTCCCTTCTGCATGCTGTGTGCTCTGGACAGAATGTTCTGTATCTACATTTGTATCCCCCCTGAATACACTCAATTGGGAGTGAGGGGACAAAGTGTGATGAATGAATTAATAAGTGAATGGGGATCAGCTTGGTACAACACAATGGTAACTTAATCTCAGCTCTAGATCTTAGAATAGAAGTATTATATAGTTCCCAAAATGACATCAAATAAAGAATGTGAACTTTACACTTTTACTTGGCACCACTGGAGTGTCAAACTGGTATTTATCGCTGATACTGTTTTTAGTTTCTTGTAATCTTAGAATACAAAAAGAAAGTAACTCAGGAGGGGAAAGTTGATGAGAATTTGAAAATTACTCAAACACAGTTAGCTTCTAATGACTGAACTGCCCTCCACTTGTGAAAAGAAAAGGCACAAATTCACAACTTGAGTATTCGTTTAATGTATGTACATTTAACAAAAGTATTATTTTCAGGATTAAAACTTCAAGACAGCCCAAAAAAACCAAGTCAAACTCAGAAGAATGTGTCCAATAATCAGCTTGTCTTGCTCGACTGGTGTTATTACTCTTAATTTTGCTATGTAATACTAGCAAAGTTGAATTCACATAATTATATTTTAATTTTAGTTTTTATAGCACTCAACTATTAAATATTATTTATTCATAGCATATTTGACTGGCCAAAATAAGTACCCTATTTACCATTTTATTATAGTATACTACACATTCTATTACACATTTTTCCACATAGTATTTCATTTATTTATTTAAGGCTATGAGCACTAAATACTAATATTCACTACTACACTGGAAATTGAATGCATCTTAGGGATTGCAGACATAAGCACACTTGTACCAGACCTTCAGCAAGTCTGATAAATGGACCTGTGGGGTTTTGTTTTTTCTTATTTTTTTCCTTTTCTCAAATCAGCTGGGACAAGCCAGGTGACAAATGATTTCCATTAGCTTCAGTAGAATGGAAACAAAACAGATCAATACGAATGATTTGCAGCAACTTAAGATCATAAATTTCCATCCACCCTCATACATCATTTTAATATAGAATCTTTTTCTTTTCATAGTAAAGGGGAAAAAGTCATTAGGGAATTGCAGATTGTGGTTACAGAACACTGTCCCTGATTTAAGGTGAGATCATTTTAATGCACTATTAATTTTAATCCAATGGTACACAACAATATTATTTCAAAATATAGCAGACACTAAAAATGTTAATGAGCCATGTTCTAGAAAATTAATTTAACCTGCAAATAAGTTGTGTGGAAACATCATAAACTTCTTATTTCTACAAAGTGAGGTTTTTGTTTCTATTTTAATTTAAGACTGTCGTTGTTTGTGGGAAATTGTTTTTGTAATTATTTTCTTGAGTGTTTTTTATTATAATTCTTTTTTAAAGAATGTTAGAGAAAAGAAGGATAAAACAAATCAAACAACAGAAAAGTCCATCAGAATTATGCTTTAATTATTCCTAACTACTTTCTGATGAGGTTGTGAAGGAACCTGCAGAGACTCACAGAACTGCACCTAATGATTGCCAAGGGAGCTTTGGCAGCTAATAGAATTATTTATCTATAGGACTTCCAGACCCATAAAGATCTCAGCATAAAACTGTCAGTCATGCCCCATATACCAAGAGCATCACTGTGCATGATGCTCAGCTGAACCCACAGAGAATGATGGAGTCTCTTGGTGCACTCACAGGACTTCCCCAGCTGCTTTGAAACAAAGATACCTTTTGAAGTCAACATGGTAAAGGTAATTCAAACCCAACACCACTCCCTCAGAAAGCACTAGAGGAAGGTAGCTGGGAAGCTCTGGGGTCTGTTCATATGAACAATATTGTTCCAAAGAACAAGGCAAAAAGAGCTGACCCCAGCTTCTGCAGAACCCTAATGTACCACCTAAGCCCAGAACCTAGGTTCATCCAAGAAAAGTCTCAACTAAGGAATTTCCTTGATCAGACTGTCCTGTGGGCATGCTTGAGGAAAATTTTCTGGACTGTTCATTGATGGGGGTGCTCCAGCTCACTGCATATGTTATTATCCCTAGGTCGGTGGTCCATAGCTGTATAGGACAGCTAACTAAGCATGAACCAAGGAGCCAGCTAGAGAGTGATCCAGGGAACAGTGTTTCTGCATGATTGCTGCGTCAACTTCTTGTTTGATTTTCTTCCCTAACTTCCCTTAATAGTGGGCAACAATATGGAAGTATAGGTGAAATATACTCTTACATCTTCTAAGCCGTTTTGGGGCAAAGTGTTTGATCATAGCAACAGACAAGGAACAGAGAACCACAGCTGTTTAAAATGCTGAGAACAAGTGACTGACTGTGGGATGCCCAGCCCTAATTCATGCATCTACAACACAACCACTACATTGAAGGACCAGGGAAAATGTCAGAACAGGGACATAAAGACTGTAAGAGTCTACAAATTTCCTGATGGCGTTTATTTTAACCACTGCGTAATATTCCATTCTGTAAATGTACAACATTTTCTTTATCCATTCTTCAACTGAGGGGCATCTAGGTTGTTTCCAGGTTCTGGCTATTACCAATAGTACTGCTATGAACATAGTTGAGCAAATGTCCTTGTGTTGTGGTTGAGCATCTTTTGGGTATATGCCCAAGAATGGTATTGCTGAGTCTTGAGGTAGGTTGATTCTCAATTTTCTGAGATACTGCCATACTGATTTCCAGAGTGGCTGTTCAAGATTGCACTCCCACCAGCAGTGGAGGAGTGTTTCCCTTTCTCCACATCCTCTCCAGCAGAAGCTGTCATCAGTGTTTTTGATCTTTTTGATCTTAGCCATTCTGGCAGGTGTTAAGATGGTATCTCAGAGTCATTTTGATTTGCATTTCCTTGATGGCTAAGGATGTTGAACACTTCCTTAAATGTCTTTCAGACATTTGAGATTCTTCTGTTGAGAATTCTCTGTTTAATCTGCACTCTGTGTGTGTGTATGTGTGCATATATATACATATATATTTTATATGTATAATATTTTTTCTGAAACTCATTCATATAAAATCTTTAAAAATGAGAAATAGGACCTAACTCATGGATTTATAATAAAATACAAAAGAGCAATCTGAATGATCTGTATATTAGCCTTGAATTTAGGATGCAAACATGTTTTTATTATGATTTTTATTGATTCCTAAGACTTTCATACATGAATCCAATGAAATATGTATCAACCCACATTTCCCTTCTCCAAATGCTCACATGCAATGTGTCTCCTCTCCACTTCATGTCTTCTTTTTCTCCTCCTCCTTCTATCTTCTCCTCCTCTTCCTCCTCCTTTTGGATAATGCATTAAGTCCAAACAGAAGATGCATGTAATACCATCCACTACTGCAGGGGAAATCCACTAGTGGAAACATTCTCAAAACAAGAGTGCTTGCTGGGCAGTCATGCCTTTAATCCCAGCACTCAGGAGGCAGAGGCAGGTGGATCTCTGTGAGTTCGAGGCAAGCCTGGTCTACAGAGTGAGTTCCAGGAAAGGCACAAAGCTACACAGAGAAACCCTGTCTCAAAAAACCAAAACAACAACAACAACAAAACCAGAGTGTTCTTCCCTCCTCCAGCAGCTATCAACTAGTAGTAGATCCTTGGTAAGGGGTGGGGCCTGGAGAGCACCCCACCTCTCTTATGCTAAAATTCCTGCTGGCTTGATCTTGGTCCCTCATGTGTGGTTACCACATGTGCTGTGGGAGGAGAAAGTCATTAATGAGGAAATACACTAAGTGAGAATTTACTCATAAAAGAGTTTTTCAATAAGCAAAAGATTAACTTTAATATTTGAATACCATAAGAAATATAAAACATCCATTTCTCTGTCATTGAGCAATCCCTGTGCTTTTACTAGCTAGCCTCCCTGGAGCTGTGGGTTGCAGTCTGGTTATCCTTTGCTTTACATCTAGTATCCACTTATGAGTGAGTACATACTATGTTTGTCTTTCTGAGTCTGGGTTATCTCACTCGGGACAATATTTTCTAGTTCCATCCATTTGCCTGCAAACCTTATGATGTCATTGTTTTTCTCAACTGGGGCCTGTCCATGGTGCATGAGCTGGCTTTTTGGAACCTAGGGCCTATGCAGAGACAATTTGCTCAGCCTTGGTGTAGGGAGGAGGGGACTGGACCTGCCTCAACTGAATCTACCAGGCTGGGCTGACTCCCCAGAGGAGACCTTGCCTTGGAGGAGGTGGGAATGGGGTGGGGCAGGCTTGGGGGTAGGAGGAGGGAGGACAGGGGAATCCATGGCTGATATGTAAAATTAAATTAATTATAAAATAAAAATATTTAATAAAATATAAAAAAGAAATATAAAACACATACATAAAAAAATCATGTTTTTCCTGTTTTTATTGAAAATAGACTTTTTTGTACAATACAATCTGATTATGGTTTCTCCTCTCCTAACTGCTCCTAGATCCTCCTCAACCCTCCTCCCACCAAAAACCACACCCTTTCTTTCTTTAGAAAGCAATTGTCTAAACAGTAATAGCAAAACATAAAAAGATAAAACGTACACAAGCAAAGTAAAACAGGACAAAATGAACAAACAGAAGAAGGAAAAGTGCCAAAGCAAAAGCTGAAGAAACACATGTAAACACAGAGACACACACAGCCGTCTCACAAAGTCACAAAATCATGAACTAGAATATATACCCAAAATGGCTGCAAGGTAGAAAAAAAAGTCAAAATAAAATAAAATAAAACTTAAAAGAATAAATAAAAAACTCTACCTTGACAAAGCATTATGTGAGACAAGGAATCTTCAAGGTTGAGTTTGTTTTGTGTTTTCCAACTACTGCTGAGTGTGTGGCCTGCCCTTAAAAGTGGTTTTTATACCCAGTGAGACTGTTGGAGAAAACTAACATTCTTATATGAGTAGTTATCAGTTGGAGATAACTTTTAGTTTGGGGATGGGGGCTTGTATCCACTTTCCCTCTCAGAGCTGGGACTCCATGTGGCCCTGACCAATGTAGATCCTGTGTGTGCTGCCACAGTCTATGCAAGCTCATACACTGTACTTCCAACCTGCTGTGTTTAAAAGGCCTTGCTTCCTTGGTGTCCTCCACTGCCTCTGGATCTTGCAATCTTTCTGCCTCTTCTTCTGCAGAAGTTCCCTGATCCCAATAAGAGGAATTTGATGGAGACACCCCTTTTGTGGCAGAGTGTTCAGATGTCTCTCACTCTATATACATCGCCCAGTGGTGGATCTCCTTATCTGTTGCCATGTACTTCAGGAGGAAGCTTCTCTGATGATGGCTGAGCAAGACACTGGTCTATGAGTATAGCAGAATGTCATTATAAGTCACTTTATCGCTATGTTCCTTGAGCAGAACAGTAATACCTGGTTTTCCCTTAGATCCCTGGCCCACCTAGTCTCAGGTTCTGGGCCACTGAGCAGTGTTTGAGTGGGTTTTATACCATGGAGTAGGCTTTAAGTGCAACAGATATTGGTTGGTTACTCCCTCGAGCTTTGTGCAACTATTAATCTTGGAAGTAGGTCACCAGTATAAATTGAAGGTTTTTAGCTGGTTTGGTGGTTACCTTTCTCCTTTGCTAGCATACAAAGGACCTTCCAGTACCATGAACACTAGTCAGTAAAGGTGAAGGCTCTACGTTCAATGAGTTGTGGGTCTTGTCTTCAGCAATAGGGCCTAACCATCAGTTTATGAAGAGCTTGCAATAGCCTGGTTGTTTTGAGGTTCCAATGGGGCCCCTTTGGCCAACAACTTGATTAGATATAATTCATTCCTGGAGCAGGAGGCTTCCTTTGGTGACAAGAGATGTCCAGTTTAGGCTCTATTTCCCATTATTTGGTGATTCAATTTAGACATCCTTCATACACACACACACACACACACACACACACACACACACACACACACACATATATGGAAGCTTCTACTGTATTAATTTTATATATAACCCCTATATGGCCCTTAGTTTTAGTTGTTCCTCCCCACATTCCTTCCTCCAGGCCCCTCTGCACCTCCCTCTTAGATCCTCCCATTCCAGCCCCAAATCCCTGTCCATTCATAACTATCTACTACTTCTAGTCTACTTCTTCCTAGGGAGATCCTTCCCTATTTCCTGGACCCTTACTCTATAGCTAACCTCTGTGGTTATATAATTTGTAGCCTGCTTACCAAACACATAGCATATAACATCCACATATAAGTAAATACATACCATACTTGTCTTTTGGAGCTGGGGTTACCTCATTCAGGTTGGGTTTTTATCTACCTCCATCAATTTACCTATGAATCTCATGATTTCATTTTTAAACAGTTGAGTAATATTCTAATGAACATGATTAAGAAAGTGTGTCTGTAGTAGATTGTAAATTACTTTGGTATATGCCCAAGAGAAGTATAGCTCAATCTTAAAGTAAATCTATTCCCAACTTCCTGAGGAACTGGCACACTGATGTCCACAGTAACTCTACAAGTTTGTACTCCCACCATCAATGGATTATATCCTTTCACCCACATCCTTGCCAATATGTGTTGCTATTTTTTAAATGATTTTGGCCATTCTGTAGCAAGCTTTCTTGTCAGACTATCTTTATACCACCAGTCTGCAAATAATGACTCAGAGACTTATTATTAATCATGAAAGCTTGGCCTTAGCTCAGGTGTTTTTTTTTCCAAATTAGCTCTTATAACTTAATATATACATATATATATACTATATATACTTTATTCATATTATTATTATATATAATCTACATTCTACCATATGGCTCAGTTACCTCTTTTTAGTACAGCACATCCAACTTGATCTGAGTCTGCTGGTGAAATCACACATACAGATTCCTTCTTCCAGTTTCTCTGCCTCAAGTTCCATCTACAACTCCTGTCAAGCTACTTGCCATTCAGCTTTTTATTACACTATTCACAGCAATACATTTTTGCACAGTATACAAATATTCTGCAGCAATAGCATGAAATCTCAAAGTAAGTTTAGTTTTGATTTGCATATCCCTAATGACTAAGAAAGTTGAACATTTATTCAAGTACTTTTCAGCTATTTTGAGAACGCTCTGTTTAGATCTATACTCCATTTTTTAAATAGGCTTCTTTTATTGATATCCAGGTTTTTTGGATCCTTTATATATTTTCAATGGTAGCCCTCTATCAGATGTATAGTTGGTAAACTTCTTTTCCCACTCTATAGCCTCTGCTTTGTCCAAATGATGGTGTCCTTTGCATACAGAAGCTTTTCCGGTTCGTGGGGTTACAGTTACTAATTGTTGTTCTTAGCACTTGTACCATTGGTGTTCTGTTCAAAAGTTGTTTTCTGTGCCAATGAGTTCAAGACCATTCCCCTCTATGTCTTCTATCAGATTTGGCATATATGGCTTTATGTTTGATCTTTTTTAATTTGTGTTTTGAGCAGTGTAATAAGTATGGATCTATTTGCAATCCTCTACATGCAGCTATTCAGTTTGACTGGCGCCATTTGGTAAAGATGCTATTCTTTTTCCAGTGTGTATTTCTAACTTCTTTGTCACAAATCAGGTGTCCATAGGTGTAGGGACTTATGTCTGAGTCTTCAATTCTATTCTACTGATGAATGGAATATCTGTTTTTATGCCAATATATGGTGTTTTTATTGCTACTACTCTGTAGCACAATTTGAGATCAGAGATAGTAATACCTTTAGCAGTTCTTTTATTATTCAGGATTTTTTTTAGCTATCCTGGATTTTTTTTTCATCTCAATGTGAATCTAAAATATTGTCTGTCCAAGTTCTATGAATAATTGTGTTAGAATTTTGATGAAATTTGCTCATAAAGGACTGTTTTAAAAAACAAATATTAGAAATAATTTTTGAATGTCAGAAAAAATATAAAGCACAGGCCCAGAAGATATTTCTTTAAAGAATAATATAAAATTGTAACCATACAAATAGGTTAAAAATAAATAAAGAAGAAATTTAAAAATGTGACTAAATATTAAAAAGTAGTCCAAGTACATTAGTCATTAGGGAAAGGCAGAAAGACATTCTCATTAATTGCATATGAAAGGATAAAATGGGTTTGTGGGAGTGGGGAAAAGCTCACAATGTTGCACTGAGGAAATATAAACCCAAGCATCCTTTTGTAGTTTGGTATCTAGTAATTGGAGGATATAAAATTCTGAACATTTCACATAGGTATATGCACAGTAGGGATGCATTCACATACAGAATCAGAAACACATAGTAGTATTTTTATGGATTTACCATAAAGGTTTTAAGTGGGAAACTATCCTAATTTCCATTAAAATAAAAATTGATAGATAAATCGTGGCATATTTATATGTTGAAATGCTGTAGATGAAATACAAGAAAATGCATCAACAAGTTACATATAATAATTTAGATACCATAACAAATTAAATACCCAAGAATATTATCCAGATCCAGATGAAAACTAGCATGAACTCTGATGTTCCTCTCACATTATTTTGAAAAATAAACAAAATAGTTAGGATATACCTTCTTAGGTAGTTCCTTTACAATGTGAGGGGAGTAGTTATCAAAGTAAGGGTAGCAGATGCCTTAGAAGAAATAGGATGTTCTTTTGGAGTCTCTAGGGTGGTTATAAGATTTCACACTTGACCTTGAAAATGATTATAGGGGGATTCACATACAATGCATCCTTAGCTGTGCATTCTGGTACAATGAAAATAGTACTAAATACTTAATTTAAACCAAGAATGGTTTAAAACACTGTCAGTTTCTTAATTATTCTATATTTCTCCCTTCAATGCCTGCAATAGTTTTGTTTAAACCATGCTGTCTACATTTAAGATGCTGAAGTGATGTCTTGAGAACTCCTCATGGGAAGAAAAATTTCAAGACCCATACTCACTGTTGGTTTAGTAATAGGAGGGTCATATTTAACTAGCCTGCTGGAATTATTTGAAAATATTTCATCCATAACAGAGGATAACAATTCAATGATGTAATGACCTTGTCCTTTTCTGTATGAAAATAGTCACCTTACATGTGAGAGATTGATGACTAAGGTAACAAGATATTGGATATTAGATTAAAGGTTGTGCTCTGCAGGAAACTACCAAGAGCAGCATTCCTTTTATCCACAGTCTAAAGTTATATAACATTGCCTTTGTGTTCCTTTCTGGAATATTCTTATGGTAAGAAGCCAACCTCCCCATTGTAGATAAAGATTTTATCATTGCAGGAGTCAAGGAAGCCAAGAGTCATTTAAATTTCCATTCAGGGTCACACATCTAAAACTTATGCTGGTCTTTACTTTCCTCTCCTGCCCCCTTTCTTCTTCTTCTTCTTCTTCTTCTTCTTCTTCTTCTTCTTCTTCTTCTTCTTCTTTTTTTTCTTCTTCTTCTTCTTCTTCTTCTTCTTCTTCTTCTTCTTCTTCTCCTCCTTCCTTTTTCATCCCTCTCTCTTTGCCGTCATGCATCTTTTTCCCATGTTGGGGTCAAGAAGGGATGATCTTTCCAGCCAGTACAGTGGGAAGTATTACTTGCCAGGTACAGAGAAGTCCTACTCTAGAACAGAAGATAGTTTTTGGAAGGAAAGTCCTGGTTTGGACTTCAGAGATTTGGAAAATCCCAAATTAACTGAGGAAAAGTTCCTTTAACAGACACTGTAAAATCTTACTTACCATCAGTTATCAGATTTTGGGCTTACACAGGGACACTTTGCTTGGCCTGGAGGAAGGGGACTGGACCTGCCTGCAATGAATCCACCAGGTTTAAATGGGTCGCCAGGGGAGTCTTGGCCCTGGAGGAGATGGGAATGGAGGGGAGAGGATGAGGGGAGGGGAGAGGGGGCAGGGAGGACTGGGGAACCCATGGCTGATGTGTGGAATTAGAACACAAATATAATAATAATAAAAAAAAATCTTACTTATCAACATGGTCCAGATTGATGAGCTGTATACTCAAATATTCACTAAAAGTATGTCATTCCCAAATCCTCATTTTATCTGTTTCCATTGTTGATTTCTGAAATTTGTTTGTTAGAACTTAAACAGATATACACCCTCATGCATACACATCAATACATACACAATTTCCACAACACACACACAAATACATCCACACAAAGGCACAAATAAGAACTATGCAGATTTTTTCAAAAGAAATATTGCAGACTTTATCTGTGACAAGTATTCTTGATTGTCAACTTGATTACATCTGGAACTAACTAAAATCCCAAAATGAAGGATTTTTGCTTAATTTGATGTGGGAAGGCCTACTTCTAATCTGAATCATTGAGGTAGGAAAACACACTTTTAATCCAGACCTTTTGGTCTTGGAAATGTAACCACTAATCTGGGCCATACTTTCTGTTGGAAGCCTATATAAAGACAAGGAAGAAAGAGGCTTTTACTCTTTGCCTGCTTGCTATCACCTCAAGAGTAAGTCCATCCCTTCACTAGTAGTAAAACCTGTGTCTTCAGAATTCCAGCATACACTGAAGCCCAATCAAGACATCTAGCCTTTTGGAATGAACAACAATTGGATTCTTGGACCTTCTGTTCTTATGCCGCCATTGTTGGATTAGCTGGACCACAGCATGTAAATCATTCTAAGAAATCCCCTTTCTATAAACATATAGAAAGATTCATTCTATAAATTATGTAACTCTAAAGAACCGTGACTGATATATTATATTAATTTGTTTCCAGTATTTATAATGGATATGGAATCCAAATTATGCCTTTGGGGAATGGATTTTTGCTGTACATTTTAAATGAAACCATTTTTAAAACTTTAACAGATGTTATTCACATAAGAGTTGTTTTTTTTCTAATGTCTAAGAGTTTGATTTGCCAAAACTAATTTTATTAGCAAATTAATTGGCTCTATAAGTATAGGTTATCATATTAACTTCTAGCAAAAGACTTTAAAGCAAATTAACATAATGTTTAAATCCCTCAAATCAACCAGTTTTCTGAACAAATGCACATGGAGGGTAGTAGGGTGCCACCTACAGGAATGAAATACTATACCCACAAATGTGTTATTGATATCTCCATTGTACATTACCTGACATCATAACTAATGTGTACTTTACATGTATTTTCTGTCCAGACTATCACTCTCTAACCTTCTTTTGATGATAGAACTGAATTTTTACGAACAGTGCCCAGTAGGTTTGCTATTAGACAAGTACATGAGGTCATGATGCACTACAAAGATAGCTTATCCCTTAGTATAAGGTACACATCATGTCTCAAGAACTTAGAGCAATAACAGGATGCCATTAGTATACCATTAGTATACTACTGACATTGAATTCCTTCTGAAGTGATAACTTTTTGAACAATCATCTGTATTATTTGGATTGTTAAGATTAATCTTAATCCTTTCATTCTTATGTAGGAAACTGAAAACTATATATGTGACAGGAATTGTAGATTACTGTATCTTTAACATATTTTTAAAGTTTATGTTCTGTTAAATATTGATGTACTTTATAATTAATAGAATATCAAAGTTTATTGACAACATTTTTTCTTTCTCAGTTTCTATTTTATCATTGTCCATAACTTTATAATGATAAAAATGAAAACCTTGCCACAGTGAAATCAACTACAGTGCAGATCAACTGTTTACCAGGCCTTTAGATATCTCTCCCAGTAACTTTACAAAAAATAGCATCATGTTAAAAGCTGCTTGAGTACAAGTGTGCTTGCCAAAAGATAATTATTCAGAAGAGAGTATTAAGGGAGTACTTAAATAAAATACTACTCTCTAGAGGAATAATTGAAGTGCATCGTCACTTCATCCACTTGGAATATTATCACAGCCACTTTGTGTTAGTTTATGGTATTTCCTGAGCATAAGGGAGAATCCCAATGAGGCAGTGAAGTTTGTTGATAATATGTCTAACTGAAAAAACAAACTGGTTTTATTTTGCAAGTTTATGTTGGTGGGAACAGGGTTTTTTTAAAGTAAACTTATTTTTAAGTTGATATATAAAATATAACAATTATAGTTACTTGTGAATTAAACATATTTCAATGCATGTATATATTGTATAATGCTTAAAATATGTTAAAAAGTACCCATTTATTCAAATATTTACCATTTTTATGATAAAATCTTTAAAAGTCTTTTCTTGTATATTCTTTTTTCCTTTTTTAAAATTTGTTATATTTGTGTTTTAATTTTACACATCAGCCATAGGTTCCCCTGTCATCCCTCCTCCTGCCCCCATCCCCACATTCCCCCCATCCCCTCCCCTCCACTCCCATTTCCTCCAGGGCCAAGACTCCCATGAGGATTCATTTAAACCTGGTGGATTCAGTACAGGCAGGTCCAGTCCCCTCCTTCCAGGCTGAGCAAATTCTTGAAACACAGAGGGAATTAGCAACATTTGTAGACACTTTATTTTCCAGCAGCACAAAAAACTATTGCCTTCTTCCTACCTGGGCCTTAGTGTCCTTCTTGAAACTTCTACCATCCGTTCCTCTCCATGACTCCAGGCACTGGCCACAGCCCGCACACTGACACTGGCTGTAGAATCTATAAAGAAACCATTCCTTACCATTAACCTCCTGCTTAGTTGATCTGTTTTATTTGTTCATGTTCTGCCCTTCCTCCTACTATTTCTTTTTTTTTTTTTTTGCATTCCATGAGATAAAGCAAAAGTTATTTATTTGTACCTTTTCTTTGGTGGCTGATACTAATCACCATGAATTTCATCTTATTTCTGCTTTTCCTTTATGTCTCAGGTTCTGTTATGCTGTGTCATAGTTGGTTCAAGAAATTTAATTTTTTTCCAGGTTGGGTAATATTGAGGGAAAAGAAAAGAAGAAATATACAATGGTGTAAACATATTTCAATACTAACATTTTTTTTTATTTACAATAAGAGCTAGAGTTGTGTATGGTTGGCACACATGTGGCAATCTTAGTATTTGGGAGGCTGACGAAGGATCATGAAAAGATTGAGGGCAGTCTAGGTTACATAACAAAACCTTGTCTCAAAAATACAAGAATAATAAAATAATATCTGAAGCAATATAAAACTACAGGTAGTGTCTATACAAATATTACAACCACACACCTCCAGGGTGACTTCAGAAGTAACTCTTCAATTCTCTGCCACACCAATATCTCTCCACATTAATTAACACAACATAACTCCACATCAGATTAACATTATTTTTTTAATTTATCACATATAACAATCATCTATTGTCTCACATCAATTAAAGGCAGAAAAAAACCTAAATCATCTTTGACATCTCTTTCCCTTGATTAGTGCCAATAATTATATAATATTAAATTTCTTTGCAGATTAGGTTTGAACCTTGAAAATAGCATATAGACTATGCTATGCTGTGCAAAATATAAACATAATACTCTATATAAACATCAAACTTTATAACTAGCACATCTTGTTAATTACCCCCTTCATCTATCATAGTACCCCCCAAATCATTGTGTCCTCAGTAGACAATGAATGCCTTCTCATTTCACCATTTCCAGTTTTGATCATTTTCAATGAAAATTACTGTGTATTTAATAACTCTAATAAAGGGTTTCAAAGATTAATTTTTCTAAAATTGAATCCCAATAGCAACATTATACTCTCCTAACTATGTAAATATAATTTTGTCAAGTCAAATCAAACTTGAGATGACATCTGTTTACACTCTCAATTCAATGCCTTTATCTTAAAGTGAAAAATAACTATTTCTACTATTTATAGTATACATGTCTCACCAGCCCATTTCTGTAATAGTTTGAGACACCTCACTCTAGAAAAGTGATTCATGAGCTTTGGTTCTACACATACACCACTTGGAAAAATGTAATCCCATGAGAGTTCAATACTCCAATTTAATAATATCCAATCCTGATAGTTTTAAAAACATCTGACTGGATGAAAGAGTAATAGTGCTGATTTGGTGACTGATTGATGTTAAAGAAACAATTGTTAAATGAATGATAAAAATCATTTTTAAAAGTACATTAAAATGCCTGGTTAAATGTATAATTAAAATCAGAGTGATGTTCTGTTACAGTGAGCATCAGGTAAGAATAAGTTGTTTAAATGATTGTTAATATACATTTGATATAAAGAGACTAAGAGCTAACTAGATCTTTAAGGTCAATGATTTTAATTACACTGTTCAACCCAATTAGAAATGTACATTTGGCAAATTATGAGAGTGGTTGACCACAAGTTTAATCAGACAATATTCTGTAATTAAAATTAATTAGAGAAGATATTTGGTCATTAAATACACATAAAAGTTAAGCTTTAATTTAAGAGGACATTGTGGCTCTTTGAAGTATTATAATTTTTAATTCTTTTTAGAAGAAAAATATGCTCTTAGTTTTGATAGAGCTGAGTAGAGTCTGGGCTACAGCTTTGAAGGATGCTTTATGTTATAGATTCCCCTTTCCTCTTCTCAGATACATATTTCAATTCCTAATGGATTTGAACAACCAGTAAGCTATCTAATAAATATAATTTCGGGGCTGGAGAGATGGCTCAGAGTTTAAGAGCACTGACTGTTCTTCCAGAGGTCCTGAGTTCAATTCCCAGCAACCACATGGTGGCTCACAACCATCTGTAATGAGATCTGGTGCCCTCTTCTGTACACATAGTAAATAAACCCAAGAAGTATAAAATAAATAAATAAATAAATAAATAAATATAATTACTTACAAAGTGGTACGGGCTACTATGAGGGAACCATCATAATAACAAGTCTCCACACAATCAAAGGCTGAACTGGGTTACAGAATGAGCATTCCCTTTAAGGCTAGTCCTTGGAAATGCCTCCTGGCTGGGGTTGAAATTAGAGATCTTAGATGAAGAAATAAGAAGAATTTAAGAAAAGGAAGCCATGAATTTTAGAAGGCACAAAAAGGGGCCATGGTAAGGGCTGGAGGGAGGAAAGGGAAAGGCATGATATGATACAATTAAATTTTAATTTAAAAAAATAAGTGAATTTCTTGGTATTATAAGAATAGAAGAACAGACATAAAAGAACATTCAAATATCTTATTGTTAGTTAATAGGAGATCAACAAATTTCTCTAATATAAATGGACAAAGCCCACACAATGAAATTAAAATTATTCTTGGTCTCATATTGTAATCCAGCAATCAATGTCATTCCATATCCATAGAAAACAGTGAATAATTGCAATCAATCTTGTAAGCCTGAATCAATTTGCATCTTGGAAAGTTTCACCTATCTAAGCCAATCTTAAATGTTTTGACAGATTGCTAAAATATATACCAAATACTGGGCTGGTCAATTGAAACTGGGCTATGAAGAAATGCTCACTCTCACTTTAGAGTACTGAGAAACAAAAGAGGAAAATCTAGGGATGGGTTAAGACAGAACTTACTGCACTTGGAAGGAAGTAAATTTCCCCAAGAGATAGCAATGTCCTGACCATCAGACAAGGATACCTATGCCACTTTTTTCACCTAGATGAGGAAATTTTGCTTTTTCTCTTCACTGACCTATGTGCTGCACTCTTTGGGGGAAGGCAAAAAATAAAGGATGTTAACAGTCTAGAAATGATCTGCAAAACTTGGGGATCTGCTCAGTACATCCTTCTGAGAATTTGTTGTTCCACCACATTCCCACTAAAATGCAATGGTGTTCAACCACATTCTAAAAAAGAAGAAAGAAAAAGAAATCACACTTGGAACAATGACATAAGGAAGTATTTCTTCATGAGAGAAAGCTTTTGATTTTGAAATTTTATTTGTTAGAGTTACAAATCATCAGACCTTGTGTAAATGCCTTTATCTTTGTGGTTGTGAATGCCAAAGAAACTCATCTACAAATCATAATACTGTAACTACAAAAATTGTTTAGAATTAATCTATCATCCAATTGTCTGTCTACCTGTTGCCACCATCACCACCACCACCACTATCATCATCATCATCTATCAGCTTATTATATATCTGTCTTAGTTAGGGTTTTCTATTGTGACAAAACACCAAGACCAAAAAGCAAGTTGGGGATGGAGAGGATTTATTTGTTTTACACTTCAGCATTGCTGTTCATTACTGAAGGAAGTCAGAAAAGCAATTCAAACGGGGTAGAAATCCAAAAGCAGGAGCTGATGCAGAGGTCATGAAGGAGTGCTGCTTACTGGCTTGATTCCCCTGGCTTGCTCAGCCCACCTTCTAACAGATCCCAGGACCAGCAGCCCAGGGATGGCACCATCCACCATGAGCTGGACCCTCCCGTATTGATTACTAATTAAGAAAATGCCTCACAGCTGGATTTCAAGGAGGTATTTCCTCAACTAAAGCTCCTTCCTCTGATGACTCTAACTTGTATCAAGTTGACACACAAAACCAGCCAGTACAGCATCCTAGGCAATCTTTGAACTCCACATGCTCCTGTCTTAATCTAGCTGAGTGCTGGGATCAGAATGTGGCTAGCTAAGAATAATTGTCTTTAAAACTTTGACAATTCTAATGAAAGTGAAATGATAGGAACTACAGAAAAAAACTTTGGTATACTCTAGATTGATGATTGATCATTGTTACATTCTATACATGGAATTTACATAGTCATGAAATAGCTAATGTGAGGTTTTGATGCATTAACATTGTTTTACTCATTCATTGAATTTGAGAAACATCTCCAAAGAACATCTTTTTCACATTCTATTGACATACAGAGTGACACTACTTTTAACATTTTAGTCCTTTATGTTAATGAGACATTGGTTTACTAAATAAAAACTATGATGCCATATTGACAAGATTTTGCATGCAATGGTGTGTCATTCTGAGTGGTTCTACATTGGGGACACATATTTACATGGCCCGTGGGCTTCTCTGTACTTTCTCAAGTGACGTTCACAGTTTCCTTGGGGGCAGCAAAGTGAGGCAAGGGTCAATCTTGTAAGTTCCTGGAATGCCTACCTGTGTGACAGGTATTACTACTGCCTCACCCAAAGCAAGTCACAAGTTCAAGCCAGATGTACAGGGCCTTTAGGCTTTTGAGAAGAATTAATAGAGAGAATGATTTGAGGGCTTTTATTCTAATTCACACTTAAAATGACTCCCAATGAAATACACAGAACTTTATATTGTTTTGACTAAGCCTAATTCATGTATACACTTATCCTTACATTCTTGTCAATGCCTTAATAAGTATTTATTAATTTAATGCATGCTGAAAGGTAGAATCAAACTGACTTTAATTAGAGTCCTAAGGAAGGCTTGTGTACATTTTTTTCTTTTTAAATCAGAATTTAAATATTGGAAGTGGAATACTTAAATTTACAGCAGAAAACCCAAAAGAAGACTGGGCCTCAGTAGCTTAATCACAGGAGATGGGAAGAGAGGAAGATTTCTCATAAAATATAGGAAGACAAAATATGAGAAGCATGACAGATCAAGGTATTTTAATTTTATTATCTAATAATGATGGACAGCATTATGCATATCTATAGCAATTAGAAACTCTTCTTATATGAAAGAGCCAGGGAACTTTCACAAAGTATAGGTTGGTTTAGAGTATGTTGAAGAAATTAAGAAATTCATTCAGGGAATAATACCACAGCAAATGTTTCAACTAATGAATCCTGTTTTGTAGAAGGAAAAAAAAAACAACAACTTGTGTGCAGGGATGAGAAAAATGTTAAGCAAAATGATAGCATCTAAGAAATTATCCAAAGAAAACCACTGGCAAAATGGACTCAATCAATAAGCTATTTCTAAAATGAATCTTAGTATATGTTTATTGTGGGGGTAGGGTGGCATGGGTGTACAGTTGCCCTTGGGAACAGGAGAGGAATCCAGAAGATGGAGTTATATGTGGTTGAGAGCTGTATGGATGTTGGTGCTTAGACTAATTCCATCTCTGTAAGATGCTTTTAACAACTGGGCCTTCTCTCTAATACCTAATGAGCTACTTTTAGTAAACAAAACAATTTAAATAAACACAGTTTAAGTTATACTTAACACACGATAATCAAGTATCCACTAACTTTGTAACTATTATTTTTTAAACATTAAATTATTGAATATATAATATGGAATAATGTTAGCATATATGTTGTAGAATATTATTTTAAGATGTGTTACATTTGTTTGTGCTGTAGAACATTTGTTTAATCATGCAAAGATATGTTGCATTCTTTTATGTTGCATTTGTTTAACTCTGCGAAGTGTGTACTTTGTCTGAAACACCTGGTGGTCTTATAAAGAGCTGAACAGCCAATAGTGAGGCAGGAGAAAGGATATGTGAGGCTGGCAAAAAGGGAGAATAAATAGAAGGAGAAATCTGGGAGGAAAAGAAGAAGGACTGAGAAAGGAAGTTACCAGGTACATAGCCAACCACAGAGTAAGAGCAAAAGTAAGATTTATGGAAATAAGAGAAAGGTAAATGCTCAGAGGCAAAAGGTAGATGGGATAATTTAAGAAAAGCTGGCTAGCAATAAGCCAAGCTAAGGTCAGGCATTCTTAAGTCTCCTTATATATTTATTTGGGAACTGGCTGGTGGGCCCCTCAAAAGAGCAAAAACAACCAGCAACACATATATTGTGCCCTCCTATGAATGTATACACATACACACACACACACACACACACACACACACACACACACACACACACAAATATGTACACGTGTGTGTGTGTGTGTGTGTGTGTGTGTGTGTGATATAACCTCAGAATTAGAGTGGTTGACTTCTAGACTAAAGAAACAAGTGTTCATATCTTCCTATATGCCTGAAGTAACTATGTTCTGATTTCTCAATAAAATATAATATCCTAGATAATTACATCCTGAAATAACTATATCCTGAAAATAACAATTGTAAATTCATTTAAATTTTATACAAATAATCTAAAGATAAAGACAAAACATAAGTTCTCCACACCCGCCAATTTTAAAACAGTCATTGGCCCTGGCCATTTGTTACTAGGCTACATAGCAGAATAGAACAGTTCATAGGATGTCTGTGTTCTATTAGTAAATACTAAAACAAAGAGTAGAAAGCATATGAAATTACTGTGATATTCAAAGCTGAGCAATGTCATAATGGTCTCAAATAAGCAGTAGTACTTACTTAATATGGATAACCAAAGTAAAGAATTTAATACCTTACTTTTTTGTGCACTGTGCTCAAGAAAATATACTCAGTTCTTTAGGGAGACCAGGCATCATGCACTATTTATATCTTACCTGTTTCTAGTTGAAGAATGGCTTTCTTTTCAAATATCATTAAGTAAATTTTAACTTTAGTTTCAAGCCATGTTATTAGTATTTCTAGATTATACATCTCCTTTGCCCTGCTGTAAAATTACTCAAAATGTAACTCCAAGTCATCAAGCTCCGGAAATGGAAATGGAAATTCAGACGTCGGCTGTTTTCAGTGTGTTTAGGAAGCATGCAATTGAAATTGAATGCTCAACAGTAAATAGTGCTGGAGCCAGAGGCCTCCTGAATATTTATTATACTGCTCACGTAAATGATTAAAGCATTTGCATTTGCAGATGCTGTCTTCTCTTTCTTCTGTCAATAAGAGAAGCACTGGAAGTATTTAACTTTGACCCAGAGACACAATGCTATTCACACAGCAGAATCTGTGAGGTTTAGGAGAAATGTGACAGACACTATTTGTATTGTGTTTTTTACCTAAAGGAAACAGCAATACATATACTATGATGAAAGGAAAAGGCTCTAAATGTTTAGGGAAAATAATATTCATTCTATCTTAACTTTAAAATTTTTAACTTTACTTAGCATGGTGTTCTGTTGCTAGTTTGGTTTGAGACACAAATATCCTTGAGGCACACAGACAGGAAATGTGGGAAGCTCTGGTGTTGACTTCAGGAGATTTCTTATCTTGGGCATAAGCAGGAAAACATGTCCAAACTACAAGAATTTATAGTTGCTAACAGCTCCCAGAATTATAATTTATCAATATATATGATATTTAACTAGCTCATGAAGACATTCAAAGAATATTACATTTAAAAAACCATTCCACTTCTCACTTCATGTATAAGCTTGTTATGCTAAAGTGCCCTGATTCATCACTTAGGCACACAAGGTACAGAAGGGCTATGGGATGTTCTGTACGTTAAATGTGTTGCTCTAATTGGTTAATAAATAAAACACTGATTAGCCAGTAGCCAGGCAGGAAATATAGGCAGGAAAAGGAGAGAGGAGAATTCTGATAAGTGGAAGGTTGAGGCAGACACTGCCAGCTGCTGCCATGACAAACAAGTGAGATGTAAGGTACCAGTAAGCCACAAGCCACGTGGCAACTTATAGACTAATAGAAATGGGTTAATTTAAAATAGAAGAACTAGATAGCAAGAAGCCTGCCATGGCCATACAGTTTATAAGTAATATAAGTGTCTGAGAGATTATTTTATAAGTGGGCTGTGGGACTGCGGGGGCTTGGCGGGAGTTGGAGAGAAAAACTCCAGCTACACAAAAGTTGGATGGAAAGCCTAGCACTCTACTTTTTCTATGTCTGCCTCCTTTACTTTGGGGGAGATTCCTTGACTCTATATGGGCATGATGGCCACTCAAGGGTTGTCTGTCTGTAAGCCAGTGATACCTAACATCACATACCCCACACACTTCAAGAGTGACAGAGCAAGGGCAGTAGTCATGGTCCTCAATCTGTAGTCAACTTGGATTCCAGAAACAGAAAGGTCCAACAGACAGACTATACCCGGGTTAAGATGAGTCATCTACGATGTAAGGCTACATTCTGGAGCAGGAGTTATCGTCTTAGAACCAGACTTATGTTCTATTGCAATGATAACACTCTCTTTGGACCACTTGACCAGATCCCAAACAGAACAATAATCAACCAAACACCTTGACTGTGTGTACTTAATTATTGAATCTTATGGTCTTATTACTTCATTTTTCTCCTCCATTCAAAGCTCATGTCAATATCCCATAAGCAAACTTGGGATCAATGAACCCATTTATTTTTTCCACTTTCCAATGTACACATTACTTAAATCCCCCGACTCTCCCTCCCACCACTAGTTATCACTGGAGTTTGTGTACTGGGATGGGTGGTACAACATTAGGTCTGAAGAGTCACCTCAAGCCTTACCTTACCACAATGTCATTTGGAATTGTTGTTCCTTTCGTCTCCTCATTCTTCCATTTGATATGGGGATGTTTTTCCTGTCTCTGGCTCACCAGTGCATTTTGGAAATGGTTTGTTTGCTTTCACAGATTCACAACTAGAAAGAAATTTCTTTCAGTATGCACTATACTTGGATTCTTCTTCTACTTTTTTGGTACATATATGATTTAATGGATATTTAGATGAGATTTTGGACATCACAATTTAAAGTTGACATTGAGAACAAGTTAATACTTACAGCTGATGAAATGTAATGGATGTATTTGGGGTAAACTGTGGGAGGAATATGGTGTATTTCACAAAGCTCTGTGTGGATTCCTTTTGACGCCTGTCCTTGCGATCTCTGTTGAATAACTCAGGCAAGACACAGGATGTAGAAGATAGGCACAGTTCATCACAAAGCTTCACTGTGCACTCTCATAGGTGATAGTAAACAGGGGCCACAGAGACAGCTGCCCTGATCCACATATTACATGGTTTGACCACTGAAGCCAAGAGAGGAAAACCCAAATCCCTTTAGGGTTCCTCTCTTATCCAGATGATTAGTAGGAATTCTTGGAGTCTCACTGACTTTTACAAGATAAAGTGCTCTTAGTGATATGTTTCATATAATTTTTTTCCAAAGCACATTTTACTATACAATGATCTTATGTTGTTAAGGATTCCATATAGTCTGATTCAAACAGTTGTTTGTTAAAAACCCTTCAGGCAACTCAAGGCATAATGTCAGTCTCAGAGATCGTTTTCTTAGCTTAAAAAATGATTCAGGTTTTAAGCTTCTGAACATCCATTAAAATGCAACTGTTTCAGTCTTTTTCTAGTCCACCAACAATGATAAAGGGGTTCTGGTACCAATGTCTTCTGAGCTGCTAATGTCTAGCTAGCTACTTGGCATGGTTCACTGTGTGCCCCCCTTCAGTTCACATACAGAAACTCTAATTTTCAGTGTGGTAGTATTAGAAAGCACAGTGATAAAGTAGATAAACAAGTGGTAAAATCCTGAGACTGGAGCCTTCCTTCATAGAGTATCTTTGTTCGTGTAAAGAAAGACTCTTGAGTGTTTTCTCATGCTTTCTACCACGTAAACACAGGATGAGCAGAGGAGATCGACAAAATTGGGAATAGACCCTCACACAGATACTCAATGTGCTGTGACCTTACCTTGGAATCCTTTTAATCCTTTTATTTATTTCACTTAGTCTAGTATTTTGTTGTAGCTGCCTAAAATTAAGCAAAGGTGTTCCTTGGATTTGCAGCAAATATGACTGAGTTGACACATGGTCCTACAAGTTCAGACATTAAGAGAGAGTTGAGCTACCAATGTTACTTGGGCAGTTCTCAGAACACAGGCAACATTTATAGGCATAAGATGGGGTGAGATGGTTTACAGAGGAATTCCTGAAGTTATCCAGTGTTTTGAAGAGAAGTAGATATGGAGATACCATCTAGGAATAGTGAAAGGGATTGGGTGATAAGAACAGATAATGATTATTTCCAGGTTCTGACTATTACAAACAATGCTGCTATGAACATAGCTGAGTATGTGCCTTTGTGGTTTGATTGAGCATTCCTTGGGAATATGCCCAAGAGTGGTATAGCTGGGTCTTGGGGGAGATTGATTCTAAATTTTCTAAGCACCATATTGATTTCCAAAGTGACTGTACAAGTTTGCATTACCACCAATAGTGGAGGAGAGTTACCCTTGCTCCACATCCTCTCCAGCATAAGCTGTCTTCTAGATGCCCTTCAACTGAAGAATGGATAAAAAAAAAGGTGGTACATATACACAATGGAGTACTACTCAGCAGAGAAAAACAGTGATGTCATGAGGTTTACAGGCAAATGGATGGATCTAGAAAAAATCATCCTGAGTGAGGTAATCCAGACTCAGAAAGACAAAAATAGTATGTACTCACTCATAGGTGGATACTAGATGTAAAATAAAGAATGAGTAGACTGCTACTCACAACTCCAGGGAGGGTACCTAGTAAAGAGGACCCCAAGGAACACACAGGGATCACCCAATGACAGAGAAATGGATGAGATCTACATGAGCAAACTGGATGTGAGAAGGGGTAATGAAGGGCAAGGGTCAGGGGAAAGAGAGCTTAGGGGAGCAGGAGATCCCAGCTGGATCAAGAACAGAGAGGGAGAACAAGGAAAGAGAGACCATGATAAATGAAGACCCTGTGGGAATAGGAAGAGCAAAGTGCTAGAGAGGTCACCAGAAATCCACAAAGATAACTCCACGATAGACTACTAGCAATGGTTGAGAGGAAGCCCAAACTGACCTACTCTGTTGATCAGAAGGCCAAACAGCCTAACAGTCCTGGTAGAACTCTCATCCAATGACTGATGGAGCAGATGCAGAGATCCACGGTCAGGCCCCAGGTGGAGCTCTGGGAGTCCAATCTGCAAGTAAGAGGAGGGATTGTGTGAGCGAGAGATGTTGAGACCATGATTGAAAAAAGCACAGGGACAAATAGCCAAACTAGTTTCAACACATGAACTACGAACCAATAGCTGAGGAGCCCCCAGCTGGATCAGGCCCTCTGGATAAGTGAGACAGTTGAATAGCTTGAACTGTTTGGGAGGCACCCAGGCTGTGGGACCAAGACTTGTCCTTAATGCATGAGCTGGCTGTTTGGAGCCTGGGGCCTATGGTAGGACACTTTGCTCAGCCTGGGTGAAAGGAGGAAAAAAAAAAAAGAAGAGATAATGAGTGACAATAACTGAGGGACTAGAGTTTGCTCCTCTGAGAAGGACTGAATAGTATTTGCAACTTCCCACATACTCTGAGAACTGAGATTGTTCTTAATTTGTCTCCTGCACCAGCTTGCACTTTCCCACAGTGAATGGGATTTCCTTTCCTACAAGTAATGCCGAAATATGAATATGTTTCAAATAACTGGAGTTGATGTCTCTCAGGACTGCTCCATCCTAACAAAAGTATTTTATCTTTTAGCAATAGAAAACCTCTCTGTGCAGTGGAGCCAGCCATGGCTTCTGGCAAAAGGCCGGTGCTGCTGGAACCCAGTCCAAACAGACAAGGAACCAGGACCAGAGCAACTCACCTCTGTCCATTCCTGATGAGTCCAGCTAGAGTCCATATACAGAATCTGAACATAGAAATAATCTTCTTGAGTTTTACCAACCACCAAGATTCTGGGGTTGGTTGTTATACAGCATTACCATGCACCTTGCAAAAGCTAGCTAATTCAATATTGTGATTTCAGCTTAAAGTTATGACATTGTTTTCCCAATTATATGTCTGAGGAATGTATGGACCAAAACCTTGACTCAAGTAGTTGCAAGGAAAATGAAAGAGAAGTATACAGATATGTACACAAATTAAATGAATTTGATAGGAATGCTAAGCAAAAATTTTTATGCATTTATTTATTGTGTTTCCAAAAAATACCATGACTTACCTTTCTTTAACAGCTTAACTTTTTAAAATAGATTCTTTATTTCTCAAACAAGTTTATCCCAGAAAAATAAAAATGTCTTCCTGAGTTGATCAAGATCCACTAAAACTGAGAACTAAGGATAAGGAGTATTCCTCAAACTCAGAATTCTTCTCAGAAAGAATTGTATTAGTAGCTTCATAATCTGTGCAATCTTTTATGATTTCTTCTACTTAGTTAAATGTAATGCCACCAGGGAGAAAACGATTTGTCACCAACCCCTTTTACAGCACTCTAGGGAAAATCTTAAATGCAGATCAAGTATTCTTGCCTCAATACTATGCTAGGGGGTTTAATTTAAAGGAAATTATATTGCACACATATATCAAGCAATTAAATGCAGGCACAGAAATTTGAAGCAACCTCGCTTTCTAAAACCCATTTACCAAACATGCAAAAATGGCAGTGTTTTGTGAATGTTGTTATTTATAGAGAAATATCCAGATGCTGAGTCTCAGGAGAGCTCAGAAATCTTGAGTTCTCATCATTATATGTGCACAGAATAAGAGTAAGTGAAACAAAACAAACTATTTGTAGCCTGGCACCTCTATTGTTTAATTGTGTAGAGACCTGCTTTCAAGTACTCTGTCCCTATATGGAGCATGAGGAAAATGTGTGTGAATGTACTAAGAGGGTTGTTAAAGGTCTGCAGCCTCCCAAGAATTCTGAGATGTTTGGGCAAGAGTCCCTTTCAGACAGAAGGTAATAACTCCTATCAAGTCTGCTGAAGTCATATATGCAAGGAAGTAATAGTTACACACCACAGGAGATACTGACTTGCCTTCATGCTGTGAAATCATTTCTCTCCATCATTTCCTCTGCTGCTGATGCTCTTGAGAAATCTTTAGGAAAGGTTTCTTTCCACTTCCCTACATTGTCATGAGATTTCAATACAGGAACAATTCGTGGATATATTACCAGGTACAGGGTGACAGTATCAGCTCCAAAGGTGATACTTAGGACTGGATAATATCTAGGTGAACATCAGAGCAACTTACTCCTATGACATATTGTTTTATTCCCAGCAACACTCCCCAGATGATAGGATTAAACATACAGATATTTAACCCATGGGATAACTTGTAAAATACTTATCAAGCATCTTGGTTCAGCTCAGTAACATAGTCTTTACATTCATGGAGTTTTAATTTTTGTGCTAGATAGAATATCATACAGAGATGCAAATAAAATGACTGTAGATTGTGACAAAGTTAAATTTTAAACAGGGTGGTAGAATCACTGAATGACTGGAGTGGTTGGTGCTTTGAGTAGATTGTCAAATAAGTTTTTTTTTTTTTTTCAGAAGAGAGATATAGTGATTGAACTGGCACCTGGCTCATGACATAGGGTCTGGCAAGCAAAACGAAAAGAAAGGCAAAAGGGACAATAGTGCCCTTACCCCTGAGACACAGGCGCATTTGGCATGCTAGGATATGGAATTCACAATGCTAGAAGGTGATGGAAATGGGAAGAGCAAAATAAACAAGCATTAAATCACATCTGGGGTCTGTTTTCCTTTGCAATGGGCATCATTTCCTATAGAAATACTGATAGTGCTGAAATATCATATTAACCTATGAAAAAGCCCATTGTTGGCTTATAAGAAAAGACGGTGTCTCAGAAGGCAATATTCACATCGCCAAGTCACTGTGGATGGTAAAGGCTGCTCCCCTAAGCATAGAACAAATGTGGGCATCTAGAATGAACAGCCAGTTCTCTGGCAGCAATGCTTTGATGTGGGGAAACCCACAGATGTATTCCCCAGTGATCCTTAATCTCCATCACAAGGGATCTTTTTGGATCCCCACTGAGAATTTGGTGAGGTTCCTGGGACAAAGCTCAGGGTGGCATGAGCCCCTAATAAGACAGCAGTACCCTCTGAAGAGGTGTCATTCTTGAGGTAGAGTTGCTCACAATGGCCATGTTTTAATCAATGATGACCTAGGGGGTTCCCATATAGATTTCAGAGTGCAAGTCAGCCCTGTAGGGAGCTGAAAGACTCATTGACTTTACTGTGCTTGAATTATTCACATTGTAAGTCCAGACAGTAATTTATTGGCTATTTCCTCTCTAGGTTGAAATTGAAAGGATTTTTCGTTATTGCTATTGTTGCTGTTTTTCCTCATTATTTTTCAAGAAATGAATCAACTCTTATGGTTTCACTCCTGAATAGTGAGGTACTTCTACTATGTTTCCACTAAGTTCTTAAAACTAAGTTTAGCATAATAAGAATTTTCACAAATAATCTCATTAAGTTATTTCTATGTCCTGCACTTTCTTTTTGTCTTTATGTTGTCTGTACCTTTCCAACCAAAACATTATTAATTAGAAGAATGACTGATTTATAAATGAGTAAAATGCAAACAAGGTATTCAAACTTTATCTGTCAAATAAATAAATGTCATGCTATAGTTTAAGTTTTAAAAAATAGCTTTAAACTTGGGCTTTTCATATACAGCAAGGAAAGTCATCATTTTAAACACTTGAATTCTGCTACAGGCACAGCAATCCGCTAGAGGTTATATAGTTACCAAGGTGATGTCTTTCCCACCAAAACTACTGTCACAACCAACAGAAAGTGCTGAAAGTCTGTCTGGAAACTCAATGAGAGACACAGAGAATAATTTCTGTCTAAAATAAACCTCTATCATTTGTTGATATTATCTATAGAAGTTGAAACAACATTAATGATAAATCTTGACATTTTCATATAAAAATCCAAGTATGATCTAGTTCTAAATGGAGAATAAAAATGAAAATGTCTTCAAGAATTCAAACTTATGTTCTACATAACAGACTTTGTTCATTTTTATCCCTGACCCCACTCTATGGGCATGTAATTTTACTCTAATCTCTAATGGAAAGCCAAATGAGTAATTGTGAAATAAAACATTTTGCACAAACTCTACATTCTTATTCTGGTTTTGCAAATATTATGGTATAATAAATTTTGTGTGTTAAATAAAAGTACAAATTAAATATTTAGTTTTTCCAGACTGTGTTTAATTTCACTGAACTAGTTAAGGAAGGTGTCTACAAAATGGCTCAGGTTTTGTTAAAATCAAGTATTGAGTAAAAGGCTCACAATGTCTGTACATAACTCCTCCCCTTAAAACTATGAAAATAAGCAAAATATTTTAATTATGTGACTCCATATTCTCATAGTCTGTAGGAAATTTTAAAGAGAATTTTGGAAGAGTTGACTGTTTGATGGTTCAAGCTCTGAATACAAGAAGCAATATCACAATGATTAAGTGAATTGAAAACAGCTCTGCAACCAAGACTGGGCTTAAAATAGTTGTTATGAACTGACATATAAGGAAAAATTCAGGGTCTTAGAATACCTATAACAAGCACACATGAATGCATATCCAATACATCTATGCAAATATATGCCCACATGTACACACATGGCTGCACACACTCACATGTGCATCCATGCATGTGAACACATGTATACACACATACACACTAATATGCACACAATCACCTGCAAACATGCATGAACATATGCACACACACACACACACACACACACACTGTAGTCAGACACATGCTAAAACCACACTTTGATCATTCCTTTTATTTACCATTTCATTTCACCACATCACTAGTAGTTAGCTTTATTGATTATATATATATATATATAAACGGTACCATTATGCTAGTGGCATCTACTCTGAAGCTCTGTGACATCATCACTGGTTCTGACTGTAAAGCCAAAGTATCAGTATCAGTTAATAGCTCCATTTACTTATTTACTATTGGACATTATTAGTCTTTCACTTGAATAACCTCTTACTGAGAACTGAACATAACTTGAGTGACTCAGTTGATTCAGTTTTGAAGACTGTATCAGCTCTTGCCTGTTCTCTTGATGCCCTTTCCTGCAGGAAGCACACCTAGTCTTTTCACGTCTTACATACTTTCTACGCCTACAAGTTAATTCCTTCAGGAGTGGAATAGGCTACTGCATTCTGGCACATACTCATTTGTTTACAGTGACACTACTAGAGCATTACCCCTCTCAGGTCACCCATGATGATCACTTTGTTATTTCTCCTTTTCTCTTCAGGAGAGTTGGAAACCATACACCTCATCCAGCCAAATTCCAAGAGATACCATTCTAAGCCCAAACTACAACCTACCAAATCCCACTTTCTTAGAAATGTACCCATTTCTCTAAAAGTGAGCCCCAATATGAGACAATATATTTCATTGAATAAAATCAGGCTGTCTTCCCTCTTTAATGACAGTATTATTGTACACATTTGTACCTGCCATTGAGTCACTTGTGACTTACTATAATACAAGTATAATAAGCTATGTCTTTTCACATAACAAAAGGGTACAAGGAAGCAAATAAACAATTTAGTTCAAGTTGGTGTTCAGGCAAGTCTCAAAGTCTAGGATTAGATGGGTAGTGGATACGGTGGGATGGAAGACCTGCCTGTTACTACAATTCCAAATCAGACATAGAGAGTTGCCTCTAAGACTGCTAAAGCTTTCCTCTTCCTCATTACTTTCACATCTTCTTTTTAAATAGCTACACAGAGATAAATATATTACTGTGAATATGGAAGCATGCATTCCATTCTAAAATCCTTGAGCAAAAATTCACTGGGAAAGCCAAGGCATGGTGGTGCATGCCTTTAAGCCCAGCACTCTAGAAGCAGAGACAGGTGAATCTCAATGGTTTTGAGGCCAGTGTGATCTACAGAACGAGTTCCAGGACAACCAGGACTGTTAGGCAGAGAAACCCTGCCTTGAAAAATCAATCAATCACCCAAACAACAAAAAGAATTCACTGGAAAAAAAAAAGCTTAGAGAAAGTAATTATAAACATTCACTTTTTATTTGTGTTACTTGTAAGGACATTGACTGTTGCTAAAATACCAAATTGAACTAAATTGTTTTCTTGGTTCCTTATGCCCTTTTGTTATATAAAAAGCCATAATCTTATGCTTGTGTTATATTAAGTCATAAGTAATTCAAAGTACAATGTTAGCTATAAATGTGCCCAAATCCTATTATGTCTTTGATGATATCTTGACTCAGATAATATACCTTTAATTACTTTTCAACATTTCAAAACTTTTACAAAATTACCATTTGTGTGTAAACAACAACAGTTGTTTTCATAGTCCCCATATTTTAAAGTGTTTGTGTATAAATGTCCATAAAATTTGTTTTTTTAATAAAAGACTCCTTTAACTAATTTGAGACAAAGAATTCTCTGGGAAAACTTGGCAAGACTCATTGAAAAGCCAATTACTACATGCAGGTGAGCTGAGATAATGTGAAAACACAGTGTGGCAATGCAAATATATTCACACTAAGCACTGGGTTATTGATAAACTTGATTAGCTCTGTTACTGACTTTGAAACCTGATCAATGTGTGAGCTACAAGGACACATGTGACTTGCTCCAACTTTACATTTCCTGATTAATGAGTTTTTACAAGCAAGTTAATTTGAGTGATCCCCCTTGGCTAACTAGTCTGGTAGACTGTTTCTCTCTGTCTCTCCTCTGCCCTATCATTTGTTACTTATAAACCTAGTTCATTTTTTTCTTTTTTTTATTTATTATATTTGTGTTTTAATTTTACACATCAGCCATGGGTTCCCCTGTCCTCCCCCCTCCTGCCCCCACCCCCACTTCCCCCCAATGCCATCCCGTCCATTCCCATCTCCTCCAGGGCCAAGACTCCCCTGGGAATCATTTAAACCTGGTAGATTCAGTACAGGCAGCTCCAGTCCCCTCCTTCCAGGCTGAGCAAAGTGTCCCTGTGTAAGCCCAAGGTTCCAAACAGCCAGCTCACGCACTAAGGACTGGAGAGGTCTCCAGAAATCCACAATGATACATCCTCTATAGACTGCTGGCAATGGTTGAGAGAAAGCCTTATCTGACCTAGTCTGGTGATCAGATCAAACACCCTAACAATCGTGCTGGAAATCTCATCCAATAACTGATGGAAGTGGATGCAGAGATCCTCGGCCAGGCCCCAGGTAGAGTTCCAGGAGTCCAATTGTCAAGAAAGAGGAGGGACTGTAAGAGTGTGAATTATTGAGACCAAGATTGGAAAAGCACAGGGACAAATAGCCAAACAAATGGAAGCACATGAGTTGTGGACCAAAGGCTGCGGAGCCCCCAGCTGGAGCAGGCCCTCTGGATAAGTGTGCTTTTAACAATTAAATAGCTTGAACTGTTTGGGAGGCACCCAGGCAGTGGGACCTGGACCTAGTTCATTTTCTTGATGATGAATCCTACTCACAGCCTTCAAACTACTTCTGAAGTTATTTATTCAAAATTAATTCTTATATTTATTTTATTCTGAGAATTTCATACATGAGAATTGTATTTACATCATTTACCTCCTCCCTCTCCTCCCACCAATTCCTTTTATGACCCTTTTACTCCCTCTCAATTGCATAACTTCTTTTTCATTATTGTTACACACACACACACACACACACACACACACACACACACACACATTGCTGAGTTCATTTAGTACTGCAGATATGCATATGTGTCTAGGACTGACCTCTTGGGATTAGATACTGTAGCCAGGGACCCATCACTAGAGAAGAGTAATTCTCCTTCTCTTAGCAATAATTAATCACCTAGAGCTTTTCATCTAGGAGTGGTGCCTTGTGAGATTTACTCATCCATGTTTAGTGTCAACTGGTACTAGGATTATAGAAGTGTGCCACCAACCTGGCAAGATGAAAAATTGCTATTATAATGCTGTATAACACAGCAATTATTTCACTCCCCTCTGTTTTTCCTACAACGTAGACATCATTGCATGTAACAGGCTTAATGTTTAGGAATTTGTTTTATTGAAAACTAACTTTCCATTATGTTACCACCAGTGTTCACCCACAGTGCACTGTCACTGTCTGCTGATCCATTTCACAAGTATAGCATCCCTCCTCCAATGTCAGTCTCTGTAGAACTCCTGGGAGTTGCATTAGCTCAGCAACTGTGCATTAGAGCTATCATGAAACCAACTTGGCATTTTTCAAAAAACCTTGAGAGTTCTTGGGTCTAGTGTGGTGTGGCTTAAAGTAATTTGGACAGACCATAGCCCATTTCCAAATGGCATTAAATACGCTGACAGGAATAAAAAGGAATTGCATATATTCCACAGGGAATCCCAGCACACTGAACAGCTTTTGCTAAGCAAGTGGCACCTGCCATAACACGTCCCATAGTTATGACACACACAGCATAGACAAAACCTCTCTAGTGTGCCAATGTGTGTGTTTATGCCTCAGGATGTGCTAACACTTCTCAAGCAGAAAATATTTGCTGTTGAAACAAATAGTTCCTTTATAAATCCCCAACTGGGGCTGCGAAGGCGCTGAGTATGCTGTTGATTTTAGGAAATATCATCATTCATGTCTCATCCAAATAAAAATGTAGGCTTTAATATTTTTTGCTCCATAAAAAGCTAAGCTATCTAAATATTAATTGTAAGGGGAAAATACCCATTTATATAATCATTACATTATATGCTAATTAATCACTTTCTCATGTTTTCATTGCAATCCAGTTTTTGCCTACCCAGCAAAAGACACTGAAATTGAAAACTGAGTTCAGCAGAGAGGTAGTGGCTTCAATATGCATTAGCCTTCTTCAAGTAAGGAAACTGATTATAAGATGAATGAGCATATATCTATAATATGTAATATACACATATCTTTAGATAGAAAAACACTATACCATTAAATTGTACCAGCTACATGCTCCATGACCAATACAGGCAATTCTGTCAGGGACATAGACAATCAAAGACTAAAGTGCATAAAATTATTTTAATAGGTTTTGAATGAAAAGTAAAATTAGAGATAAGACAGCATACATGGGGTGGCAGAAAACTTCAGAGAAAATACACAGAATGTACATTGCATATTAAAGGGAAATTAGAAACATTTTATCTAAAGTGAGCTGCTCCTGAGAAGAGGATGAGAAACAGGATTGGTTGTGTTGTGGGGTGTTACACTGCAGACCATTATTAATATTGACATACTGTTTTGTTAAAAATGTCTGGGGCTTGGGGGAAGACTAAATACTGCTCTTCTGCGAAAAGGAACACAGCAATAAAGTGACTCCTAACAATATTATGCTACACCCACAGAGAAATGTCTCACTCAACCATCGTCAGGGAAATGTCTTGTAGTAAGTGGGAACTAATACAGAGACACACAGCCGGACAATGTACAGAGAGTGAGAGACTTTGGAACATGCAGTCTTCAATGAAATGTCTTTATAAAATCTCTCCCTTCAGGGTATAAGGAGCTATGAGGAAGAGGAGTCAGAAAGAGTCAGAGATACCATGTGTCTTCCAGACCCAACAGAGCTGATACACATATGAATTCGCAGATTGCGCAGGACCTGAACAAGTTAGCCAGGCGGAGTTCCAGCACTGAGGGGAGAATGTGGACATGATCTCCCATCCCTAACCTAGAAGTTATCTCCAACTGACAACTACTTACAAAAGAAAAAAAAAAAATTCCACTGGAGTCAAGCTGGGTATATTAGTCCACAAACCCAGCAGTTAGATGGCCAACACAAAACAAACTCAAAGGTGTCTTTGTAGATATTTTGTCTCATAATGCTCATTCGGGTATTTTTCAAATCTTACAATCTTATTTGTCTTTCACTAGTAAATTACAGTTTCTCATTTTGTGTTTTTATGTTGTGTGTGTTTGCGTGTTTGTGCATGTGTTTATGTTTCTCATATTTTTATAGTGTCCCCCTTGCCCTTGATTGTTTGCTATTTTGTATTTTGGCATATCAGCTAAGACACTGCTATAGCACACCAATTACAATATTGTGTTAGCTTTCCTAAGGGTGCATTCTTTTGATTTCTTTGAGGGTAGTATTTCTACATAATTAGTTTCTAAGGATAGAAAGCTGGTTGCATAGTAGAACTGACACTTTGGTTTATGCCAATAAAAGAAGAACAGATCCATTTTGGGTAATATCTAAATGTCACAAAGTAGTCTAAGTAGATATCTGTTTGGGGAAAATACATGATCTTATAAATGTTATTGGAGTACATATTCTGGTGCTCTAGAAGTTGACTTTACTTTTTAAAAATCATTCTCTAAACCTTAGTTTCTGGCTATATATATCCATTGGTTTTTTGAGACAGGGTTTCTCTGAGTAGCTTTGCACTTTTCCTGGAACTCACTCTGTAGCACAGGCTGGCCTCAAACTCACAGAGATCTGCCTGTCTCTGCCTCTAGAGTGCTGGGATTACTGGCTGTATATTTTAAAATAACTTTATGACTATCTTTTAAAATGAAGATTCCCAGACTTGAATTCATAGCTACTAAACAAGGATTCCTGAAACTTCAAACTAGAGATTTGAGAGGAGGGGGTTAACTTAAGCAGTAGGTACCTCATTCACATGAGTTTATATTTCAACTAAGCTTAAGACATTTTCTATATATAGATAGTCCAAGATACGCCTGTATTTCCTACTATATCTACATCTTGAAGAGTCATAAATGTGTTTCCATGTGTCTATACTGACATTTCAGCAGCTTCCTCAAGCACTCACAAGCAGAATTTAGGAACAAACATCCTAAGAACCATAGGAAAGGATGGAAGAACAGATTGTATCTGTCCACAAGGAAATAGTAACCAGAAAGGAAACTAAACCACCATTTCTAGCTGTTGATTGCTCTCCTAGATCATACCATTATCTTCCTCTGCCTGACATGTCTAGTACTAAATAGCTTGGGTGCTGACAAGTCAAGACGCTAGTCACTTCTAACTGTCTTGGTGGGTCCAGACAACACTACACCTCTGAAATGAAGGACATTTTCACCCCTAGCCATGTGTACAAGGTGGCAGGAAATGGAAAGCATGAAAGTCACAGTATCCCAGTAAAAAAAGGCTTCCTCCAGAGACTCATTGGTCCTGAATATGAAATGTGAAAGATTCTTTGCAAGCTGTTAGTTGCAGTTCTGCTGGCTTGGACCTCAATTGCTCTCAGAGTCACCTACCACCATGGCCTGTAAGATCTTGGAAGATGTTTGGGGATTTAGCTCAGTGGTAGAGTGTTTGCCTAGCAAGCGCAAGGCCCTGGGTTCAATCCTCAGCTCAAAAAAAAAAAAAAAAAAAAAGATCTTTGAAGATATGTGGAGCATTAGCAGAAGGAGTGAAATCTCTGCCAGAGAGATCTTCACCCTGGGAATTATAATCTGCAATGGGAGCACGTAACTTAGAATAGTTGTGGTGTGAGACAATTTAAATGATAGAGCAGGAAAGATATTTCTGAGCACATCCAAGACAGAAGCATAAATAACGCTAAGTGGAGATATGCTTCAAATGTTTTCTATACTTTAATTTTTAGATTATCAAATTGGTGTGGTGATATATGCTGTAACCCAGCACTCCTGAGACTGAGGATCATAACTTGAATGCATGTCTGGGCAGCCTAGTAAAACAAGTGTTTTTGACAATTTTCAGCAAAATCTATGACATTTAGTAAGATGTTATTTCCTTAGTTTGAGTTAAAAAATGATGTGATTTCAGTAAATAATTTGAGAATCACTTCACATTCTTTCATTCTATTCCATAAAGCATGGTTTAAAGTATGTAAAGTAGTAAATTCGATAATACTTTCCTCAAAGTGTCTACAAAACCTTTCTTTTAGTTTTTGTTGTTTAAACTTTCCATGATACAAGATTACTGAATATTTAGTTGTTTAAGATACAGTGTTGTTTAAGATTTCCATGTAGCTGGGTGGTGGTGGCACATGCCTATAATCCCAGCACTCAGAGGCAGAGGCAGGTGGATCTCTGTGAGTTCGAGGCCAGTCTGGTCTACAAAGTGAGTTCCAGGACAGCCTCCAAAGCTACAGAGAAACCCTGCCTCAAACAAACAAACAAACAAACAAACAAAAAGATTTCCATGTACAAACTCTCCTGTGTGCATTGACGGGTACATAGGAGATTTGGGGGATGGATGCTAAAGATCCACCCAGAAAGCTCTGACTGCTTCTGTGTTTATAATAAAAGATTGCAATGACATCCTATGGGTTTCTTCCCAGGAGTATTTCCCTATAGAGTAGGAGAGTAGGAAATAACGTTTGAAGTAAAAATGAAATTCTCCCACTGGAAATTTAGAGAAGAATAGAGACCTAGTCTCTCACAATATTTACCTTGAAAATAAGTACAATGAGTATTCTGAGAAAGTGTAAGGACAATTATAGCTTCTGTATTCTGACCTGGCATCTTAGATTATGGAAACCAACATTTCATTTTAAGTTTTAGCATCCTAGTGCTATATTCCAGACAATTCTACTAAAGTGTAAGTATCAAAAAAAATAGCATGTGTTCATTCAAATGTCTGCACAGTTATTTATGGGAACCAATTTATAATTTGATAAATATTTAAAAATAAAAGCAAGTAGCTGGAAAAGCATTTTTCCCAATGGGTTGAAATATTATGTACAGGCACTTTAAGGTATCATACTCAAGTTTTTAAATATTTATCTTTATTTTCTGTGTATGTATGTATATCATGTGGGCACAGTACATGCAAAGGACAGGAAAGAACAGTTACTCCCCAGGAGACAGAGTTACAGATGTTTAAGACCTGGCTGGTGGATGCTGGGTAAGGAAACCAGGTCCTTTGTAAGAACAGCAGATGGTCTTAACCATTGAGCCGTCTCTCCAGCTCCCATAGTCAAATATTCTTTAAATATGTAGTCCCTTACTTATCTTTACACAGCAAAATCTGTGAAACTCTTTTTATTATGTATTTGTACTTACATGAAGACCAAAGGCACTGGATACTAGGAAATGAGATACAAATGAGTAACACACAGAATAGCATAAAACAGAAGACATAATACTAGCCATCTTTAACAAAAACATCTTCCCCTTTCATTTCTTAATATATATAAGAACTATTATTATTACTTTTATTATCATGGGTGTGTGTGTGTGTGTGTGTGTGTGTGTGTGTGTGTGTGTGTGCAGGGCTGGGTGTATATCATGGCACATGTGTAGAGGTTAGACAACTTCTTCAGGAACTGGATCTCTCTTCCACTTCATGGGCTCCAAGAATCAAACTCAAGTCCTCAAGCTTTCCAGAAAGTGGTTTTATCCACTGAGATATTTTGTCAGCCCTCATTTCTTTCCCTTCCAAATGAAAATAGAAATAACTAAATACATCAAATGCTACCCCAATTAGAAGTTAACACATTTTTTAAAAAAACTTAGTAGGGAAAAAAATGTGTGTGAAGAAGCCATTCTAAGAAAAACCTCATTACTAAAGCACAACCATGTGCATTTTATTCATTTAATTTCATAGGGACTTGGATACAAAAGGTTTTGGGTGATAACTAGCAAAGACCCAATTAAAATTTTTTTGAGTGTATTGATTCTGGCCAGTTTTGGTGACCTCCTTGTATATCACTCAGAAGCAAAATGACGAGGCAAAGGAATTATTGATTTTGCATGATCTCTTGTTTGTCTGATCTTTCCCTGAATACTAAAAAAGATACAGTCTGTTCTTGACATAAAAGTTTAAGGATGGTCTATCTGATTGAGAGTGCCTGACAATCATCAGGGAAAAAATGATGCCAATACGATTAACCCTCTCCTCATTTCAGAAATCTTCAAATTCTTTTCTCATTTCTTAATGTTAGGCAAGTGTGGAAAAAAATCGAATTTGAGGCAAGACAAGGCTTTGGCCTGAATTGAGCAAATGTGATTGGAACATCACTCGCCCTTCTTTGAAAAATGTGTTTGTGGAAAAAATGGTACAGGTAATCTACACAGTAAGTGGTACGGACAATTTCAGATAAGGAAACCTGTCAGAATTCTGATCCGTGCCCATACACTTCTGCTCAACGTTCTTTTGCCTCTGGGAACCAAACCCCTCCTTGCAACAGCCATAATGAGAAAAAAGTTGTGAAAAGGTTCCTGGATGGAGGGTTAGGTTATCTGAAATAAATCCTAGATAATCTTGGCTCTTTCTTATGTTATTGAAAACACTGAACCTCTCTGTGCTCCTATAACCCTTCCTTTTTAATATGGGCTTTATCTGGGTTCTAAAACTTCATTCAGATATCATATTTTATATTCAAAGCCCCAGTTGCTACAAGAAAGCAAATATTTGGGAATAATGAATGAAGTAGATTGCATTAATGTTTAGCAATGTGTGTGATATTTCCTGGATCCATGTCAGTTGTCCCTCTTCTACTAGATTAACAACTCACAGAAAACTGGGGCCTGTAGAAATGGCTTAAAAGGTAAGAGCACTTTCTGTTTTTCCTGTAGACCAGAGTTTAATTCACAGACCCCATGGCCGGTGACTCATAAACTACTAGAAATTTCAGCTCCAGGGGATCCAACACTTTCTTCTGGAATCTGTAGGCACACACACACACACACACACACACACACACACACACACACACACACACACATCTTTGGAATACTCTTAAATAATTGATCAAAGTAGAAACCTTCAAAAGTAAAAGTATTGTGAAACATAGAACCCATAGCAGAGAATAAGGTACATGAAGAATTAATATGTTTAAAATGAACTCAGTAAACATCCATATGCTAAAAATTGTTTCATTTAGAAAATACACAGAGGAAATCAATTGAAAACAATCTGCATATCTACCATGTGTATGATTAGTGAATTGTGAAATGAAACACCATTGTACTATTTGTAATGAGACCCTAAAAAATAATATATCGTCTGAAAAAATATTAAGGTGTAATGGTAAGTAGAAACCACATGTCCAATGTAATAAAATGCAGCCTAATAATGTAAGATAATTTAATGGCATAAATATTAATGTCTTCTCTTCAATAAAAGTCACTCTTCACAAAGATGAGTGAAAGCACATTTGCAAAGCCTTTGAATAATTTCTAACATAGGAAACTCCTAATACTAAGGATTACAAATAGTTATTCTCAAAATAGTACTTAGTAAATACTAAAATGCGACCTAATTATTAGGGTAATATTAGGGTACCGATTTGTCACAGAGTTTTTCCTAGAAGTTTCACAGAGGCCAAAATGGACATGACCTTTAATGCAGTGTTTGTATGGATGAGACATTGAAGATTACTTTAATTTTCATCACTAAAAGAAGACACAGCAACATACACACATCATAGTATTATCCTGTACACACACACACACACACACACACACACACACACACATACCACACCACACCACACCACACCCAAGCATGAAAGTTTAAGGTTTAGAACTTAGTGAAAAAAGCAAGACTTCTGTATATCTATTCATGGATTTTCAGTTTATATTTGGGTCACTATATAAAATGTAGTAGTATTCTTCATAGCCTTCTTCACACACTGATTGCTTTAAGTCAATTCCATATTGCTTATATATAAATATAAATGTAATAAACTTCAAATGCTACAAAGTAGTTCTTGTAATGTATTGCTTAGGAAATAATGGAAAAAATCTGTGTAAGTTTAATATGGGAAGAGAGAGTAGAGCATGTGAGACTTGTATGTGTCCCTATTTATGGAGGCCAAATATCAAATATGTGTGTGTGTGTGTGATATGTGTTTTTAAGTTTGTATGGACAGATGTCACATATCACTGTGCATGTATCAGACACACATGTATAATATGTATATAAATGCAATGATAATAGCATTATATATAATATAATAGCAGGAATATGAACTTTGTAAAAAAAAATAAAAACACTGTAAAGCACTTTATATGTGGATGTCTATGACTGGGTGGGAGGAAGACTAGAAAGAGGGACAAGGTAGAATAAGTGGATAAAAGACCAAAATAACAAACCAAACCAAGAAGGGAACTTGCCCAGTACAGGGAGAAAAATATGTCCTGACATGAGAAAAAAATATTCACTTAAACTTCTGACTGTGTTCCCAAGCAAATACCACATGGAGTCATCAAGCTGCTAGCATCTGAATGATTCATGCAGTGAACCCAAACAGGATATGCCAGTGTGAACACACCCAGTGTAGACGACCAACAGGCGATGCTGCTAGCACCACAGTGGTAGCAAAGCATCACATGCACAGAAGGAAAGATACAGGACAGAGATGTAGGTTAGGGAGTGGTGAGGACAGACTGCAGAAGACCGAACTGAGGCAAGGTGAGCCAACAGGTGGAAGACATAGTGGAAAATGAGACCTCTTCAGGCAAGCCTGGAAGACAAGATGTAGCTGTGGATGATTCTGAACTTCTGTTCCTTCATAGAGGTTACAGAAGACGCGCTACTACTCCCTGCTGGAGATGGAAACCAAGGTACCCACCATGCTAGTCACATACCCTGCAACTGAGCTCAATCTCAGCCTCTTTGGTAGGGTTTTGAATAAAAAGCTTGAATTTAAAAGGGATGTGTCTTGATTTGAGACTAGCTAGGAGGAGGAGCTCTCTGCCATGCATGGTCCATGTGAGCTGCCCAATGTTAAGGAATTACCATCTATGCACAGAAAATAGACATATATCTTAAGGCATCAATCAACTTTTTAAGTTAAGAAGTTGATATAATATTTTCATGAAATGTTTTAACTTAGAAATTGAATTATTCTAAGTCCAGGAAATTTTAATATATACTTTTAGAAGGCTTTGAGTAATGTTTGCCTCATTCTGAAACTTAATTAATTAAACTCAATTAAAATTTAAAAATGAATGTATAAATTTAATATATCCAGCATCCTTAAATTATTTAAACTGCTTGATCACTAAATTAAAACTTAAGAGATAAATTCTATAAATCAAATCCCTTAAACTTATAAATAAACTGATTATGTTTTCTTAGATGTTTGAATGGTGCTCATAAATTTAGAATAATTGGAATATAAAGTTGCAAGTATCATTCCCTTAGCTCTGGATTTTAAATTAAAGTCTGAAGTGTATTTTCTTACACATTTCTGGTGTGTTAAGTGCTCTTAATTATAATTTTAAAAAATACTAAATTTGCCAGGCAGTGTTGGCGCACGCCTTTAATCCCAGCACTCGGGAGGCAGAGCCAGGCATATCTCTGTGAGTTCGAGGCCAGCCTGGTCTACAAAGTGAGTTCCAGGAAAGGCACAAAGCTACACAGAGAAACCCTGTCTCAAAACAACAAAACAAACAAAAACAAAAACAAAAACCTAAATATATCAAAAGTATTTTTAACACAATCAATAATGTTGTAACATGTATTCATCTCAACACATTTTGTGTGCTCCATGATCTTCCTCTTCCAATTCCCCATCCTGAAGCCTGCACTGGGAATACATGTGTTGTCATGGCACCAGGGTGTTTTGTTTCATTTTCAATTGAGTGCTAGAAGTCCAAACTCCAGGCCACAAGCTTGCACAGCAAATGCTCTTATTCACTGGGCCATCTCCTCTGGCTCCAAGAATTACCTAAAATTACCCTGATTTGGCCGGGCGGTGGTGGCGCATCCCTGTAATCCCAGCACTTGGAAGGCAGAGGCAGGTGGATCTTTGTGAGTTCGAGGCCAGCCAGAGCGAGATCCAGGAATGTTGCAAAGCTACATAGAGAAATCCTGTCTCAAAAAAAAAAAAACAAACAAACAAACAAAAAATTACCCTGATTAATAAATACTCACACTTTTGAAAAAAGTAAGTTTTTGCTGAGTAGATGAATGCTTTCATCCCATCACTTGCTCCCATTATATTCAGAAAGACCCAACTGTAGCACTGATTTGGGTGCTCACTTTATCATGCTTTGAGAGTTGGTTATAGTTGTCAACTTGGTAAGTCTAGAATCACTTGAGATGGGAATCAGAATAAAAAACTACATAAGTCAGGGTGGCTTATAGTAATGATGCCAGGGATTTTCAGACGGGTTAATTGAGGCGGAAAGAACCATGAGCAACGCCACGCCTTGAGTTGGATCGTGAACTGAATGGAAGGGTGAGAGTAAGCCAAGAGTTGGGATGCACACATTATCTCACAGTGCTCTGATCTTGACCATGGGTGGGATTGACTTGCTGCTTCAGCCTCCTACTGCCTTGACTTCACTCCAAGGTGAGCACTAACTTGAGATTATCAGCCCAACGAAGACTTTCTCCCCTGTTTCTGTTGTCAGTGTATTTGTTCCCAGCACCTGGAAACAAAAGTAATTATAAATGCACATTCATTCAATTCATGGCATTCTAAACAGCATAACAAACACATCTTTTAGAATATTTTCTGTTTTATTATAACTAAGGGTTTTTTTCATACAGTGTATCTGATCATGGTTTTAGTTTCTCCTCCTTCATCTTCTGCCAGATCCTCCCTATGTCCACAACCATTCAACTCTATACTTTTTCTCTCCCTCTTTAGAACACAGATAAATTTAAAAAGCAAAAGAAACACACACACACACACACACACACACACACACACACACACACAAATGCAGACACAAAATCAGAAGCTATAATAAACAAGAAAGATGAGTGAGGTAAAGAATTGCCTGAACAAATCAATACAAGACAACAACAACAAAAGTCTCTGAAAATCATAGAGTTCATTTCATTTTGCCCATCTAGTGCTGGGCATGGGGCTTTCCCTTCAGGTGTTTTGTGTACTTAGTGAGATTCCATTGAAGAAATCAATTTTTCCAATAATGAAATCTTGAGGTAGGGATGTAGCTTGTGAAAGAATGAATGCCTAGCATCTAGCATGTATAAAACCAGTAATGGATAGAAAGAAACTAGGAACAGAGGGAATGATGGGTGGAAAAGAGGGAAGAACCGGATGGATGGGGGGATGAGGAGGGGAAGGATAAGAGAAGTAATTAATTGTTATTTGGTCATGGCCAAGCTCTATATGTCAAGGTCCAAATCACTTAAACTTTGAAACTTTTTCAAGGCTACCCCACTGTCCCTGACTTCATTCACTATTTCTTTAAAACTTCTTGTTACAGAATATTAATTTAAAATGTGTTACTTTTGTTTATGCCGTGGAATATTTGTTTAATGATGCAAAGATGTGTGGCAATTTTTTATGTTGCATTTGTTTCACTCTGTCAAGCTTTGCCTGCCTAAGACACCTGATTGGTCTAATAAAGAGATGACTGGCCAACAGCTGGGAGGAGAGGAGTAGGTAGAGAGAAGGAAGAGGAGGAGGAGGAGGAGGAGGAGGAGGAGGAGGAGGAGGAGAGAGAAAAGGAGAAGAGAGGACGCCAGGGGCCAGCCACCCATCCACATAGCCAGCAACAGAGTAAGAAGGAAAGAGTTATATAGAATAGAGAAAGGTAAAAGCCCAGAGGCAAACGGTAGGTGTGATAATTTAAGTTAAGAAAAGCTGGAACAAGCCAAGCTAAGGCCAGGAATTTATAAATAAGAATAAGTCTCTGTGTATTTATTTGGGAGCTGTGTAGCAGGCCCCCAAAGTGCCAAGAGTTTAAAAAAACACAACTACACTGTTTATTTGATTCTCTGACTGTATCTTAAGGACTTTAACATTCACAGAATTATCTCCTTCCAGTTGTTCCCTGGTCATCACACTAAGATTTTCTAATGAAAAATCAGTACTGGAAATTCTCAATGAAATGTTTCAACATGACTCCCTGTAGCCAAGAAAAGCCTTTAGCCCTTCAAAGGGATAAAACAGAGAAAACCTGACCTCAAACACTCAAACTCCCATAATAGACACTGTTGTGCTGTGGGGAAAAAATGGGACTAAAAAAGTTTAAACGTTTATATATTGGGAAAAATACTGAGTTTTTCTGCTATGTGACCCACTCTGGCATCTCTGCCTCCGGAGTTCTGGGATCATAGGCCTGGCCACCATACCTTGCCTAACTTAACTTTGAACTGGTCATTCCTAGACTCTTAGTGCCCACTTAATTACTGTCTCTCCACCTCTGCCTATGTGTTTTGCTATGACATGATGGGACACCCCACTTTACTTCCCCTAACATATTCCTAAACTGAACTTCTATTACATTTTCTTTTAATGCTGCAGATGGCAATGAGATGACCCAGCATGTCTCTTCAAGTCTGTCTCTTAATGCAAGACACATGGCAACGGTCAAGGCTGACAAGGGAGCTGATGAAAAGAACTGAAGTTACCAAGGAAAGAACGAGTAGCTGGTAACCCAGTTCTACAGCGGTTACAGCAGAGATCTTGCTAATGTAAAACCATCTGGCATACAAGGACAAAACAGACCCAAATGCCAACATAGTTAGATTTAACCAATGGAGACATAAATACTACATTTTCATAGAAGACGTTCCCTTTAGAAAATTTTGACAGAAGTCAGACTTCTACAAGTACTTTTAAGAATTTCTACATAGAAAATACAAAGTATGCCTTTGTTTTCATGGTATCTGATATTGAGTTACACAAGGACATTTCCACACCTATGTATACTGTATAGCAATTATATAAGAGAAACCCCACTTGGAGAGCTAACACTCATGGCAGTTGTACTTTAGGGCAATTTTATGAACCGAGAGCTGCTTCTCTCTACCAGTTGTTGAAAAAATAACAAATTTCCAATTTACCAATATTTTCTTGAGGAGGGAGCAGAAGCTGCAAGATGGTATATTCAGTTGCTACCTATTATGAAGTTTTCTTTTTAATTAATGCTTTGAATTTCTACTTGTGTTTAGAGGTTATTTTCTTTTCTTTTCCTTGAGTTTATTTATGAAGTACTTGACAGGATTTTTAAATAAACATGAACACACTTATATGCTAGGGGGACATTTGGCTCAGGTTCTATTTAGAAAGGTGTATAGTTAGTGGAAATTGGTCACACACACACACACACACACACACACACACACACACAACTTAAAATTTGAAAAACAACTCAAGAAATTAAGAGCGTGTGTAAAAAGCCTGCCCCTCGCTGTGATTTTTTTTTTTTTTTTTTTACTTCTCAACAATCTAGTGACTTTAGACTTAAATAATTATGTATAAAAGTGAACTTCTAAGTCTTCCTTGGAAATGTGAGGGGACTTATCAAGAATTTTAAGTATCTAGTCTTTAAAAAGGAATCTTGGCTGCACAGGGTACCTGGCCTGACAGTAGGAGGCAAGCAAGAGCCCAGAGTGGCTGACGTCCACACAGAAAAATGAAAGCCTGTTCCAAAGGGCAGAATCAGTGTTCTGTCTGAAGAAAGACATGAGAAAACAGGTGCAGAACTGCCAGGCAAGACATGGGAAGGAGCAAAGCAGTGAGAATGCAAAGCATCCTTCCATCCATCAACTGCAGAGGCAGATTCTGAGATGAACTGCCGGTCTTGTTTGCCTGTGTATGCATTTGATTGTGTGGTACTGGGGTCACTTCCTTGACTTAGCACAGGCTTAAGGGAGTGGCAATCAGAGTAAGTGTGAATATCAATGAAAACTCATATGCAATTATATAATTACTACAGTCTCAATGTAGGCAATTGTTGTTCAGATCTAAGATGATCTTATAAAAAACAAACAAACAAACAAAAACAACAACAATAACAACAAAAACCCTGAGCCAGATATTGGGTAAAAGCTGAAAGATTAGAGAAGCAGAGCAGCCATACCCAACCTCACCTCACCAACTCCTCAGCCAATCCTGTTTACTCAGACTGAATCCTCACTAGAAAGGATCTCAGCTGAACTGTTTTGGCTCCTGTTTTCTCATGCTTTACATACCCTTCTCTGCCCGGCCATGTCACTTCCTGGAATTAAAGGTGTGTGTGCTTCCTAGTACTGGGATTAAAGGTGTGGGCCTCTGCTGCCTTGCTCTGTTTCCAGTGTGGCCTTGAACTCACAGAGATCCATCTGGATCTCTGCCTTCCAAGTGATAGGATTAAGGAGGTGTACTACCACTGTCTGGCCTCTATGTCCAATCTGATTCACTCCATCCTCTGATCCCCAGACAAGTTTATTAGAGTACACAATATATCACTACAGGAAATGAAAACATGGATTAAAATTGCATATATTCACATTAGTTTCTGTCTCAGGCTCAAAATAATCATTCATTGAGTATTCTCTATGTATAAGAGATATTACTAGTGTTATGAAAATAAAATTAAAATCTGTCAACTCACAGGCAGTAGAATAGATGATTGGGTTTTATGATTGGATAAACATTAAAACAGACTGCAAGACACATCACTAGCAATTAATCATGTAGTAGAATGCAAAGACAGAAAGAAATCTCACCCTTCTATATAACTAAACAGATACAATCCTGTCCATACATGCTGTCAGGTAAGTCATGACTAGTCTTCAAGTGAGATGACTTAATAATACTATGCATCACACTTGGCTCATTATAATACTTCTTTATAATTTCATTAACTATCAGTGTTGGATGATTGACTTTAGTCAAAGGAAAATGAATTTCTCATACCTCTACTGGAGGATGAAAGGTTTCAGTTTAGAACTGGGTGTCAAATCAAGTTGTTCCTGCTTGCCCACAGGAACAGAGAAAGGAATGCTCTCTGCTTGCAAATGGTACTTCCAATGTTGTTCTCAGAAACTGACAAAAGGTTTATCTGTTTTCCAGACTGACTCACATATGAATCAAAGAGAAGAAGTAAATACTTAAATTACCCTGTCTAGAATATAATCATGCAGTTTGAAAACTAGTATACATTCTGAGAAATGCATCCTTAGCTGACTTGCTCATTGAGTGAAAAATCACAGGTTATACATCCCCCAAACCTGATGATAACAGCTTTCTGTACCCCAAAGCCATGTGAGGAGCCCATTTCTCTCCTGTGGACAACTGACATATAGTGCCACATGTGTATTTTATAATAAAAAGCAACAACTCTAGGGATAGAAATGTTCAGATCCAAAATAATTCTAGAGGTGGTGTGTTATTGACCGTAAGTTCTTGTGCTATTCATGAAGGTAAAAGATCTGAGGAAAGAGTCATATTTCCTTATTTTCAACAGAAAGAATAAATTTTCTTCCTTTTAGTTTGGATTTGTCCATATACTAGATACTATATAAGACTCATTAATGAAAAGATCAAAGTTATGCATTAGTGACATTCATAGAAATGAAATAGGACTATACCCCAAATTAGTACATTCGCAGTCTGTATTCAATCTATAAGAGGAAGGACCCCAAGGAAATGTCACCCAAACGTGTACTTTAGTAACACTAAACCAAAAAACTCAATATTATTTCTCCATATACTTTAATATAATATTAAATTTGAGCACCAGGATTAAATCAGCTAAGCGTGTCTTTGCATCTACCCATTTTAAGTTGATAAAAATGACTTGCTGTTTTCATAATCAACAAAACGATCTAATTTCAAAAAATACCCTTGAAACATCAGCTTTAAATTAAATGTTCATGGAAAGCTGTGATTCATACTTTATACCATATCTACTAACTCCTGAATGAATCACTTATATAACTTCTTAGCGAGACAGACAGGTACTGGTCATCACATTACATGCCAAAGACAATTAATAAACCATAAAATCCCAGGATTCTAGAATTGTCTCAGTGTTCTAGAAGAGGATCTACATTCAGATCACAGAATCCCACATCAGACAGCTCATAAATCCCAGAATCCAGCTGTAAGGAATCTAATTCCCCTTCTGGCCTCCATAGGCACTGTACAACCTAGGCTCTGAGACTATTAAACACATTAAAATAAAAAAAATCAATTAAAAAACTTAAAAGTTTTGATTTAGGCCAAAGTAGATTCAATTTCTCTTTTCTACCAATGTGAAAATTTGGAGAATCACTTCACTTTTCTAAATCTTAGGTTTGGCCTATGAAATGGTGGCATAACATATACATCTCATTGAGTCCACATAAAAATAAAAAGTATGTATTTACAAAATGTGGCAGAGAATGTTAAAAAGAATTTCAAAACTATTACTCTCAGTTCACATAAAAAAGAGATACAACTAAGAAAATCATTTGAGAAACTATTTGGTTGTTTTAAAGCAATTCACTTGAGCATGTTGTGGGAGGGATCAGGGAAAGTCACAGGTTAGAGATTGTAATTTGCTCAGCTCTAGTGACTGATTATAGAAAACAGCATTTGCAACTGGGAGACTGAAGCCAGGGGGAAAGTGGCATTAAAAAAAATCAAATCAAAACAAATAAACAAAAAACAAAACACTGTCAGTTCAGCCCAGGTTTCCATGATCAACATAATGAAACACTCACAGTAACACTCCCTATACAGCTAAGAGCCCAGACATGCATTCCTGTGCCGTTCACATTGTTCATCAGGATCATCCGGGAAATTTTATTTCAACACTAAACAATTCCCTTATGAAATATTACAGAAGTCTTCCTAATTGGATTAAAATGTTAGAAAATTACCTCATAGAAACCTCTGTTGTCTGGTAAGACTCAAATTACAGATTAAAAATATTCAAAACTAGTTGAACAGAAGAAAGAAAATATAAATGTGTTCTACTGTTCAATGAAAGCTTGTTGATATGCAACTGACATGTAAAATTGCTATTAAATTATGAATTTGGAAAATTTTTAAATTAAAAACAATTTCTCATAATAAACCCCTATTTGCATTTTGGATGAACCACGTCTATGTAAACATTTATAGTTTTCTATGTGACAAAGACTTACTTCATGCCTGTTTATTTAATCTGGGTTTTATTGGTAATGACACTATTTGCAAAAAATCTTGTCTATTTAAATACGTCGTTGTTCTGTTGGAAGGATAGCATGATGAAATAATCAGGATATAGATTATTTGGAGAAAAGGGGCGCAGGGAACCCAAGAGATGCTCAGGAGGGAAAAGTACACATTCTGCTGGTAAATCTCCATTGCTCAAGTAAATAACCTTACTGGTACTCACTCAGACAGCACTAATTTGTAGTGAGTAAGCCATTCCAGCTTTGGCCTGGAATTTCCAACCCCCATTGAGACTTCAGTAATGGTCACGCCTACGAGGCGGGGCTCAGGGAGGAAACAAATACCCAAGATCCAAAGGAGAGGTCTCTCTTGGTGCCCGGACCCTGGATGCTGGAGGTAGACCTAGCAGAGTTCTCCAGAGAACACCGCTGGACTGCGCCATACCTTTCCCAGACCCTGCAACCTATCCCTTCATTTGTAAGCTACCCCACAAAATAAACCTCCCTTTTAACTATGTGGAGTGGCCTTAATAATTTCACCAATTCTAATTCAATAAAATGGACACAAAAAGAGATGTGAAAGTAGGAGGCCACTTGTTGAGAAGAAAGAGGTTGAGTGAGAAGGTAGAGCATAAGAGGGCAAAAGTAATGATGCCTAATGATATTCTGCTGTATCATAGATTGGTGCCTACCCCAGCTGTCATCAGAGAGGTTTCATCAGTAGCCAAAGGAAACAGATTGCAGAGATCCACAGCCAAACATTAGGCTGAGCTCGGGGAATCCAGCTAGGAGTGGGAGGAAGCCTGTATAAGCCTGAGGGGTCAAGAATACCACAAGAAACCTAACCAAATCAGCTAACCTGGGCTCATAGGAGCTCACAGAGTCCGAACCAAGAACCAGGAAGTCTAAATGGGACTGACTTAGGCCCTTTACATATATGTGACAGTTGTATAGCTTGGTCTACTTGTGGAACTCCTAACAGTGGAGCAGGGGCTATCCCTAATGCATTACCTGGCTTTTGGGAAA